>NW_026695222.1:27344128-28544128 GCF_021218885.2 Marmota monax
TGTATAAATGCCACATTTTTTTTATCCATTCGTCTATTGAAGGGCATCTAGGTTGGTTCCACAGTCTTGCTATTGTGAACTGTGCTGCTATGAACATCGATGTAGCAGTGTCCCTGTAGCATGCTCTTTTTAGGTCTTTAGGGAATAGACCAAGAAGGGGAATAGCTGGGTCAAATGGTGGCTCCATTCCCAGCTTTCCAAGAACTCTCCATACTGCTTTCCAAATTGGCTGCACCAATCTGCAGTCCCACCAGCAATGTACAAGTGTACCCTTTTCCCCACATCCTCGCCAGCACTTGTTGTTGTTTGACTTCCTAATGGCTGCCAATCTTACTGGAGTGAGATGGTATCTTAGGGTGGTTTTGATTTGCATTTCTCTGACAGCTAGAGATGTTGAGCATTTTTTCATGTACTTGTTGATTGACTGTATGTCCTCCTCTGTGAAGTGTCTGTTCAGGTCCTTGGCCCATTTGTTGATTGGGTTGTTTGTTCTCTTATTGTCTAATTTTTTGAGTTCTTTGTATACTCTGGATATTAGGGCTCTATCTGAAGTGTGAGGAGTAAAGATTTGTTCCCAGGATGTAGGCTCCCTATTTACCTCTCTTATTGTTTCTTTTGCTGAGAAAAAACTTCTTAGTTTGAGTAAGTCCCATTTGTTGATTCTAGTTATTAACTTTTGTGCTATGGGTGTCCTATTGAGGAATTTGGAGCCCGACCCCACTGACTGTAGATCGTAGCCAACTTTTTCTTCTATCAGACGGCGCGTCTCTGATTTGATATCAAGTTCCTTGATCCATTTTGAATTCACTTTTGTGCATGGCGAGAGAAAGGGATTCAGTTTCATTTTGTTGCATATGGATTTCCAGTTTTCCCAGCACCATTTGTTGAAGATGCTATCCTTCCTCCATTGCATGCTTTTAGCCCCTTTATCAAATATAAGATAGTTGTAGTTTTGTGGATTGGTTTCTGTGTCCTCTATTCTGTACCATTGGTCCACACGCCTGTTTTGGTACCAGTACCATGCTGTTTTTGTTACTATTGCTCTGTAGTATAGTTTGAAGTCTGGTATCGCTATACCGCCTGATTCACACTTCTTGCTTAGCATTGTTTTTGCTATTCTGGGTCTTTTATTTTTCCATATGAATTTCATGATTGCTTTCTCTATTTCTACAAGAAATGCCATTGGGATTTTGATTGGCATTGCATTAAACCTATAGAGAACTTTTGGTAATATCGCCATTTTGATGATGTTAGTTCTGCCTATCCATGAACAGGGTATGTTTTTCCATCTTCTAAGATCTTCTTCTATTTCTCTCTTTAGGGTTCTGTAGTTTTCATTGTATAAGTCTTTCACCTCTTTTGTTAGGTTGATTCCCAAGTATTTTATTTTTTTTGAAGATATTTTGAATGGAGTGGTTGTCCTCATTTCCATTTCAGAGGATTTGTCGCTGATATACAGGAATGCCTTTGATTTATGCGTGTTGATTTTAAATCCTGCCACTTTGCTGAATTCATTTATTAGCTCTAATAGTTTCTTTGTAGAGCCTTTTGGGTCTGCTAGATATAGAATCATATCATCTGCAAATAGTGATAATTTAATTTCTTCTTTTCCTATTTTTATGCCTTTAATTTCTTTCGTCTGTCTAATTGCTCTGGCCAGTGTTTCGAGAACTATGTTGAAGAGAAGTGGAGAGAGAGGGCATCCCTGTCTTGTTCCAGATTTTAGAGGGAATGCCTTCAGTTTTTCTCCATTCAGAATAATGCTAGCCTGAGGCTTAGCATAGATTGCTTTTACAATATTGAGGTATGTTCCTGTTATCCCTAGTTTTTCTAGAGTTTTGAACATAAAGGGATGCTGTACTTTGTCAAATGCTTTTTCCGCATCTATCGAGATGATCATATGGTTCTTATTTTTAAGTCTATTGATGTGGTGAATAACATTTATTGATTTCCGTATATTGAACCAGCCTTGCATCCCAGGGATGAATCCTGCTGGATCATGGTGTACAATTTTTTTTATATGTTTTTGTATCCGATTCGCCAGAATTTTATTGAGGATTTTTGCATCTAGGTTCATTAGAGATATTGGTCTGTAGTTTTCTTTCTTTGAAGTGTCTTTGTCTGGTTTAGGTATCAGGGTGATGTTGGCCTCATAGAATGAATTTGGAAGTTCTCCCTCCTTTTCTATTTCCTGAAGTAGCTTGAAAAGTATTGGTATTAGTTCTTCTTTAAAGGTTTTGTAAAATTCTGCTGTATACCCATCGGGACCTGGGCTTTTCTTAGTTGGTAGTCTTTTGATGGTTTCTTCTATCTCCTCAATTGATATTGGTCTGTTTAGGTTTTCTATATCCTCCTGACTCAATCTGGGCAGATCATATGACTTAAGAAATTTATCTATGCCTTCACTATCTTCTAATTTATTGGAGTATAAGGATTCAAAATAGTTTTTGATTATCTTCTGTATTTCTGAAGTGTCTGTTGTGATATTGCCTTTTTCATCCCGTATGCTAGTAATTTGAGTTCTCTCTCTTCTTCTCTTCACTAGCATCGCTAAGGGTCTGTCGATTTTGTTTATTTTTTCAAAGAACCAACTTTTAGTTTTGTCAATTTTTTCAATTGTTTCTTTTGTTTCGATTTCATTAATTTCAGCTCTGATTTTAATTATTTCTTGCCTTCTACTTCTTTTGCTGTTGTTTTGCTCTTCTTTTTCAAGGATTTTGAGATGAAGTATGAGATCATTTATTTGTTGGTTTTTTCTTTTTTTAAGGAATGAACTCCAAGCAATGAATTTTCCTCTTAGAACTGCTTTTAATGTGTCCCATAGATTCCGATATGTTGTGTCTGTGTTTTCATTTATCTCTAAGAATTTTTTAATTTCCTCCTTGATGTCTTCTATAACCCATTGATCATTCAGTAACCTATTGTTCATTCTCCAATTGATGTATGCTTTTTCCTTCCTTCTTTTATCGTTGATTTTCAGTTTCATTCCATTATGATCAGATAAGATGCATGGTAATATCTCTACTCCTTTATATTGTCTAAGAGTTGCCCTGTGACATAATATATGATCTATTTTTGAGAAGGATCCATGTGCTGCTGAGAAAAAAGTGTAACTGCTTGATGTTGGGTGGTATACTCTATATATGTCAATTAGGTCTAGGTTATTAATAGTGTTATTGAGTTCTATAGTTTCCTTATTCAACTTTTGTTTGGAAGATCTGTCCAGTGGCGAGAGAGGTGTGTTGAAGTCTCCCATGATTATGGTGTGGTGGTCTATTAGACTCTTGAACTTGAGAAGAGTTTGTTTGACGAACATAGCTGCACCATTGTTTGGGGCATAAATATTTATGATTGTTATGTCTTGTTGGTGTATGGTTCCCTTAAGCAGTATGTAGTGTCCCTCTTTATCTCTTTTGATTAACTTTGGCTTGAAATCTATTTTATTTGATATGAGTATGGACACGCCTGCTTGTTTCCGAAGTCCATATGAGTGATATGATTTTTCCCAACCTTTCACCTTCAGCCTATGTATGTCTTTTCCTATCAAATGCGTCTCCTGTAGGCAGCATATTGTTGGGTCTTGTTTTGTGATCCATTCTACTAGCCTGTGTCTCTTAATTGGTGAGTTTAAGCCATTAACATTTAGGGTTATTATTGAGATATGGGTTGTTCTTCCAGCCATATTTGTTTATTTCTGTTACTAAACATTGTTTGTTTTCCTCTTTGATTGTTTCCCCCCCCCCTTTACTGTCCTACCTCCCACTGTTGGTTTTCATTGTTATTTTCCATTTCCTCTTCCTGTAATACTTTGGCTAGGATGTTTTGAAGAGATGGTTTTCTAGCTGCGAATTCTTTAAACTTTTGTTTATCGTGGAAGGTTTTAATTTCATTCTCCATCCTGAAGCTTAATTTCGCTGGATACACAATTCTTGGTTGGAACCCATTATCTTTCAGTGTTTGAAATATGTTATTCCAGGATCTTCTAGCTTTCAGAGTCTGTGTTGAAAGATCAGCTGTTATCCTGATTGGCTTGCCCCTAAATGTAATCTGCTTCCTTTCTCTTGTAGCTTTTAAAATTCTCTCCTTATTCTGTATGTTGGGCATCTTCATTATAATGTGTCTAGGTGTGGATCTCTTATGATTTTGCACATTCGGCGTCCTGTAGGCTTCTAGGATTTGGGATTCTGTCTCATTCTTCAAGTCTGGGAAGTTTTCTTGTATTATTTCATGGAATAGACTGCTCATTCCTTTGGTTTGGAGCTCTGTACCTTCCTGTATCCCAATGACTCTTAAGTTTGGTCTCTTAATGTTATCCCATATTTCTTGGATGTTCTGCTCATGGTTTCTTAACAGTCTTGCTGAGCTGTCTATGTTCTTTTCCAGTTGAAATACTTTGTCTTCATTGTCTGATGTTCTATCTTCTAAGTGTTCTACTCTGTTGGTAGTATTCTCCATTGAGTTTTTAAGTTGGTTTATTGCTTCCTGCATTTCTAGGATTTCTGATTGCTTGTTTTTTATAACCTCTATCTCCCTGTATAGTTGATCCTTTGCTTCCTGGATTTGTTTGCGTAATTCGTTGTCGAAGTGATCTTTCATTGTCTGATTTTGCTGTTTAATGTCTTCCTTGATACTCCAGATCATCTGAAGCATGTATATCCTGAATTCTTTATCTGACATTCCATCTGCTGCAGCTGTTACCTCTTCTAAAGTTGCGTTGACCTGCATTGCTTGTGGTCCTTTCTTTCCTTGTCTTTTCATACTGCTTACGTATCTTTCCTGCAGGTGCGGGCGGCGGCTCTGCTCTCTCCTTATTCCAATTGGGGTGTCGTGGCTACCACGCCGGCAGGTCACTGGGCCTGTTCTGGGAGCTGGTGGCGGCTCTGTTCTGCCCCTACTCCAATTGGGGTGACGTGTCTGTCGTACCAGCAGGCCACTGGGCCTGTCCTGCTGGTCGGTCGCAGATCTGCCCACCTTTCGGGCACGAGTGGAGGCTCTGCTTTGCCCCTACTCCAATTGGGGTGTCGTGACTACCCCGCCTGCAGGATGCTGGGTCTGTTCCTGGCAAGGGAGGCGACTCTGCTCTGTCACTACTCCAATTAGGGTGGTATTTGTACCCCGCCGGCAGGCTCCTGGGCCTGATCCGCAGGTCTGTTGTAGGTCTGCCTACCTTGAAGGCGCGGGCGGCGGATCTGCCCTGCCCCTCCTACCACGCCTGCGGACCCCTGGGCCTGATCTGCAGGTTGATCACTGGTCTGCTCACCCTGCGGGCACGGGTGGCGGTTCCGCTCCACCCCCACTCCAATTGGGGTCACGTGACCACCACACCGGCAGGGCCTGATCCGGGCGTGGGATAAGGATCTGCTCTGCCCCTACTCGAGTTGGGGTGACGTGTGTACCACACTGGCAGGCCACTGGGCCTGACCCGCCAGGCTGTCACAGGTCTGTTTACCTTGCAAGCGCGAAGGGCGGCTCTGCCCTGCCCCTCCTACCACGCCCATGTACTACTGGGTCGTGGGTCTGCCCACCTGGCGGGTGTGGGTGGCGGCTCCGCTCTGCCCCCTCTCCAATTGGGGTCACGCGGTCACCACGCTGGTGAGCCGCTGGGCCTGCTCCGGGGGCTGGCGGCGGCCCGGCTCCTTCCCTCTGGCTCGAGGACAAATTGAGGAGACTCGGGTGACTGAGCCTCACCCCCCTTACCAGGAGACCAACTGCTTATGTCACCGCTGGTATTGATGAAGATCTCTCCTCCACCGCTTTCTGCTGACATCAGATCTCTGCCATGTTGGTATCCTATGCGAATGGCAGCATTTCGTTCCCCTTGCCAGGCAACCCAAGCAATGGGTGAGTCCTGACCTGCCCTCAGCAGGACCCGGACCGAGACACAGTTTCCGCGGGCTCCCAGCCCCGGTCCAGGGAAGTTCCGGGAGCCGGAACTCGGCCGCTCTGTGCTCGGTGTAAGCTCCTACAAGTGTAAGCTCCAAGAAGCAGTCCCCGCGGGCTCAGTTCCGGGAGCCGGAACTCGGCCTCTTGGTGTTTCGTGTTTGCTCTGATATTAGCAGGGTCCAAGAAGCAGCCTCCGCAGGCTCCGCAGCCCGGAGCCAGGGCGGTTCCGGGACGGCTCCGGGAGCCGGGACTCGGCCGCCCCGCGCTCCGTGTTCACTCCGATAAGATCAGATTTTAAGAAGCCCCCAGGCGCTGAACCCTAGCAATCTGTCTGCAAGCCGCAGGCGAATTGCAGCCTGAAATTACCTGTTCTATGGCTGAATGGGAATTTTCTTGAAACTGGGATTGTAGGACAATACTAGAATCTATGACGAGAAATTGCCGTTCTATGTTCTGCTTAATAAATTCATTTTTATGGTCTCAATTTTGAGTAAATGCATGCATTTTTTATTCATTAGCATTTGTGAGCATTGTCCACAGTTCTAACATTTCATGAACATCAAAGCATTTAATGTCTACAAATGCCAATTTCACATACACAAACCCACAAAGCTTTGGTGGTAATTATCACTAGCAATGTTTTCTGCTTATTATGAATTTCTTAATAGCAAGAGCGATCAAACTTGTTTTAAAAAAGCATCTAAAAACATCTCCTCTCGTTTCTCTTCTAAAATTTACAACCAGAGTCAGGCTTCTGAATCCTTGTTTATTTGCTCTTTGCATATCATAGGTAGTCCAGAACATACTTGTTAATTTACATCTCCAGCTGAAAAATGAATATTAAAACACTGAATTATAGCAATGGCCACATAATCATAGCATGATGCTGGTAGGGGATTAATCTGGGAGCAACTGTGTGGGGCATTAAGGAACTCAGTGATCAGCCTACTGGTTTTCAACTCCAGTGGCTGTTTTGGAAGATCAGAGAGAGGCCTGATGGAGTCCAAGAATGGTGATGTAGAAATGAGTCTTTGATAGACTCCAAAAATGGGCAGAGACTTTGTCAGAATCTATTAACTTGGTATTGACCTCAAAAGCTGTCTGACCTGAGTGGTCATGACAGATTAGGATGTAGAACATCCATATATGGGGTCCATGAATGTTCAGGAGAGTTTTTAAACTATTTTTTATTTGTTCTTTTTAGATATAGCTGACAGTACAATGTATTTTGACATAATACATGCACAGAGTTTAACTTACTCTAATTAGGATCCCATTCTTGTGGTGGCACATCATGTGGATTCCTTGTATGATTTATATGTGCGGGCATATTTTCTGGGATGAGGAGGTATTATTTTCACCATATTTTCAAAGGGACCGAATACAAACATGATCAATAATTAGCCCCTTGTTTGGTCCTGAATTCCCTCCCAGACCCCAGATTCTATATTTTATCATATCTTCAAATTATAGAATCTTGGATCAAAATATCATAGAATCTTTGCAACTAAAGCCTTTATATCACGATACAAAGGTATATAAGAATTTTTGTTAATATCGTATCCTACTTCCAATTCTTTGTAGTTTTTCATCTTCTCTGAGGTTAGGAAAATAGCTGAATATTGAAGTCTAGGCTCAATTGATCTAGAACAGTGAATCTCAAATTGTTTTTAAGAATCATGATGGAATATTAGTAGCTGCATCGTGGATATTTTAAGATCAAATACATTTTTAAAAAATAATGTACTATACCACTTTCTTGGAGATTCCCAGAGCACTTAGACATGTAGGAAACACTAAGCAATTCTGCACATAAAACCCCTTTAAAAATTTTTAAACATGGTGTTTTCTAAATTCCTTAATTACAGAGCTTCTTATCCAAAGAACACCTGTTCACATCTTCAAGGATAACTTTTCTCAAGAATGCCTTGTTAGATATGCAACCTCATCAATTTCAACTTTAATTCTTAGAGACACATTGGGGGTCTTTACTGGGCTCTTCCTTAAAGCAGCACATACATTTTGGTTAGCATTTCAGGGCATTCTAGGAAGATTTATATGAGTGAAAGAAAAGTGATCCTAGTTTTTTAATGGACAGAGGTGAGATATAGTTAGGAAGAGTTGGATATTGTGATGGATAAATTCAGGAAAGCCAGGGCAAAGAAGACTGTGTGGATAACTTTACATATCTTTGAGTAGGGGTGCATTTATGCATTCATTCATGTATTCAAGAATAAATTGGAAAATATCCAAAATAATAGATATGATGAAAGTACCTGATAATCTAAAGGAGACTAGGAGACAATATTGGACCATAAGGCCCTCAAAAAGTAAGAGATAACCACAAAACAGGATAATGCATTCTATGATGGATGCAGGAACTACTACTAATAAAAGAAGAAACAAAACAAAAAAGAATCCAAATATTTTGGCAGCTCTCAGAAAAGTCTCCAAGAGGAAGATAATGTTTGAATTGGCTTTAATATTCACAGATGGGACTGGGATTGTGGCTCAGTGGTAGAGCATTTGCATAGCATGTGTGAGACACTGGTTCTATTCTCAGCACCACATATAAATAAATGAATAAAACAGAGGTCCATCAACATCTTAAAAATATTTTAAAATTTTTAAGAATATTCACAGATGACTAAATTAAATGTGTGCTCTCATAGGAAGGCTCAAATGAGTATAGGAAAAACACAGCAAGAATTCATGCTGAGTAATCAATTGGACCAGAGTAGATTTGGGGTAATAATGGTGCATTGGCTGCAAGTATCAAAACCCTGACTCAAACCGTTAAATTACAAACACATGTGTCATCTCCCCTAAGAGTGGCTTTAGAGGGCTGCTCTCATTTCCAGTCTTTGTTTCACGTGCCTTCGTCCATTCTGGATTTACTTTCATGCTCTCAGCAAGATGGCTGCAGGAATTAAAGACTTCACATTTGGAGAAACAGTGACTAACAGAGAGTGTTATCACCCAAGGGTCCTTCTTAGGAGGAAGAAGACTCTTCATAGAAGCCTCTCAAAGTGGCCACTTCTTTTCTTATTGCCTAGAAATGAGACACAGGACAAGTCCTAAGGCAACCCTCAGCAAGAAAATCTTTAAATCAATCAAGTCCATTTGGAAGGCTGAAGGTGATATTGTCCTCCTCCGACGCTTGACTAACAACAGGACCCTCTGGGAAAGCGGAAGGGGTAGGGAGACACTCAGGAGGGAACTCACAGTGGTCTCCCCCAGGAGGACAATTAAAGGACAGCGCCACCTGCAGGCTACTTTATTAATAGCAGGTAGTGTGCTTTCCCCATCTCCATGGCAACACTGGCATCCAGGCCTGGGGAGTTGCCTGCCAGGTCTCTCCATGCTCTTAGTTGTATTTTAATCCAAAAGAGCCTGCATCATGGTGATGGGAACCACCGCACTTTACAACATCCCCAGCCTGGAGGGTGTCTTGGAACCAATCCAACCAACCTCACCCTTGAGACATTGTTCTCTACTTCACGTCTAACATGGTGTTTTCTAAGAACATGCACTTCAACATCAGCCACGTTCAAAGTCTCATACTCTGCAAAGTTGTTAGGTTTTGTAGACAAATGAAGGGATGATGATCATTTGACAGTGATCGTCATTTCAGCTTAATGACAAACCTCAAAAGATGATGACCCAATTCAAATAGAGTCCCGGTGTCTTCATTGTATGTAGAGAGAGAATAAAGCCCAGCCACATCAATCTTTTGGTTTTCATATTGATTAACATTAATTGCCTCAAACTCTGATGCCGGCAATATCTAACTGATTTATGGTTTATGAAAGCTATTGACGTATGTGGGGATGCAATAAGGAATCTTTTTTAGGCATGATTACATGGATTGTATAGGGATTATCTAATTATTGACTAAGCACCAGTGATGAACTCGGTAATAAAAGTACCGTATGCTCGCCAGGGGGCTGGGGACTGAAATAATGACTGGCTTTTGCAGCATAAATGTGCTTGTCTTTTTCTTCTCCCTTGAACAGAATTTATCACCTGTTTTCTTTCAGAAGCAAAGAATGGGTGAGTTGAGCAATGTTTCCACTCTCTCACTTCAGCTTTCCTTCTTTTAATTAATGGTTAATTTGAATTTCTACTGGAATTCTTTGTTTCCCTTTCTTTATTTTCAAAAACAAAAATTCACTTTGAAGCGTGTGACAACAGAAATGACCCAAGAGTCTCCATGTAAAGGCACAGTCTTTACCTTCTTGCACTCGTAGCTTATGTTTTTGGAACACTAAGTATGTGTCAGAACCTCAACACCTCTCCCATAAACAGGACTAGAGGAACGTGAGTACGATCTGTTGCTGTGGTGAATTTCCCATAATATTCCCCACAGGTGGAATATCTGGTGTGGTTCCTGTTTTCCTGACTGATGCAGTTAGATATTGTCATTTCACTCCATCTTTTAGGTAAAGAAACACACTGAGAAGGAATATATAGCTGAGGAATGGATGCCATGTTTGGGCTAAGGCAGCTTGACTTCAGTGTCAAGTTTCCTTATTTTTACTTTTTAATCTGAAGCTTCGAAGTCTGGGTTGGGAGACACCACGGAAAACACTGAGGCCAACCAATGACCTCAGTGACATCACAGTGATATTATACTCCATTGAAAAAGTGAAAGCTCTTTCTCTAATCTCAGCAACAAGATGAGGATGGCTGCCATTGGCACTTAAATTTAATTTATTCCTGGAAGTCCTAGCCAGAGAGATTAGGGAAGAAAAACAGATAAAATACAGTCAAATTGTAATGGAAGAAGTTAATGTCGTCTCTGATTGTGGGCGGCATAATCTTATACATAAATACTCTAGAGCTTCCAAAAAGAAAGAAAGAAAGAAAGAAAAGCAAGCTAGCTATTAGACTTAATCAACAAAATCAATAAAGTTTTTGGAACAAAATCAACATAGAAAAATCACTTGTATTTTTATTTACTAACAATGAATAATATAAAAAGGAAATTAAGAAAGCAATCCTATTTATGATAGCAACAAGTAACAGCAATAATAGTAATAAGCCTAAGAGGATGGAAGACTTGTACCTTGAAAATCACACAACAGGTCTGGGGCTGGGGCTCAGTGGCAGGGCGCTTGCCTAACACGTGTGAGGCACTGGGTTCGATTCTCAGCACCTCATATAAATAACTAAAATAAAGGTCCATTGGCAACCAAAAAATATTTTAAAAAAGAAAAGAAAAGAAAAGAAAACCACACAACATGGATAGGTGTTGGACAATGAAAATACCACCCGGGGTGCCCGAGAGAAGCCTGGGGGGAAGCCAGCCCAGCGGTGCTCTGAAGGTGGGGCCCAGGGAATGGAGGCTCTGTTCTTATGGTATAGTCAGGAGCGTGAGGCTGAGCAGTGCTGTGGTGCTGTGGATGAAGGTCGCTGGATGAAAGGCCTGTGGCTTAGACAGTGCCCCGTGGTTGTCGAAGGTGTGGCAGGAATTGGTGGGAGAGACAGACACGCAGGTCAGAGGCCACGGTCCTCACTGAGTGATGGACAGTCCCGTTTCTGGGAGACGACAGCAAGGACAGACGTCAGGATGCATCTTTACATGGTCTGTGCTTTAGAACCATAGGAAGAAGGGGATGGTCAGGATAAGGATGAAGGACTAGGAGACTTTCCTGATGGCGGGTGAGGAATTCCAGTGGGGAGATTGTGGATTGGGCCAGACCCGAGGAGGAGCCTGGGGATAAAATGAAGAATGGGGGGAGACTGGGCTTCACCAGTAACTGGCTCACAAAGGGTCTTGGTGGAAGTCCATTACCACAGCTGTTTGGAGGGTGCTCCTGGTGGCCAAGGGGGCTGAGGGGCTGGCAGCATGTGGCAGGTGTTTGTGTGAGACTGGTGAAGAGGTTGCAGAGACAGACATGGATGTCCCTAAACTGCTTCCTGGAAAAGAGCCGAGCAGCTTTCTACTACACCTTGGTGGAAGCCTCAGCCTTCTTATAAACATCTCAGCAAGAACCAGCCCATGATAAACGTGATCAATAGCTCCAAGAAACAGAAACTTAGTAAATCAATTTATTTGGAAAAGAGTAGATTGACTTCTGACAAATGGGCCCTTGGTGAAGTGAAGCTTGGTGAGCTGAACTACTTCCTGTGGTGGCATCTGGCAGGGGCACAGGGTGAACCTGGAACAGAAGCGCTCACTGCAACCAGGCCCTTCCTTGCCTTATAAGTTGGGAATCTTGGGCAGGGCCTCTTGTTGGCTCATCCTGGAAGACAGCTTCTCTGTAGCCAGAGGATGGGAGGCAGTCCCTATAAGAATTTGGGTGTGATGGGGAAAGAACTTCCCTGGGGAAAGTAGGGTGGGCACGCTTCCCTTAAGAAGTGGGAGAATGTTGGACAAACAGAGCAACGTTTCCCGATAGATTGTTACTACAGATTATCATTCCTCGATATGGCCACAAAGAAAGGGAGATTTTGAGTGAAAATGACTCAGACAGCCAGGATCAGAGACTGGCAAAGTGTAAGAACCCACAGTCCTTGGCTTTCACCCCCTGATGGGTTTCTGCCTTAGACAGCTCTGAAAACATCTGCCAGACTCCCACTCATAAATTATCAATTTGTGTGCTCATATTTTCCCCTTAAGTTCTCACAAATTCATTTTATGAATTCACCCACACGACTCAGTGGCCTGGATTACTAATGTGTAGGTCCCCATGTCTGTGCGGCTGATGAGCCTGGAATCGGCCCCCTGGTGTGGAGTCACAGCAGCAATGGTGACGCGGGGTGTTGGACACTGATGATAATTAGCCAGGGCTCAGCGTCCGCAAGATGCTTGGGGAATTTTAAAACCTGGGAAAGGTTCCTGACCTCAGCACTCTGTCTGTTCAATTTGTTCCTCCCCTGGCGGAGAAGAGACACTATCAATAGCAAGCAATTTATTTTCCCTGTTGTCTGAGTCAGATGCTATAAGGGCAGATGTCTGGGGCATGTTTTAAATAGGAAGAAATTGATGTTATTTACTTTCCTGATATCATTTAATACATGAGTGGTTGAGTTCAAACCATGTCCCAGCTTATCATCGAGTATACGCTGCCCCTCACCGCACCTCAAACCCATGTATAAATCGAGGGTTCTTGTATTTATCTAGCCTTGAGCATTGCTCTGACAACAGATACTAACTTAAGATCTCTAATACCATATTTTCAAGTGTGATTCAGATAAGACACGCTTTCCAAATGGGCTGGGTAAACCCAAGATTACACCGAGGATATCCATTAGTGTCTGTGCTTACTGTTTTCATTTCTTGAAACACTTCTTGTACCACATCAAGCAGCAGTTTGTAGAGGCTTGTAAAAAACCCTCCCTCTGAACGAGATAAATCATTGCTCACTAACAGTGATATTCAGTGATATTAATTTGAATCGCCTCCTCTTCTGGCTACACGGCACAACAGTCGGTATTCATCTTTTGAATGTTTCCCAATCATCCAGAAGAGATGGATTAGTCTGAATTAGTTTCACAGGCAGAGATGTAAAATTAGAAATATAAACTGGAGTCTAATGACCAGGTTTGAATAACTTCATGTACCGAGCTCTGAAGGCCACTAAATAAATATTTCCTGTGTCAGACAGGGCTGGATTCTGGTCCCTGATGACCATTTGCAGACTGGGAGGGCCACTTGTTGCCTGGAACTTGTGTCGAGTCTTGATGTCCTGGAGAAATAATAACTGCAATGTGAGGACCTTGCCTTGTTTTCAACATGATTTAAGTGAGGCAGATTAAAAATTAATGCCACAATTATAGTCTTGACGACGCTCTGTGTTCTTGAAGTTTAAGAACAATAATCTCCGTAATCGTCTTTTATACCTTCATTCTCAGGAGGCATTGGCTTCTGCTTCGACATGCTGAGGAGTTTGTGCTGCGGAGATGAACGTTTCTAGGCTGTGCGCACAAAATTATGATGGTTCAGGATCATGGAAGACAGTCTGATCCTCAAAAAGCAAAAGATTGTGGATACGCATTGATTGCCCTGGCAGTATCCATTCCTTGATCTCCTTGTTTTTGAACAACACCCAGAGGTTATTTTTTGCCCCCCTCAGAATCCATTCCTTCTCTGCTCTTGCATTTTGGGGAGATGGAGCTTCCTTGGAGCCTGAGGGAAGGGGCTGTGTCCTGTGATCTCAGTGGTGTGCAGGCATGGATGAGCCATATTTCAGGTGGAGGGAAGGGGAAGGAGAGGACTTGGGGACACTGGGAAGGATGCCACGTCTCCTAGAAGAGCCTCTAGGAGGAAGGTTCTGTCCTGCTGTGTGTGAACCACTGCTGGTCAACCTTGAAAGCTGCTGAAATGGCCTGAGGCAGTACAAGAGAAGGCAGAGTGAACCCCACAAAGAAATCACCCTGGTGGTCACAGCCTCGGTTATGTTGAGCAAAAAAAATTCTTCCCAGAGTTTGGAGGGGTAACCTGGAGAATAGCTGTTCACCAAATATTTGGGATTGACTAATTGTGCATAACTAAACATATCCCATGATAATGGAGCCCAAAACATGAGAATTCATTATTTAGGGAACATTTGTTCTCAAATAGGAAGAGAAGAAATGATTCACCACTATGATCCTTTAAGTGAGGAATCCTTCATTCCACAGCATTTTAAACTTAAATCTGATATATGAACAAATTATTTTCACACATACTTTCTGGAATCTGCCAATGGGCTGACATGAGATCTACTTTTTTTCCCTCCTCTCTTTTTAGTGTTTATTTTCTGGAAGTACTGGGGGTCGATTCCAGGTTTTTGTACATGGTAGGCCAGCACCCTACCACAGAGCTACCTCCTGAGTCCTTTTCTTTCTTTTTAAATAAATGTCCCACTTGTAAACACCCACAGTTCTAGCAATGTCAGGTGCTATGGAAACTGTCACAGTTGTCACAGTCATTAGATCCATTTGTCCTATATACCCCTTGCTCCATCTTGGGGCATGTGACAGGACTCTCTCTGCCTCCCTTGGAGTTAGTGGGGCTATTGACTGGTTCTTGCCTATGCATCGCCAGCAGAAGCGACAACTGTCACTTCTGGGGTAAATATTTAATGACTGGGAGAAACCCCGGGGAGCTCTTTTCCCTGGAGGTTTGGCGGTTGCCAGTATTAGCCACCGGTGGCTGTGTATGAGCAGAGCTCCCTTCCGACTCACGCCGTCCATGTAGCTGTTACAACCTCGGTGATTTGGGGATTATTTTTTACTACAGCAAAATCTAGTGCATCTGTGCTGATCCAATACCATGAGTCAGTTACACACAGAGACTAAAGCCAAATTCTCTAGAATCTGACAGAGAAACGGACTTGGAAAAATTTCAGAGACATTTCAGTGGAATGACAGCCTGGAAGATTATTTTCTGGAACCTGTGTTTGATGCCCACAGATTGGGGCTCATCCCTGGCTTCCTCATACCGTGTGCAGCTCAGGGGGTGTTGTAAAGGCTCCTAGTAAGCCTTTCCACAGTAAGGCCTGGGGGAGGAGAAAGAAGAGGGACCCACAGAAGTTCCATGTGGGTTGGGCAAAGGCACACATGACTTTTTTGGAAGGAGTAGCCAAATTAAGAAGAAAAGGAGGGGAAGTGTCGAGAATGTAGGGGGGTGAAAATCAGTTTAACACAAAATCAATTTAAGTGTTCCTTAAATGACACAGAAAAGATCAAGCTACATGTGCAAGAGCGTTGTTTTCCACAAGGTGCCTTGCTACTTGTACATAACTTGTTTGAAATCCTGCTCTGTCCAAACTTTCTTCATATTATCAGTGTAATACCCAGAATATGTTTGACTTGGGATGAAGGTTTGATTTAAATCTTCAGCAGTACTGATTTATTTGGGGACATTTCTAATTGTGGGGAAAATTGGGCAGGAAATAATTGCTTTCATTTTAATTTAGTAGAATTCAGGGATGTTTATCATATGACGCAGGATTTCTCCTCCAGGTGTTTACTCAAGAGAAGAGAAAACATATGTTTACACAAAGACTTGTCCATAAACGTTCATGGCCACATTAGTCCTAGTGCCCCCAAAGTGCAAACAATATGGGCATCCATCAGTGGATGAAGAGATAAATAAAACGTGGTACAGCCGTACAACAGAACACTATTCAGCAGTAAAACGAAAAAAAAAATTACTGATACCCACTACAAATATTTTTTTGAGAATAAACCTGAAAAACATGCCAAGTTAAAGAAATCAGCTACAAAAGACCATATATTATAACATTCCTGTATGTGAAATGCCCAGAAAAACAAATCTATAAGGACAGAATTTAGATTAGAGGCTGCTTAGGGCTAACAGAGCAAATGCAGATTTATTTAAATGGGCATAAGGGATCTTTTTGGGTGATGGGAATGTTGTAAAATGAATTCTGGTGGTGGTTGCCATGATTCTATAAATCTAGTAAAATTACATTAAATCGTAACTTAAAACAGGTGATTTTTGTAGTGTGAAAGTGACACCTCAGTGCAGCGATGTAAAAATCACCAGAGACCACCGTGGACTCATTGTTTCTTTCAGCAAAGTGCAGAGTTAATAATTCGGGACCTTGCACAGTGCCTGGCAAGTAACAAGTGCTTGAATAAGATATGCTGGGTGGCATCGGAGCTGCGTGCCCCTGAGGGCTAAGGAGCTCTGTGTGTGTGTACGGACCACTCCTGGGGCAGCTGGTCTCGGCGGTCTAGCTGAAAAGACAACAGAGAGCAGGATGTCTGACTTTTTTCTTCCTGAAGTTTCTACATCTGCTCAGCCAACTGTGATCATCAATTAAAAAATCCACATGATTAGAATGAACATATGCTGGTCTAGAGCCACACAGCGTCCATTACCTCTTTGTTTGGCAGCAAAATCTCAAATTAGTTTTTTTGGGAAGAACCCCTTCCTATTTTTAGTGCATTTGGTTGAGTGGGGTTGACTCCCTCTGGTACCTGGAATGGGCAGGTGAGCCACAACAAGCCAGTCAGTAAATCCCACCCCCGAGTCACTGTGGTTGGTCTGGGATGAACGTGTCCTTTGCTGGGGCCTTGAGACTGGGCTCTGGAATTTGGTTCAAATTTTAGTGAGAAGAGGCGTGCTTTCCTTCTGGATTTGAACCATTGAGGATCTACCTCTTAGGGTTTTGGCAACTATTTCTCTATCATGTAAAGCCAGAGATTGCATTACGTCCACTTAGCACAGTCAGTTAGAGAGATGAGGTCCTGCTGGCATCTTGGAGTCCCTGGAGTCAGCCTTTCCTGGGTGTTTCCCAAGCTAATGACCACCCTTTTCCTGGTTGCACTTGGCTTCATCCTCTCTATTTGCTGTCTCCACTTGTTTCCATGGGAGCCTCTAACCTGTGGACCATGTTTTGTGTCAACTGAAGCTGTAGCCCTGAGCAAGGCTACTTTTTACTTCCTGGGAACAGGAGAAGGCTGGGCTTATGAGGTCCCTCTGTCCATTTTCAGATATGCACACCAAGCCCCAGATGGGGAGGAGCCAGTGAGCTCAAATCTGAAATCCCTGTTACTTTGAAGCCAGAGCTGGAGCAGGTACCATTGGCATTTCTTGGTATGAACAATAGCATTGACAGTGGCCATGCATTAGTGCCTAATATATGCTGAGTGCTTTCTAGCTTCCTTTCATTCAATTATTACTGCAGATTTTCAAGTTTGTGCTACTACTGTTCCCCTTTTACACTGGAACAAGCTGAGACTGACTTGCTGAGGGTAAGAATAGGCATCTCCCAATGGGTCAAGGTTAGTTCTCATCCTGATTTTAAATGCTTAATGCATTAGCCCACTGTATCTTCTAGCAGCTTATGAGGAGGATGCTACTATCATGCCCACTTAACAGATGAAGAGCTTGAGGCCCAAGAATTGAGTGACTTGATGAAGCTGCAGAGCCAGTGCCAAGCTAACCAGCCTACAGTGTAGGTCCAGGAGCCCGGCTTAGATGCACTAGACCTTGTCACCCATGCTCAGAGATACTGGGCTGATGGTGTGGCTCAGAGGTAGAGTGCTTGCCTAATCCATGTGAGGTACTGGGTTTGATGCTCAGTACCGCATAAATAAAATAAAATTCTTTTTTAAAAAAGAATATATCTGTCTGGGTTAACAAAAAGAAATACTAGGCTCTATAGTCACAGTTTTTAAGTAGTTTTTTTTCTTTCTTATTTTGGAGTAACTTTAGACTTACAGAAAATGTGCAAAGATAACAGAGAATTCACGCATGCTCCCCAACCTAGTCTCCTCCAGTGTTGTCACGTGACCACAGTATACTTGCCCAAACTAAGAAGTCAACATCGGTACATTGCTATTACTAAGCCCCTCCATGTATTTGGATACCACCAGCTTCACCTCTGTTGTCTTTCCCTATGCCTGGATCTCATCCAGGATACCATACTGCATTTGGTTCTGCTATCTTTTTAAGAATTCATTTCATGTTGGGACCCTTGCCTGGAATTAATAAACACAATGTTTGCTCTTACTCTTTTTATACTTGGAAGAGAAAAAGAAAATTAGTTGTGTTTTGTTGGTGTGCATGTGTGAATGTGTGTGTGTTGTTGCTATACTTTTTAACTTTGAAATGTTGATATGTCAAATACAAGAGCATTCATGTTAGGAAAAACAGGACCTGGAGTTTGGACTATTATTGGACATTGGCTTTGACTCTTATTAGCAAATGTATCCACAGGCACTTGGCTTCACCTCCTGGATTTGCTGTCTCCGGTTGTTTCTGTGGGAGCCTCTAGTTTAATTCAGTTGCTGCTCAACTTCAGCAAGTGATCAATCCATTTGATTTGTCAGACACGTGAAAAGGGCCTGAATTAGGCCCTGAATATAGTCCAAGATCTCAGTAACTAAATCAGTATTTCCCAGTTGTCATCTATCACCTGAATCAAAACCAGGGTCAAACCTAGGAGGACTGACTCTCTCTCTGGGGTAGAGCCCAGGAATCTGCATTTTCAACATGCCTGCTATTTTTTGAGAATACCTAGTCCAGGGCCTCCTGTGTGCAGGAGACACCCTGAAATAAGAGTGTCAAACCCCAACTCAGAAAGAACACAGATTAGCTCCACTGCCGTGAAACATGCTTCTTGTCATACCCTGAAAGCAGGGCGTGTAAGCCACACTGCGTCCACCTACCTAGGACTTACATGTGAAGCAGGAGGAGTGTTGGAGAAGGAGAGAGAATTTAAGGACACACTGGCTGACTGAGAATGAGCTGCCTGGCCCAATCTGCTCCCCTAGATCTTTCCACAGGCTCGCTACACCTTGTGGCATGAGAGGGGGGGCCGTCACTCAGGACAGCCACCATTGTCTGTGAACTAGCCTCGGGCCACCACATGTACTTCAGCCAATGGATCAGTGGTCTAGTTTCACACTGGAGGAAAGACCAGTCCATCTAGACCCCTTGAGAGGTTTTCAGCTTCTGTCTTTTATGAGTGACCCAAGGGATTTCCCAAGAGTTATTCTGGTCACATAAAACTTTAGAACCTGATTGTCAGAGAAGGGATAAATTCATTGTACTTGGAGATCGTGTTCTTGTAAAGTATAAAATTCATCTCCTATGTGTGGTGTGTACTTGTGTGCCTATATATACATGGCTGAGAGTCTACGGGCATCATCCATTTACTCCCCCTGACAATCTTTTGAGATAGGCTCATTTATGATCAGCCCTTTACAGATGCTCAGAGAATGGAATTTTACTCAGCATTAAAAAAGAACAAAACCATGACATTTGCAGGTAAATGGATGGCGTTGGAGAAGATAATGCTAAGTGAAGTCAGCCAATCCCCCCAAAAAACCAAATGTTTTCTCTGATATAAAGAGGTTGACTCATAGTGGGGTAGGGAGACTCGTAGGGAGACTCATAGGGAGAGCATGGGAGGAATAGATGAATTCTAGACAGGGAAGAGGGGTGGGAGCGAAAGGGAAGGGCAGGGGATTAGCAAGGATGGTGGAATGTGGTGGACATCATTATACAAAGTACATGCATGAAGACTCAAATTGGGTGTCAACATACTTTATATACAGAGATACAAAAATCGTGGTATATATGAGTATTAAGAATTGTAATGCAAAAAAAGAAAAACCAAAAAAATAAAACAAAGTACATGTATAAAGGCAAAATAAACGAACAAACAAAAAGAATAGCTTTACCTTAGATTAGGTAGCAGGAAGTAAAAGGAGGGGAAGGCAGGGGATGTGGGGTTAAGAAAGATAGTAGAATGAAACAGACATTATTACTGTATGTATGTATGTGACTGTATGACCAATGTGATTCTACAATGTGTACACTCAGAAAAATGAGAAATTATATCCCATCTATGTATGATATATCAAAGAATATAAGTGCATTCTACTGTCATGTATAACTAATTAAAACAAATAAAAAACTAAAAAAAAAGAGAATCCTACTAAGAAATATTTTAAAAAACTTGCTCCCTCCCATGTCTGTTATGCTACTAAAGTAGAATTCATCTTAATATTTGTGCTAAGTAAGTATAAGCTAAAATGCATTTGGGTTCATCTGTACAAGTCATGAGGGAGATAATATTTGATACTGTAAAATAGGTTGAAATTTTGAAAATGTAATAAAATATTAATTAAATATTTTGCTAAATCTGATCAGTACCTTACAGGTTTATCAATCCCACCAATAATTTTTTTTACAATTTTTAGTATTATAATATACTTGTGTTTGCATTCTGAAGTTTGACTTCTCTTTAAAAGAATGCCCAAATAAGGAACCTGATGTGTATTTATATGTGTGTGTATGCCTGGACAGTTTGTACTTGGGTTAAGCAGCCTACCCAATTGAATGCCCAATGTGTTCTTATTTACAAAACTAAAGTTGTCATAAGTACAATTAACCTGACAGTCACTTTTGGATTTAAATTAAATTTATATTTTGAATTAAAAAAAAAACCCAAAAAACAAAAACAGATGCTCAGAGAAGGCAGCGCGCTCCGTGGTTGTGCCGGGGAGATTTGAAGCCAGGTGCTCTGGCCCCAGCCTCTGTGCTCTTAAGCATGGTATGTGAAAGGTCCTGTCAGAGAGGGTGTGACAACCGGCACTATGAAGAACCAGAGAGATTAAGCATGAGAACCCGGCCACCCAGGCTTGCTTGTTTGTGGCCGACTACCAACATGCAGCAACTGAATGGAAATACTAATGATGTGGTCCTTTCTAAGCAATGGCAGATGAACTGAGAAATTGAATTATCCCCAGCCAGTAGCTAATAATGAATATAATAAGGTTAGGGCTGCTTCCAAGTGTCTACAAATGAAAAAGAACAAGACAAGGGCAGAGCATTACAATGAGGTCCCACGGAGAGAGCAGCAGCTCTGCGCAGGATGCAGGAGCACCTCACCTAGACCCCCAGGTGCACCTCCCTGGCTCCCAAGCCACCTCTGCTGCTGTGGTCTCTCCGTCCACATCTTCCCTGAAGGATGGGCCTTGCCAAAGGCCTTGGGTTTTGTTTTGTTTGTAAATGAAGTTCAAGCAGGACTTGTTTGTGTTTTAGCTAATACCCCCTCCTTTCAAGACTAATAGGATATTGCCGTACACATTGAATAAAAATTTCAGTGTCTGCATAAACAAGACCATAACAAGTTCTGGGCAGATGTTGGAGCCACCAGCAAAACAAACAGCGTCTCGTGGCACGCACTCACCTGGCTGATTTACGTGGCCCGCACACCACATATAGGCTGATGGCTCTCTTTCTCCTAAGGTGCATGTGCTAGAGAGACAGTAATGGATGAAGCCTCTGCCTGCCAGCCTTGCCCTTACTGTACCAAGCACCATTACTGTAAGGAAGTGGTACCATTCATTTCCTCTTAGGGAATTTGTCGAAAGGAAACCGGTAATATTTTCTAACATGTTGAGCTCTGCTGTGCATAGCCTCTTCTTGAGGGAATTTTCCTTGATGTATTGGAATGAATTTATGAGCCAGAAAAATATTTTAATATCCTGATGAAAAGTAAAACTGTAAACAATGTTTCATTACCACCAAAAGGATATAAAACATTAAATGAGTGGAAATAATTATCATTAGGTTTGTAGGAGACATTTGAAGTCTTTTTTAATAACCTTTTAAAAAAACATAATTAAAATAAATATTCATTGTAGACACTTTAGAAAAAGCAGAAATATTTAAAGATGAATATATTTCACCAAAGAGATAACCATATAGAAGGATGCTGCTTGCGTTTTAATGTATTTTCATTCCTGGGACACGGTCGTTATTTTCTTAACTGCTCAATGTTTGAACTCTCTTTGTATTATGGAAGACTTTTACTGCCAAGTTTCGGCTTTTGCACTCATTTTTATAGCTGAGTCATGGAGCCTTGACCTTGGCTAGCCTCATAGACAAAGTCTCTCTGATTTGGACTGAGTGTTGCTCAGGGATGAACAGGGACAGCAGAGGCAGAGAAGGGCTTGACAGTGGAGATGACAGCAGCACCAACATCAGCAGCAGCAGCAGGAGCTATGTGTCACACCAAGAGCGGGAGAGGCACCTTGAATGGTGGTGGACCTGGAGCCCACTGCCCTTGGGATGGCGGCACCGATCCGGCTGTTGCACCCTGTGGACAGTCCAAGCCCGACTCCGGCAGCTCTCCTAAGGATTTCTTGAGCTTCTCAGTTGCCTTTTCATTGATTCTTCTTCCACTTAAATCAGCTCGTCAATTTTTATTGCTTGAAACCAGGAACCCTGACGGATACATTTGTACTTTCTTATACTTGTGTATGCCTGAATATTTTAAAAAATAAACTGGAATTTTTCTCCACATTGATTTTCTCTGTTTGCTCATCCCACATGGAGTCACACGTCTTTATCTTCTTTGTATCAGCTGCTTGTAGTTCCACAAAATGGGGAGCCCTATGGGATCTTTGAAAACCATGAATGAACCATTCTTAAGATCTCCCCTCCTTCTCTTATGGCATCAGAGTCTGAGCCCTGACGTTTCTTCACACAGGCTAGCTGTTCTCTTCTGCTGGCACTGGCTTATGGCTGACCTGGCTTTCTGCTTTCCACTCATGTTACGACTTCTGGTTCAGGGCTACCAGATTTGCCAAATAAAAATACAAGATGCCCCGTTGAACTTTAATTTGAGGTAACTGATGAATCACATTTCTTAGAATAAGTAGGTCCTAAATATCGCGTACAACATGCTTATGCTCTTGGACGGCAGCCTTATGCCACCGTGACCTCCAGCCTCATGACCTGGTGTCATTCATTCCCTGGGCAGAATGTGCCACCATTGAGGATTAGACCAAGGACGGCCTCCACCATCTCCACACAAACAACTTCTACTGAAAGTTGGGAACTAAGCCACCGTGTTCTGCATTTTCAGTCTGATTCCACCAGTGAAATCTCAGGTACAGATTGTTCAAAATTTCTGATACGTAGATGACTATCCTTCCTGCTTCCTAAGGCTAATGCAAACTGTGTTTAGTTTTTTATTCTGCTGGTCATTTCTGTTGCAGCCGGAGAACACTGTGAATTTGTGCTTGCAATACCTTTAGGTAGAAATCCAGACTATTTCATTTTTATGTATTCCATGAAGTACAAGTGACACGTGTGCACATACACACACGTGCATTTACATAGGCACATGTGTTGGTTCATCTCATTTCATCTGTGGGAATTCTACATGGCAAGTGTTTCCCCCTCTATTGGGCACGTGGAAGCTCAGGTCTTTGGTTTTAGGTGTCATGACGGCTTCCATAGCACTTTGCTGGAAATCCAGCACCATCACCAAGCCTGCCTGATGCCACCTTCTTTCTCTTGTACTAAATGAGCACAATACAAGCACAGCTCCAGTAGCACTCCTGTTACCCATATCCTAACAGGTGCACAAAGCAAATTAGAGAAAAAGGAATCCAACTTCGACTCGGAGATGCTCGACAATTTCTCTTGATTTACAAAATTAGATATAAGCCATATTTTCTGAAAGTTTGCCACTAATGCTTTTGGCATGTTCTTTGCTTCTAACAGGAAAAAAAAAATGTAACTGAAAGTAATTCTTATAGACAGATGGAATACCTTCTTTGTTTACTTAACAGAAAAAAAAATCAGTGAAACTTTCTCTCTTCAGAAATTCATTATCGTCATTTGAATAACTCCCAGAACCTGATGAAAATTTCGAAGGACTCTACCTCAATGGGTGACTCTCTGACCTGGGAGAGAGCAACTGGTATTTCTGTTTTTCTTGGAAGTGTTGTCTGAGAGCTTTCAAGGGAGGTACTAGAAAATTTGAAGAGCTATTTGTATTTGATTATTTCTGAGAACTTTGGGTGCAGAGAGAAAGAAAATGGTTATGGGAAGTTAGACCATTATTTTTGTCATTAAAGAGGGGGAGAAATTCTCAAGTTCCCAGTAAAGCAAGTACAGATGACAAATTCTGAAAAATCTTTTGAGTATTCAGATCCAGGAAGGGTAGATGCGAGGCTGCGTGTTTAGAATCAGCCATTTTAAGGACGTACTTCAGAGACAGGTGAAAGATAAGAAGGAAGGGAAACAAATGGTGTAGCCACTCTCCTGCTCCCTCTGGGGGCCTCAGCAAGCGCTGCTGGCTACCTCTCCAACACCCTCACCCTCTGAACTTGTTACCAACAGCGTGACTTTGATTAAGGTAACAATATATTTTAAAAAATAGTCATCCACATTATAGATTGCCTTATAAACATAGAGATGTCAGCAGGAATTCCAGAGAAGGTCTTTTTTCTCAAAAGAAAAGGTCAATGCACCAGAAGATTCCCTTTGTCCTCAACTCTGCCATGAGCCAAGGCTGGGGCAAGGGGGCAGCCCAGGCAGAAGCACTGAGACAGAAGTCAGTGTTTCACGGGTGCTGGGTCAAAGCTGAGAAGCAACCTGGTCCTGGTAGGTCACTGAGCTGCCCCACACCACCTGGCTATATTCCTATAAAAGTAGCAGATTCCTGTTTCTCAAAGCCATGTTCAACCAGGGTCTTACTACGATTGGATCTGCAGCATCCTCCAAAACTTCATGCATTGAAGGCTTGGTCCTCAGTGCAGCAAGTTTCAGAGGTGGGGCTGTGGGAAATGAGTGGATCATGGGAACTCTGACCTCATCTCTGGATTACTCTACTTGATGTATTAATAGATTGACAGCTGGATGGACTGACTGCCGGGAGGCGGGACCTGGTTGGAAGAAGTAGAATCAGCCATTTTAAGGATGTGTATTCTTCCTCTGCCAGGAGCTGACCGTTTTGCTCCACCATGCTCTTCTGCTGTTATGTTCTATCTCACCTCAGGCCAAAAGAAATGGAGCTGCTACTCATGAATGAAATCTTCTGAAACTGTGAGCACAAATAAACCTTTCTCTTTCTTTATTGTTCTTGTCGAGTATTTTTGTCACAGTGATGAGAAGCTGACTAATACATTCTCTTGTCTCTTCAAATCTCTATTCTGCTATGAGTCTTTCTGACTTTTGTCCACCAGCCAGAGAAAACTAATCTGGAAGTCTCCCTCTTTCTATGTAGCATGAGGTCCTCACTAGAGTGACATTTCATCCTATGCATAGGTTCCAGCCACTCTAGAGGAGGTGATTATAGAAGGGGGAGTATCATTGGAAGGTCACGTTTAGAATTCTGCCTACCTCAGCCACTAAGGGAAAAAGTACTGCCAGAGCATGGAACCAGGAGCAGTTATAAAGAACTTTGAAATCATCAGCTGCATGACATACTCCCAATTCAGGGATATCAAAAAATGAGAAAAGATGCATTTAAGCATGGACAAGATATATTCTTCCCAATTTGTTACCTGTATTATTGATGCATAATGATTTACAATGAGGAAACTAGACTCAGAAAGTAACTTACCTACAGATAGAGATTTGATTACAATTTAAATTCTGAACTTCTGATACTGAAGCCTGGTGCTTCATCTTTGATACCAGGCTGCCAGCAGATTTGGGCATCATGTTTGTACCAAGCATATGTGGGCAAAGCTGCCCCTCTCCCTTAGGTCTTCACCTACCCTCCCTAGCATCTCTCTACTCATAGGGATTTCCACATGTAAGTATGTTTACTATAAAAACTCTTATGGGCACAACAGAGAGAAGAGAATGGTAGACATGGAGAGGCACTGCTAATGTGTTCCTGAGAGTCACCTCAACTGCTCTCCACAGCTAGTTTGTGGCCAGAGAAGAACAAGTAGAAAAAGTTATAAGAAAATATACTAGTGCCACATTTCTGGAGAATCACTCAACCTTAAATGGAAAAATCCTTGAAATATTCATGTGCATTGACCAGTAACCCCTCTCCTGAGAATTAATTCTTGAAGGAAGTCACCAGTATTGGTGAAACAAAAGATAAAGAAATGTTCACAGCATTATTTATAAGATTAAAAAGCACGGAAGCAATCTCTATAGTTTATAAAAAAGTTAAATAAATTATGCTTCAAACATTAAAATGATGTGGAATATTCTTATAGAAATGAGAAGATATTTTAATCCACTACTCAATTTGAAAATCTTATTACAAAAGCCTCTGTAGGACTAGTCCATGTATGTATTAGAAGGTCAGAAGTGCAGATGAGAGCTTAGCTCTGCAGCCAGATTGCTGGTGTCTAAGCCGATTTTGGCCACTTAGGAGCCTTATAAACTTGGGGAAATTGCTTAACTGGGCAGTGACACTTCTCTTGCTATTGAGTACGATCGGAGTCAGCTCCTGTCTGTCAATCTCTTGCAGAAGCACAGCTGTAGTGATGTTTGACAAGAGTCGGTAGGGGTCTGCCTCCTTACTGGGTGCACGGCAGTGTTCTAAACTCTCCGTGTGTCTTCCTGGATCCCTCTTCACAAGTAACCCTAAGAGAAGGCATGGTTCTCCCCATTCTGCAGATGGGATAAACAAGGCTGCCTTGCACTTGATCTGATCTCCTACCATAGATGATTGCAGTGGCCTTAAAACTGTATGACCTCAAATTCCATGGATTGTATGAACCTGTGATCCATTCTCCTCACAGCAGAAATGATTGAAATAAAGTTCAATAGCATCACTCTCACTCACCCCCACTGAAAGGCCATTAATGGTTCCTATTCCGTGGGGGAAGAGACAAGCCAACTTATTCACACGGCCTTCAAGCACCGTATGACCTGGCCACCTCACTGGGCCTTGGTCTTCAGTGTCTAGCCTCACTTGGGCTTCATTTAAAGGCTCTGGGCAGTGCCATGCTGCTTTTGTGCCCATATTTCTTTCCTTTTCTCCTCCATCCATCATCCTCTCAGCTTGCTTCAGGTCTCCTTGGAAACATCCCTTCTTCTCGAGGTCCCCTGTGAAGTCCTCTTCTCAGTCTCGCCTCCTCCCTTTACTCTACTCATGAGACTCTCCTGTCTCCCATCTCCCCTCCCTAATTGTACACATATCCATTTAGGGTCTGTCCGCCATGTTTCTGGGCCAGTGGTAACAGGTCGGGAGCGTCAATATCTATTTTGTTCACCATCTTAATGAACTCAGTACCTAGCACGTGCTTTGTGAATAACTGGCATTCAATAAATGTCTGCTGTAGGGATGGATGGGTGGGTGGATGGACGGAGGAGCGTTACAGCCCAAATGTGGTTTCTCCTATGTCGGAAGGAATTGATATCCCCTTACAAAAGCATGTGTGCACAGCAAGCTCAGACCTCCAGCGGCGTTCCTTACGTTGAGAGCCACAGCCAAAGGGGCCCCAGCAAACTTCCAGCTGCCAGCAAACTTCCAGCTGCTGGCTGATGATTGGCTCACAGCGGCCCCAGCAACATCTAGCTGATTGGCTCCTCGGCCCCAGCAACATCTAGCTGATTGGCTCCTCTGCGGTGATGCTCATTGGGCTGTTTCCCTGCCCTTTCAGACCACGGAGCTGCTCATTGGGGGACTTTTTTGGCTCCGCCCACGTGACCCAGCCAATCGGCCTCAAGAGCAGGATTGTGGGAGGGGAGGAGAAGCTTGTGTGGGAGAGAGAGGCTTGTGGAAAGCCGGTGGTGGCAGTTGAGGCTCTGAGGGTTTTTCCTGAGAGGCTGTTTTGTTTGGCGTGTGTGGTTCTAAAAATAAAGTTAGTTTCTTTTGACAAGTGGCTCCTGATTGTGCCCAGCCAGACTGCGGCATTTGGTGGCTCGCACGGGGAGCGACTGAGGGTAAGTGAAACTGCTCGCCCCTGAGGGCAGGGCGAGAGGATGGGTAGCCATTTTAAGATTCCTCTTTTATTTTGCTTCACTTTTGTTTTAAGTTGCCTGTCCCTGGAGATGAGTGAGACGGAAGAAAAACCGCTCACATCTGAGGAAAAACTATTTACGTCTGAGGAACAGATAGGGAGAAAGGACGGATGCACATGTCAGGAGGATAGAAAGGCTATAATGACTTTTTGTTGTTCCCTTTTTATTTCATTCTGTCTCGGTTTTGTTTGGCGTCATCTTGTTGGGTTGTATTATAGTAGAAATACGGGATCAGAAATTAGTAAAAAACAAACTGAAAGAGTGTTAAGTAAATTGTTAGAGGAAGGAGGCATCTCAGTAAAATCAAGAACAATCAGGGCATACGTTGATACAATACAAAAATGTAGCCCATGGCTTTTTAAGGAGGAGTTGTTAAATATATCACAATGGAACCATCATGGTGAAGATTTAAAAAGAATAGAAAAGAAAAGCCCAGGGACTCTACCAGTTGGCACATTGCCATTGTGGACGTTCATATCTTGTTTGTACATCCATGAAAGTCTGTCAATGCCGTCAATTTCTGAGTCCTTGGAAACCAGGGACCCTCTCTGCTTTCCACCCTGCTTTCTCCACGGGTTTAGCAGTTTCTTGCACTGGTAACTGTTCGGCATATATCTGTTGAATTGAAACAGGAATCTGCGAGTTGAATAGCTAATTGAAAAATTAATTGCTATTAATGAGTAAAAATGGCTTAATGCACTTTTCTTCCTAGTTAATATTTTTGCATTTATATGAGTCTCCTGTTAGGAAAAATATCAGGTGATTTGAGGGGTGGGGAACCAGGGTCCTGCAAAGAGATTAGAGAATTTTCAAGATAGGTACTTTTGATCGCCTTTAAATCATATCATGTTGGCAAATGTCTGTGCAGGATTTGGCCTGCGTGTGCAAATGCGGATAATGGACGGTGCCGGCTGCTGAGAGTTTTCTGGGTGCCGGGCATGGGGCTGAGCATGTCATGTGTGCCCTGGATCCCTCTTCATAATTCTCTCAACACTCCCAGGAAGGTATGTCACTGTCCTCCTTTTCCCTGAGGAGGGAATAAAGGCAGAGAACACAAGCAATCCAACGAGGCCACTCAGCTCCTAAGGAACACAGTTTGTGTTTGAACTCGGCCTGTCTGACTCCTCATCCTCATCGGCGGTACCCTGTACTGACTGCTTCCCAGCAGATTGTGGGGTTGTCCCACTGTGTGCGCTGGTTATCCAGTTAAGTGACATTATCACACAGAGTTTGGGGAGAAAAGAGAAGCCGGTGATCAAGGCTGACACTGAATCTGGGAAACGCAAGGAGAGTGCTAATGCTCAGCCTGTGGGGGACCCGCTGGAAACACGCCAACCCCAGGCAGGAATGAAGCCAGCTGAGGGGCACCCGTGGAATGTCACCGAGACAGAGCAGAGGCTGGACCAGATGGAGCAAGAACATTTGTGCTGATGGAAGAAATGGAAGCTATGTTTTCTTTCTGAGTGGGCTGGAGTACACCGGGGGCTGCTGCCCTCCCTGGTAGCCTGGCACATGTGTGGGAGGCAGGGGTCAAACAGAGGGTTTTTTGTTTGTTTGTTTGTTTCTTTTTTTATTTTACTCTGATTTTCAGGTTTCTAAAATGTTCCTTGAAACTAGAGAGTTGATTATTTCTTTTCCAGTTCTTGAAAGCAAATAATTAAAATCATCAGGGAGTACGTGTCCTTGGCCATGAGGGAAGGCTGTGTGGGGTGAATCCAGAAGTAAAGAAGTCGTCTCCAGCCCTGGCTATTCAAGTCTTCTATACATCTCTGATGGGATGGATTTTTTTTTTTAAGTAGTAAAATATTATACTACAGCTTTCAGTTTAATTTATTGTTATTTCTGCTTTCATCATTTAATTTATTATTTCAATGGATTCGAGAACCTGCAGAAGTATCAACTGGCCCCACTGAGAAAGAACGACAGTTTGGGACACACGACGACACACGTTGATGAATGTTTTCCAGAGGGGAAGCAGGTCTTGCGAGGACGCTGCAGTTTAATTAAAAGCTATGCCTTTCATATCTCAACATTTGATTGTTTATCTTTAATGAAAGTTTAGATAACGGAGCTTGTTAATTATATGTCTCCCAGTGTGATCCTTTTCCATTTGCTTTTGTTATCATGGCTTTTTCTAATTTCGCTTAACTGATTGGGACACGGTAAACATTCCAAGTTATTAAGGGTCATGGCAGCAGATCCTTAGTAATTAGTAAGCATACTTTCCTAATTAATGCGACTGTCTGACTTCAAAGTGGAAGTGCTTTGATGTCACGTGGTAAGATGGTGTAGGTCAACGTGAAGGGAAATTGAGGCTGTTCAGTTCCATCAGTACCATTCAGTTTGAGTCTAGATAAGTAGAATAAATACACTTTTGGTTAAAATGAGGTTCAGTTGTTAGCAGAGTACCAGATGTTTGACAGATAAAACATGATTTAGCATATATCATACATAATAGCCGGGGGCACTCAAGATGTTTCTTTTAAAAATGCACAAGGCTTTAAAAAAATTCTACATGTGATATATGAGAATATTAAAATTAACATATAGAAAATGTAATAATAAATCAACTGCAATGTCATGTTCCAACTATAATTACTTTTAAACATTAAAATATATTACTTCCTATTTATCTTGATACACATATTTCTATGTAATCAAACATATTAATGGGGGTGATAATACTTATTTATGTATTTATTCATATGAACATACATATTCATGCATTCAGTCTTAGATTCTGCTAGGGCTTTTCTATTTTCTTATCTGATTTCCTATCTTATGTTCTGTTGTTAAGGTTTCCTTGGTGGCAAGCAACAGAAACCTTCTCTGACTCAAATAACCAAGAGGGAGTTATTGGAAAGGTGCTTAGGGGGGTTGAGGCTCAGAAGAGAAGCAGGAACTTAGTCCCAGAAGGTTCTGGCTGCTGAACCTGCTAGCGGGTTCCTTCAGCTGCCCCGTTCTGTGGTGAGGAAAGTGAGCCTGATCCTTTCTAATAGCCCAAAAGCAAATTCCCTGGAGAACATGCCTTACTGGCCAGGGCTTGTGATGGGTGTTCGAGCTGCAGAAGAGAGAAGGTCAGAGTGCACTGCTCAGTAGGCCATGCAGACTGTGTCCAGAAGAGACAGGGCAGTTTCTTTTCAAGAGATCAGAACTGATGCTGGAAAAAGATGGGGTAATATGTCCTGATATAACACATGTCTGACACCAACGTCTTCCAACTGTTTTCTGTTTTTAATGAGATTTTTAATTATTTCAGAGCCTCAAGCAACATTTGGAGACGTTTTTGGTCTGGTGTCATTGCTACTGGCACCTAGTGGGTAAGGACTGGGGATGCTACTAAGCACAGGACAAACCCCCACTCTGTGACAAAAATGATCTGGTCTCAAACTTCAACTGTCTTGAGATGAAGAAATGCTGGTATAGGTCATATTTTTTTTTCTTTTTTAACTTCCTTTTCAATCCCATATGCTTTAGTAGAGTTTTTTTTTTTCCCCCTGTCGCATTACCCATCTCCATTTTTTTTTTTTTTTTGCACTGGGGACTGAACTCAGAGGTACTCGACCACTGAGCCACATCCCCAGCCCTGTTTTGTATGTTTATTTAGGGTCTCACTGAGTTGCTTAGTACCTTACTTTTGCTGAGCCTAGCTTTGAACTCACAATCCTCCTGCCTCAGCCCTCTGAACTGCTGGGATTACAGGCACGGGCCACCAAGCCAGGCTATCTGTTTCCAGTTTTAAGGAAGATAAACCTAGAAGTAAAACATATATATATATATATATATATATATATATATATATATATATATGTATTTTTTTTTTTCCAAATTCTTTCTTGAAAAAGAAATTCCACTGATCAGAAAAGGTAGAGAACAATGTTGACCAAAGTATTCCGATTTTTTTCTAAATAGGAGGGCTCCTGAGTGATCAGAAAAATTCAATCATAAACTGTCTGGAAGGAGAAAGGAAAGGTCTGGATCTTTGCCCGTGAGGATGATGGAGGGAAGATGTGTGAAGCTGTGGCCAGACTGGCCAAGGAGTTTATTTAGAGAGTTGAGAGGAAGTTCTAAGCAGGGCAGAAGGTGTGACTCTCAGTGACCTCCTTGGACAGGCAAGTGACATAGTGAATAAAGACAACGATGGTGGATGGTGACTGAACGTGGAGAGCACCCGCCCTGCCTGAGGGGCAGCCCTTTTGCATTTGAGGCAGATCTTCCCCGAAGATTCTAAGGGAAGCCTGAACTCTGAATTTCATAGATTCCCTCCCACTTAGTAAATGATACGAATAAATCCTAAACTGTCATTAGCATTTCAAAGGACAAACAATGCCTACTTTTGAGTATATTTGGTCTTTCTTCACAACTTTGATCTCTGACATAGGGTTCGTCCAGATCACAGAGGCCCTTGACTTTGGAAGGGGGAACTTGATGGCACTGGATGATGACTCTAGGCCCTGTGGAAGTGTCGCGAGACTGTTTTTATTTTTCACTATTACACCCTTGCCCCCTCCAAGCAGCACTGCTTTCCAGGTGGGAAAGGGGTTTATTATCGCACATTAACTTCGGAGTTTCATCGTGTGGCCGCTGGCTCCTCCGCCTCTGCCTGGCTCTGAATGTACCCTCAGTGTTCGGGGGGCACAGGGCACGCCTTCTGTATGGCTGTACCTTAAGCTGAAATGCACCCCCTTCCCACAGTCTTCTCAAAGCAGCTCGGGACTGGCTGAGCATGGAGCACACCTTAGGAAAGTTTCCATGAGCATGAAAGAATCTCATCCTGGGTGCCTGAGCATATCGCGGTACACACGGGAGGGGACCCCAGTGGCAGCTGGCTGGCTGGGATCTCAGCTCTACCTCTCAATGTAGGACCTGGGCTGACTCTTCCAGGAAAGCGCTTAGTACAATGCCCTTGCCACGGACCACCTCTTCTCCCCTGGAGGCCACTTCTTCATGGCCACGTTCTCCTCACGTATCTAACATGTCTAAACACACCCTCTCACTTACCTCCTTCCTCCCTAAATATTTTCTTTCTCCTGGTCCCTTACCTTCCTCACCCGGTGAACCATCTGCATTCCCCTTAGTCTCAGCAGAAAACAGGTGCATGGTATTCTTATGGGGAGCATTTGGCTCTTCTGGTGTTTTAATCTACCCTGTTTTGGGGGACTAGGGAAAAGAGTCCTCACTGTTCATACTCCGTGTGGGTGGTTAGAGTTAGAATACTTGGTCACAGGTGATACCAGACCTGGTTCAAACCAGCATTAGACCATCAGTGCAGTTCACGCTCCGCTTCAGAGGCGCCGCTATGGTAGGACTGTTACCAAGGCACGGGCAGGACACCAACCCTTGGTTTCCCTCTTTCTTCCATCTTCCTCCGTGTCTGGTTCATCTTAAGCCCTTTTCCCTTCATGGTGCTCAAGGGACTATTTCTCATAAGCCACTTCGTCTCTGGGAGTGTCCATTTCCCACCCCAATTCTGAAACTCTTCCGGATTTGCTCATCCTGTGCCAGTGACTGTACTGGAGGAGTGGCACGCACTGAGGGGTCAGCAAAGTCCTGTGCTCTGTCCTTAACGATGGGTGGCATAGCGTTCCTGCAAGGCCAGGGCCACAGTTGGTAATGAGAGCTGTCAGAGGTCAAGGGAGACCCCACACACGTGTCCACAGTAAGACCCACCAAAGCATTCTTCTAGGGCAGTGGTTCTCAAATATGAGTTGCATCAGAATCACATAGGCTGTTTGTCAAAATATAAGATTCTGGGTCCCAGCCCCACAGCTTCTGATTCACCTGTCAGGGCACTTCTATTTCCAACAATCCCCCAGATGATACTGATGCTGCCAGTCTGGTGACAGTATCTTGAGAGTCACGAAGTTAGATCAAAACAAGCCAAAGCAAACAAAAAGCAAGCAAAGGTTGTTACTGACATCACTTTGGGGACTACCTTTGAAGGCAGAAGCAGCTACCTTTAGTTGTAATTTTAAATTTCATTTTAATTTTTTGTTCTCAAGATGCTTAACATATATCTGGTCTGTAGAAGAAACTGATCCATGAAGGTGATCTGACCTGTCAGCACCCCACAGTTAGTTTGTGGCCAAACTCAGAGTGGTTCCCTCTGTTTACCGCATCATGCTGTCTGCCCCGAATGGGCGATGGGGAGCCATTCCCGGGCATTTTGCAGAAAGCAGCCTAGTAGGAGAGTGGTATTATTGGAACACAGCAGATGTTTAGTGTGTAAATGCGGCAGTTTAGGTGCTTTCTCCTACCGCCAAGTTTCAGATGGGAATGGAATTCATACCCCATCTCTGAGATACATCTTCCCTCTTATGGGCAAAAATGGTGCCCTTAGGCTGCGGGGGACACGCTCAGCTCTCTCTTCACAAGAATGAAGAAGACAGCAGAGGTTGAATGTCCTATTTTTGAACAGGGGAGGTGGGGCTGAAATAGGGGCCCTAGAGAGACTCATTCAAAATGAGGAATTCACCTTTTGCCAAGGTGAGGATTAGAAGAAAAAAGAAAAAGAATTTGCCTTTGAGAGGCACCCTTTAATAAGGCGACCATCTGTTCCCCTGATTTAAAAGATCTGTGCTCAGAGCTCTTGGGAAGGTATGTCTCTCACTTGCTCAGCTCTGGCTTCCCATGGTTTTCGGAGTTGCCCAGTGGAGAATTCTCCAATACCACTTTCCACACTCCCTCCAATGCCTGACAGCACTTTCCTGCTTTGAATTAATCCTGAGAATGGAATCTGAATTATTACGAGTCCCAACATTAAACTCTTGGTTGTTTGCTTCAGTGTGTTGCTGCAGGAAACGTCATTGTCCATCTGGTGACAAATTCTTTCCATCCCTGTCTCCCTCTCTCCCTTCTTCCTTCCTCCACCTCTTCTTTTCTTTCTTCCCTCTTTTTTTCCCTTTTTCCCCATAGATATTTATCAAATTTTCCTGAGCAATGAGTGCTACAGAGTGAAAGAGAAGCATATGACACAGAATCCCTAACTGTCACCAACTGTCACCAGATTGGCAACAAAAACAACAAAAAAAACATACAAACACAGAAATACCTTTTTCAGGATTCAGGGACAGCTCTGAGGCCTCAGGTGTCAGCTCCTACGCTGAAAGGCAAGGGGAGCAAGGTAGGCAAGAGGCAAGAGAGCGAGCACACCCTGAATTCCTCTATTTTTTAGGGGAAAGACATTCGATAGAAAGTTCCACCCAAATAAGGCAAGGGATTGGGTTTCGAAGGGTGGAGTCTTGCTTAGTGATGTCTTCAGGTCAGCAGGTTGATTGACATCTTGGAAAACCACACCCATCTCAGATGCTGTGTGGGATCACAGGCAGAGCGAGAGGAAAGGTATACATATGTGGCACAGTCCAATCAGGCAGTAACGTCAGGCCAGTCCCCTCATATGCTCAAATGCACATAGCTCACTCACACAGCCTACGGATGGCTTGTGACACCTAGCCTCAAAGAAGTCTTGGTCTTTAGAGAACATTAGACTTCATCTGGAATACTTACAAAGCATGGCAGAGATGCTTAAAAGGTGAAACAGAATCCAACGTTGTTTACACCATATGACTTCCATATTTTATAGACTCTTTTATTTAGTCTTCTGTATTTCCACATGTGGCTATTGAGTTCTACTGAAGATACTGTAGTGAACAGGATTGAAGAACTCTCTTCTGGGAATGGGGGAGAAAGTAGACAAGGCTCACAGGTGCTGAGCAGAGGCACAGAGAGCCAATTCATAGAGACAGATGGACGTGGAAGGTTTTCTGAGCTGAAACCTGAAAACCAGGCCTGCAAGGATCTCGCTCCTGTCTTGCTGGGAAAATAAAATATGCACTTCCCTTGACAGACATGTTGGCAAACTCAAGGGACTGAGAAGATTCCCTGTGGCTGGAGCATCTTGAACTTCAGGTGTTCATGGGTGATGAAGAGGAGATTGACAAAAAGCAGAAGCCAGGTCAGGGGCCTTGAAAAATGGCATGGGTTTATCCCAGGCGTAAAGAAAGGGGGCCATTGGAGAATTTTAAGCCACAGAGGTGACTCTAGAAAACCAGATTAACAGGACACAGCTGTCTGTGTCCCTTCCAAATACCCTTATGGTAGCATAACCTACATATGCGTTCAATTAATACCAGTTGAATTGACTATGTCCTTTTATATAAACACAGTATGACCTACTGGCTCTTTCTTGGAATCAGATCTACTTTAAATTTATTCTTTCCAAAAGAGGTTATAGAATGTTTGTCCCAGAAGAATTTTTAAGAAAATGGATTTGGACCTTTGGCAGTTTTATTTGACTTTGGGGCTTAGACAATGTGACCTCTGCACATAGCAGATGGTCACGACAAATTTCCAGTGGAATAGAAGGATGTCTCATCAGTCTTGTATATCAACAGAGGTGTTTATGTGCCTTTCTGAGGCCCCAGTTCACCTGGCATCTGTAGAGTACCTTATGCTGTCCTGTAATACCATCAGAGCAAATATCTTAAAATTCCTTTTCCAGGCTTGTATTGGTTAATTTCTGAGTACTGGGGATGAGTGAGAATTCTGCTCCTAATCCAAGTAATATTTCACTCTTTAGTTTGAATTATGGGTTTTGCAGACAAGGAAAGGATTGGAACATGAAAACATGATCTGGAAAAAAACAAGGGTCACATCTTGTCTCACTGTGTTCCCACAGTAAGCAGGAAAACAAGCTAGTCAGAAAATGCCTAATAAATGTTAAAGATATTTCCCCTTTGTGACCAACAGTTCTTTATTGATCTCTTTTATTTTTTGCACTGCTGGCAGAAAATAAAAATGTGTGTGTGTGTTTGAGAGAGAGAGAGAGAGAGAGAGAGAGAGAGAGAGAGAGAGAGAGAGAGAACTTGCTGATTTTTACTTTATAGGCCAGTATCTGCAGGTGTATCTTCATGACCTTGAACAATAGGTTGCAGGACCTTAAAAAATCGTTTCCCTGTGTCTACTCAGCATTGTTGGGAGTCCATTTGTTTCTCAGAGAGGCCTGAGGGCTTCTTGCTACTAAAATGTCTAAGTCTTGCCAACCTGTGATTTCCAACTTAAATCCTCATGCAAAATAATTGCTGAGTAAAAGTGGCATTTGCACCAGCCCCTCCCTGTTTGCAAGCAAAACACAACCCATAGAATTACGAATGAAGCATTGATTAAGAAGTGACAGCAGAGATTTTCAATAATGAAGGGAAGAGCAGTGGTTGTTTGGAGAGCTGCCAGGCTCTGGCAATTAATTTAGCTCCAGAGGCAGCAGGATGCTGTATTGTGGCTTGCACACTGAGTGGACACTTTTCTTCTCAAATTGGCCAGGACTTGGTTTATTTTTTAATTCAGGGGTGCTTCTCCACTGGTTAAACCCAGACTTTCTAAAACAACTGGTGTTTTCTATGGAAAGAGTCCAGGCCAGATCATATGTGGTTCTTCACATGCATGAAGTAACATGGGAAAGAGGTAATGACCAAGACATAAACTATGAATATGGGTTGTTCTTCAAATCCTCACATGCTGATATAGAAAGGAGGCAGTTTCAAAATGAGTGGAAGGGCTTACAGTGTACAATAAACAGATCAGGTCAGGGCAGCCATGGGGTGAGTGTGTGTGTGTGTGTGTGTATTTTTTTTAAGTTCTAGAACTATTTAGATGGTCTATTTGACCATAATTGAAAACAGAATTTAGAGCAGTGTTAAGATTTAGATAATAGGTGCCTCCCTGCTCACCAAAGCTCATGTGTGAGACAATGAAAGAATTTTCAGAGGGAAATGATTAGATTTTGAGCTGTAACATCATCAGTGGATTAATCCCCTGATATGGATTAATCGGGTGGTAACTGTAGGCAATTGGGGAGTGACTGGAGGATATAGGTCACTGGGGCCATGACTTTGGAGTTTATATTTTGTCCCTGGTGAGCAGAGAGAGCTCTGCTTCCTTGCTACCTTGGCCTGGGCTGCTTTCCTCCTCCACACACACTTCCACCATGATATTCTACCTCATTTTGAGCCCAGAGCTATTAAATAGACCATCTATAGATGAAGACCTCTGAAATAATGAGCAGATAAACTTTTCTTTTTATAAAATTTCTCTTGCTAGATATTTTGGTCACAGTGGTGAAAAACTTCATAAAACAGAAATTGGTACCAGGGGTGGGGTTGTTGCTGTGACTAATCTGACTATATGGTTCAGAAGCATTTGAAACTCATCTGTAGGGGGAAGAATTTTGAAAAGTTTACATGTGCAAGATAGAAAAGCTTTAGAACATTGTCAGTGGAGCTTAATGAGTGATTCTGGTGGGAGCTTAACAGACTAGAATGTAAATAACACCGCGGACAGTAAAGACTGGGCTCACGAGGTTTTAGAGGAAACGGAGGACTCTTGGAAATTGGACTATAGACCATTCATATTATGTTCTGGCAAAGATGTTGTCTGCATTTTGTCCATGTCTTGAGACTTTCTGTGAGTCTGAATTTAAATGTGATGGACTAATTAATCTGATGGAGGAAATTTCAAGGCAGCACAGCTTTCAGGCAGTGGCATGGATATTGCTGATGGCTTTTAGCCAAGTTTACTTTGATATTCAGAAGCAGAAAGCAAAGTGAAAGTGTGAGTAAAATTGGCTAAAGAAGGTGTGAGTGTTAAAGAGATTACAGCCACTAAAAAAGGACTAAATTCTTTACCCAGAAATAATAGGAAAGATGGCATGAGGGCATCTCAGTAATTGGCAAGACCACACCCATGTCTGGATAAAAAAGTGAAAATTCCATTGAGGGGAGTCCATGGGGCTGCTTGTACAGGGCAGCCTCAGAAGTTGTTTCACTGTACTTAGCTGCTCAGGTACTCGGAAGCTGATGAAGCTATGCTCACAGTAGGATTGACCGCTGCTCAAGATGGTGGCAGACCTTGATGTCAGCCCCATGATGTTGGTTCTGCAGGAATGCAGGATGTTAGAGTTGTGTATTGGGAGGTGGTGGGCATAGAGGCTTATACCATGATTTCAAATGATGGCTTGGGAGGCTAGAAAAGTGTGTCAGGGTCAGAGTCCTTGCAGGCTGCCCTTGAAAGGGTGAGACAGTAATATGTGAGAAGAAAGCTGAAGCTGCAGTGGCGACCCATAAATCAAAGATGCCAGTAATGTGAAACATTTGCCCAGAAAAGCTGCAGGAATCAAGTAGAAACAAACCAAGAGAGAGGCCATGTGAGCTGCAACCAGCATGGTCACAGGGGCAGAGCTCCACAGCCCTTTGAAGAGAACATCATGATGCCATGTGCCCAGATACTGGACATGGAGTCACAAGACTTGCTTGCCCAGCTGGATTTCAGTCTTGCTTTGGTCCTTTTTCTTCTTTCTATGCCTTTATTTCTTCCTTGTGAAATAAAAATGTTTACTCTGTTCATCACACATTGGATACATGTAACTTGCTTTTGATTTCTACAGGGTCTCACACTGAAAATTTGTCTTCAGACTCAGATGAGATTTTGGACTTGGACTTTTTAGGCAATGCTAAAACTGTTAAGACTATGAGGGCTTTCAGAAATGGATTAGATGTATGTTGCTTTGTGAGATGGGTAGAGCTTTTGGGGGGGCAGGAGTGGAATGTTATGGTTTAGATATGCAGTGTCACCTAAAAGCTCACGTGTGAGACAATGCAAGAATTTTCAGAGGTGAAATGATTAGATTTTTGAGGGTAACCTAATTAAATGGATTAATTCACTGATACAGATTAGCTGGGTGATAACTGTAGGCAGGAAGGAGTGGCTTAAGGAGATAGGTCACTGAGGGTGTGCCTTTGGGCTTTATATTTTGTACCTGGTGAGCAGAGAGAGCTCTGATTCCTTGTTGCCACGTCCTGAGCAGCTCTCCTCTGCCACAAACTTCTGCCGGGATGTTCTGTCTCAACTTTCCCTAAGCAACAGAGACAGCTACCTATGGACTAAGACCTCCGAAATCATGAGCCAAATAAACTTTTAATCTTCTAAAATTGTTTTTGCCAGGTATTTTGGTCATAGTGGTGAAAAGGGTGCTTGTGTAAAAACCATGAGTGAGTTTGTTGGAGGACAGAGTATTTATACACTATCAATGTCATCTCCCCACAGATTACTTTTAATAAAGACAAAAATGATAGCTTTAAAACAGAGAAGTCTCCACTGAGAAAATCACCTCCCCCATTTGATCCAAGTCTGCATTCCCAAGGGCACAAGTTAATGTCCTGTGTCTGCTGGGCATTGAGAAAGACACCTGTCACTTGTATAGCGTCCACATGTAATTTAAACCCAACCCTAAGGAAGCATCTAGAGAGATCTAAGTGGAGGAACAGTCCACCAACCACCTCTCTTGTGCCTTTTAAAAAATGTCAATGTCACCAAATCCTGTCCATATTGAGGGCACCAAAGGGACAAGACAGTCAAATGCAGGGCACAACCCTGGATTGGATCTTGGTCAGAAAAAAAGAAAAAGGAAAAAATGGTGTAAGTATGTTATTGGAACATTTAGTGAAATTTGAAAGTGGCATGTGTATTATGATATCATGTTGCTACCAATTTCCTAAACACCCTTGTTCTCAGAAGATACATCTGATGCATTTGGGATGAAAGATAAAAACATTCAGCACATGTATGTGCTAAGTGTTACACACATGTGCACACACAGAGGAAGCCAAGGGGGCAGAAGAGGAGCCAGGTGATCAGTCTGCTGAATTTACCTTAATAAAGGTGGTACCATTTGTGCAACTTTTCAATGGGTTCAATTGTGTGACAATAAAATTACAAAGGCAGAAGAGGGGGCAGGGAGCCTAGGAGGAGGGGACATAATGGGGAGGGGCTCATAGGCTTTCTAGGACCATCTGTTACCCATGACTGGGATGCAAGGTCTCCACAGCTGCCCACAGACTCCTTGCCTGGCATGGGCAATCCTTCAACCATTTAATAGTGCACGCCACCTGTACTGACATCCTGAACAGTGACTGGAAGGAAGGGTGTGCCACCCCTGCTCTTGGGACGGAGGGGGGACTGTGCATAGAGAGTCAGAGCAAGCTGTTTCTCTATTTGTCAGTTCCTCACTCATTTTGGACTCCATTCCCCAAGGCCATGCAGACCCTCCTAAGGAATTTGGATTGCTCTGGAGTATCCCAGTGGCTGCCCTTCCCTTAGGACATCTCTGTGTTAAATGTTTCTGGAGCCCAACTGAATAACTAATTAACTAATTAAGCAACCAATAAACCAAGCCAGGTCTTCTCCTTGTCTGACAACTGCAGCCCCTCCTTGTTCTCCTAAACTATTCTTTGATTTGTAAGAGAAATATTCTCCACATTTCATACCCCTGAGAAAGAAAGAAAAAAAAAGAAAAGAAAAAGAGGACTCAGGAGAAAGTAAAGAAGCACAAAATTCTTATCTTTAAAAATCTTCAAAGAACCGGGCACGGTGGCAACACCTGTAATCCCACCTGCTTGGGAGACAAGCAGGAAGATAGCAAGTTCAAAGCCAGCCTCAGCAACTTAGTGAATCCCTATCTCAAAATAAAAAAATGAAAAACAGCTGAGGATGTGGTTTAGTGGTTAAATGTCTCTGGGTTTAATCCCTGGTACAAAAAAAAAAGTCTTAAAAGAAAATTACCTTTGTAGATGTAGGGTAGCCCTGAAGGAGAGTTGGGATGGTGGTGGAAGAGGATGTAGGTGGTAACAGAGACAGAGAGGTCTTCCAGTGTTTCTTGGCCCCAGGTATTTTGAGTCTATGAAGTCCAGAAATGTACTTGGTTGAGTTTGTATTAAATGAAGATTCTGTTTGGGCCTTAGAGTTCTCATCTGTGTTCATGTTGCTTTGAAGAATTGTTTCCATAAGAATTTTTCATAGATATGTTCGTAGGACCACTGAGCTCAGAACACCCACCCAGGGAGCTTTCCCCCGAGCCCTGCAATTATAAGTGTGTCTCCTGGTCACTAGACTGTGTGCTGCGCTTAAGTTCTAGTAGCTGCAATTTGTTATCGATGAGGAAAAGGTGGGGTTTGGAGCTGGCTTTGGTGGGAGGCGAGTTGATTTCTTAAGAGTGGGCCACAGGACCAAAACCTTGAATTGTGCTTCCTAAAGTGTGGTCTTGAGACTGTGGCAGATCCCAAACTCCTGCCTACCCATGAGACAAGGACAGATACTAACTTTTTAGAAACTTCTAGAACAATGTCATAGAATAATTTTATCTATTATATCTAATAATTAAAAGGAGGTCTTAAATTATGTGTTTTTAAAATTATTTTTTAGCAGTATTTTATTTTTACTGTGTTTGAAAGTATTGGTTGGTGATGAGCTGGGACTGGGCGGAACCTGTCTTTTCACTTTAGGCAGTTCTGGCAGCACTGTCTCTTAAATGCTCTGAAACTCTTATGTCCATCGATCAACTCTGCTTCTTTCTGGAAATACCCATTTTATTCTCCTCTCCCTGCAGACTTCTCATCTTGGCTTTCCAATTTCCAAAGCAGAGGGGGTTTCAGGCTGACCCCAAAATGGAATCACAGCCTCTTGCTATCTGCGTGACATTGGAAAAGACAGATTACATCTCTAATGTTTCCCATTTTCTCTATAACTCAGAGATGATGCATGCGGTTACTTCAGAGAGTTGTTTAAAAGCTTAAATAGATTATGTTCATTCAATTCTTAGCACACAATGTGTGCTCAAATACTTATTAGCTGATTTTTTTTCCTTTCAGTTGACTTATTTTTTAAGCGGTCCATTGTTATCAGCACTTCATTCTGGTAATACTGTGTACAGTCTCACAGGTTGTACACTGGCCATCTGCAAGAGACAATGTCTATATAGATGACGACATAAATAGTCAAGGTGGATGTGACACACGGGACTCAGATCCTCATTTTATGCTAATCTATTTCTAATAGGAACCTTTAAATTAAAGGAAAGAGGTAATGGGATCAGAAACAAATGCCTTAATGACTTTTGCTCATTTTCTTTATTAGTATTAAAAGATGAAATATGAACATAGAAATTAATTTTAAACACATTTATATTATTTCCTGTATTGGGTGCTATCATCATCATTATGTAATTAAGAAGAATGTTTATCCAATTGAGGTGCCATCGTAGATTCCAGAATCTAGTTTTCAGGCATGTTGCAAGCAGAAGCACTTATTGAATGATTGCAGGGGTCAGATGCTGGGGAAGGAGGAACTGCTTCCTCCATCCAAGATTTTCTCTCATTGCTCTTTCGGATTTCTAGGTAATCTATTAGAACTACTGAAGAGGAAAACTCACCCAGACAAAGCTAGATGGGAAAGGGGTAAAATGATAGTGTGTCAAAGAAAGCGAGCATCTGCTTATTTATCAGATGGCAGGGAGGGCCTTTTACCTCCCGTGCACGGCCTCTGGTAGATCCCAGTGCGTCTGCAAACGAAATGGGATAAATAACAAAATGACAGTTTTATCAAGTTAAGCTTGAATCACATCCATTCTGTATCTTCTGGACATGTACTAGATGTTTTGCAACCAAATCACTGTTTTAGTCCCACTTCAGGGGTGATGATTAGCATATTTATTGGGTAATGATGAGCTATCAAATTATCAACCGCTGGTCAGAAGCGTGTTGCTTGCCGGGTCCATGGTGAATAGCCCACAGCCAAACAGATGGCTCTCAGCTCTGCAATGCCAAAAGGCTTGTTGGAAGGCTCTGTCTTTACCCCTGACCCAGAGCAGCTGGAAATGAGGATTTAGGGAGGAAAAACAACCTCAGAATGGAAAAATCAATTTGCATAAACAAGATAGACTTCCTGTTTGGGAGGACTGGTGGAAAGAATTACTTGCTGCAAAGGCCACAGAAATAAACATGCTCTTAATTCTGAGGTGCAGGGTGCTGCAGGATTTGGCAAGACAACATAGAGTAAGGAAACACAAGGCATCTGGGGTCAGACAGTCTTGGGTTGCAGTCTCACAACAAAACAACCAAAGTGGGTAAGCACAAGGCACATTCCCTGCTGAGATTGCCTGGGTGGTGACTGTGGTCTGGGTGGGGCTGGGCAGGGCGGGCTGATCTCCACTAGGGCCCTGGCTTCTGAGCTCAGTGGGCACATTAGGGGACATGTCCTGGTCTGGGCTGACTTCCTGCTGCAGCGTGCTCTGTTCTCCAGGAGGCTGGCCTGGAGGCTTGCTGTCATGGTGATCTCAGGGGTTCTAGATCCCTGAAGCAGGAAAGTCCCCTGGAGGCTGAGCTGGGACATTGTCATGCTGTGTTTAATCAGCCAAGGTAAGCCCAAGGAACTGTGGACTAGAGGAGCTGCAAAGTTGCAGAGCGAAGAGCCTGGCTTCAGGGAGAACTGGGGCTGTTTTTGCAATCATCTACCATATACATTCATTAACAAGGGTGCTGCCTAACTCTTCTCCAGCTCCTGAGCATGAGAAGTAGTGATAACCCTCATCATCCTCAAAGGGCTCCTGTTGATTAAGTGACACAATGGCTGAAGCTGAAAGTGCTTAGCTCATCCCCTGGACCCCTCCGTGAGGGCTGCTATTTCCTAGTTGTGTGGAGCTCTCACAATTTCCAGACTCCCACGTTACTCAGCAAGGGGACGGCTGCTTCTCCTGGGCTGAGCTACACACTGCTTCTCTTGGCTCCAGGGTTAGCTAGACTCATTTGAACTCCATTTCTCTCCTGCTCCTTGAGTTTGGCCACATTGATGTTCTTTGTGTTTCTCAGAATGGTGCTGATTAACAGTAGGTGCTCAGTGAATCCTGGTTGGATGACTGTCGCTGTTGGAAGGAACATGGCCCTTTCATTTGTAGTGACCCCTGGTATCTACTTTGTGGTGGCTGCTGCTCTCACATCTCACTACTGTGCAGCTATAAGCCACGCTCATTGCTCAATGTTTAGTTGCTGAATTACATGTGTTTGCTCTATGAAATATGGTTCCTCCTGCCCGACACCCCCTCCACCACTCTCTCCAGGACTTATTTCCAACCTTTACACCCAGTTTTCCCTTTAGGGACAGTATGGACATTTGGAGTTTCTTCAGATTAGTGAGAATACTTCAACTTCTGCCAGAACTTTCATGTTTAAACTAAGAGCAGCTTCCAGAACAGAGGCTTCTCTGTCTACACACGTACTCTATAACCATGTGCACAAGTAGTCTCATTCTATTATTTAGATATCATTATAATATATAAATATTACATTGTCTGTTTATCTCTCTCTATCTGATAGATTTGTCCAGGTGTTTGTCTTTAAATCGCAAATTAATTTTTGTTTTAAAAAATCATGTCATTTCTTTCTTTCCAATCAACCCACTATGTGAGTATTGGGTTTTATATTTGGAGCTTCTTTTTAAGAAGACTCTCTGAAATACTGTTTAAAAGACCTCAGCCTTGCAATTTTAAGGGGTGTAAACTAAAAAAGAAGAAAATAACAAGCTAAGGGGAATGGGGATGTTTATCCTGGTTTAGCAAAGACTCTGGGGTGGTCCACTGGCCGTGCTGTCCTGTCTGGAGTGTGGCGTGCAGAGAAGGGGGTGCTCTGTTCTCTCTGGGATCACAAAGGAATGGTTAAGCTGCTTGGAACCCAAGCAGAGAAGCCCACTCCTCTTCATAGTTACCTGAAAGTTAAGTTGCTTTCTGGATGCAAGGGGATGCTCACCAATAGAGACATTTGTGCAAAGACTGGAAAACAACACATGGCTTTGAGTTAGAGTAGATAGCCCCTCGGATCTAGGGATCCTAGGAGGCATCAGGAACTGCCCGTGCATCTGCTTGTCATAAACAAGAGTTCATGTTGATGAACCTTTGATGTTTTCCCAGCTTTATTTCAAATGCTTGATAATATTCATTCATCCATTTAGACAATTTCCCAACAATGCTTTATAATTTATGTAAAATATTAGAATTAAAAACTGCACCATGGGTCATCATGCTTAGTTTGCATATTTTCAAAACAACTCCCCCAACTTTCCTGTTATCATGAAGTACAGACTGTTAGCTTCCAGTGCCAGACAAGAGCAACACTTAGGGCTTGTTAACCTGATGCATATTTATTTATTGCTGCAATGCGTTTTTGTTTTTTTGTTTTTGGTCCACAGAGACCTTTAGGCAGAGAACTTTTATTATATGAACCATTTACCAAGAAGTGAGTTTGATCATGATCTCAATACTGTTGGCCCAGCAGGTAAAATATGAGGTGAAGTTAACTAGATCACGTGGCGCTTTGCCAAATTCATGCACTGTGCACCCACCTTCAAATATATCTAATGATACAATGGCAGGTCACAGTTCTATAAATACCTGCAGATCAATGGGCAGAAATATCGCATTTCAAGGCAAAAGCTTATCTTTTTAAAAAGTCCTCTATCTGTGTCTCTAATTTTAGAAGCTGGATTTTGCATTTGCTCGTACAATTTTTTAGAGCTGGAGTCTTTGAGGATATCTTGGCTATTTTGGTATTTTTAATGAAAAGTATTGTTCTCATGGCCACTAGTTATGACTTCCAAAAGAAAGCAGGTCACCCTGTAATTTAAAGGAAACAAACAAAAAAGTTAATACAATAAAGTGCTGGAGGAAAATGTCTCCGGCCTATAATTGCTGTCCCTTGACAGGCTTGGTGGCTATTTTCTGAAGTGGTACTGAGGGGCAGAGCTGGGCCTGATGGTATCACTCAGATCTGCAGCCTAAGAGCAGAGCAGGAGGGTGAGTGATGGGCAGGCAGTGATGGGCCCGGGGCGCGCAGTGCTGGGTACATTTTCCTTTTAATTAGAAGATGCTAAGACACATGCTTCTCTCTTGCAATCCTGGTAGAGGGAAGAAATAAAGCTAAAAGAGAATCTTCAACTTACTATATCTTCTAAAATTCCCTAGTCCCTAATATTCATAAATTGTACACTAACTAGAAGCCATAATGACTTGATCAGATCTGGATTTGCTCAGGAAGTAGCAGGATATATTTTGAGCTCAGACTTTTAGAACCTGGTTATGACTGCCCCAGGGTCAGGAGTTTATTTGCTTACTTATTTTTTTTTTTACTTTTTCCTTATTATTTTTATAATTATTATTAATTTTTCTTGGGGAGGTAATTTTAAAATTACACAAAAGTTAAGAAAGAAATAGAACATCTTATCATTCAAAATTGACCATTGCTATGAATTTACTATATATTCTCCCACCTTTTTCTAGAAATAAAGTATTTCAGGTAAACTTGAAGTTTCTTTTGACACCAAACTCAATCATCTCTTTTCTTCATTCTTTAAAATTGGTTTCTCATACACATGTGTGTTTTATTTGTATGTATATGTAAAATTATGTATCTTAATGATCATAAGTGGCTCAGTACTATAAAATTTTATTTTCTTTATTAATATTGAGGATATAGATTTAATTTATTCATTTAATTTCTCTCTCTCTCTCTCTCTCTCTCTCTCTCTCTCTCTCTCTCTCTTTCTTTCTTTCTTTCCTAATGTTGATTGAACTCAGAAGCACTCTACCACTGAGTTACAAACCCAGCCCCTTTTATTTTGAGACAGGGTCTCGCTTAGTTACCCAGGTTGACCTTGAACTTTTTTGAATCTTCCTGCCCCAACTTCCTGAGATGCTGGGATTGCAGGTGCAAGCCCCTGAGTCTGGCTTCCTAATCTATTTATTTAATTGTTTCACAATATTCCATTATGTGAATCTAAAATATTTTACTTAGCTATTTCTTTATGAAGGACTTGTTGCTTTCAATTTTTCACTATTATTAAAAAAATTCCTAATGATTTATCTTATATAAGGTAGGTACAGGTATTTTTTTTCCCACCCAGAACAGATATTTTGAGATATATTTGTGGTTTTTGAACATATGTGCATTTAGATTGTCTTCCATAGGTCTTCAACAATTAATAATCACAGAATTAGTTTATATTAGAGTCTCTCTCTCCACATAGTTAACAAACATTATGTCTGGTGTTCCATTCTCTTACTAATAACAGGAGGTAGATGGGTTTAGAAAATTGTGTGCTGTCCAGAGGTCGTACTTTAGGAAGCAGGCCTGCCTCATGGAGAATGGACAGCCTGCCCTCTCCTACCCACCCCCATTCCCTTTCTTCCTTCCACCCATGCTCAGGGTCTCAGTTACCCACAACATCCTGGAAACCACCAGAACCTGAGGAGAGAGTATTTCAGAGAGAGGTGCTTATTGCTGGACTGTGAGCAAGAGGCCTGCCATCTCCCCATCTGACCAGCACTGTGACTGTCACATAGAGGCTGGTCATTAAGATAGTCTAAGTAGTGAATCCCAGGTGGCCGAGTGTGGCTAGAACTAGAAGACAAGTTGTAGGGTTCTACAACTTTCTCAGCTTTCAAGAAACAACCATTAAAATGGTTATTAGGTCAAAACATGTAAATTACAAAGGGTTGCTTGGAACTTACCGCTTTCATTCTGGTCCTCTATTTTCCAGATATTGTTTTTTCTTCTCCTCTTTTTTCTCCTTCTCCTTCCTCCCTTTCTTCTTCCCCTCTACCTTCTCCCCCGCCCCACTCCTTCTTCTCTTTCTCCTCTTCCCTTTTCATTTTCACGGTGAACTCAGAGCCCTGTGTATGTAGGCAAGTGCTTTACCTAAGCAGTTAGCTCTTCCCCAGTCTTTTAGTTATTTTTTTCCCCCATACTTACCTTTAACCAAACTTTCTAAAATGTCCCAAGTTTTTGTTCTCTGGGTAAAATTTATTACGCTTAGTCATTTTGGTTATTCATTTTAATGATGAGAAACTAACTTTTCCATCTTTGAGACATCTTGGGAATGACCAGAATGCAAATTAGAGCACATCTGAACCGTGGTGATGCCCACCATCCAACCCCTTCTGTACTGCAGCTCTGGTGTGGCTAGTTTGGATCAGCATCCCTCTACAGAATATTTGAAACTCTGAACGTGCATCTGACCAGAGCCTGGATGGTGGTTCATTCCTTCTTTCAGTTGACTAAAACACTCAAGGGACAATGACAAAGTGTAGTGGAATTGACATAGGAGAACATTGTTTTTAAACTCTACAAATGAGGATTTTTTAAAAAGTCATTGTTTTCTATTATTTCCCTGTTGAACCACTTTTCCTATTAAACTGGAAAGGGAAGGGTGTGGTTGGAGAGAGACAGTGTGGAAGTTGACAAGAGCTGAATGCTACATTACCAGTACTGTAAGGATGCTTCCCGGGGGGCTAAAGGAAAGCATTTTCCATGGAAAATGATGGAAGGGAGGATGAAGCTCCCCTCCTGGTTTTGGTTGTAACAGAGAGTTGTATATTTGTGTGTTCATTTTGATTTTCTAATTGTAATTAGTTGGTTTATTTATTTTTTTGTTATTTCATTTGTTTCCTAACCTCCATCCACCCTTCTAGCTATAGATAAAACTGTTTTTCTTTTGGGGGGAGGAACAGTATTTTAAGTTCATTCAGTTTGATTGGAACTGGTCCCACTGCCAGCTCTGGGGATGATGGTGTGACCTGGGCTCAGCCATTTTTCCTGTGATCCAATCAGAGAGATGGGTTCAGGTTTGGGCATCTGAAATCCGGCATGTCTTCAAAGAGGAACTTTATTTGCTATGGGTCTTGAAGTTAGGAGTCCATCCATCTGGGTCTGCCACCAGATGGAGTCTGACATTGAAGCTATTGGAGAAGAGGTGACAGAGTCTAGGTCCCAGTGTCATTATTTGAGTCAAGTATGGGTGGGGCAGTTCTAATCCAGAACTTTTCAGTTATGTGAATTAGGATACCCCCTTTTAGCCTAAACTAATTTGCGTTTGTTCTTTGCTGCTTATAGAGCTTAACCCAATCTGTGTCTTTACTAGAGAATCACTAAATCAGCCATATGTTCTAGCTATGTTCTCTAGAGCCTAAAGAAACTAGAGTCCAGAAAAATCTAGAACCTAAAGTCTATATAAAGACTGCAGATGAGTAGAGAATTAGAAATTTGTCTACAAATCCAATTGGAGCCCACAACAATATTATAGTTGAAAATTGAGGGCCAGTTTTATGCTTCAGTGCTAACCAGAGCACTGAGGTGAAAGTTTCCCCTGTTGTGGTCCACTGTATACATGGCTGCCTTCCACCTGGCTGCCGGCGCCTCCTGTCCTGTTGGGCTGGGTATGCCCATTATGAGGGACAGACTCTGAACAGGGCTCAACACCTGCCCCTGTTACAAAAAGTTCCTGAGAATTTAAACACATGGTAAACAAGAGCCCTATTAATCAATAGGTGATGGAATGGTTGTAAACATGGAAGCTATTTAGGGAAAGATATACTGTTAGTAGAATGAGATTTGAAAAGCATTAAACACTGGATCATTTTCTTTACAAAAACATCCTGTCTCTGTCTCTTGTCTCCTTGTAACATTAGGCACAAACGAGACCAAGCGAAATATTAAGTCTTTCGATGATTTATAGTTAATAGTAAATTCAGAGAAAAACACACCAATCTGAGGCATTATTGTCATTAAGGGACAGTCAGTGCTTTTATCCTTTGCAGACAGCATGTTAACTCATATTCTCTCTTTTGCATATTCATAGTCATGGTCATTTTAGAGGCAATATACATAACTGGATTATTTTTTTATTCTTCACTGTGGCGTCTTTTGGTTTGGAAAAATTCCATAATTTAATATTTTCCCCAGCAGACTAGTTTTAAGACTTTATTTTACTTTCAGAGAAAAGAGATGAAATGATGCTCATGCAAATGAGAAACAAGCCCAGGATGGTGTGTTATCGAGATCTAGCCCAGAGGACTTCTCTTTTACAATTTCCCCCTGTGCCATTTAACAGATGCATTTGTATTCTGCAGCTATTTTGTCATGGGTTTCTTTGTTCATCCCTTCTCTCATCTGATTGGAAACCGTTTCTTATCTTTTCCTGCCCTGTTGCAGCAAAAACGCACTATTTTGTACCAAGTCAACAAAACCTTATTTATATACTATGATAGGACTGAAAATACCTAAAACTGAAATAACAGTTGGTGGTATTCTTTGACAAATTGAACTATTTGAAGAAGACAGAAAACTTATCAGATGCCAGCTCCAGACACAGGAGCTGAAATCATCCTGTGATTTGTTGAAACTTCCACTGTGCTCTGGACAATGGCTAAGGATGGGACTAAGTAGCCCAAACCATCTTCCCTTTCTTCGCCAACGTCCAAAGAAAAGCATGGAGTTTTAAAATTATCTGGTGGACGGTTTCAAAGCCACTACAAAAACACAAGGAAGAGATGGCATTGACCTAGATTAGTTATAGTTCTTGCAAAAATATGACCCGTCTAGGTTCCATAATTCTTATTAGAAGAGAAAAAAGGTTTATGTGGCAAGAATACACTCGGTGTTTTAGAATACTTTAGGTAATCAACAATCATGAAATCTTAACATTAAGATATAAGTGGAAGGACTCAGAGGGATAGAAAACTATCTTTTTTTTTTCCTCCTCAGAGAAGTTATTCCCGTTTTGTCCCCCAAAGAATGTCTTATTTCATGTTCTCATACCACAGACTATCTTTTATTAAAATCATGTTCAAGGTTGGCAAATGAGTTGCATTTGTATAAAGCCTCAAGGGCAGGGGCTGCACAATTACCTGCTCACCATTGAATTCCCAGAAACTAATGCTGTGCTAGATGCAAAATAGATATATAAATATTTGAGGATGAATAAAACACTTAAAATCTACTGAATTACTGTTTTCTGTAATGATTGGGAGAGGAACCTAATTGCTAAATCATAGGGGAATTTCTCTTGGGCATGTGTTGGGGATCAAATCCAGGGCTTTGCACATAGTAAGCATGAACTGTACTACTGAGCTATACCTCCATCCCCTACAGGATTTAAAAAAAAATACCTTTTAGTATAGCCATAGTGATAAAATGGCATGTAAGTCACCAAGTTAATATTACAGAGAACTTCCAAGAGCACTGGAAAATGAGCATAGTACTTAGTGAAGGAAGGCAAGACCAATGCTTGCAAAAACTTGAATAATCATTCCAAGATATTTGAATGTTAGAGTCTATTGTTAGAGTCTGTAAACAAGTCTGGATGGCGCCTGGCAAAATGCCAGAGGGAGTGGTTTGTGAGGTGACGCCAGCGAGCCATTAAGTGTGGAGATTCCTTATTGGTTGACTGCTGTATCGAGTTTATGTTAATTAAGATAATTAAGCTTAATTAAGATAAGCTGTGTGGAATGTATAAATACCTCTGTTGTCCTACAATAAACGGCTCCTACTTCTGCTGTATCAATCTACACAAGTTGCTCGTCACCCCCCTGGTTATTTTGCTGCAGCCGGACTGCGGCATTTGAACACTTATTTTCTAAATCCTCTTTCCTGTTTTTGCTCTAATTCATTGCTTTGGATTAATTTCTTCACTGTTCACTTTTCTCACACAAGAGTCGAATTCCATGAGTATGTAAAAGTGGGGCTTAAAATCTTTGTGAAACCTTTTCCTTCGTCTGTCAGGAAGATCCTTCTCTGAGCAGGCTTTGATTCCCAAAGTGTCATATACGTCACACAGACAAGCATTTCCAGTACAATCCATGTAAATGGATTTAATTTCCATGTAAAATTTCTCAGAATGCCAACTTGTAAAAGGGAGTTCTAAATAAAATAAATGTAAATGATATATATGTTTTACTGATTCAACACACCTGTAGAGTATATAACTTGGACTAAATATAGGGATAACTCATATAATTATCTATTGGGTTGGTGTTTCCAAGAAAACACAAATTCAAAGAAATCTCTATCTTGTGGTAGGAAGAGTCTTCTGCTCAACCAAACTTGGAAAATTCCATATACTAACTCTCTTTCCTTAAATCCCACAAATTATATTTGCATATTAAAGGTTCAGAGAAACCTCCCAGCTAATAAAAAAAATGATTACTCTCACTCATAATTAAACAAGCAAACGTACTTATATCAGATAATATTGTTTTAGGTATATCTAGAAAATTAATTATATGTATAGCTGCTCACAAGCATTTTCTCTCAGTAGCAAGTTGATAATGATATCACAGCACCTTTGTATTCCTGAAAGATAAAGTTTTAAAAGCTTCCTGAAGATTCTGGATCAGTCACTAGATAAGCTTCTCAAATATCACTACAACCTATTATTTTACTCATCAGATCAAGTGTGATATAATTTTGCAAGCACAATGACACACATGCAGTAGAGAAGAGCAAGGGATTTGAGTTAGACCTGTATTGTCTTTTTATGGGGCTGTATGGAAGGCACTTCAAGTTCCTGTTGAAAGGGTGGTTTAATTCTGCAGCTTGATAGTATCTATACACAGATAGTTTTAGGTAATAGATTGCTTAAGTTTTCTAAATTGCATTTATCACCTAAACCATTTTGGGTGCGGATATCACACTTACGTTAACAGTGCATATTTTAATAGGTATTAGAAAGAAAGACAACCAGCACATCATACTTGTGATTTTTTTTCCAGATGCTATTGCTTCAAACCAGGCTAAAGTCTTAGATTTTAGAAAATGAATCGATTGAATGGATAATATTTTAATCTTTTATAACGTAAGCGAAAGACGGCAAAAATGTCAAGACATTATATGTTTGGGAAACTTCAAGTTTATTGTTTTGTGAGACCGTTAATGGCCAGTTTTTCATGCCAGATGAAGTGGGTGGACTGGTAAATCCCAAACCTGACTGTGAAATACGAATGCAGTCTCCATCCTCAGCCACATATATCTGAATGTCCAGGCATGAAACCAGGGAATTAGGAATGCTTTAAAGCTCCCGGTACTCCATTGTGAAGGTAGGATTTGAGACCTACTGAGCTAAGGTATTGTCTTAGTGCAGCTGTTGCTTCTGATTTATTTCTTTTTATCCAGCTGCTTCTGGATGTTTCCTAATCTGACTTTGTATTCAGAATTCATGCCAATCCATTCCCTTGAGCCAGAATAGAAACACAGTCATGCGGGGAGCTCTGGATCCTTCTATTGATATGGTTGAGTTCTGGCATTTATGCTAATTTCCTGCCTCCATTACACAGATTTTATAATTGTACTTTTATTGTTCTATTTATTTGTGTTCTATAGGATTCTGTGCAAATCATGCAAAATTTGGAAATGAAACCTTACTACAAATGGATTCAGCAACAAAATTCTGGAGAATATTTGAGAATGTTTTCTATGTGTTTTCTCTACACGTTCTCTTCATCTGCAGCATTGAATTAATTTAGATATTCTTGATTTTAATATACAAAGAAAAGTCTTCCTGATGGAGAGTGTACTTATCTCATTATTTAAAAATTTGAATTATGTTCCCTTCTGTCTAATCCTCATCTCACCCTGGACCTGTCAGACTGCACTGCAAACTTCTTTCAGCTAGAGAAGACGATCCACTTGTCTGAAAATTAATTGTTGTCTTTACTTTGTAAATAATTATCAAGTGCCTATTTGATGTACACAACATGTGGTTACACTGGCAAAAAGATTTTGACATATCCAGACTCAGTGTCCAAGTAGTTTAGTTCAAGATCTGGGGACTGAAGTATAGACTAACAACCTACAAAATGCAGAAAGACAAAGAGGTAAAAAGTTATTTCTGCCTCATATTGACCTATTTATTTTCTTACACCTGCAACTAATTTGTTCCTTTTTAAATGCATGAAAATGTAAAAAGTGATTTGGATCTTGTCTTTCAGTGCATACAAATATTTAAACAGCAATTTAACAGGTTCTGCATGCATCTTTCCTCATCTCCCTTCTAGTTCCATCTTTATGAAGCCCTTCTTTTTGTGAACGTCCCAGGTAATGATAGACTCTTGATATTCATAAGGGATCCAATATGAAATCAGATGAACTTCTGAATTTTAGAGGGGTAACACTTGCTCTCTGGGGCAAGTGTAGGCAAATCTTTTCTGCAAAAGACCAGATAGTAACTAGTCTCGGTTTTGTGGGCCAATGTCTGTTGCATTACTGAGCTTTGCTGTTGCAGCATGAAAGAAGCCGTAGACACCCAGTAAGGGAATGGGCATGGTTGTATTCCAATAAAACTTTATTCCGAGGTAGGAACCAAGTTTAGTTAGCTAGCCCTTGCTCTGCAACACACAGTTTCCCCCACAGAGATGAGTGCAGTAAAACAAAGAAATCTTAATAACTTCTTCACAACCTTACTACTCTGTAAGTATAAAAGTCACTTTAAAGCTATTAAAGTTAATTCAGCTCTACAGTGAACTGTGTGCCATTGCACATTATGAAAGAGCTTACCTGGATCTGGAACGTCTTGTCCCATCCTGACAGTTACTGTGTGCAGAAACACAAACAGAACGGAAGAGCTGTGCTGGGTTGCAGACCTCAAATTGCACCAGGCAGTAGCCCCTGTAATTCACTCCCATATGCCAGTTCTTTAAAAGGACCTTGCCATTGACCTTCAGCTCCCTTATGAAGGAAAAGAACTAAAGCAGTTAGGGCTGTTCATGCTACACCTCCTATGCATCAGGCAATTCAGCACCAAATCATTTTAACATGTGTGACCTTAAATCCCTGACCACTCTGCCCTGGGTGCACCGGCTCTGTCTACCCAACCAGATGTGTCTACGTCTTTGTCCACATCGGCCACAGCATTCAGTGCAGAGTCAAATCACAGTTAATAAGAGAATACATTTTGATTAAACAACCACTGGGATAAGATACTGTCCTTATTCAGACATTCCTCCTGATGGGAAACATATTCTATGTCATCACATTTTGAGTGCATATAAGCAGTTCTATGTGACTTAGGCTGTGAGGAGATCACTGTAGAGTTTGGGCTACAGCGTGGATCTTAAATATCCTCCAAAGGTCTCTGTGTTAAAGGATTGGTTGATCCCAGAGTGGTGCTAGGAAGAGGAGGTGGGTAGAAGTGGGAAGTCTTTTGGTCAATGGGGGCATATCTTGGAAGGGGATTGTGGGACCCCATCTCTTCCTCTTTCTCTCTTGCTTCCTGAACATGAGGTAGGCAATTTTGCTCCATTCTGTACTCTCTCCTTGGTGTAAAGCCATTACACAGGCTCAAAGCCAGGGGACCAAGAGATCATGAACTGAAAACTCCAAAACTGAGGCCCCAAACAAACTTCTTCTCTCATAAACTGATTATTTCAAGTACTTTTATAGTGATGGAAACTGACTAACAAAGGATGTTTCTTCCATTTGTGTGGCATGTATAGTCACTGATAATCATGTCCTGATTTTATTTTCATCATTATTATTATTTGCAAATTTCTCACCCTCTGGAGCAGAAGAGGAGAAGGATGGATTTTTAAAGTTTATTTAAATATAAATTGTATGTATTTATCATATGTGTACTGTTTTTGAAATATGCATACATTATAAAATTGAAATTTTATACCTTTTGACCAATATCGCCAACTTCCCTCCCACTGCAGCGGCTGAGAACTGCCATTCTACATATACGTGACAACAGGGGTATTTATTTTTCTGTGCATGGCTTATTTCTCTTAACATAATGTCCTCTAGCTTCATCTATGTTGTAAAAAAAATATCAGGATTTCTTTCCTTTTTTTAAGGCGGAATCATTTTCCACTGTGTGGACATATCACACTCATCCACTGATGGACATTGACCTCATTCTTAACTGGTGTCACTAGTATTTGGACAACTGTGAGGTCCTAGTTGTTCCTGTATTTAACTGTACTGAGTCACTGGCATCTGCTGTGTACTGTGCTCTGTTCCCAGTCTTGACACAGTGGGAAACCAAGTGCAGCCTCTTCCCTGGAGAGCTCTAGGTAGCAGGAAGGACAACATGCCAACAGGTCAACGTTGACTCGGTGCTTCTGTAAGGAGAATACAGGGTGTGGAGAGAGGAGCAGCTAACCGTGATGAAAGGGTCAAGGTCAGGTTCTGCAGGGAGTGCAGTCAAGCTGAGACCCAGGACTGGCAAGTGGGGTTAGCTTGCTGAAGGTGAAAGGCTGAAGGTGAAAGACAAGGTGTACCATGAAGAGGAAATTGCCCATGAAGGCCTGGGGCATATGACCTTGGTAGCCATAGAAGAATTGCGCTGACCACCAGTCAGCCCAGGATCAGTGACTTTTGTGGGCAAGGTCCTAAACATGGACAGCCTGAGAAGGAGAGCGATGTGGGTTACTGTGTTGGTTTTTTAACACACACAAACAGACCCTTGGGAAATTTGAGTGAGCACGTTGAGAGTAACATTCCCAGTGGAGCAGAACTTGGAGTCAGACCATTGGGTGAGGGATATATGGCATCTCTTCCTTTGATGGCTATTAGGACAGTAATAGATTGCAATGGACCTTGGAGTGTTTCTAACTATATAACCCTTGCTTCGTCAATGATGAGCAATCTCACTGAATCACAGAAATCAGGCTACGGTCAAAAGGCACGCTGCCCACATCTCACATTTCTCCTCTAGACTGACCTCCCCATTACTTGATGTGCCCAGCATCTTCCCAACCCACACATCACCTCCTTTGACCTTTACCTTCTCTGCACGTCTAGTATAGCAAAACCCAACTGCATTGGTTCTCAGGATTTGTGCATTGAAATGCTTGCCTTTTTTGTTTTGATAGCATGTGTCTGAGTACACACACACACACACACACACATCACATACATTCACACTTACATGTTTGAATTAAAAAGTGTGTTACTCAGATAAGTCTAAAGGAAGTGGTAATTTAGATGCCACAGAGATATTCTGATAAATTAATGACTGACATTTGGCGAATTTTATTTAGTAAATAGAATATGTATTTTTTGGAGTATAATCAAGGTTTGGATCTCAGGTTTAAGACCTCAAGCAAGTTATTTGATCTCATTGAGCATCAGTTATTATATCTGTGAAATAGGTTAGTGAAATCCTCAGTACTGGTTTTTGCTTTGGATAACATTAATTTCAACACTCGGCAGAAAATGCTGAGCAGAGAGACTGCTAGTGGCCCACGGTGTCACAGGAGGTTGGGCTCTGGCTGCCTCTCTCTCTTTCTCACTGTTTCCATGACTTTTTCCCTCATCAGGTTGGGATTTAATCTTTCCCATGTACCCCTCATTACCTGGTCCACTTCTTCCCATCTGGGCTTACATAGGGCTTTTTTTTTTTAATTAAAGTTCAGGTTTCCATTTCTTCTTTTCATTTTCAATAATTGGCAAGTGACTTTATCTTTCTGGACTGTTTCTGGCAGGCAATCAGATCCCGACAAAGGAGATCATCAGCCCCCGTTTTCTGCCTTACAATTGCAATGTTTATTGCGATGGTGTTAAGATATTTTTATTGCAGGTTTGGTGTAAAAATAAAGTGTGCAGAGTTTAAACTTGTTGGCAGTGTGAATCATGCCTCCCAGCTCCTGGAGGTTCTGAAGGTTTAGTCAATAGAAAAGGCACAATTTATCATTTTTAAATCCATTTTTTTTTAAAACCAAAGTTTTAAACTCCAGTCTTGATTTGGATTTTCCCCTTTAAAAAATTATTACTATTAATGTCATCTGTCTATTCCAGGATCCAATACAGGGCACCAGCTTTCCTTGCCTGCTCTCCTCTGTCCCTTCTATTGTGTGGCAGTTTCCCAGTCTCTGTGTTTCATGACAGTGAGAGTCTTGAGGGGGATTGGCTCCGTATCCTGAAGAGCTCTGTATCTAGAGAATGTTGCAGTTGGGGTCTGTCTGATATTCTGTTCATGATTAGTGAAGTGATCAATGTTGGGGAAGAAGGCTGTGCAGGTGGTGTGACGTTCTCACCATAGCACGCCATACCAGGTGTTACGTCACATCCACATGACGTGCCATGCATGGGCCCTCAGCCCTTGAAGAAGGTAGCATCTGCTATGCTCCTTCACAGTAGGTTACTTTCCTTCTCTTTCCATAGCCCACTCTCTGGAAGCAAGTCACTAAGTGTGGTCCACCTCAAGTAAAGGCAGGGTGGAGAATGAATCTCTATTTCCTGGAGGTGGACATGTCTACAGATACTAAGTAGAATATCTTTAGGGAAGATTTATCTCTACAAGCCCATTAAAAAACATTAGGGGTATTTTCCCCCTACATCAATCAGTTCCCATATGCATAATAAACCTACATCTAGAGCAGTCTGGGTATCCCCTCAGGTCCTTGTGATTTGAAGTATTTATATAACAAAGTGTCGCTGAGATGTCTTCCTGATTTTTATCTGTTAAGTAGAAAGGCTGGTCTCATATACCAGTCTTTCTGTTTTCTTTTGAAAAAAGAAAAAAGGAGAAATCCCTTTATTAGAATGTTGGAGGATGCACAATCCCATAAGGGTTTTGCAAAAAGAACAAAAGACAAATTGCTGGCACATCTACAAAGCCTCTGTGCCAGACTCTGGAGCATTTTCATAATGCAGATCTCCCTCATGCAGGCTGGAGTGGTTTCTACAATGCTGTGTGCAGGCAAACTACAGCAGGCGGCACCTCCTGCCACTGGAGCTCAAGAGGACGGGACGGGTGGGCAGAGGCGAGCTCTGCATTGTTTAACACTTCTGTTTTTTAACTGGTTTAATTGACTTTTTAAAATGTGGGTCATGGGAAAACACACACACACACACACATAAGATCTTCACTGAAAGTTTCCAGGCTTGGGAATACACCCAATGTGTGCCTTCCACCACAGCTGGATGCTGGGAGTTCATGGCTCCAAAAAGACTTGTTCAGCAAATTAAACACACACACACACACAATTACGGGCTTTTCTCTCTCTGTTCGGGAAATCACAGTGGCAGGAGCTCTGAGGCTAAATTTAATTTTGTGATTCAGTAGAACAAGCTGGAGGAGCAAGCACTGCCGGGAGCTTCCCAGGGAACCTGCAGGAACTGTAGCCTGAAGACAGTGAGCTCTGAAGCCCAGGGCCAGAGCATTGGGCACGTCTGTGGCCTCTGGATGATGTGGTGCCTGGCACATGGAAGGAGAGCACTAAGGAGAGTAGTGGTCACAACAGAAAGGGGACAGATCTTGTTAAGGTTTGGATTTAGAATGTCCCCCAAAGGCTAGTCTCTAGTGCAGCAATGTCCAGAGCTGGAGCTTTGGGAACTGATTGTCTCGTGAGGGCTCTGACCTCATCAGTGGATTAATCCAATGGTAACTGAATACACTACTGGGAGGTGGTAGAAACTAATGGGCAGGTGGGACAAGCTTGGAAGAAGAAGCAGGTCCCTGGGGTTTGCCTAGGAAGGCTATTTCTTATTTCTGGTCCCTTCCTTTCTATGTTTTTCTGCCTCCCAGCCGCAGTAAGTTGAGCAGCTTTCCTCCGCCACACCCTTCCACCATGATGCTCTGACTCACTCAAACCACTGGCTGAAAACTCCGAAACTGTCAATCAAAATAAATCTTCCCTTCTCTAAATTGTTTTTCTCAGATATTTGTCACAGTGATGGAAAGCTGACCAACACCCTGGGGTAGGGTCCCACAGGCTCTTTTAACGAGCGCCATCACCCTCCAATCCTGATGCTCAAGACCACCCAGATCAGATCACTCCTGCTGTGTATCATGGGCAGAAGGACAAGAGCTATATTGGGAACACTGGCCCCAAGCCCTTTCCATACAGATACCCCTCAGCTTATGAGGCCATCATGTTCCAACAAGCCCCTCATAAAGCTGAAAATATTGCTAAGTTGAAAAATGTATTTAACCTACTTAACCTACCCAGAGAGGGGTCCTCCTGGCAGAGCAATGCCCCTAGGCCTCTCCTCCCAACACCTGCATTGGAGGTTAAGTTTCCAACACAAAAATTCTGGGGGATATATTCAACCATAGCAGATGTCGTATCCTCTTTCAATAGTAACCTCTTTCAGAGTTAGTTAGAGGTTCAGAGGCACAACCTTCCACCACTCACCAACAGAGTGTCACACTTGCACCAATGGTGTGGCTTCTTGAGCCTAATCCTGAGAAATTCTCATATGGGTCCACGTGGGACATGTGTCATAATTTTCACTACAGGAAGTTGAGAATCACTCTGTGTGTTCATCACTGGGAGAGAGGAAAGGCGAAATGTGACGGTAAGAAAAGAGCATGATGGATCTTAAGTCTTTGGTGTTGAAGAAACACAGGCTGATTTCAACAGAAATAATATTTACTCACCTTTCTTATGATTGCATGCAAATGTCACAGTCTATTTACATCAAGTAAAATACTAAAAAATGCTAGTTTTGTAAACAAAAAGATTAAATGTTTGAATGACTATCTATAGTCCATGTGGGTGAGTTGGAAGAGAAATATAGAGACAAATGATGAGTGAATGACAGATGAAAATCGAAAGAGGAGGCTTAGGAGGAAATGTGATAATACTAGGCCATCAGGTGAGGAATATGACAAATTCGACTTTTAAGTATGAAGGGGCAGAGGAGAGGAAGGAAGGGAGAAGGAGCAGGAGAGAGAAGAGGGAAAGGAATGGGAGAACAGGATATGAGAAGGAAAGAGGAGAAGAAAGAGAAAAAGACACCACGTCTTTCCTAGGCCACACAGCTGGTTGGTGAGGCCATGGAAATTTAAGCCTAATTTTTTTGTTGATATTCAAACTGGTTAAGCCCTTTTCTTAACCAGGAGCCAAGCTACGTCCTTTTAAATGTTGCCTTCGATGAAGGGTGGGGATTATGTAAATTTTCAAACTATGCATTTCACCATTTACAGCACCAATAATTCTTGAGCATTTACTACATCCCAGGCTACCCAGGTAAGTTCAGCCTGGTGCTCATGGACTAATAGGGATGCCACCATTAGGTGCTAGAATGTTATTCAGCCTTCTCCAGTTTGTGCACATGCAAAAGGGCAGAAAAACATCCAGATATGATGTTCCTCCGAACCCATATGTTTATTCGATTCTTCTCAGACAACTAGAATCGTGACTAGGATCCTGGGAGACAATATCTAGAGCTAAGAATATCCCAAGCAAGAAGAGTTGGGGACATGAAACAAGAGCTGACTGATGGAGAATAAGTCATGCCATTGGCTATTTTCTGTACTGCAGGAATACACAGACTCATGATGCACAACATTTCATTAAAATGCAGTCAAACTTGTTCTGGCAGCTGGGGGAGAAATTGATAACCATATGATAATAATCCCTTAGTGCTAAATGGTTCTTTACAGATGAAAAAATGCTTTTTTCCTACACTGTTTTATTTGAACTTCACCATAGGCAAAGTAGGGCTCATCATGCCCATTTTGTATAATCTGAATATGTTTAAATGCAATCATTATTTGAATTCTATCCTTTGCATATTCAAAATGAGTGTGCAATCATTTTTTCCCCCAGGCTTAAGCCAAGCCTTAGACTGGAGGCTGTATTTAAAACCCAAACAAACAAACAAACAAAATAAAACAAAAATTCTTCTTTGTCTCATTTCTCTCTTTTTCTGTCTACACACAACTCTGCCATGATTTTTATCCCAACGACTAGTTGCTTTCATTTTTCCTTCCACCTCAATTGTGTAAAGCTTCCAGTGTTTTAAAACACTGCAAAATTACAGAAACCAATCGTCTTTATCTACTCCTTTTTGAAGGGTTCTCATTAATTGAGATAGAGGCTTTGTGGGAAGCACTGATTATAAAGAGATTAATAGTCCTGATTCAAGTATCACAGAGACCTTCAATTTGGCAGATCAAAAACAGAGCCCTGGAAGCTTCAGCCTGAACCGAGGTTTGCCAAGGGATAGGAAGGAGATGGCTGCTTTACAATTTTTGTCTTTCCTTTCAGGTTCATCTCCTAGGGAAACTGCTTGCCATGGAAGGGATTTTCTCACTGGGTGGCAACGGTGCTGTAAAATTCTGCATGGAGATGGGGGGGGGGGGTGGATTCTGCATGGACTGTCCTCTCTCCTGCTTACTTCCTGCAGGACCTGGTAAAGGGAACTTAATTTATGGAGGATCTTCCCTCCCTGACTCAGCTGCCAGCTGCACCAATCCTTGGCTTGCTCATTCACTCAGCAGGGATAGAAATAGGACTTAGCCACCGAGGAGTTTCACTGAGAAGCGCCAAGAAAGCACTTCGCACACAGTCAGCCTCTTTAAATGGGTGGTGATTTTCCTCTTTAAATTAGTTTTCTTCAGTATTTAAGTTTCAGAACATTCCCCAAATTAAATTAACACGTGAGAATTGGTGTGCTATGTTGGATGTGGTAGTGTCTTTTTTTCCTGTGAAATAGCTCTTTAATATAAAGGTATATTTTGAGATTCATGATTCATTAGAATAAAAAAAATGTTATTTGCTTTATGATAAAGAGCTGGGAGTTAAGGAATCTCTACAACTCTTTTTCCAGCAATAGTGTTCTCTGTAAACTGTGTTGGGTCATCTTAATGTCTTTGGGGATGACGGAACTTCAAGAGTGACTTCTGTACTCATTATTGTAATCACATTTGTGAATGGCTTTATTATTTATTATGTTCACCCCAAATAATTTGAATTTCCCTTAAGATAATCTAAATCTACTTAATAAAGTTACCCTGTAAAACCAATCACAATGAAAAATCAAGAATAACGGTATACTTTGCATGTTCCAAATCATAAAGTGCAGAGCAAAACGGCATGGTACTGGCACCAAAATAGACTTGTAGACCAATGGTACAGAATAGAGGACACAGAGGCAAACCCACATAAATACAGTTATCTCATATTAGATAAAGGTGCCAAAAACATATGTTGGAGAAAGGATAGACTCTTCAACAAAAAGTGCTGGGAAAACTGGAAATCCATATGCAACAAAATGAAATTAAGCCCCTCTCTCTCATCATGCACAAAACTCAACTCAAAGTGGATCAAGGACCTAAGAATTAAACCAGAGACCCTGTGCCTAATAGAAGAAAAAGTAAGCCCTAATCTTCATCATGTCTGATTAAGTCCAAACTTCCTTAATAAGACTCCTTAATAAAAAATAAAATCAAGAATTAATAAATGGGATGGATTCAAACTAAAAAGCTTCTTCTCAGCAAAAGAAACAAATTGGTAGGTTGAATAGAGAGCCTACTGAATGGGAGCAAATTTTTACCACATGCACATCAGATAGATCACTTATCTCTAGGATATATAAATAACTCAAAAATATTAACACCAAAAAAAACCAAATAACCCAATCAATAAATGAGCCAAGGAATTGAACAGACCTTTTCAGAAAATAGTATACAATCAACCAACAAATATATGAAAAAGTGGTCAACATCTCTAACAATTACAGAAATGCAAATCTAAACTACTCAAGATTTCATCTCACTCCATCAGAATGGTAGCTATTAGAATACAAACAATAATAAGTGTTGGCGAGGATGTGGGGAAAAGGGCACACTCTCACATTGCTGGTAGGTCAGCAAATTGGTGCAACCAATATGGAAAGCAGTATGGAGATTCCTTAGAAAACTTGGAATGGAGCCACCATTTGACCCAGCTATCCCACTTCTTGGTTTATACCCAAATGACTTAAAAACAGCATACTATAGGGACACAGCCACATCAATGTTTATAGCAGCACAATGCACAATAGTTAAATTATTGATCCAACCTAGGTGTTCTTGAGTAGAAAAATGGATAAAGAAAATTTGGTATATATACACAATGGAATATTACTTAGCATTAAAAGAGAATAAAATTATGGCATTTGCAGGTAAGTGAATGGAGTTGGAGAATATAATGCTAAGTGAAGTTATACAATCCCAAAAAACCAAATGCCAAATGTCTTCTCTGATATAAGGATGCTGATTCATAATGGGGTTGGGGTGGGGAGCATGGGAGGAATAGAGGAACTTTAGATATGGCAAGGGGATGGAGGGGAAGGGGGCTATGGGAGTAGGAAAGACCGTGGAATGAGATGGACATCATTACCCTAAATACATGTATGAAAATACGAATTGTGTGACTCTACATTGTGTTCAACCAGAGACATGAAAAATTGTGTTCTATATGTATGCCATGAATTGAAATGCATTCTGCTGTCATATATAACAAATTAGAATTTTTTTTTTTTTTAAAAAAAAGCTGAATTGGAAATGTCCCTGGGTGGGGAAGAATGGTAAATGGGAATGGATCTAGTGGCCAGAGAGGGAGGGCATGTGCATGGCTGGCCTGTCAAATTGTATCATTCTTAAATATAAAATAATATTTGGAGTGCATCTATAATTTCTAACTTATGTCTGTACTAGTTAGATCGGTGTTCCACTATAAGAGAAACCCTTAAATGAGAGTTACTTGGACAAGGTAGCAGCTTATTTCTTTTTCAAAGGCTTCTAACTTTGAGTTGGAGTCCAGGATTCTTCTGCTGTGTTTCATGCCTTATGGGTGGCCTCTGTTCCCATACCATCTCTAAGCTCTACCAATTCTAGCAGCAGATGTGGAAAGGACAAAGTGGGATGCGGTTTCCTGTAGGGACACCTCTCAGTGGTTGTGCCCATGCTTCTCCTTGCTCCTTGTGTCTCCTTGGCTGGAGCCTTGACACATGGGCACAGAGGTGGAGGACGCTCGGCATTCTTGGAGAGCAATATGGGTAGAGAGTATAGGAGTCTGCATTCCAGGAAGTTACAGCCTAACTGAAAGTACTCTCTGTTCCTATGGGAGATGGGAGAGTGGTTTTTGGAGGGCACCTATCCAGTTCTGCTGTGCCCCAATTTCTCTTAAACCCTAGATCAAACAAATGAAAGCCCACAGCGGGTGCTCATTGGCATTAGTGATGATGGATGCCATAACACATTTTCACAAACATGGTGGTTTGGAACAACGCAGATCAACTTTCTTATAGTTTTGGACCTCGAAAGCCCAATATATGTATCACAGGACTAACATAGGTATAACTAGGGCTGTGCTCCTTCTGAGTTCTAGGACAAAATCTGCCTTCCTGCCTTTCCCAGCTTCTGGAGGCCACCTGCATTCCTTGACTCATGGCCCCATCTTCTGTGTTCAGAGTCATCTGTGCTATATCATTAAAGTTCTCTCTGCCTCAGACCCTCCTGCCTCCTTCTTACAGGGTCCCTGAGATGACACTGGTGTCACCTGGGTAACCCAAGATAGTCTTCCCCTCTCAAGATCCTTAACTGAGTCATATCAGCAAAGCTCCTTTTGCCATATAAGGTAATACAGTCACAGGTTTCAGGGACAGACTGTTGGCCTTCTGGGAAATCATTACTCTGCTTACTGGTTATAGTTTTGATCTGGAATTTCCCCCCAAATTTCACATATACTGAGGTAGAACGTTCAGGCAATGGTTGGATCATGGGGTCTCTGAACTCATCAGTGAATTAATCCATCAAATGGCTGAATGGACTACTGGGAAGTGGACCTAGTTGGAGAAAATAGGTCACTGGGGGCTTGCACTAGAAGGGCTTATCTTTTCCCCAGGCTTTCCCCCAACCCCGGCTTCCTGGCTGCCATGAGCGCAGCACCTTTCCTCCACTACACCCTTCTGCCATGATAATGTTCTGCCTCACTTCATGCCCAGAGGGATGGAGCCGTCTGACCATGGGCTGAGACCTCTGATATGCTGAGCCAAAGCAGATTTTTCCTCCTCTAAGTTGTTTGTGTCAGGTGTTTTGGTCAGAGCAAGAAAGAGCTGACTAACAAACTACCACATTCTCCTTATACCAAAGACCCAAACTTCAGACCCATAAAATTTCATAAAATTTTATTTTTGATTCTTCACGTCAATCATTGAATTATGCTAATAAGTCAACTCCAAGGTTTGAGCTTCCTTCAAAATTAGTTCAGATATTTAGCCCTCTGTTTCATTAACTAGAAAGTCTTGTGAGCAGTGGACTTACTCTCTTACCAATGCCGAAATGTCATGTAATGCTTGTGCTTTAGCGTTTACCGGGGCTCACAGTGGGTCTGTACACTGTGGGTCACTTCCTCCTTTGCAGCCAAGGAACAAACCTTGCTTTCTTATGCTTTGAATTTCCTCCTTCAGCCTTTCTCATCACCCTGCTCTTGCTCTTGTGATAGAATGCACTGCTTTCACAGCAGTCGTTGCTTGGCCCAGACACGTATCAAGCTGGAGTCTGATTGTGACTGTGTGTAGTCAGGCTTTTCTCCAATTGTGTGTGATTCAGTCCATCTTCTCTCTTTCTCTCTCTCTCCATCCCCCTCTCTATGTACACATATGGATATATGAACCACTTGTTCTAGTGACTACTATCTGGACTGGGCAGAAGGTTTAACATCGATCACAGCTAGTAGTCAAAAAAGTGACTTCTGGTCATTTCTATAGGGATTTCTTCTGATGACATTTTAATAATAGAGAGTTTATATTTTGGTCTGTTTTAAAGAAAGGCCTTTCTGTATATATGGCAATAGTTTCCACTTGATTGAGAATTTCTTCATTATTCTTCTTTATTCAGCTTTTGATAAAAGCTAGGGGTTTTCTTTTTCTTTTGGAATTTAACAGCTCTGTCTAAATTACCCATGCCAATCTTCCCCTTTGCTTAGTGCATTTAGTAGCTCACAGAACAACTGCCTGCCTGTGACAGAGGTGTCTTTTCCTCATCCGTTGGGAACCTTGCAGTATGTTGGGTAGTGCTGGCCCAATGGCCCTTGGGATCTGAGGACTTTGGGTCCTTCTGGAGGTGCACTGTTCCTGACTCAGTGCTTTTCGAGCAAATGCAGGGGTGGATAAATGCAGGGTGTGACTGCTGTTTTTGAATAGTTGACAAGTTTTTAATGAGGGCATTATTCTTTCTGTAATTTGTTAATTGAAATGGCCACCTATGGTTTTCTAGCATAGGGATCTGGGAACCGGGAGGACCACTGTAGACAAACAATGTACCTCAGAGTTCCTTTCATTTAGGGTTTAGCCAAAATGAAGTGATGGTGGCTGAAAGCTGAGCCCAATTCTAGTAAATTCCCAATTAAATGCCTAAAGTCTCTTTGGTAAGGAAGTGGCACATGAACAAATTCATATAAAAAGAATTCCAATTATCTACAATGGTTAAAAATGAGATATTCTGTTTTAAGTTGGTTTTCTTATTACAGTGTTATTATTAAGTTAGCTTTCTCATTAACAGAGAGTTATGAATTCTATGTAGTATTTTCCAGTTTTCATTTGATAATTTTTATTTTTGGCTCTGATTATAAAAGGCAATCAAAGCCCATTATAGAAAATGTTGGGGAAAAAAATAAAAGAATAATATAAGAGAAAAAATATCTGTACTGCTCAGAAAATACCACTGTTAATTTCTTGGTAAATTTATATATGTGTATATATAAATTTTAAATATGTATACATGTACATACACATACATTTTAAATTCTTTTTTTTTTATTTTCACCCCATACACATATTGCAGAATCACATCAGTTACACATCCATTGATTTACATATTGCCATACTAGTGTCTGTTGTGCTCCGCTGCCTTTCCCATCCTCCACCCTCCCCCCTCCCCACCTCTCCCCTCCCCTCCCCTCCTCTCTCTCTACCCCCTCCACTGTATAACCCTGAGGGTCTCCTTCCATTACCATGCAATTTCCCTTCTCTCTCCCTTTCCCTCCCACCTCTCATCCCTGTTAAATGTTAATCTTCTTCTCCTGCTCTTCGTCCCTACTCTGATCTTAGTTACTCTCCTTATATCAAAGAAGACATTTGGCATTTGTTTTTTAGGGATTGGCTAGCTTCACTTAGCATAATCTGCTCTAATGCCATCCATTTCCCTGTAAATTCTATGATTTTGTCATTTTTTAATGCAGAGTAATACTCCATTGTGTATAAATGCCACATTTTTTTATCCATTCGTCTATTGAAGGGCATCTAGGTTGGTTCCACAGTCTTGCTATTGTGAACTGTGCTGCTATGAACATCGATGTAGCAGTGTCCCTGTAGCATGCTCTTTTTAGGTCTTTAGGGAATAGACCAAGAAGGTGAATAGCTGGGTCAAATGGTGGCTCCATTCCCAGCTTTCCAAGAAATCTCCATACTGCTTTCCAAATTGGCTGCACCAATCTGCAGTCCCACCAGCAATGTACAAGTGTACCCTTTTCCCCACATCCTCGCCAGCACTTGTTGTTGTTTGACTTCCTAATGGCTGCCAATCTTACTGGAGTGAGATGGTATCTTAGGGTGGTTTTGATTTGCATTTCTCTGACAGCTAGAGATGTTGAGCATTTTTTCATGTACTTGTTGATTGATTGTATGTCCTCCTCTGAGAAGTGTCTGTTCAGGTCCTTGGCCCATTTGTTGATTGGGTTGTTTGTTCTCTTATTGTCTAATTTTTTGAGTTCTTTGTATACTCTGGATATTAGGGCTCTATCTGAAGTGTGAGGAGTAAAGATTTGTTCCCAGGGTGTAGGCTCCCTATTTACCTCTCTTATTGTTTCTTTTGCTGAGAAAAAACTTTTTAGTTTGAGTAAGTCCCATTTGTTGATTCTAGTTATTAACTTTTGTGCTATGGGTGTCCTATTGAGGAATTTGGAGCCCGACCCCACAGTATGTAGATCGTAGCCAACTTTTTCTTCTATCAGACGGTGTGTCTCTGATTTGATATCAAGCTCCTTGATCCGTTTTGAATTCACTTTTGTGCATGGCGAGAGAAAGGGATTCAGTTTCATTTTGTTGCATATGGATTTCCAGTTTTCCCAGCACCATTTGTTGAAGATGCTATCCTTCCTCCATTGCATGCTTTTAGCCCCTTTATCAAATATAAGGTAGTTGTAGTTTTGTGGATTGGTTTCTGTGTCCTCTATTCTGTACCATTGGTCCACCCGCCTGTTTTGGTACCAGTACCATGCTGTTTTTGTTACTATTGCTCTGTAGTATAGTTTGAAGTCTGGTATCGCTATACCGCCTGATTCACACTTCCTGCTTAGCATTGTTTTTGCTATTCTGGGTCTTTTATTTTTCCATATGAATTTCATGATTGCTTTCTCTATTTCTACAAGAAATGCCTTTGGGATTTTGATTGGCATTGCATTAAACCTATAGAGAACTTTTGGTAATATCGCCATTTTGATGATGTTAGTTCTGCCTATCCATGAACAGGGTATATTTTTCCATCTTCTAAGATCTTCTTCTATTTCTCTTTTTAGGGTTCTGTAGTTTTCATTGTATAAGTCTTTCACCTCTTTTGTTAGGTTGATTCCCAAGTATTTTATTTTTTTTGAAGATATTTTGAATGGAGTGGTTGTCCTCATTTCCATTTCAGAGGATTTGTCGCTGATATACAGGAATGCCTTTGATTTATGTGTGTTGATTTTATATCCTGCCACTTTGCTGAATTCATTTATTAGCTCTAATAGTTTCTTTGTAGAGCCTTTTGGGTCTGCTAGGTATAGAATCATATCATCTGCAAATAGTGATAATTTAAGTTCTTCTTTTCCTATTTTTATGCCTTTAATTTCTTTCGTCTGTCTAATTGCTCTGGCCAGTGTTTCGAGAACTATGTTGAACAGAAGTGGAGAGAGAGGGCATCCCTGTCTTGTTCCAGATTTTAGAGGGAATGCCTTCAGTTTTTCTCCATTCAGAATGATGCTAGCCTGAGGCTTAGCATAGATTGCTTTTACAATATTGAGGTATGTTCCTGTTATCCCTAGTTTTTCTAGAGTTTTGAACATAAAGGGATGCTGTACTTTGTTGAATGCTTTTTCCGCATCTATCGAGATGATCATATGGTTCTTATTTTTAAGTCTATTGATGTGGTGAATAACATTTATTGATTTCCGTATATTGAACCAGCCTTGCATCCCAGGGATGAATCCTACTTGATCATGGTGTACAATTTTTTTGATATGTTTTTGTATCCGATTCGCCAGAATTTTGTTGAGGATTTTTGCATCTAGGTTCATTAGAGATATTGGTCTGTAGTTTTCTTTCTTTGAAGTGTCTTTGTCTGGTTTAGGTATCAGGGTGATGTTGGCCTCATAGAATGAATTTGGAAGTTCTCCCTCTTTTTGTATTTCCTGAAGTAGCTTGAAAAGTATTGGTATTAGTTCTTCTTTAAAGGTTTTGTAAAATTCTGCTGTATACCCATCCGGTCCTGGGCTTTTCTTAGTTGGTAGTCTTTTTATGGTTTCTTCTATTTCCTCAATTGATATTGGTCTGTTTAGGTTTTCTATGTCCTCCTGACTCAATCTGGGCAGATCATATGACTTAAGAAATTTATCTATGCCTTCACTATCTTCTAATTTATTGGAGTATAAGCATTCAAAATAGTTTTTGATTATCTTCTGTATTTCTGAAGTGTCTGTTGTGATATTGCCTTTTTCATCCCGTATGCTAGTAATTTGAGTTCTCTCTCTTCTTCTCCTCGTTAGCATGGCTAAAGGTCTGTCGATTTTGTTTATTTTTTCAAAGAACCAACTTTTAGTTTTGTCAATTTTTTCAATTGTTTCTTTTGTTTCGATTTCATTAATTTCAGCTCTGATTTTAATTATTTCTTGCCTTCTACTTCTTTTGCTGTTGTTTTGCTCTTCTTTTTCAAGGATTTTGAGATGAAGTATGAGATCATTTATTTGTTGGTTTTTTCTTTTTTTAAGGAATGAACTCCAAGCAATGAATTTTCCTCTTAGAACTGCTTTCAATGTGTCCCATAGATTCCGATATGTTGTGTCTGTGTTTTCATTTATCTCTAAGAATTTTTTAATTTCCTCCTTGATGTCTTCTATAACCCATTGATCATTCAGTAACCTATTGTTCATTCTCCAAGTGATGTATTCTTTTTCCTTCCTTCTTTCATCGTTTATTTTCAGTTCCATTCCATTATGATCAGATAAGATGCATGGTATTATCTCTACTCCTTTATATTGTCTAAGAGTTGCCCTGTGACATAATATATGATCTATTTTTGAGAAGGATCCATGTGCTGCTGAGAAAAAAGTGTAACTGCTTGATGTTGGGTGGTATACTCTATATATGTCAATTAGGTCTAGGTTATTAATTGTGTTGTTGAGTTCTATAGTTTCCTTATTCAACTTTTGTTTGGAAGATCTGTCCAGTGGCGAGAGAGGTGTGTTGAAGTCTCCCATGATTATGGTATGGTGGTCTATTAGACTCTTGAACTTGAGAAGAGTTTGTTTGACGAACATAGCTGCACCATTGTTTGGGGCATAAATATTTATGATTGTTATGTCTTGTTGGTGTATGGTTCCCTTAAGCAGTATGTAGTGTCCCTCTTTATCCCTTTTGATTAACTTTGGCTTGAAATCTATTTTATTTGATATGAGTATGGACACTCCTGCTTGTTTCTGAAGTCCATATGAGTGATATGATTTTTCCCAACCTTTCACCTTCAGCCTATGTATGTCTTTTCCTATCAAATGCGTCTCCTGTAGGCAGCATATTGTTGGGTCTTGTTTTGTGATCCATTCTACTAGCCTGTGTCTCTTAATTGGTGAGTTTAAGCCATTAACATTTAGGGTTATTATTGAGATATGGGTTGTTCTTCCAGCCATATTTGTTTATTTCTGTTACTAAACATGGTTTGTTTTCCTCTTTGATTATTTCCCCCCCCTTTACTGTCCTACCTCCCACTGTTGGTTTTCATTGTTATTTTCTATTTCCTCTTCCTGTAATGTTTTGGCGAGGATATTTTGAAGAGATGGTTTTCTAGCTGCGAATTCTTTAAACTTTTGTTTATCGTGGAAGGTTTTAATTTCATCTTCCATCCTGAAGCTTAATTTCGCTGGATACACAATTCTTGGTTGGAACCCATTTTATTTCAGTGTTTGAAATGTGTTATTCCAGGATCTTCTAGCTTTCAGAGTCTGTGTTGAAAGATCAGCTGTTATCCTGATTGGCTTACCCCTAAATGTAATCTGCTTCCTTTCTCTTGTAGCTTTTAAAATTCTCTCCTTATTCTGTATGTTGAGCATCTTCATTATAATGTGTCTAGGTGTGGATCTCTTATGATTTTGCACATTCGGCGTCCTGTAGGCTTCTAGGATTTGGGATTCTGTCTCATTCTTCAAGTCTGGGAAGTTTTCTTGTATTATTTCATTGAATAGACTGCTCATTCTTTTGGTTTGGAGCTCTGTACCTTCCTGTATCCCAATGACTCTTAAGTTTGGTCTCTTAATGTTATCCCATATTTCTTGGATGTTCTGCTCATGGTTTCTTAACAGTCTTGCTGAGCTGTCTATGTTCTTCTCAAGTTGAAATACTTTGTCTTCATTGTCTGATGTTCTATCTTCTAAGTGTTCTACTCTGCTGGTAGTATTCTCCATTGAGTTTTTAAGTTGGTTTATTGCTTCCTGCATTTCTAGGATTTCTGTTTGTTAGTTTTTTATAACCTCTATCTCCCTGTATAGTTGATCCTTTGCTTCCTGGATTTGTTTGCATAATTCATTGTCGAAGTGATCTTTCATTGTCTGATTTTGCTGTTTAATGTCTTCCTTGATACTCCAGATCATCTGAAGCATGTATATCCTGAATTCTTTATCTGACATTCCATCTGCTGCAGCTGTTACCTCTTCTAAAGTTGCGTTGACCTGCATTGCTTGTGGTCCTTTCTTTCCTTGTCTTTTCATACTGCTTGCGTATCTTTCCTGCAGGCGCGGGCGGCGGCTCTGCTCTCTCCTTATTCCAATTGGGGTGTCATGGCTACCACGCCGGTAGGTCAATGGGCCTGTTCTGGGCGCTGGCGGCGGCTCTGTTCTGCCCCTACTCCAATTGGGGTGACGAGTGTACCACTCCGGCAGGCCACCGGGCCTGATCCGCCGGTTGGTTGCAGGTTTGCCTACCCTGCAGGAGTGGGCGGCGGCTCTACTCTGCCCCTACTCCAAATGGGGTGACGTGTCTGTCGTACCGGCAGGCCACTGGGCCTGTCCCGCTGGTCGGTCGCAGATCTGCCCACCTTTCGGGCATGGGTGGAGGCTCTGCTCTGCCCCTACTCCAATTGGGGTGTCGTGACTACCCCGCCTGCAGGATGCTGGGCCTGTTCCTGGCACGGGCGGCGACTCTGCTCTGCCCCTACTCCAATTATGGTGGTGTGTGTACCATGCTGGCAGGCTCCTGGGCCTGATCCGCTGGTCTGTTGCAGGTCTGCCTACCTTGGAGGCGCGGGCGGCGGATCTACCCTGCCCCTCCTACCACGCCTGTGGACCCCTGGGCCTGATCTGCAGGTTGGTCATAGGTCTGCTCACCCTGCCGCACGGGTGGCGGTTCCGCTCTGCCCCCACTCCAATTGGGGTCACGTGGCCACCACACCGGCAGGGCCTGATCCGGGCGTGGGAGAAGGATCTGCTCTGCCCCTACTCCAGTTGGGGTGACGTGTGTACCACACTGGCAGGCCACTGGGTCTGACCCGCCAGGCTGTCACAGGTTTGTTTACCTTGCAAGAGCGAACAGCGGCTCTGCCCTGCCCCTCCTACCACGCCCATGTACCACTGGGTCGCGGGTCTGCCCATCTTGCGGGTGCGGGTGGCGGCTCCGCTCTGCCCCCTCTCCAATTGGGGTCAGGCGGTCACCACGCTGGCGAGCCGCTGGGCCTGCTCTGGGCGCTGGTGGCGGCCCGGCTCCTCCCCTCTGGCTCGAGGACAAATTGAGGAGACTCGGGTGTCTGTGCCTCACCCCCCCTACCAGGAGACCAACTGTTTCTGTCGCCGCTGGTATTGATGAAGTTCTCTCCTCCGCCGCTTTCTGCTGACATCAGATCTCTGCCATGTTGGTATCCTATGCTAATGGCAGCATTTCGTTCCCCTTGCCGGGCAACCAAAGCAACGGGTGAGTCCTGACCGGCCCTCAGCAGGACCCGGACCGAGAAGCAGTTTCTGCGGGCTCCTAGCCCTGGGCCAGGGAAGATCCGGGAGCCGGAACTCGGCCGCTCCGTGCTCGGTGTAAACTCCTATAAGAGTAGGCTCCAAGAAGCAGTACCCGCGGGCTCAGTTCCGGGAGCCGGAATTCGGCCGCTTAGTGCTTGGTGTATGCTCTGATAGGAGCAGGGTCCAAGAAGCAGCCTCCGCAGGCTCCGCAGCCCTGGGCCAGGGCGGTTCCGGGAGCCGGAACTCGGCCGCCCCGTGCTCGGTGTTCGCTCCGATAAGATCAGGTTCTAAGAAGCACCCAGGCACTGAACCCTAGCAATCTGTCTGCAAGCCGCAGGCGAATGGCAGCCTGAAATTACCTGTTCTATGGCTGAATGAGCTGCGGTCAGTCGAAAACAGGGATGGTGAAGTCAGCTTTCCAACATGGTGGCTGCTGGCCTCCTCTGTGGTCTGACCGGTGTGGAGAACCGAGATGGACCGCTTCCTTCCCCCGCCTCGAACCCAGAATTCAGCCCTGAGTACGGTGCTTGCACGGCTGGCAGAAACTGCAGCGCTGTATCCCTGCGTCGCTATCTCCTTGTTTCCCAGAGCGCGCTGCAGACTCTAGCCGAGGGGCGATTTGCTGAATAAGCAGTGTTACCCTCCGTGCGACAAACCTCTCGCGTTTGAGTCCCCGTAGCCGATCCTCGTGCGATGGAAATCCTTCCTCCAGGTTCCGGAGCACCCCACTATTGCTGGAAATTCCTAACAAGATAGCCTTTAGCCGTCCTGACTTGTCATACTCCCACACAGTGAAGCAGCACACGGGGGCAATGCACTCCCCTCGCCGCCATCTTCCCTCTCCCTTAAATTCTTTGTGTACATATTATTGAGATTGTTTTGTATTTTGGGCTCTAATTTCATTTTATTCAGCATTATATCAGAATGATTCCCATGCCACTAAATAGTTTTTGAAAACACTCTTTCCCATGGTTGGTTGATGCGTCACCTGGACTCAGAAGCAGTGTTTGAGCAGCCCTCTCCTGACCTCACAGCTGGATGATCTTGCATCACAAGTGGCTTTGTTTTCCCCTCTCCTAGTTTAACAGAAAGAGATTCCCAAGCAAGCAGTTAGGGCTTGAGACAATCTTAAGGCATTTGAAAAACAATAACACACTTTTTTTCCAGAAAAACACTGCCCATTTTCATTAGCATTATCAGTACATGGGCGTCAGTATGACATTAAGCTGTTGCCATTGCTAATCAGCTATTTTATTTTAAAAAGGTGGCCAACTTGATTACTAATGCTGTAAGCTCCTATGATTTAAAATAGGTGTCCTCTAAGGTGGTGTGAGTCAGGAGGCATGTTCTGTTTCCAGAAATCTGAAAGCCACTCATCATGTTGGACAGAATAGTGGGGTTACGTGTTAGGAGAGCCCAGAAGGAGCAGCTACTTATTGCATTATAATATATGGCTTTAAAAAAAAATAAGAACAATGATCCTTGTTTCTATGTTTTTAATGTCTCCAAACAAACATAAAACAGGACAGAGAATATCTTTCTGTTTATGTGGCCCTCCCATGGCCTCCATTCTGTCTGTGAGTACCTGCTTCTGCAGAAGCATGCTCAGAAAGGTTGAATATTTGTTTCTTCCTCTTAACATTGCACACAAAGTCTACATCCACTCAAAACACAGAAACCAGGTCATCTGGATTTTATTAGGGCTTTGTGGCATCTAATAAAATTGAACATCAGCATTTTTACAGTTATCTTTTCCTTATTCATGAAAGAGTAAGAGACTCATTTTCCAAATAAATTTATGTGACTCCCTCCAGGCAAGGGCCCAGAGTGATTTTGCTCACCATTATATGGGCTTGCTCATAGATTCTGCTCAAAATATGCCTAATCTATAGAGACAAGCCCATATTCTTTTGTCATCGATGACAGAATGCCATAAGAGGCTTAGGTTCACATGAACATTATCTGAATTTAGTGGATATATTACACAGGAGAGGTAATGAATAAGGCAGATGAGAGAGGTTTGAGTCTCAATTTGGCTGAAAGAAAGTGCTTCCCAGCAAGATCAGTTACTATCCTTTCTTTCCAAACTCCTCATCTGCTTCAGATTCCTATCAAGCCTAGAGTAACAAGAAAAATAAGTGAAATCCAACTGCTCATGATGACCCTCAAACACTTTGTGGCTTGTGTCCCACTCTGAGCCCAGTGGGGTCATCACCTTCAGGCATAGGCTCCTGGGAATCTTGTCGACTGTCACAGAGCTGCACTGTGTCAGCTCAGAGTCCTGGACTTAATTTCTTGCGTGTCCTGAAGCAAGGGAGGAGCCTGGTGTGTTGGCCCCAAGGTGATATTGCTGGTTGTAGTAGAACTGTCTTTCTCTGGCTTCTCTCCAAGACCCATGGGAAAGGTGCATGATGAGCATAATGATTTTCTCTTCACGTCCCTCCTTTTCTTATTTGTGTAAGTTCTTTGATGTGTACACAACATTTCTCAGCAGCTATGGCTTGGATGTTCTTGAGTAATTTTATTTATTCCATTTTCTTGACACTTAAGTATTTTGAGCACCACTTATAAACAAGGTACTGGAATAAAATCATATCAGGTCCCTGTTGGGACCACATATGAATGAAATCCTCAAACAAATCTATGCTCAGTTGCTACCAAGGTAAATGCCTTACTGGCAATGAACATGGTGTTATCAGACTATTTCTTACAGATGCTCATACAGAGGCCCTGTGACACTGGAGCAGACAAAGCTCAGAGAGTGGGCAGGTAGAGCTGTTGAAGCTGACTGGAAGGAAGAACAAGATTACTCAGTTCTTTTAGAATTCTGATCTATTTTCCTCAGAGCAATAAAACTGGATAATCTTAAGCACAAGGCAGCATGGTTATTTTTGATTAAAAAAAATTCCTGCCATACAAAATTTTAGACATATAAAAAATAGAAAAATCACATATATGTGTAATATGAAACGTAATGCATTTTGCTGTCATATATAACAAATTAGAATAGATAAATAAATAAAAACAGAAAACTCTAATGAAGTCCCTGTACCAGTCAACATTTCCCAACCTGTGGCTAGTTATGTGTGAAGCAGCCCACATCTTCCCACGCCTGGCCCTGATTATTTGAAGTAGACCCCAGACACCCTTCCATTATATCACTAAGTATATTTCTAATAGCCAAAGACTCCCTCTCTCTAAATATAAGCAGAAATACATAAAAGCAATTTCCAAATAATTTGTAATTCTTAATATCAAATGTACAATCAGTGTCTAAATTTTCTCAAATGTATCTTGTGTGTGTGTGTGTGTGTTGTGTGGTGTGCTCATGAGTGCTTTACTCAAATTGGGATCCAAATAAGATTTATATGTTGCAGTTATTGATATGTGTCCTGGGTCTTTTTAATCTGTGAATTCTTCTACCACATCTATTATCATGCCCCTTAATTTACTGTTAATTTGTCTTTTTAAAAAAATTTATTTTCATATTATTTTTATTTTTAATTGAATGTAATAATGACACATATTTATGGTATCTATGATAATATGTATATTATGTATGTATATGTATATACATATTATAATATGTATAATAATATAATGACCACATCTGGATAATTTGCATTTCTTGGTGAACTGTAGTCACCCCACTGTGCTGAGGGCCTCTAGACTTACTCCTTCCAGCTAAATGTCTTTTGGCACTCATTATCCAACCTCTAGTGACCATTATCCTAGTCTCTAATTCCTTGAAGTCAACTTTCAGAGCTTTCCTATGAGGGAAGCATGCAATCTTGGTCAGTCTATGCCTGACTTATTTCACTTGGCTTATTTCTCCAGGCTAATGCATACTGTTTCAAATGACAGAATTTCATTCTTTTTCATGTCTAAATAACATTGCATCACATTGCAACTCTTTCTTCATCTAATCGTCCACATGAAGCCTCAGAGATTCTGTGTCTTGGCTATGGTGAGTAGTGCTGCTGTGGAGACGTGGGCAGGTCTCTCTTGTAATACTGACTGCATTTCCGTTGGCTGTACACCCAGCAGTGGAAGCCCAGAACGCATGCTAGTCTGCTTTACTTTCTTGAGAGACCTACACACTGCTTTCCTTGACTAATTTACATCTCTGACAACAGTGTTTAAGAGTTCTCCTTTTCCACCTGCTAGACAGCCTTTAAAATTTTTTTTCTTTGATAATAGTAATTCTAGGTGTGGCAAGATTTCATATCATGTGGTTCTGATTTACATTTTCTGATGATTGGTGATATTGAGCATATTTTTCACATATTTTTTGGCCATTCACATATCTTCTTTCCAGAAATATCTATTTAGATAATTTACTATTTTAGTGAGACCATTTCTTTTATTTTGATGTTGAATTGTTTGTGTTTTTTATATATTCTGAAATTTAATCCCTTGTTGGATAAGTAATTTGTAAATATTTTCTTCCATTTTGTGGGTCATCTGTTCATAGGTTGATTGTTTTCTTTGCTGTGCAGGCTTTTTAATTTGATATAATCCCATTTGTTTATTTTTACTTTTGTTGCCTGTGTTTTTGAGGTCTTATACAAAAAATTTTATCCTGTATTAATGTCTTGAAATGTTTCCCCCATGTTTTCTTCTAGGAGTTTTATACTTTTTGGTTTTACTTTGGGTATGTGATTCATCTTGAATTGGTATTTGTGTATAAAAAAAAAGATAGTGGTATAGTTTCATTCTTTTGCATATGGGTATCTAGTGTGCCCAGAACCACTTATTTAAAAGACTCTCCTGTCTCCAAAGTATATTCTTAGCATCTTTGTTGAAAATCAGTTGGTTGCATGTATGTGTAACTTTTTAAGATCTCCATTCTGGTCCATTTTTCTGTGTATCTTTTATGCTAGTATTATGCTGTTTGGGTTACTATAGTTTAGTAGTATCTTTTGAAATCAGGTATTCTGATATCTTCAGCTTTGTTCCTTTTGCTTGGGATTTCTTTGGCTGTTTGTTACTTTCATGGTTCTATATAAATTTTAAGATTTTTTTTTTACTTCAGTGAAGAATTTCACTTATATTTTGATGAGGGTTGCATTGAATCTATTGATCATTTTGGTGAATATTTTAACAATATTAACTCTTCAAATCCAAGGACATGGGTTCTTGTTCCACTTTTGTGTCGTTTTCCATTTTTAAATTAGTGTTTTATCATTTTTATTATACAGCAGATTTTACTTCCTTGGTTAAATTTACTCCTGGGTATTTTATCTTTTGTGGCCTCTGTGACTGACTATTTTTCTAGTTTCTTTTGCAGAAAGTTTGTTATTGGTGTATAGAAATACTACTGATTTTGTGTGTTGATCTTCTGTCCCACAACTGCTCTGAATTCATCTATTCTAACAATTTCTTGGTGAAGTCTGTAGGTTTTCTTACATATAAGATTATGTTGTCTGTAAACAAGGATTAATTAAATTCCTATATTTCAATTTTGTTGACCTTTATTTTTTTAATTGATTTTATTTTTTTAAATACACATCAGTGGAATGCATTACAATTCTTATTACACATATAGAGCACAATTTTTCATATCTTTGTATATAAAGTATGTTCACGCCAATTCATGTCTTTACATATGTACTTGTTTTTTTTATGCATCACAATTCTTATTACACATATATACCACAATTTTTCATCTCTCTATTTGTATATAAAGTATGTTCACACCCAATTCATATCTTCATACATGTACTTTGGATAATGATGTCCATCACATTCCACCATCCTGCCCACTCCCTTTCCCTTCCACCCCTCTTCCCTATCTAGAATTTATCTATTCCTCCCATGCTCTTGCTCCCTATGTCACTATGAGTCAGCCTCCTTATATCAGAGAAAACATTCGGCATTTGCTTTTTTGGGATTGGCTAATTTCACTTAGCATTATCTTCTCCAAAGCCATCCATTTACCTGCAAATGCCATGATTTTATTTTCTTTTATTGCTGAGTAAAATTGCATTGTGTATATATGCCACATTTTTAATCCATTCATCCACTGAAGGGATCTAGGTTGGCTCCACAGTTTAGCTATTGTGAATGGTGCTGCTACAAACATTGATGTGACTGTGTCCCTGTAGTATGCTGTTTTTAAGTCCTTTGGGTATAGTTCGAGGAGAGGGATAGATGGGTCAAATGCTGGTTCCATTCCTAGATTTCCAAGGAATCTCCATATTGTTTTCCATATTGTCTGCACCAATTTACAGTCCCACCAGCAATGTATGAGTGTGCCTTTTTCCCCACATCCTCTCCAACACTTATTGTTGTTTGTCTTCATAATAGCTGCCATTCTGACAAGAGTGAGATGATATCTTAGAGTAGTTTTGATTTGCATTTCTCTAATTGCTAGAGATGATGAGCATTTTTTCACATGTTTATTGATTGATTGTATATCCTCTTCTGAGAAGTGTCTGTTCAGGTCCTTGGCCCATTTGTAGATTGGGTTATTTGTTATTTTGGTGCTTAGCTTTTTGAGTTTGTTATATACCCTAGAGATTAGTGCTCTATATGATGTATGAGGGGTAAAAATTTGCTCCCAGGATGTAGGCTCTCTGTTCACCTCACAGATTGTTTCTTTTGCTGAGAAGAAACTTTTTAGTTTGATTCCATCCCATTTATTGTTTCTTGCTTTTAATTCTTGCACTGTAGGGGTCTTATTAAGGAAATTGGGGCCTAATCCCACATGATGAAGATTAGGGTCTACTTTTTCTTCTATTACACACAGAGTCTCTGGTTTAATTCCTAGGTCCTTGATCCATTTTGTGTTAAGTTTTGTGCATGGTAAGAGACATGCGTTTAATTTTATTTTGTTGTATATTGCCGCAGTCCGGCTGCAGCAAAATAACCAGGAGGGTGACGAATAACTTGTGTACATTGATACAGCAGGAGTGGGAGCCATTTATTGCAGGACAGGAGTGGTATTTATACATTCCACACAGCTTATCTAATTAGCATAAACTAGATACATCAGTCAACCAATAAGAAATCTCCACACATAATGGCTCGCTGGGGTTACTTCACAAACCACTCCCTCTGGCATTTTGCCAGGCGCCATCCAGACTTGTTTACAGACTCTAACATTTGCCAGGCGCCATCCTGACTTGTTTACAGACTCTAACAGTATATGGATTTCCAGTTTTCCCAGCACCATTTGTTGAAGATTCTACCTTTTCTCCAATGCATGTTTTTGGCACCTTTGTCTAATATAAGATAATTGTAATTTTGTGGGTTAGTCTCTGTTTCCTCTATTCTGTACCATTGGTCTACCAGTCTGTTTTGGTGCCAATACCAAGCTGATTTTTGTTACTATTGCTCTGTAGTATACTTTAAGGTCTGGTATAGTGATGCCACCTGCTTCACTCTTCCTGCTAAGGATTGCTTTAGTTATTCTAGATTTCTTATTTTTCCAGATAAATTTCATTAGTGCTTTTTCTATTTCTATGAGGAATGCCAATGGTATTTTGATCAGAATTGCAATAAATCTGTACAGTGCTATTTATAGTATGGTCATTTTGATAATATTCTGCCTAATCAAGAGCAAGGTAGATCTTTCCATCTTCTAAGGTCTTCTTTCATTTCTCTCTTTAGGGTTCTGTAGTTTTCATTGTATAGATCTTTCATCTCTTTTGTTAAGTTGATTCTCAAGTGTTTTATTTTTTTGAGGTTATTGTGAATGGGTAGTTTTCCTCATTTCCTTCTCAGAGGCTTTGTCACTGATATACAGAAATGCCTTAGATTTACGGGTGTTGATTTTATATCCTGCCACTTTGCTGAATTCATTTACTAGTTCCAGAAGTTTTCTGGTGGAGTTCTTTGGGTCTTCTAAGTATAGAATCATATCATCAACAAATAGTGTTAATTTAAGTTCTTCTTTTCCTATACACATCCCTTTGATTTCTTTTGTCTGTCTAATTGCTCTGGCCAGAGTTTCAAGAACTATGTTAAATAGAAGTGGTGAAAGAGGCCATCCCTGTCTTGTTCCAGTTTTTAGAGGGAATGCCTTCAATTTTTCTCCATTTAGAATGATGTTGGCCTGAGGCTTAGCATAGATAGCCTTTATGATGTTGAGACATGTTCCTGTTATGCCTAGTTTTTCTAGTGTTTTGAACATAGAAATTTTGTCAAATGATTTTTCTGCATCTATTGAGATGATCATATGATTCTTATCTTCAAGTCTATTGATGTGATGAATTACATTTATTGATTTTCATACATTGAAGCAACCTTGCATCCCTGGGATGAATCCCACTTGATCATGGTGCACAATCTTTTGATATGTTTTTGTATTAAATTTGCCAGGATTTTATTGAGAATTTTTGCATCTATGTTCATTAGAGATATTGGTCTGAATTTTTCTTTGATGTGTCTTTGCCTGGTTTTGATTCCAAAATCAGGATGATTGGCCTCATAGAATGAGTTTGGAATTATTGTCTCTTTCTCTATTTCCTGAAATAAATTGAAGAGTATTGGTATTAGTTCTTCTTTAAAGGTCTTGTAGAACTTGACTGTGTATCCATTTGGTCCTGGGCTTTTCTTGGTGGATTCTTCTATTTCCTCACTTGATATTTTTTTTTTTTTAAGAATCTCTATCTCCCTGTTGAGGTAATTTTTTGCTTCTTGTATTTGTTTATGTAGCTCATTTTCGAAGTTGTCTTAGGTTTTATCCATGTATATCCTGAAATCTTTCTCTGTAATTTTTTTATGCTGTAGCTCCCAATGCTTCTAATGATGTGTTGTCTTGATTTGTTTGTGGTACTTTCTTCCCTTGTCTTTTCATGTTGCTCATGTGTCTTCCTTTCCAGCTCTGTGGATCTGGTGTGTTATTTTTGTTTTTACCTATAGATTTGTAGTGTTCTTGAAGGGTTTCAAGATCTCTCCTTTGTGGGGAAGGACAATGCTAACAGATCCCAATATCATCAATACATTATTTATGAACAAATTGTTGTTATTAAGACATTTACAGTTTAGTCTGAATGTCCAGAAATGTTGGATTCAATTATTATTTAAAATATAATCAGTTGGGATGGGGATGTGGCTCAAGCGGTAGCGCCCTTGCCTGGCATGTGTGCGGCCCGTGTTCGATCCTCAGCACCATATACACACAAAGATGTGTCCACCGAGAACTAAAAAAATAAATATTAAAATTCTCTCTCTCTCTCTCTCTGTCTCTCTCTAAAAAAATATAATCAGTAGTTTCATAAAAAGGTTTACAGTTTCTGGCAGTAGACAATGAACTGGGGATCATGCGTAGGACAATATGTTGAGGGGAGAAGATGTGAGGCTATAGAGTTAATATATATTGGGAAATGTGAAGGAGAAATCTAGTGAAGAGGATTAGTAGCAGGAGAATAGATAGGAGGTAATTTGGGGTAGAGAATTACGTGGGAAGATAGCAGAGTACATAAAACAAACACACATATGTTTTAGGATGTTAAAATAGTATAATTTGGAGGGTGAAGGAATAAGAAAGAGAAAAAAAGGGAAATAAAGAAAGAGAAGAAAAGAAAAAGAAAGAAAGAAAGAAACAAAGAAAGAAAGAAAAGGGCTTATGCAATTCCTTTATATTATATTATTCAGGTGACTCAGTCCTCAAAGTCCTATTTCATGCAAAGTTCTTAGTCTTACATATGTTGGGGATGTGTGGGCCAGAGATCCATTTCTTTCCCTTCTCATCCAGTAGGTGGGGTTGTCTCATCCAGTAGGTGTTTCTGCCCTCAGGATGGTGTAGGTAACCAGGGTGTGAAGACTGGACCTGGTGTGGAGTGTCTGGAAGCAGAGAGTGCTGCCCACCAGTCTCAGCAGGGAAATAGCACCTCACGAGGTCTTTTTTTTGTGACCACTCGTCTGACTTGAGCCCCTGGTATTGTCTCTCTTGCCTGGAGATTTCCCAGATCCTAATCTCTCCAGACTTTAGTTCCCTCCCCTCTCTTATTTATCAGGTCCCAACTGTGGGACCTCTCACCCCCAGGCTCACACCAGGTGGGCGGTGCGGGTAGTCGCAGCACTGGTGATTTCTGAGAAAATCCACTGTCCCCTGGAGATCCCTTCTGAAAACTACCCCCACTTAATATGGCAAGAATGTTAAGCCAAGATGGCGGAAGTCTGCTTTCAGCACCCGGTTGTCTGGTGAGGTTGGGGGAGCTGGGCAATGGCGTTGTGCTGTGAGTGGGTAGCAGCTGAGTGACCTGCGTGGGATTGGAGCAAAGTCTTGGCGATCTGCTGATGTGTTGATAGGTGATTCTGCTAAAGCACTTGCGAGTCTTGAGTGGACTAGAACTTCGGGCTTTTGATCCTGCTGAAGCACTGAGGCCTGGAGCCCTGTGCAGGGTCACAGTGCTGGCGATTTCTGCAGAAAGCAGCTGTATAGGGGTCCTAACACTCTCAGAGATGCAGTATTCCAACCAGGTGAGATCTGGATCACAGAGAGTACAGAATGCTGCCTCCCTCTGGTCTGTTATCTTACTTCCCAGTATGAATTTTAATCCCTTGTTGGCTATTGGTTTGACATTTGTAGCTTTCATTAGATTGAAGTACATTTTTTTCTATAACTAATTTATTGAGACTATTTTTAATTATAAATGAATTTTGAATTTTTTCAAATATTTTTTTCTATATCTGTTGAATTAATCATATAGTTTTGTCCTTCATTCTGTTCATGTCATGTATTATGTTAATTGATTTGCATATATGTTGAAATTTCCTTGAATGAATGGAACTAGTACATGATTATGATTTACAATTCTTTTTGATAGGTTGTTGTATTCAGTTTGTTAGGTTTTTTTTTTCCTTCTAGTACTGGGGATTTAACTCAGGGGCACTCAGCCACTGAACCACATCCTCAGCCCTATTTTATATTTTATTTAGAGACAGGGTCTCACTGAGTTGCTTAGTGCCTCATCATTGCTGAGGTTGGCTTTGAACTCTTGATCCTCCTGCATACAGCCTCCCCAGTCGCTGGGATTACAGGTGTGAAACACTAAACCCAGCTTGTTAGTATTTTTTAAAATTTGCGTTTATCTTTATTGGGATTGTAAGTCTTTAGATTTTTCTCCTTTTGTTGAGTTATTACCTGGTGCTACTATCAAAATAATGCTGTCTTCAAATAATGAGTTAGAGGAATTCCCTTTCAATTTTTTAGAGTGGATTGAGTAGAATTGATGTTAATTATTTAAAATTTTGGTAAAATTCAGCTGTGAAGCTGTCTGATTGTGTTTTCTTTCCTGAGAGACTTTTAAAAATTACTAACTCATTATTTGTTATTGGTTTCTGCAATTTTTCTCTTTCTTCCTGGTTTAATTTTGGCTGGTTTTATGTGCCCAGAAATCTAACCATTTTTTCTAGGTTTTTTATCTGTATATACATGACTGTTCATAATAGTTCCTAATTATCCCTGTATTTCTGATATACCAGTTATAATTTTTCCTTTTTAGTCTCTGATTTCATTTATTTATTTTTTCTGCTTTCTTAATTTAAAGATTTGTTAATTTTCTGTTTGTTTTTTTTTTCAAAAAACACTGTGGATGTTACATATGTTTTTAGTTTTCAGCTTGTTTTTGCTATGATCTTTGTTATTTCTTTCTTCTATTGATTTGGGGTTTGGTTTGTTCTTGCTTTGCTCATTCCTTGTGTTGCATTATTAGGTTGTTCACTTTAAATAATTCTATTGTTTTGGTGTGGGCACTTACTGCTATAATGTTCCCTCTTAGTACTCCTTTGGCTATAGTCCATACATTTTGATATGTTGTTTTTGTTTTCATTGGTTTCAAGAATCTTTTAAATATTCTTTTTGGATTTCTTCATTGACCCATTGGTTATTTGGGACATATTGCTTAATTTCTAGGTATTTGTACAATTTCTCAAGTTCTTCTTGTTAATTTTTAGTTGTATCCCATTGTGTTCAGAGAAGATGAAGGATAATGGTTTATTATTATTATTATTATTATTATTATTATTTTCTTGAACTTGTTGAGAATTATTTTTTGGCCTAACATAGATCAATCCTGTAGCATGTTCCATGTGTTAATAGGAAAAATATGTATTCTGCAGCTGTGGATGAAAGGTTCTGTAAATATCTGTTAGGTCCCTTTGGTCTGCGATAGAGCCTAACTTCTGGGCTGCCTTGTTGATGTTTTTGTCTGGATGATCCATCCATGTAATGGAAGTAAGGCACCAAAGTTTCCAATTATGGTATTAAAGTCTATCTCTCCCACTATGTTCTTTATAGAGTTGGGTGTTCTAATGTTCGGTGCACTGACATTTACAATTACAATATCCATTCCTTGAACTGATTCCTTTATCATTATATAATGTCTTTACTTATCTTTTTTGTAGTTTTTGACTTAAAGTCTGTTTTATTTGATGTAAACACAGCTACTCATGCTTGCTGTGGGTTTCTGTTTGCCTAGAGCATCTTTTTCTGGTCTTTTACTTTCAGTGCACATCTGTCTTCACCAGTGAAGTGAGTTTCCTGTATGAAGCAAGTATTTGGGTGTTTATTTGCAATTTCATCCCATCTGTGTCTTTTATTGGGGGAATTTAATCCATTTGCATTCAAACTTATTAAGTGAGAGCTTATTTCCATCGTTTTTTAAATTTTGTTTGAGACCTAGAAGAGGATGTCTCCTCTTCTTAGAGTCTCTGACCTCTGTACTCTCTTGGAAAGGGTTTGACTGATAATTTCCTTTTTTTTTATTAACTTAAAGTCAAATGATCGAGGTTTTTAATCATACCTATAAAACTGACTAACTTTTCCACATCATGTAACCAAATCCAGGGAGTATTATGTGGAGGAAGACCGGCCCTCCCACCTCTTACCAGCAGTTTTCAGAATGGCTACAGAATCGACCAATGATGCAATACCTTGAAAACAAGGAAGTTCCAGGCTACATCCTTAGCACTTCTAGGACAGAGCGCTCTCCAATGTTTGGTTTAGTGATCCAACTGTCACCTAGGTATAGAAACCCAGAGAAGTTCCTTGGCTGTGGTGTGACCTGGGACATGCAGAGATGAGATTGCCTGCTGGGGCAGCTTTTCTGATCCTTGTGGGACCAGCTTGTCCCTGATTCTAGACTTCTGATGTCTTACTGCTTATCTGAGCAACGAATCTGCTTTGCCTGGTGTGGTGCTATTTACTGGAATAGAGCAGAGGACCCTTGATTTTTCCCATCCTACTTATGGGGGAGGCAGTTAACCAAGGGCATGACTCACACAGGGTGTCCTAGCATGAGCCAACTCAGATATTGGTAAATTTGCCACCAGCTCACCATAATCCTGGGTTTGCAGCATGTCCTACTTTGGGGCCTCGATTTCCTTGTCTGTTTAATGGAAATACGAAACTAACCCATTCCTAAGGCCTTTCCTATACTAATATTCTATGACTTTGTTAATCTGCTATAGTCACAGAATTTTAAAAATCTCTATACTTTGGATCAGTTTTAGATTTACAGCAAAATTGAGGGAAAAGCCGAAAGTTCCCATATGCCCCTGCCCATGTACCACCCCCACCCCCTGCCCTGTCAATGTCCACACACAAGGTGTGTGGGTTGCAGTTGATGAATCTGTGTTGACACCTCACAGTTACCATAAGTCCATGGTTTACATTAGTGTTCACTCTTGTATTCATTTATTTATTTATTTTTCTTTTCCAGCTTTATTGAGGTATAATTGACAAATAAATATTATATCTATTTAATATTGTACCTACTCATAATTAATGAACATCGTCTCCATTGTTTAACATTGGGATTTTTTTTTTTTTACAAAATAAAGATGGAAAAACAAGTCCCCAAATAAGCCGCCATGAATGAACAGGCTGGTAAGTAACCAAATGATGGGAGGTGTCTACACAGATCATCAGGTGGCCCCTGAGTTTAACACTTGGTGTACTTATTTAGATCCAGACTCACAGAAGCCATAAATTTACCATTCCAAGATAGATACTTTTTTTAGCAGAACATATTCTGCATTTTCTCTGTTGCACAGTTCATTCTAAAAATAAAAACGTGAATAAATCCTTTTGTTCTTTTTCGGAAATTGGAACAGATGCTACTGTGAATAATTTTTAATAAGAGCAACAGGATAATTAGTAGGAACCCTAGTTGATAAAATATGCATTTAATTTAAGCAATTGGTATGCTGCTTTTAAAATAATCAGATTAAAGTTAAGTACAGTACTTGGAATTACTTTTATGTGCAATTTAAGGCTCTATATAATACAATAATATAATATTCAAGCATTTGGTGTAGGATCCTGGGGAGATTGCTCAAATCATAACAGGATGTCACTTTAACTCCTGACCCACCCCCAACCCCCAGATTCTGCTTCTATCCATATGAAGCAATGATAATGTAAAATAAGCTTGGCACAGTCCAGGAGGGTAGAGGATGATTTGTAATAGGTTATGCAAATTGACTTCAGAAAATTAGTCAACATTTTACAAAGATTTATCGATAGTCTTTGATGGTTAACAGTTGAAAAAAGCTAAAAGTTCTTCCCACATCTTCGCTCCAGGGGGGCATATTAAAGCAGACACAATTTCAGTCTGAATTATGGGTACACACATACACACACACATACATTGACACAAGAGCCACCCTACCACCTGTCCTGTAAATGTGGTAAAGTCCCAGTCCCTTCTTTCTAGACTGGGGCCTCCTATCCTTGCCAGTGCTGACTTAGAAGTGGGCTGGGCAGTTGTTGGCTGCAGGGCTGCCTTGTGCTGTGTAGGTTATCTAGCACCTCTCCAGTTGTCCACCCAGCAGAATCCCCCCCACCCCCACTTCCAAATTGCAACAGTTGAAAATGTCTCTGGACATTGCCAAATGTCCCCTGGGGAAAATGCTCCACCGAGAACTATTGCCGTGGGCACATGGTTCCCAGGCAATTCTCTGCCATTTAGCACTTGAGTGTTCTAAGTGTTGTCAGGGTCCCTCCTGCAACAGGCAGACTGCAGTACGTGTCTTACTGAGGCGAGAATTGCTCTATCAAGAGTGTTGTTGATTGACTGCTTTAGCTCATGGCACAGACCAGAATTATGCCTACCTCTGATGCTTATAGCTTTACCACAAATTCTTTCTATTGCTGGATTCAAGGTGTATTCCATCTTTGAACTTGTATGTACTTTGGATATAATCCTTAATTCACTTTAATTTAAATTAGTGATGCTTTTGTTCTCCATCCTAAATCATGAGTCCTCTGTGTGGGGAGTTCCTGCCCTGGTCTCTGGTCATCCTCACTCTCAGTCCCCATCCTCCCCAACAAGGATAACACCACCACTGAGAGTTTATATAGTAGAGTGTTCATGGAGTGCTTGCCTCAGTCCTGTCTGCTTACGATGCAGGCTCATTCCATCCTCACAGTACTCCCCGAATGCAGGATTATTATCAGGCTTATATTGTAGAAGAGGCATCAGAGGCATGGGGAAGTGAAGGATGTCCGTGGTCCTGATGCTGGCAGTGACAGAGGACAGACAGATAGGCTGACCCCTGATCTGCCCTTTGAACTTCTAAGCTACACTGTAGATCCCTGTAGAATGAATGAATAAAGTGAAGAGTTTGGAGATGCAGGTGGGGCTGAGCTTGGAGATGAACAGTTGGTCTCTAAAGTGCAGGGTCTACGAGCATGACCTGGGGACTCCTCTGTGAAGCAGATGGTGCTGAACAATGACCAGCCCAGATAAGAGTGAGTTTTCTGTGTTCTGGAAGTGACATACAGCAAATGGGGCGCTTAAGCAGATGTCCGTTCAGAGCTTCTGTATTGGGATTCAGGGAGCATATATGTAAGGCTAAACAAAGACTGTTTATTTTTCACATCTTTTTATCTTGGTAGTTTCCTCCAACATAAAATAAGAATCTCCAAAAGGCTCCAGGTCTTAATCTCACTCCTTCAGAAACACACTGCCTAAAATAATCCCTTATTATACCTTCAGGAGTTTTGTGTGTATTTTTAGAAGTTATTTTGCAGATTAGTGAAGGGAATTTGGAATTTGTATGTACACTCTTCACAACACCTGAAGACAACTTAAATCAGGGTAAATTCTGAGACCACAGAGATCTCCCCAACCCTCTGTATCCTGTTTTCCCAGAAGTCTTCAGTTTTGAAAATTAGCATCTGCATAACATTGGTTGTAGATTACATTTGTCAATGATCAAAATTTTTTTTAAAAGTGGCTGTGTGAAAGAAGCCAGGCAATAATATATTTGCTCTTGACACTTTTTAAGATTCATTTAAAATACAAAGAAAGTGCTTAGCATTGTTATTATTTTCATTCACAGGTATCACGACTACTTGTTTTGCTTGACATTCAAGGAACTAACAGATTAAATAGATCAATATAATCAAGCCAGTAAACTAAGAGGAATTAGCAGATATTTATTCCAATGAGAATCCCAAATGATCTAGAATGCATTTCAACTAAATGAAGCCATATTTATGTCATGCTACTTCTTAAACATCTGCACTGGAATTACCTTGAAATCAGTGGGGGAATAAACTAGAACCCAGTAGAAGGTAGCTCTGTGGCAACAGGAGCTGTCAGTGGAAAGCCTGGAGGCACTAGGAATCCTCTTGTTTCTATTGCAGAAAAATACCATGCTTAGTAGTAATTAGGGAGTTTACTATCCTCTGCCAGATACTGTTATACTGATATGTGGGAGATCAGCTCACACATTGGTATATCATTTGAAAACCTGTATCCAATGTTCATACCCTGCTACATACAGCACAGGCCACAGAGGTGTGAGCAGAGACCAACAAAGGTTCAGAGGAAGCATGGACCTTCCTTTCAGGATGCTTGAGCCTGGTATTGATACCTGTAGCTAATAATGATGAAATAAGTGGCCCCTGAGATCAACGGTTTCATAGCATCATCTCACTTTTTTAATCTTCATAATAATTCTGTGAGGCTTTTACAGTGATGATAATAATAATGATTATTATTGTTCTTTGGATGAAAGCATCTGAAACTTAGAGTGCTCAGGCAACTTGCCCAAGGTCACAAAGTGGTTTGGAGTTAGATTTGGAGATAAAAATTATAGCTGAAGAGACTGCTCTCCCACACTCAGCGCCTCACTTGAAAACTCCAGAGGAAATGAGAGAATTTATTCAGACTCAGGGGAAGGGGCATAGGGATTTTTATTGACCCTCAAACTCCTTTTAAGTATTAAGAACAGTGTCCTTGGTGTGGGGGCTATGTCTTCAGCACACCGTTTGACAAGCTTCAGCAAATGCACACACCTGGATGTCTCAGTTTTCTCTCCCCACAGGATTCTTCCCGACCCACCCTGCATGCCCAGCTGGGCCGCTCCTGTGCTGCTAAGTTTGGCAGGTTCAAAGTCCTCTAAGTGGATTCCCATGGCACGCCCTATGAGGTCAAGCTTCTTTCATTAGCATAACATTTGAGCCTCGTCAGTGATGTTTTGTGGGTCGCTCAAGTCTTTGTATTGCTCAGTCTACACTTTAGTCTCCTCCTTTACTATTTCTTCATAAATTAGGAAGAACTTCCATCTTCCTGGAGCATTCAGGGAACTGAAAGCAGACCCAACAGGAAGAGGTTTGTAACTTCCAGTGCTGTGCTGCAGGTGTCCTTTGCTGGCTTATGTGATTCACCCCTGCACACAGTCCTGTTGCAGTTTGCTCTCTGAGCCCAATCATTTGGCAGCGGCAACAGATTGAATGAAAGATGCACAACCTAAAGGTGTGTGATAGCCTGGACCCGAGAGGCACTAACCACCTCTGCGGTTCCTTGACACTAACTCGAATCCAATAAGCAAGTTCCACAGTGTATGCTGAACAGTTGAATCTCATTCATTCTTCATTTTGGGGAAATATACATACAAAGAAAATAAGATCACCAAAGAGGGCAAGGCACTAGAATTTGCCTGGCTCCGATGGCACTGTGCCATGGCTCCGCTTCTGCAGGACCCTAGATGACAGTCCTGCTCTTGGCTGTCTCACCCTCCCATGGTGTACCTGCTACTATCCCCCAGGACCAGAGAGGACCAGTGGTGAGCAATGGGCTAGGAGAATGCACCTGAGGAGCAGGGCTGAGCAAGGGACTAGCAAGGTCTCAGGGGGGGGAGTTGCTCCAGAGTTCAGGACACAATAATTAAGCCACCTTAATTAAGCTGAAGATCACGTTGTGGTGTAGTGGGCAATGATACTGTGCAGACAAATTGGGTTCAAATTAGAAAATCCTTGAAAGCCACAGCGAGGAGTTTATATTTAATTTTGGAGGCACTGGGGAGCCATTTTGAGCAGAGCTGTGAGCTGCAAAGCCCTTGAGGACAAATAATTTGGCAGAAACTATGGTGAGGGGGAAAGAAAGCAAGCATATTGTTAAAACCCAAGCTATGGCAGCGCCACGCAGATCTGAGAAGAAGGTGCGACTTCTTTTTGGAAGAATTCCATTGGCTCTTTTCCTTATTTAGGTGTGTGTGTGTGTGTGTGTGTGTGTGTAATGGACCTAAAACTAGCTGCCTTGCAGGTTTTAAGCATAATTAACCTCACTGTGTTCAGACCTTTAAGTTTATTATATTCTAGACCTCAAGCCAAGGCACAAGTAAACCCAATTAGGCTAGTAATGGCTTTGGATTAAATTATATTAACTATTAAAAGAACATACTTTATACATACTCGGCACATTTAATTCTTGTTGTAGGGAAAAGCCTGAAATGCTAACTTGATATTAAAACCTGAGAGAAAACAAATATGCATAGTATAATCAAATCACTTTTATGTTGAGACCGGGATACATTGCAGGCAGCGGGATTGTTATAAAAACAGGCTGCCAAAGTCACTTCAGATCACCAGATGAGAGTCAGGGAAAAAAAATGGTTCTCAGTTTGGAGGCAACAGGTGTGAAACTGTAAGAAACTAAAACAGATGTTCCTTGACTCACGATGGGTGGTATCCCGATAAAGCGAAAATGTCATCAGTTGACACTGTGTCGGATGCACCTAATCATAAGCAGCATGGTGTAGAGGACTGGCACCTCACCCTGGTGGCCACATGGTGCCTGGGAGCTGCAGCTCAGTGCAGCTGCCGGATACTTTGAAACTATCATGCTACATTTTGCTGATCCAGAAAAGATCAAAACTCAAAGTACTGTTTCCACTGAGTGTGTCTCGCAGTTGCAGCACCGTAAAGCACAAATGTCGTAAGTCAAGCCATCGTTCGTCTTGTCTCTCTAAGACATAATAGCAAGAGCAAAGCTAGAACTCTGAGTTGGTCCTTGGTGTCCACAGGACCTGGCTCCATGATGCCCATGGGTACCAGAGTTCAAAGACACTCAGTCGCTTGTATAAAATGGCATAGAATTGCCTACAACCTGAGCATCTCTCCCCATATACTTTGAGTCAACTCTAGATTATGCAAAATACCCAATACAATGTAGGGATTGTATAAACAGTTGTTGTGTTGCATCATTTAGAGAATAATCACTAGAAAAATGGTCTGTATGTTTGTAGTACAGATGGAATTTTTTTGAGATATTTTCCATTGTTGGTGGTTAAATTCATAGATGTAGGACTCACAGATAGGGACATTGGCTATACTTGGTATCAGGGAGAATCAGATTACAAGAAGAGTGAGAAAAATTTGAAGAAAGCAAGAGTGTATTTTATTATTGTTTTAGAATATTTTCCACATGAACTTATTTTTTCTTTTTCTACATTTGGCTTTGTCTACACACTGGAATTATGAATTTGAAATAAAATGCCAAATATTTTAATTTTCACCGTTGTCATTACCACTATTATCCTATACATTTGAGTGGTTTTCTCAGGTTCGTTGACGTAAGGGTTATAATAAATACATAATACATGGAAAATCACTAATAATATGGGATAGCATAGAATAACTGTTAAATATCTCCCATAGATAGCGTGTGCATCTCCAGAAAAATGGATGAGACTTTTTTAGCTAGATTAAATAAAAATGATGAGCAAAGACCTTTAATAAAATAATATCTCCAGAAGCCAAAACCTCAGCAGAGTGTAACAACACAGCCATCTGTGATGTATGAGGGTTATTCCAGACCATTAGAAAGTTTAATCATTGCATTTTATGAGAGACTCTTCTTTCAGGTCAAGAGCACTGTGCTCACGTTGGGCTGACTGTTGCATGAGTTCTGCCTGGATGACCCTCTGCACGTTGCTTTCTTTATCTTTCTAAACATTGGCCTCCTCCCCTATACGCTAGGGATAATGAAGTTCCATATAGGTTCTAACTCCTGGAAATTGTGTGATACATAAACGAGGTCGTAAAATATAAGCAGAGTGCCTAAAGCAGACTAAACATCCAGAATCCTCATTGCCATCTTTATCCCAAAGAGTGTGTAAGGTATTGAACTTTGCATGTTTCAACAAAGGTATGGAAAGAGACTTCATCTACATCAGGAGATGCCCAGTTAGACAGGGTCTCACTATATCTGGACAACATTTTACACCTCAGGTTGGGGTGTAGTTCTTAACTCTGAAGTTTTACAAACATATCATTTCTTTTTGAGAAAAGATAATAATTAGGAACTCACATTAGGATAACTTATACTCAAAAGAGACTTATGAATATATAGGAAAATAATTTATTCTTTTATAATGATAAATATAATTCCAGGAGAAATTCAAGTTTATGTCAGTTGAGCTTAGTTTTCTGCAGAGTTGGGGCAGGCATGGTGCCTTTCACTCAGGTTTGTTTGAGATAGTTCCAGGTTAATTCAAAGCATCCAACATGGTGAGATATGCATGCATCACTAGCTATTGTTGATATGTACATTCTTTCCATGTGTGAAAGCCAAGTGAAGGTTTATATTATATTTATAGTATATCTATATACTATAAATATACTATGTTTATTCAGTTTGAAATTGGGTGAAAAAAAAGAGTAAACATTTGACTATTTATCCAGATAGCGTATGATACCCAGGAGGCTTTTTGCATTCACAGAACAATCAGCTGTAGGTTATACTCTATCTATGCATTTATTTATACTATACCTACTGGTCTACAACTTGATATTCTTGAAAAATAAACAGAGCTATCTATATGACTTAACTCATTTCAACAACTACATATTATTTTATAGAATAGACCTACCTTGATTTTTTTCAGCATTTTATAGAAATTTCAGGTTAAAGAATTTATAAAAAAAATCCCATTACTTCAGGATGGAGGAAACTTTACAATGACCATCTACATAGCCCCCACCTACACTGGGATTTTATTTTCCTTTCTTATTCATCCAAATTACCTTCATGTGTTCTCCCTAGGTACTTCTGTGCACCATGACCAGAGTTCAGTATTCATTCACATTTTTCTTCTGATGTAGTGTTTACACACAATGAAATGCAGAAATCTTGGTTGCACATTTGTTGAGTTTTGAACAATGCCTTTGCTTGTATTAGTAGGCTGAATAAGGCTCCCAAGGACATCAAGCCCTAATCCTAGGACCTGTGGGTGTTACCTGAAGTGGCAAAGATTTAACAGAGGTGATTGAAATGACAGATCCTGAGATGGGACGATTACCCTAGTGACTATGACAAATGTCCTTGAAAGACAGGAGCCGAAGGAGATCCGGCAGGCAGCGAAGACAGAGGTGGTGTGATGTTCTGGGGACTGATGGAGGGAGACTGAGGAAGAGAGAGACAGAGAGGTGTGGACATACCATGGCACAGGACTTGAAGACAGAGATGAGGCCGTGAGCCCAGGGCCCAGCAGCCTCCGCACCCTGAAAGGCAAGGAGGGAAGCTTTGGATGCTGAGAAATTCAGGGAGCAGCCCCTCCCCACAGCCTCCCTGGGAAACGTTGTTCTAGGAAAACTTGGTTTTGGACTTTTACCCTCCACAACTACTAGAGAATAAATCAGTATTATTTTAAGCAATTAAATTTGTGATAATTTATTACAGCAGCTGCAGGAAACCAAGAAGCCTACATGAACCAAATCTTGGTGGAGATGTATTTCCATTAGTCTAGAAAGTTCCCTCACGCCCCTTCTCCACACACACTTCTATCCAGAGGCACTCTTGACTTTTCCTTTATTCACAGATTGGCTCTGTTTCTTCTAGAACTTCATACCCATGGAGTCACAGTGCTGATGCCCTCTGTGGAAGTCTCCTGCTAACGTCAGTAGTGTGTTGACTACATTTGCAAGATCTGAGTCAAAAACTTGTTTCTAGATACTGCTAATATCCCACTGTATAAGGCATGACTTCTGCTGGTGAATATCTGTTTTTTTATAAAGTCATTCTGAACAAGTACATTTATCCAAGCCCTTGTGTGTACCTGAGTTTGGCTCTCATTTCTCTTAAGTTATAACAAGAGAAATTCTGTGGGTAGAATTGTTGGGTAATAGGGCTGGTCTGTGTACCATTTTCTTAGAAACTGCTGGAAATTTTCCTAAAGGGTTCTATTATTGTGTATTCCCACAAACGATGCATAAGATCTTCAGTTGCTCCACTGTCTTGCCCATATTTGGAGTTTTCAGTGTTTTTAATTTGGGTCATCCTAGTGGGTATGTATTAGTAGCTCATTGCAAATTTAATTTGGATTTTATGGATGGTCAATGATAAGCGTTTCTTTTGTGAAATGACTATACCAATTGAAAAATTTGGGTTGTTTAGGATTCAGTTTTATTGTAGAAATTCTTTATATGTGTTTTAGATAGAAACTAGATACAAATTCTTGGCCAGAATGTATTTTTTGAATATTTTCTCCTAGTCTGTTGTTTGCCTAGTTGTTTTCTTAAGGGTGTCTTATGATGAGCAGGAGGATTTAATTTTGATGAATTTTTAAATTTTATGGTTATTGTTCGTTTAAGCTTAAGAAAATTTTGCCTCCTCCAAAATCACAAAGATATTTTTCTTTGACACCCACAGCTTTAGTTTTAAGGTTCTTACTCTCCAATGATTTTTTGTGTGTACAGCCAGAAGTATGGGTGAAGGTGCTTATATTTTCATATAGATGTCTATTTATTCCATCACCATTTGTTGAAAAAAAAACCCTTTCTTTTCATCATTGAATTTTTTTGGTCCTTGTGTAAAATAATCAGATGTGTGTTAAACGTCATATGCACATGGTCTGTATCTGGGCTGTCTATTCTACTCCATTGATCCACCTGTGAATGGTTACCAGTACCACCCTGTCTTTATTGCTTATTGCTCCTTTATACTAAGTCTCAAAATCAGTTAATATAAGTCCTTTAAGATTTATTTGGGCATTTTAGATTCTTTTCATTTATCTGTATGCTTTGAAAATGATAGAAAATTTATAAATGAATCAGCGTTTCAGTTGCCATAAAAATCCTACTGGGTTTTTATTAGGAATGCATTAAATCTCTAACCATAATGTGGACACGCATTTCCATTTATCCAGATCATCTCTAATTCCTCTCAACAATGTCTGCCTTGCGTAGGTTTAGCCCATCTTTTCACTGTGGATACCGCACATTGTCAGGGTAAAAGTTTTGCAAATCTTTGGTAACAGCAGGATATCAGCTACAGGGTTTTATAGATGCTGCGTTGTATGAATGAAGTTTCATTCGATTCCTTCTTTATTAAAAGTTTTGACCATAGTGGGTGTTGGATTAGTCAATTGCTTTTCCTGAAACTACAGGTATGAATAAATCCAGAGTTTTAGGTGCTCCATGGAGAGTTGATGTTGACCTTACCTTTTGTTAAATACCACAAAAACGGTTAACTAAAATTGTGTCATTCTGAGTTTTGACAATAGAAATACCAATGGAGTTAAGCAGCATCTAAGTGTATTGTATCAGTATGTCACTTAATCTTCACAAAAAATTGTCAAATATAACTATTTCTATATCCATATTTTACCAATTAAAGGAAGTAAGGCTTAGAGAGATAATCACATATCCACAATCAACACAGCTAATGTACGGACTGTGTTTTTAACCACTGATCTATATTATTTTATTTTATTTTGGATACAAATATCATTTCTAAGATACTTTTCTAGATCCATCCAGATTAGCATCTATTAACTGAAATTTTCTGAGAAATTGAGCATTTATTCTAATAGATGGCTAATCCTACCAATTATGTAGGATTCCATTTTTTATTCTTGGGCAAAATGTATCATTTTCATCTAGGGTTGTGGGCAGGATCCAGGAGCTTCCTGACATCCTGATCTGTTGACTACAGGCTACGTGGGGACTATTAGACAATAATTTAGCTGTAATTTTGAGATTCTTTTATTTAAAAATCTCTCTTCTCCTAAATCCATAATCCCTGTAGGAAGTGTTGGTTTTATTCAAAATAATTAAAAAACAAATGTTCCTGTGCAGAAACTCATCCACAACTTGTTGAAGTTTATGGAGGAGAAAATGTTAAGTCAATGAAGTGTATGTATTAGTGTGTGCAGTTTTAAAGTCAGGGGGGTGAAGTCTCTGGGAAACACTTGGTCTATATAAAGGAAGCATCTTCAGGGGTTATCTGCAAAATCTTTTTTTTTATTATTTTATTTTTTTTTATTGTTGGTTGTTCAAAACATTACAAATTTCTTGACATATCATATTCCACACTTTGATTCAAGTGGGTTATGAACTCCCACCTTCACCCCATACACAGATTGCAGAATCACATCAGTTACACATCCATTGATTTACATATTGCCATACTAGTGTCTGTTGTGCTCCGCTGCCTTTCCCATCCTCCACCCTCCCCCCTCCCCACCTCTCCCCTCCCCTCCCCTCCTCTCTCTCTACCCGCTCCACTGTATATCTGCAAAATCTTAAGTACTGGATTCCAAATAGACTCACTGCACCTATCTGAACCTCCTGGTGTTTTTTGAATTCAGCTGTGGGGGAGGGGAATGGTACATGCTTTCTTGCCGTACAGCTTTTCCCATGTATGGCTGGAGGACCACCTGACTCAGGATTACTCATAGCCATTGTCCCTGAGCCCTGTCCCAGATCCTGATCTTAGGGACCTAATGTTTAAAACCCACTCCTTTAGAGTGGTCAGCTCATCCCAGATCAGATGACAGTGGTGGCACTCAGCTGTCACTTCTCTGCATGAGGTCAATTAATTAAACAGTTTCTCTCTTATCCCTCAGTCAACTTCATAAAAATGTATGATGCATGGATTCCTGTACAAGATCCCAGGACGAGAGCTGTTTCTACCACTTGACAAACCTATTTTCAAGCAGTAGTAAAAAAAAAAAAAAAAAAAAAAAAAAAAAAAAAAACTCAGATCTTCCCTTTGCTGCTACAAACACAAATCCCATTGCAGTAGAAGATTCTACCTGTGTCTGGCCGAATCGCCCAGAGCTAAAACACTACGTTCACATGGCTTCAGTGAAATGGCTGAGATGGATGATCATGGAGAACAAATGACATTTCCGGTCTTCAAGGCAGACTTTATGACTTGAAAGGAAGAGTTTAGGAATTCCCTGCCGGGCAATAACTAAGTGTAGGGTGTGATTCTGACCCAGCAACATGCGACTCCAGCAGACTTCTACAGTGGTCATGTCGGCCCACTGGCCATTCTGCAGTTTGCTAGAAGGGCTCTAACCTGCTTTGATTCAGTCATCTAATGTGTGCTGGTTCAACTCCTCTCGTTTTTACTCAAATGTGCTCAGGTCTGTCCATATGCATGGCCTCCATTCTATTCAAACTGCCAGCACCGCTCACCTGATAAGCTGGTTACTAACTCCTGACTAGTCTCCTTGCATCCTGTCCTGTCCTCTGTTCCGACATCTGGAACCACTTTTCACTGCAGCTGGAATGACCTTTCCAAAGGCAGCCTTTTGAAACCTCTCCATGACGTCCTTTTGTTCTTAGGACAAAGACCACAATTCTTCATCTGATCTATAAATCATTGCTGGGTCGAGAAGCTTCCAGTTCTTCTGTTTTATTTTTCAATTTGCATGCACCTTCCCGGGAGGCCCCTTTCTTTCTCTGCCCCTAAGATGTAGTCCACCCTGAGCTCTTTTCTGCAAATCAGTCTCTCTGAGGACAGGGAGGTCAAACTCTCTTTTGTTGTGCGTCACCAACCTGACAAAGTATTCCTTTCAGTGCTTTATAGCAGTCAGTATTTAAATATTTATTTGTGTGATAATTTTTATTAATAGCTGTCTTTGTGCTATACTGTAAGTCAGTATCATTTTTAAAAATATGTCTTCAAAACGTAACCAGTTAAATTTCTTAGTACACATTGGTTAAATGAATAAATGAATCTTCTACCCCCCCAAAAAAATATCTTGTTCATCTCCTAAACATTCTTTTTTTTTAGAAAGCAGTAGTTTGTGCAAGTCCAATTTCAATTTATTTGGAATCTTTAGATTGATTTACACAACATAAAATATTTTTATTACATCTTATTGCAAGGATAAAACTATTTAATCTCGCTCCTAAAGTGCTAATTCTTCACTTGTTTGAAGAAAACAAAAGTCAAGACGTTCTAATTCCGAGGCTTCCTTACCCATCTTTCTGTGCTTTAAATATTCAGAAAGTTTAATTGACACTTAATATTTTCATGCTCATACTTGTTTTTCTCTTTCTTTTGAGCCAAAGCTCTCCTGGTCCCACTACTTAACAGGAGTTCTCATTGCAAGCTAATATTGAATAAATATTTTACAGAGCTGCTTGCACTCTCTGGCACGTTTCTGATGTGCAGTTAGTTTCCACACGTGGCCAGAATACAAATCCAGAGAAGGACTCCCGGCAGAGCAGATCTGTGGCCGTCAGTGACAACCAGGGTGTTTCATCCTCTGCCTGCCTCTGGACATGCAGAACACAGAGGCAAAGGCAAGCGTTGTATGGCCTGTGGCATATCTGTTAGCAAAGGCCACAAACAGCCTGGCCTGGGGGATTTTTTGTGGAGTCAAACACACTTGAAAATTGAGAATGGCTTCCATAAGTGAATTGTCCTGCTCTGAGCCTGTCTGTGACACACAGGAACAAACGTGAAGAAGATTGCTGAATACCCAGGTCTCAGACAGACCTCTGGATCTGGGAACAGCGCTCCCATTTGCAAATTAACTAAATTCACGGGAAGGTACTATTTTCATCTATCGAATGAAATGGGGGATTTTACTTTCTTTTCCACTTTTCTCTTCCCTCCCTTTTCAAAGGAAAAAAAAATGCACTGGATAGAATGAAACAGGCAGAAGTAATTATATTCAGGTCTAATTCAGTAGATGTTAAAAGTACTGTAGGAGGGAAGAGAGAGGGACGGCGGCAGGAGCTGGACAGCATAGTGAGGCCACCTGTATTTGCTAATTGGTCCTGTCTAGGTTAGGTGCCTGCCTCCACTGGAGGAGAGGGAGGGTCTTTATCTTTTTTTTATGATTACATTTCAAAACCATGGATCCCAGGTCCTTGAGAAAGACAATCCTAAGATGTAAAACTGGCCAGAGGCTGGGAGAAGATTGTTATCTCAAAGGGATAAAGAAATAATTTACAATTACAAAAAGAAATGCTCTCAGAAAAGGGAGGTGTGGGCCTAGAGTCAGGCAGAAACCTGTCTGATTGAAAGACCATCTTGGGGTCCCATTCTCTATCCTCATTCCTTCTCTCCTTTAATCTTCATAGTATTGATTATGTTAGCATCAGGCTTCCTTAAAGAGCAATTTTTTCAACAAGCAAAATTATAATTCTTGTGCAGATACAAAAAGAATACATGTTATAATTTCATTGAACTCATTATTTTAATGAAAGAGCCAAGCTGATTCAAGAGGAAATAGAAATAAAAATAATGGATATTTGAGGTCAGGAATGCTGGAAGGTGGGTGGGGTTGGAGACCGCACCAGCCTTTTCCACACTGGGAGGGAGGTAGACTGGGCCTCTAAAGACTCCTGTTGCATCAGGTTGGTAGCCTCACTTGTTCATTATGAACAGTGCATCATTTATCCTTGGAAGAACATTTTCTCTGTAGGACTTTTGATACTATCACATCTTATTTCTCCCAGTTCCTCCTTAACCCTTCTTCTTTCACATGCCAATATTCAGTTCCTATTGTGAGTCAGGTGTGCTAGGGTCACACAGACTCACGGGCGGGAGACTCACAGGTGTGCTCTCGGATGCTCAGCCTCCTTCAGAATCTCCCCGAGGGAGATCTTCACCTTGGGATCAGTCAGAAAGGCTTCCCTTAGGAGGTGGAAACTTATGGATGTCTGGCTCCTCTAGGGTCATAAGTACAAGCTGTTGACACAACAAGCTGAGCTTGTCTGTTTCCCTGGAAAGGAAGATCACTTTTTCCCACAGCACACAAGCACCTCAGAGGGAACTGGTTAAGGTTCCTGGGGGAGGCAGCCTTGCAGAGGGTGTTCTTTTCACATTGGATAGGATGTGGATTGGCGCTGGGTGAGGAGGACTGGAGGAAACTGCAAGGTGAAAATTTTGAGGTGGGGGATTCCAAGAATATTAGAGTGTGGCTGTCTGTGGATGTTTTCAATTAGAGAGAGATGGTACATCTTTCTGGAAATTTCTGTAATAGACAATCAAGACACTGGTCTGGGAAGGGAACCTGTCTATGCTGAGTGTGGGCTCAGGTAGTTCCCATTGTAGACCTCGACTTGGCCTTGAAGGATGACGATGCCCTCTCCTGCTGAGGCAGAAGCTCATTCCCAGAGAAGGATCCAGTAAAGAGGAAGCATCTGGCATATTAAGAAAGTAGTAACTGTGCCCCCTGTCGGTACTTAGCATGCCCAGTGAATTTTAATTTCAGCTCTGTATGGATTAGGGAACAGGGTTTTATGTTGAATGACCCATGGTGCCTCTCTTTCCTGTAGGGTTGCCAGATAATATTGCATGGCACGTAGTTAAATCAAAAACGCCTTCGTTCATCTAAAATTCAAGCTTAACTTGATATCTTGGGTTTTTAGAAACTAAATCTAGCAGTCCTACTCCAGCTTTACAGGATGTTCAGCCATGAGTTATCCAGTTGTCCAGCTCCGCCTCATCCTATCCTCCAGATCCTATTAGTGGGAGGTAATTCCTCAGAGCAGCTACCATCCAGATTGGAGGATGAGGCTGCCTCCAACTCTCTCCCCTCATTGCCTCTCCCTCCCATCCCTCTCCATTCTTGACCCAGCCAGCCACCTCTTTGCCCCCTGTTCCTGTGAACTCTGCCCTACCCATCACAACCTCTTTGTTGAGCCTGCTTGCCCAAGGTTACTGCTGAAGGGCATGGAGGAAGGGGGGTCATCGAGCAGGGCCAGCCCAATCACATCTTTCTGCATGATGCCAGAGACATCCTGCTGAACCAGCGCCTGTGGCTTTCAGCTGCTCTGCTCCATCTGTGTTCCTTGCTTCAACCCTTCATGTGCTGTTCAGGCTTAGAGATGATGCACACCCTCCCCACCTCCAAATACATCCTGTTCTAATCCCTGGAACATTACCTTAGAGGGCACAAATGCACTTTGCAGATTAAATCAAGACCTTGAGGTGGGGCGATCATCCTGGATTATTTAGGATGGACTGATAGGATCACCAAGGTCTTTTAGAAAGAGAGGCAGGAGTGGTCAGCACCTGAGAGAAGGCCATGTGACAAATGAGGTGCAACTGGAGTTCGGTGCTTTCAGATGGAGGAAGGAGCCATCATCCAAAAGATGCCAGTAGCTTCTAGAAGCTGGAAAAGACCAGGAAAGTCCTCTACAAGGAATCAACCTGGATGACACCTGGTCTTCTCCCAGGGAAACTGATTTTAGACTTCTGTCCACCAGAAATGTAAGGGAATAAGTTTATGTCATTTTAAGCCACCAAGTTTGTAGTAAATTGTTACATCAACAATAGGAAACAAATGTAGAGACTAAAGGGTCTAGAATAAAAACATGTAGATTTTTTTTTTTAAACATGAACAGGGACATCAAAAGCCCTGGGGCTCAGATCAACAAGTAACTAAGTAATTATGAAAAACTGCCATCAAGCTTCAAAAGCACATGACCTGTGCTATTCAACAGACCTGCACTTGAGGGATCTCACTCTTGATGTAATGTGTAGGGGAGGACAAAAAGGTGAGACCTTCCTCAGCAATCAGAAGATTAAAGCCGAGAGCTCTATGACAAAAGGACAGGTTAATGGTGAAAAAGCATAACAAATTTATTTAATCTAAGTTTCACCTGTGTGGGGACTTTCAGAATGAAGACCCAAAGACCCAGGGTGAACTGTGTGTATTTATGCTTTGGTTCAGTGAAGCACAGATAGCCATGTAAAAATGTGATGGGCAACTTGTGTCTGATCTAGTGCTAATAGACCCAGGAGGCACCCAGGAAAGACTGACTGCCTGCTCAGGCTCTTCCTCTGGAATGGAGGTCTAACGATCTCCCACAAGACAATGGAGGATGGAGAGTTTCCATATGGCTCGCTACAAGACATGAAGGCAGAGGAAGTATACGGAAATGTTTTTAGGTTATAATATTTGCTTTAGGGAAATGAATTCTAATTTTTATGATCTGCCTTGCGAGAAGAAAGGTACTTTCTGTGATTTGTCTCAGGAAGATAAAGGGAGGCAGGAAATAGGAGAGCAGGAGAAGATCCGGGAAATCATGATTCTGAGGGCATTTTCTAAGTCCCCCTAGTGCCTTGGAACTGTCATCTGGAAAGTCTTAATAACTTTTATGGAAAGACCCAATAACTGTTCATTTTGCACTGGGTCCTGCAAATGTAACTGACCATAATGAGGCAAGGGGCTAGGGATAGCAAGAATATACCAAGAATATAGAAGAATATACCAAGCTGTTGGCTGTGTCACAGGACAATAGACCTGCTTGTGTCACTCATGTTGCCATGGGAACTTCACCCTGGCTCTATGGGGTCATCCATATTGCTTTGGGAACTGCCACCCTGAGCATCGAGAGTAATAAGAGAAGTTGAGTGACTAGAAAATAAAATAGCCAGGCTCACATAACAAAACCCTCTCTTTAATCCCTTAATGGCAGCTACTTTGATAGTCATAGGGATCAAAATATCTAGAACTAAATTTTCCTGGGCACTGGAGCTCATGCCACAGGGGAATCCTTCCCTACAGTATTGCTTACTGTACCCCGGAAGCCACACTTCCTTCATCCAAAGGAACATTGGATCTTTGGAAGCAAAGCCTCCATAGTTTTGCTAAACAGATGGACAGGGATGTGCTCCTTGGGAAGGATCTTATCAGGCATAACTTTGGCACCTGAAAATTCATCTCTACCTATCCCCTGTGATTCAGTGATAGATTGATAATATGGACCCACTTTCCAATTTCCTTATTCATGATTCTTTCTGGCCTAACTGGGGCCACCAAGACTGCAGTGGGGGAGCCTCTCTTGAACTGCAGAGAGGTCTTTCTCAGGACACCTCAGTGGCACTTGCCCAACTGAGTGAGACTCTAAAGCTCCTAAAAGAGCAGCTTAATTCATTTTCCAGTGTAGCACTACAAAATAGGAGGTTCCTAGGCCTATTGACTTCTACAGAAAGTGGAGCTGCCTATACCTATAAGAAAAATTCTGCTTTTATATTAATAAATCTGTCCAAATACAACAAAACATCAAGCAAACAGAGCTATTAATATGCAGGGCCAATCCTGGGTGGCATGGGGTGGCAATTGCTGGCTTTCTCCCCTGCTACTCCACTTTGTGGATCCTCTTATAATTATTGTCCTCTCTTTTGGTGCTTCAACTACTTATCGTACTAAGTAAACTTGTTTCTTCTGGACTACATGCCATCCATGCCTATCCATGCATACCCATGCCTATCCATGCCCAGATGGCCCTACAGACTCAATATCAACCTAGTGCACAGCCTGACCCCCTACTATGTCATAAATTATAGAGAAACTCCATTGTCTTGTCCTGATCAGACAGTGCACGAGTTTCATGATCCCCAATCAGGGAGGGACAACAGCCCATCACCAGCCTGAAACTTGTTACAGAAGATGAGGATTCCAGGTCCTCAGCTGCCCCCAAAGAATTTCAGGATCACATCTCTCAGCCACCTGTTGTGCTTGGAAAGGACCAGATTGAAGGGGAGGCACAGTATGAATAGATAATAAGGCCCTCAAAAGTCACCTGTGATGCTTGGAAAGGATAGGTCCTCTGGATAACTTCTGTTGCCACCAAGAGGTCTGGGCTACTACACAGAGTGAGCCTGAGGCCAAAGGATTTTGAATAAAGCTCAGTGGTTTGGAACCTGCTCCTCAGGCAATGGGGGGACCTTGGATGTCATTTAAGAAGATCAGCTACTGGCTCAAAGTTTGGACAGCCACTCAAATTTGGTTGAAATGGGATTTTGAAGGGTGATATTTTAGCTCCAACCTGGCAGATGAATGCATATATAGATTCTATTCGATCTTGCCATTTTTATGAAAAATAAACAGGAATGGTCTTTAGCATCACTCCTGGGGGAAATGCTAATGCATACCATCCTGGGAGGAATCCATATGTAAGTTGAGAGCTATGTTCAGAGTTTAAAGTACAGAAATCAGCCTCAAGATCCAGACAGGAAAATACAGAAGTAAACAGAATCAAGTCTGAAGTTCAAAGCTGCATCATGCAGATACCACAGTCATCCCTAAACTCTTTGTGGGTCTGGATTGAAGAAGCAGGTGTGACAGATATTTTATTGAGGTATTAACTTGTTTTGCTCCTCCCCTTATTTCTTTCTTTCTGCTGATTTCTTTCAAGCTGGTAACCAGGTGCTAAAGAATAATTTTTTAAAATGGTCAAATCATGACTCCCATACAGATATAAAAAAAACACCTGCCAAAGATTTTACTTAACTCATTAAGGAGGGAACCAGTAAGGTTTTACAACTGGTTTGAAGGAGAATTCAAGGTACAATACTTTTATAGATTAGGAATGCTGACATAGATTTACAAATAAGTGCACAATGAATTTTTCTACAGTGAGAAAGAAAATCAATTTTCTACGCGTTGGACAGATTTTGCATGTGTATGGACAGGGAATATTTGCATGACTAATATTTTCTACAAGTTGACTCCTATCTGTATAGAGTTGTAAAACAGCCTAGTGGAAACAAAGTGCATACCTCCGTAGCATAAAATAATACGCAACAAGGTTCAACTTTCCATTGAAAGTTGTATATTTTTCCTTAAACAGACCCTTTTGGGTCTCTTTACCATGGAGGAAGTGTATTTCACAAGCTTGAAACCAATAGCCATCCCCCATAGCCTATCCTTTCTTCTATATATGAAAAAATTAAGCCTTGGACTATTAGCCAAATTATATTGTTACATTGTGTGTGTACATGTACTAATATGTAACAACAAATTCCACCATGATGTACAATAAAAAAGAAACTAAAATTAGCCCTTGGAAAGGTCATACCTGCAGTCCAAAGGCAGAGGATGCAAGGAGGAATTCTGCAGGAAGTCAAGAAAGTAACCCTTTTCAACATGGTGGCCCAGCCCTGGGCAGGCATAGGTCCTAGGAGATGGCTTTCCCCAGGAGTCCTTGTACCTGGAAGTCTTAAGAAGACAGACAAGTGGGCATCTCAGCCATTACCTGGAGGGACCGATGACCAGGATGATCATGAAATTTACCATGGGACCAGGACATCTTTGAGTTTGAAATTCCAGGACAATGGCATGAACAAGAAAACCATGAGTAATCCTAGGAGGGGACCCTAAGGTAGGAAGGTCATTCCTCAGTGAATTTTCAGGCGATAACACTGGACAATCTTCCATCCCTGAAAGGGAATATTATTATGCTTCCCATGACTGCTGATGTTAGGAGGCCATTGGCAGGCTTGAGAATTGTCAAATATGGCTTCAAAGGGATGTTCTTGATTGTATAATGACAAAGTGTGAATATTTAAGATAAACAAGTTAAATTGATTCTGAGTGTTTTGTAGCAACATTGTAATGATAATAGAAGACTTTGCTGCCTGAAGTGACTGTGAAGAATTTTACATGATTGAAGTGTTTAAGTTGTCTTGGTTGAAAGAGGGACCATTTGAAAGTGGTTCTCTGTAACCCCAGCAGCAACTTCTATCCCTGAGGAATGTCTTGGTGATCCTCAAAACCACTGTGAAGGATGGCCATAAAAGGATGGTCATGAGGTTGGGTCACTTCTCTGCAGCATAACCACCCTTTTAAGAGATATTTCTTCCAAGACCCTTGAAAGCCAGTTCACATCCTCTGGACCTGAGATAATAACAGACCTGAAGAATTGTCTTTTATTTTTCATCCTCTTTTACCACTCTCCATACCCTGGAAAAATCTTGAAATCTAAGGCTACTTAAGACAGATCATGCATGAACAGAACTATTGCTAGCTATTGAAACTGTCCACCACTATGATATCATGGGACCCTCTAAAAGGGGAGGAAGGCAGAGCTCCCTTCACAGCTTTAGACAGTGACCATCTTCAACACTGGATGCAGAAAAAAATGTGATCATTCTCGTCTGCCTCTAATGTGGACTGAGAATCATGCCTGCTACCAAGTATATATGTAGTGGTAGGTCTCCAACTATAGGAGCACAGGGCAGGCTCCATGAGCCCCTTAGGGAGACTGGTGAACTCAAAGGAAACCCTCGCAGCAATAGGGGCTTTTAGTGTGTACCATAGATACATAGGTTTAGAAATGAACAAACAAAAATCCCAATCATATAAAATCATAGTTACTGAGAAATTTGAATGATCATACTCAGGATATAGTGCTCTATGTACTTCTTTATGGACACACTGAAAACAAGGTCCACTGGTAGCTCTGATAACTTATCATTAAGAGTAAAGATGTAATAGAGACTGTCACCAGACATGGTGACATGCCTGTTTCCCCATTTTAATGACTAATAAGAACTCCACTGACCCTCAGTGGTTTCCTTCGGTGATGAGGTGCCATGTCCTCTTCTGTGGTCTGTCGCTCACACTCACACCTGAAAGGAACGTTCAATTTAAAATTAGAGGTGATGAAGACAAAGCTTATTTTTTTTTTTTGCATTCCTGTTTATAGACTCCCTGATTTCTACCCTTGAACTCCGGAAGGGCTCTGGGGATCCAGGGTAGGATCCCCTGCTGTAGGATGCTCTCCTCCATCCCCAATTCTCTTTGGTTGCTAACTTCTACCTGCGGATCACTTGCCTGCGGTACCGTCATGTGGGAGACTGAGACGTCCTGGGTTCAAACCCACGTTAGCTCTGAGCAGACCCCATTCTGTCATGTGTTTCGGAGGAGCCCTGATGGATTCGCTGCCCTTGGGCCCAGCCGCTCTGTGATCTTTCTCTCCTGCTCCGCCACCTCTCAGCCTCCTCCTGGGAATTCAAGACCTTTCCTCGCTTTCTTCTCATGGCTCGGCTTCATAGAATATGTGATTTTAACATCTCTGCTGATCTTGAACTGTTTCCATTTCATCTTGAAGTCAGTTTAGCGGTCGCAAAATCCACTGTAGCACTGCTATTCGACACGAGAGGCGTGGGGCTGCCTGAGGTTCGGAAGCAGGGATGCCCGGGGAGCCCCGGAATAGAGCAGGTGAAACAAGTGCAGGCAGCAGCACCAAGGCCCCACTTGTGTAGGAGACCTCCATTTTCAGAGATCTGGAACTAGATATTCTGAGGGAGTAAAACTGGGATTCTTGAACATGTGAGGAGGTCCAGCAGCACACACATGGTCTGAGTAGCCTGGCCTTCCACAGCACTCACACCAGATTCCAGAGTGTGCACCTCATGTTATGAACTTGGGGAATCTCTGTCTATATCAGCTTACCTGGGGCACTTGATGCATGCCTGTTTCCCCATTTTATTGATTAATGAGAACCCCACTGACTTTAAAAACTGCTGTGATATGAATGATCAATCATGTGGCCACAGTAGTGGATGTGGTGGTGCCATCCAGATTTCCCTGAGGTGCTCATTTCTCTGATTGCCGGGAGGATGGTGGCCTGTAGCTCATGGTTGACACCTTGGGTAGACATTGCCTTTGGGTGAGGAGAGCCACTTTGCTCATATCCATGTCCCTTCCCCAGGGTAGCTGCCCAATGCTGGGCTAAAGGGAGACAAGTAGGCACAAAGGTCCTGCCTAGTTTCCCCTGAGGCAGGCCAACCCTGCAGGGACACCAGGTGGAGCAGCTCAGGATGCTCCCTGGAGGCCTTTGTTGTGACCACACTGTTGCTCAACTTTTTCCAGAGCTCATTCCTGTCCAGACACTTCCATCAAGGTGTCACTGTTAAGGACTTCCTGCAAGCAAATCTCCAGCTCAGAGACGTATTTTTTGCAAAACTGACATAAGGTATCCTGTCTCTCTGGGTTTATGTGGTCTGATCTCTGACCATCACTTTGAACTTATTGCACTCTGGCCCATTTGTCTTTTCTCCAATCTGCTAAATTCCATACTCCTCTCTATCATTGCACCCCAAGTTTCTCCTCCCTCTACTGGTTCTATTCCCAGACCATAACCACAGAATCTCTCTCTTCTTCAAGTTCTAGCTCAAATCTCATCTCCTTAGTGAGATTTTTCCTTCCCTTATTCTGTCTGAATAGTCACTATTCCCCAAGGCCTTTCTCTCTCTCTCTCTCTCTCTCTCTCTCTCTCTCTCTCTCTCTCTCTCTAATATTTATTTATTTATTAGTTGTAGTTGAACACAACATCTTTTTATTTTATTTATTTATGTGGTGCTGAGGATGGAACCCAAAGCATGGCATGTTCAAGCTGAGCGCTCTACCGCTGAGCCACAACCCCAGTCTGCCTCAAGGCCTTTCTCTATTGCACTCTTCTTCTGGTCCATATTTTATCATTATCATTTAATAAAACATCTTGTTCATTGATTTATTTATTTTCCCATCTGGAATGAATGAATGAATGAATAAATAAGATTTTATTTGTCTTATTTGCCTCTATTCCCCAAATCTCCAATTCCTAGAATAGTATCTATTGTGTAGTAACCACTAAATTATATTGGCTTAAAGAATAAATAAGAAAAGACAAAAGGAAAAGAAACCAATAAATTTTGTACAGATTTTTAAAATACACTTCTTTATCTCTCCAAAAATAGTTTTAGCTATTTACTTATTTTATAATTTCACTTCATTTTTTTAGGCAATATTTTTGCCAGTTCCTCCTGAATTTCTCATCTCTCATTGTCTTATGCCTCTTCCACATCCAGTTTTCAAAAGTCTAACAGCAAGAAGGTAGTTCCATATGTATGATTAAAATTAGCATTAACATTAATAATTGGCAATTATTGTATGTCTGTTTGCTCGACAGTTCATGAACTATTTTATGATCCTTAACATATGTAATCCTCACTATGACACTTCGAGGTAGTTATTCTCATTCCCCTTTTAAGGATAATAAGATTGAAGTTGAGAAAGCTTCCAGAACTTGTCCAAAACCATGCAACCTCTAAGTGGCAGAAGAACCAAGACAGGACCTAGCTCTTCTGATAAGAAATTTCTTGTATGGTTTCAAGTTCGAGGCAGTAAAAGTGCACACCACATTCAGAAGCAGAGACTCCCTAAGTCTAACACTCTTGTTTTAGTACTTGGTTATATTTTTTTACATTACATATGTTTTTAATTGGGCTTCTTCTTATTACAAACAGAATCAAAATACCTCTGGAGTAAAAGAGATAGAAAACATAAACACATGAAAAAGCCCAGTGGCCATCATACCAACCCAGCCCTAACCCCCAGTAGAGGCCCACACCCCCAGCTGAGGCCAAACTTACTCCCTTCACAGTGGTTTTCCCACAAAGTCATCTGCTTTTTCTGGCTATTTCAGAGTGCCATCTAGTCACAGCCAGTGTTCTGGGACCTTAGTATAATTCTCTGTTTTAAACAAACAGAGAGAATAAAAATATAGTTATAATCTTAGAATTCTAGAACAGCAAGTTTGAAGGTGACTTCTGTGACTTTTTCTCCTCACAGTGAAACCTAACTCTAAAAGTCAGGATCCATATACTCCCTAGTCTTGCCCACTGATGGGCAGGAAAAAAAAAACAAACCTGTGTTTTGTGAAAATGGAGTAATTCAGATTCTTATTCTAGTTGAAACTGCATTAGGCAGTGTCTTTTAGTACATGAATTTCCAAGACCCTGGGATCTGGATGTGAAATTATGAGAAACGGTTCCCTGACTTCTCTAATCCAGAAGGAAAAATCGCTTACAGAGATTTAGGAGCAATTCTTTGCCTTATTTGTCCTCATCTTAAAAGACCCTTCTGTCTTCCCTCTCTCCGGGAAGCAGCCGCGGATGGAGCTCTTCTCCTTCTGCAGGGGAATTCTTGCTGACACACTCGGAAAGGCCAGGCAGGCAACTTGCTAGCTGGCAAGGATCTTGCATCTCTTTCCACTTAACATAATTAAATCTGATTATATATAATTACTCCTTTTTGCAGGGAAATTTCCTTGAAAGGTTAAATAATTGATTGCAAAGGGTGGAGATTTCAAATATTTCACATGTTGACTCTATGTAGAAATGATAATTCAGTGAAATGCTTTTATTCAAACTGTTTTATGCAAATAGTCTTACCTTTCTCTTCCCCTCGAAAGTACTCAACTTCCACCGAAGGATATAATCAAGATTACCCCAAATGAATGAGTCCAAAAGAAGAACTGCATTTTTCCTATTAAAAGAATCTACATTCTTTCTCTCTTATTTTTATCAGCTTATCCTCCTAATGCCTAAATTCACTTGATTATAATAAAGAAATGAAGGAAATTATTAAATTCACTGACAATGTTGGTAATGCGTTTTAGTTGGGTACAAGCAAGCAAAGAAAGAAAACAGTAAAGAAACAATTAAGCTGTCAAGAAATCTTTCCCGACTTCCCTCCATCCTCTTCCTGTCTTCTCTTTTCTTTGCTGTCTCACTCAAAGCTGTCTGTGTTTTGCTGACTGCAGGGGTTGAAATAGTCTCAAAGGCCTCAGGTGATCACTACCCATCTCCAAGGAACAGCCCCGATGCTGAGCATGGTAGCAGCCCTGCACCGTTTCCCTCTATACAGCCAGTTTCACCTACCGCCTTCCTTCATCCTGCTGCAGACACAGGCCTTTCCCTGTCCCTACAACAACGCAAGCTGGTTGCTTTCAAAGAGCTTTGTTCTTTATTCTTCCTGGAAGGCTCTGTCCTCCACACCCCTCCCTTCCGTGTCCCCTATCCTGGCTGATTCTCCTGTGCCTAGCTCACTTCCTGTCTTCTTGAAGGACAAATGAAGCAGACTGACCACTGCCTGGTTCTGTCCTCATTACGACCAACAAGCCCAGACTTCACTGAGCTCCATGAAAACAGTCATGTGGACAGAGAGACAAATTAATATTTAGATTTATTGTTGATTTCTTCCTGGCTTCATCACCACAAAATTAATTTCTAATTTTAAAATAAGCCAGAAAATAGACAAAATCAGTAATTGGAAAAACCATCGGGCTGCAAAAGAGAACACTCTTTTAGGACAGTCCCAGCCCTGACTTTGCATTTTACAGTCACAGGTTGGGGGTGACCCTGACAATCTTTTCAGTTCACAGCAGAAGCCAACCTGAGATACTGTAGAAATCAACATGGGACATTTACGAAAGATTTCTGAACAGGAGTGCCACCAAAAGAACCATATTGTCCAACGTCCCCTACCTATATACTCATCTGATCCCTAGTGCTTACACGAGTCTCACACATTCATTGTCAAGTGTTTTACTTCTCAAATTCTTTCAATTTTGTGAAGTCCATCATTGTTTGTTTAATTAATTGACAAATATTTATTGACTACCTGTTGTATTTGCTTTTGCATTATGTGGCGAATACACTAAGAAAAATAGGGCATAATCAATTAACTTTACTTAGGATAGTAACCCAGATCCTTGATTATTGGAGAGTTTTAGTTCAGTCAAAGCCAAATGCCCCATGGGCACCGTTGAACTCCTGCTTTCTCTGACAGTGAGAGAAGCCATTGAAGTTTTTGGGTAAAATGTGACTGATTATCTGCCACTCTATATGACTCAACTTACTAAAGTAGCTCAAATACTTATTCCAAGTCTTATAGACATCAAAATTCCTGTCTAGCAGTATTGATCAGCCTTCCATCATTTTAACAAACTGACTGAAATAATTAAACTATAAAGAGAAAAGGTTTATTTTAGCTCACAGTTTTGGGAAATTCTGTCCAAGGTCAGAATAGCTTTGAGCTTTTTGGGGGCTGGATGGCAATGATAGGAATATGTGTAGAGCCATCAGTCACCTCATCCGCCAGTAAACAAAGACAGACACAAGAGACTGGGATCCCACAATCCCGTCACTCTTGATGACATAAGGACCTCTCTCTAGGGCCAACCTCCCCAAAATTCCATTCTCTTCCAAGGACATCACTTGGAGATCAAGCCATGAAAAAACATGGATCTTTGAGGGACACTTACCCGTGAGAAATAAAAGTCTAGTGGCCCATTTCCATAATACAGTATTTGAGTGTGTGAGCTTTAGAAACAGTACAAACAAAACGAGAGGGAGAAGGGAAGGACAAAATAGAAAGTTACCAAGAGCCTGTCTACTCAATAACCTGCAGATGTGGCAGCCTTAAGATTCATGCCCAAACAGCCCCCTTTTGAAAAACAGGATGTGGGATAGGGGGCAACTTAGTGGATAAATGGAGAGAGATACCTACGTTAAGAAATATTAACCAGAGGGGGAAGGGACATTAGGGACAGAAAAAGAGTTGCCTTGTATGGAAATGCTGTGTCTTAGGTAACATCTGGGAAGATTGTGGCTCCATAGTACTTAGTCTACAAGGAAATGGGGAGGGACTTGCTTGTTGGGAAATGAATTGTTTGTTGTAACCGTTATGGGGGTGCCTCGACACCCAATCTTGCAAGAGCACCAGTAAAGGCTTGCTTCTGCTGCACCCTGTGTTTCTGAGTCCATTCTCTGGGATTTGGCATGGGCATCTCATTTTCACATTATCTAAACCATAGCACTGGATATCTTTGAATCTGATCCTGAATCACGAGCTGAGCTGGCTGGGGCAGATTCACAGACACCTTGACTCTGAGGTGCCCTTATTGCACATCATGTCAACCCACATGGTACATGGGGCCCTGCCTCTTGTATCAACAAAATATCCCAATTTACTTGAGTATTTGGAGGATTTTTAATTCAGAGGTAGCAACAGCCCTAAACCTCCAGCTGCAGCCCCATTTTGCCCCAGCCAGCTCTGTTTTGCCCCCGCCATTTCCTTATAGCCCACTGAATCATTTCCACAGGGCTTTTTTGATATGCAGACCAGAAAAGGAAGGCACTCAGTCAACGGTTTACAGAAGTGAGCGCATGCCCACAAGCAAATGGTTATGAGCTTGAGTAACACATGCTGAATCAGCACCTTCATGACCATGGCTACCTAGTAAAGGCGGCCTGCTGAAAGCCTTGGCGGGGAAGCCTGACTGTAGCCATTTGGGTTCTGCCCAACAGTGGGTTTCTTCTGAATCTCACTCTCTACCTGAACTAATTTATTGAGTTATTTTGCATAGACTGTCATCCTTTAAGAAATAACTCTATGAGAGCTACTGAATGAAGTAACTATGTCTTTCATCTCACTAGTTTTGAGCCAAAATTAGACTCTTCCAACTTTCTACTCAATGGAATTTTAGAAATGTAGAGAAAATTTATCATCTTTTTTTTTTATACAGCCAATTGTTTTAGTATTTGAAGGCAGTTCAGCTATTCATACCTATTGGCCCTACCCCAGGTCTTGGCTGTGCTCCGGGGGTCTCACTTTTCCATCTGAAAGGACATTGTGCATTATTTCTTAGATACTTGCCAGGTCCGCCATTCTATGCTTCTTGTCTAGGCCCAGAGAGTCAACATATAATAGCTGGATGGACTGTGTTTCTCAAAGAGTGCTTGGCACTTCTAATTGACCCAACATCCCAATTTAAAACAGATATTTTTTAATGTACTCTTAACCATTAAAAATGAAATTTAGATAATATGACCTACTTACAGACATCATTTCAATGCACAAGTGGTATGCCTTATATCTGAGTAAAATAAACATACGGCAATTAATTTACAATAAAATTCTGAGGGATATCTATGTTTGTACCAGTACATGTACACAGATTCATGGTATCTGTGATAGCTATAGATGCAGGCTGTAGCAGCTGGGTTATATAGGGTACTTCAATACACCACGTGGTGTTATCATTTTAATACCTTTTTCAAAATGGTGAAGAGCAACTTTCAATAAAATGAAGGAATCCTTAACAAAATAAAGGAAAAGTTTACCTTGATTTACATGATTATCTCTTTCCTTGAATATTTACTATTGCAGTCATGCATATTTCTGAGAAATGCATTACTGGCCATTTTGCTGTGCAAGCATCACAGCCTGTACTTCAACACACCTAGTGTGTTGTAGGTTGACCACTCAATATGGCCTCCTGTCCAATCAAGAGGTGAGGTGAGGGCTGGGGTTGTGGCTCAGCAGTAGAGCACTTTCCTAGCATGTGCGAGGCCCTGGGTTCCATCCTTGGCACCACATAAAAATAAATAAAATAAAATAAAATTGTGTACAACTAAATAATAATAATAAAAAAAAAGAAGTGAGGTAAGCAAAAGCTGTATGAGGCTGCTGCTGGTGTAAGACAGCAAGCTGTTTTGCAGCAAATGTTTTTTTTTTTTTTTAATCAGTAGAAGGAGTAAATGCTAATGATAAGAAGTATCATTAGCCAGCACAGTAAATACAGAAGCCAGTAGCGGAGTCATTTATTGTCATTGTCAAGTGTTATGCACTGTACATGATGGTGTGTGTTACACTATCACATGACTGGCAGGGTGGTGGATTTGTTTATACCCGCATCCCAAACAACAATGTGGTCGATGCATTGTGCTATGACAGTAAGATGGCTAGGATGTCACTATGAGATAAGGATTTTTCAGCTCTATTATAATCTTATGGGCCCCTGCTGTATAGGCAACCACATCTATGCCATTGACTATAATGTCATTTTCCTGTGTGTGGAATGCAGAGCAACATTTTGTTAGGTCAGATTGTCCAGTGCTTCAGAGAACATCTAATATCCTTGACCCACTAACTGCTCCAGTATTGCCTAAATATTATGAACATGAAAATGCCCCAGAATCCTCATTTCCAATCCAATACTTTCTCTAGATGATGGCTTTGACCCTGTTAAGTGCCCTTGTTCTGAAGAAACTTGACAGAACGTTCTTTCTCTGATTGGGGGAACCAAAGTTCATCCTGGGCAAAAGCATGTTAGTTATCATTTGTGTGCTTTCTTCCAAAGATTGAAATTATAACAAAGCCAGTTCCCTGTCCTTGGTGACTGACACAGGTTGAGGTGATGGACACATTAACCGAACCAGCAGTGCTTTTTCTAGTATTCACCTGGACTTTAAAAGTGTGATTTTATCCACATAGAATTTACTGAGAAAAAAAAATTAAGAGAGAAAAGGCAAAACCAATCTTCTTTGGCTACAAATGTCTTAGTTCCATTATTGTCAGATGTGTGAAAGTAGTAAATGTACAGGAAGGTCTAAGTAATAGCAAACAAGGTGAGGGAATTTACTTCTAACTGGCAGGGTATTATCTCCCTAAAAGGAACCTTAAAGTAGACTTATTCAGCTGTACATTTTGGTTGCTTTGCTGTCACCAGAAACTGGAGGAAGATTTGAGGGCAAATGTTAACCTGAAATACGTGCACAGCTGCATGCAGATATCTAGGGCACGATTCTGCTGCCCTGAGCAGAGGACTTTAATCACTCTTCCAAAGTTTTAGCTCCTGGTAATAAACAAGTTTCTTTCTTAATGATTGAATTCTCCTTCCTCAGTCTTTTTGTTTCTTAATTAATTAAAGAAAAAAAAGTCTCAGCTCCTGGATTCTTGTTTTCCAGGCAGGTAAGAAGATTAATGATGATCTGTGACTGTAGCAAACTACAACCTCTTGGTGCCTCAGACCCTCTGCCTGAAATGGGGGTGGGAGATTGAACTCAACACTCTAATGGCTCTTCTGGATTCAAAATTTTGAGTTTTGGGAGCTTTAAATCATAGCTGAATGACCCTGTATTTAATAACGAGGATATTCTTCTAACAAATGGGTAAAGGGACTCTCTAGTCATCCTGTAGTGAAATTAGGAGACCCTGCAAATTCAGATGACCCTGCAGTGTCTTGTGCAGCTTGGTCCAGAGTCACATCTGCAAAGCACATGATTAGGTTGATGTCTCAGGCCCACACTGCTCTGTTACCTGTGACCTTGGGATTCTTTAACATCTCAGTGCTTCAGTGTCTTTGTGTGTCAAATAGAAGTGATATCAGCTTTGATTTTTGCAGTTCTTGTGAGTAGTAAATGCATCCACACCTTAGGTGCTCTGAAGAAGCCCCCGCCCGGGAGAGGTGTTCAACATTATTTGATGTAGTGTTTGAATCCCCAGCTCCCAGCCCATGGTGGCAATTTTGTCAGTATTCACTGAATTGAATGGGGTCATTTCATTCCTGGACAGTTGTTAAGGTTGGCCCTTTTTCCCTTGCCTTGCCAGGGCTTTACGTAAAAAATGTCCTATTCAGCATCTCAGAGGTTTGGGTTTGTCGTGAATTTCTGAAATCATATTGCATCTGGCAGTGCTGGCCTCCCACAAATACTGTAGAGCGTTTTCCCCGACTGTCATTTGTGGCTGTGTAGCAGCTCTGCTGACATATTTCGGGAGTTACCCCCTTGTGACACTTTTATAGCACAGTAATTTTGCTTTGTCCATAACCTTGAGAGAGGTGCACTTGGGGTTCCTATTACGATGTAACAAATGAAGGCTCGAGTCTTCCCATTCACATCAAATATATGGATTTTTAACCCAGGGAGGATTTCATTTTCCATTATGAAAATGCTAAGTATTATGGGCTTCAGTTTTACCCAAATTGATATGGTTATAGTCCATCCTTCAAATGCTGAGGTCCACTCTCTGCTCATTCCCCACATAAGTGCGTGCACCCTTACAGGAACCACAGATGCAGATGAGTGACAGTGGGGCCTAGATCAGGTAGACAGGGAGGAACATCATTTTAAGAGCACAGTGGACACTCAGTGCTATGGTCTGGGTAAGTGCCCTGGAAAGACCTGTGTGTTAAAGGTTTGACCTGCAGGTGGTGCTATTTGGAGATAAGGAACCCTTATGAGGTGGCCACGGGGAAGTCCTTAAGTCACTGGGTGCATGCTCTCAATGGGAATGGTGGACTTCTTTCCCTTTTGCTCCCTGGCTCAGGTGGAAGTGGTTTTGCTGCGCCACATGCTTCCTGCCATTGACATCTGTCTTGCCCACCAGAGACCTGAAGCAATGGGACTCCAAAAGTGTGAGCCAGAAAAAAGGTATTTTATTATAGAGATGAAAATCTGACTAATACACTCAGTAATCCAGGTAAATAATATTTAATGCATATTTAAAAATTACCTCCAGAATCCCATGTTGAAAAAAAATGACATCCTTTTAAAGAAAGTCTGGGTCAGTCACAGTGCTATTGGTAGTCACACTGGAATGAGCGACAAAAGGAAAAATCCTGTCTTTTTAACAAAATCATGATATTTGGTACAGCATAGATGTTTTGGTAATAATATTGGTTTATACAAGTATTCCACTGCAGCCAGGTGCATGGTGCACACTTAAATTCCCAGTGACTTGGGAGGCCAAGGCAAGAGGATTGCAAGTTTGAGGTCAACCTCAGTAACTTAGCAAGATCCTGCCTCAAAAACAACAGCAGCAACTGTTTTAGTCAGATTTTTGCTGCTATGACTAAAGGACCTGACTATCAGAATTATAGAGGAGAAAGGTTTATTTTAGGACTCAGGTTTCAGAGGTCTTCGTCCATGGAAGGCCAGCTCCATTTCTTAGGGCTCCAGATGAGGCTGAACATTATTGGCTGGAGGGTGTGGCAGAGGGAAGCAGCTAACACACAGTGATCAGGAAGCAGAGAGAGTTTCTACTCTCCAGATTAAAATTATATACCCCAAAGCCACACCCCAATTCCCACCTCCTCCAGCCACACCCTACCACTTCAGTGACCACTTCGTTAATCCCTATAAGGCGATTAAATCAGTGATTGGTTTAAGGCTCTCACAACCCAATCATTTTTTTCTCTGAACCTTCTTGTATTGTCTCACACGTGAGCTGGGGGACACCACCACAATTGGGGAACACCACAGCTAAATCATAGTAACAAAAACAACAACAAAAATCACAAAGGGCTGGAGCTATAACTCAGTGGTAAAGCACCCCCCCCCCCACACACACACATACCTCATTTGGATTATTGAATTCCCCCTCCCTTCATGACAGTCCCTGCCTGAGAGAGGAACATCCTCATCATGTTCAGGAAGCTGACAGGTGCTCTAGACTGGTAAGGTCCACTGAGCAAAGCTGTGTGTTGGCAGTAAATAGCAGAGAAGGAACCCAGGGGCCTTATTATGTTTAAAATTGATCCCAGAGGCTCCAGAGAAGCCCTGGGGACTTAACATGCCTTGGATCTTGTTAATTATGAAGTCAAGGCAGCTTGGGCTGGGCAGTCACAGAATCATCTCTTTCTGGGGACAACTACAGGGAAGGTGACAAATGGAGAAGGCAGAGGGTAAGGAACTTGCTGATGGACATTTGGTGGGGGCACACCACTTCGAGTGTCATTTCCTGTGCATTCTTCTTTCACCGCAACCTCAAAAGGCAATGCATTCTCTGAACCAGGGGTTGTCAAATTTTAGGTTAGTTATAGCTACTCAACTCTGCCACCACCTTGCAAAGACATCCAGTGCTTGAGTGGCACGGTGGCATTCCAGCAGGACTTCACGTGGAGCACTGGAATGAGCATGTCACACCACTTTCCTCTATGTAAAATTTTAATTGTTTTTCAACCTTGTTTTTTAAAGCCCACAAATCTGTAGCAGCCATTCTTATATGATAGCCCACACAGAAACAGGTGGCAGCAAGATTTGGCCCATGGGCCATGGTATTTGGCTGTGCCTTGCTCTAGGCCAAAGTGGAAGTGAACTAGTTGCTCTTACATCTGAGACAATCCATGAACGTCTTTCAGCAAAGTGTTTTCAAGCATCATCTAGAAAGTAATTTAAAAATGTATTCAGTTTCTAAAATGGCAGTCACAAGTTTTAGATAGTCGTTGAGAAAGAAGTCCAAGGGTACCTCCTTGGCCTCCCTAATATGTAATTTACAAAGTTGTGTTTACCTGTTCCCAATAATTGCTTTAACACCATGCACCTGCCTGTGTTAAGCTGCCTGCAGTTTGTGTGCTTTCTGGTCTAGAATGAGGATGCCCTGAGGGCTCAGGCTCTGCTTGGCTTTCAGGGTAAGTTTGGCAAAAGCAGGATCTCAATAAATGTTTGATGACTACATAAACCTATGTCTCCATCCCTAGAAAACAGCAAAATGATTCCTCATTTCAGGTTCACCACCAATTGCTATGTTTGTAAACAGAAGCAAATTTTGGAGATATTTTTAAATAAATGAATCCACTAGGGAAAATAATGTTGTCTTTTTCTTCAGAAGAAAGATATTTTCTAACATCACAGACAGCAAGGAACAACTCATTTGTCTAATGTAAGTTATTAATTATCTAACATAAAACCCAAAATAGGAAAAGACTAAAATGCCTGTATCTTGCTTTTCCATGAATATAAAAAAATTAAATTAAATAAACTACTTTCTTACTTCAAGACAAACCATGAATCCCAAAGTGCTTGATAAACCAACAGTCTGGTTTTCTTTAGGAATCAGTCACTCTTTGTTAACATAAAGGAAATGTCCTGGGTCTGGTAATTCAATTTTAAGATCAATGCTGTTCAATTATTTAGTAATAAATCCTCTTAGAACAGCATTACACAAGCATTGTGTTACTTCTTTAGTAGGAGTTGGGGGGAGGTGAGATGGCAATTTATTGATCAGATGAGACTGGGGGGATTGATAAATTTCTGGAAAAACTAGAGTATGCCCAACACTGAATGCGGTTTAGAAATCATTCTAGTATTTTATCTATATGTCAAGAACTCGATTGCAAAGCACTGACATCTTTTCAATGTAAAAGCAATTTTAATGGATTTTCATTCTATTTCAGGTGAAGTTCTGAGGCCAGAACATAAGGCAAAAATCATCTGCAGGCAAGACTGCTTTGGGAAGTACTGTGTTGGAAATGCAATAGCATAGGCCGGTAGTCCCACCTGGCCACTCTTCCTCCTGTGTGGGAAGCCATCTCTGTCTTTCTAGGTGAGCCCAGGATTAAGTGGTTGGTTTGTGTTTTTAGGCAATACTACTAGAAAAGCGAATTTTGAATCTTTAAGCCCAAGGGAGCTGATGCTTGGACTATGAGAGGTACCTAAGAAAGGGACTTGATGGGACAAATAGCAAATTTATTTTCATATCATATTTTCTCTGGAGTGATGTGTTAGCTAGTTGGGAGCATTGCTTGTTTGAGGCTAGAGGGGGCATTGGTTGCATTGTAGAAGGCACAGTGGAAGCTCTCAGTTGGCCTTGGGTCCACCAGCTTGCTGGATTAACCTTCTCTCCTCATTTCTTCCGTAAACCACACAGACTGTTTCTGCAACCATGCAAAATACACCTGACTGGTAAGTTAGCTTCTGCGCACTTCTGTTAAGCTCCGCAGTTAACAAGTGTCAGTTTTGTCGTGCTTAAATATGTTACTTGCTATTACAATTATACAATTTAATTAAGTATAATATAAGAAAATTACAAGTGTGAAAATAGAAGTCTCTCTACAAAGACTAAATCTAATTCTTTTAGAAAAAAATGATAAAGACAATTAGCCAAAAAATGTTATCAAATTAGGTGTGAGGAAAACAAATATTAAGACAGGGAAAATATCCTAAGAATCTTGAAGTCTGAATTCAAAACACGTTAACAGCTTTTAAGAACTTGACTGCATTTTCAAGGCACCGGAGCTGCACGTGGGAGCTCTGCATTGTGTTTTGTGTAAGAAAATGTGAAACTCTATTTGGCGAATTCACATTCAAGACTTGTATTGAGTATCAAAGAATTTGGAATTGGTGGGTTTCAATAACTTTTGAAAAGGTAAAATAATGTGATTATGGCAGAGGCTGTGAGTTGTCCACTGTTATTTATTCACTATTTCTTTTTTTAGTAAGAGGAACCCTGAGTTCTAGCTGTGTAGAGCATCTAAGCTGGAGACTAAATTTTTGAGGTGCCCTGGCAGCCCAATCTGGCCACACCCCTAAGCACTGGCCCTTGGGATGTGCAAAGAATTCACATGTCCTATTTCGGCCATGCCTGTGGGAGGAGTGTGTGTTGCTCACCTTGCACTCCCCTTTCCATAGGCTGGGACACATGTCTGTTGAAGCTGGAGAGACAACCTTGGACCTGGAGAAGCTGGAGCCCTGGGCTGGGATAGAGCTGCCCACCTGCCTGGACCCCTGGGTCTCCTCTGTGCCCTTTGGTTTCTGGGTGAGAAATCAACTTCCGTTTGCATTCATCCACTGTATTTTTGTGGTATATTTGTTACAGCAGCAGAGAATACCCGAAACACTGTTAATGCCTTATACACACACACACACACGCAGAGTTTTTATGTTTATATATACTTACTATTTATATTTCATATTTTATACTTATATATATTTATATTTTTATAATGATGTAATATATATATATATATATATATAAGTATTCTCTGATTTATCATTTTAACTGACTTATTCAATCAATCAATAAACTACCAGTTCTGATAACAAGGCACCTACTACATTATTTTTCCTCTTTTTAAACTGGGCATGAAAGGTGAGTTTGAAAAATCTGAATTTCTATTCCCTATGCCTTCATTTCTTCCTTCAAGGAATGTTAACCTCTACAAAGTGTACAGTCAGGGCAAATGCATGCTGACCCTGACTCCAAAGAGCCTCCCTTCCTAAGGATTCAGATCCATAAAAATTAAATGAACAAATACATACAGGTCACCATGTCAAGAGTCAATAAGCAACGGAGGGCTGGGGTCATAGCTGAGTGGTAGAGGGCTTTCCTAGCATGTGTGAGGCACTGAGTTCGATCCTCAGCACCACATAAAAATAAATAAATAAAAATAAAGATACTGTGTCCATCTACAACCAAAAAATATTAAAAAATATAAGGCAATGGATACATGACTGATGGTTCATTCCCATTAGAGAATGTGGTAGTCACTAAAAAGAATGATGTTGGCTGATTTTTACTGACATGAAAAAATATGAAATAAGAAAAAAAAATACTGCAATACAGTGTGAGTGATGAGATCACAGCTACATTAAAAAGTATGTGTCTCACCAGAGTACCAATAGTAACACTCTCTCACTGCTAATTCAAAGCCCTAGACCAGGGCTAGGGGTTGCAGAGGATGGGGAAAGGACACAGGAGAGTTCTCATAGTTTACCTGCATCATTACATTTACACACTGCACAAATGTTCCCATGTTACTTCTGCATGTAAAAAGAAGAAACCACCAGGCAATTATCAGCTTCCCCAGAGCTGATAAATGGACAGGGTGATGGAAACAGGTACTTGCTGGCCCTGCTCCTGGGACTGCAATTTGCCTGACCTTTGTAGGAAGCAGTATTCATCACGTAAAAAGTTCAACTTTTTGACACAGTCATTTCACATCTAGGAATTTAGCCCAGAGAAGTAATCCAAGATGTGCAAAAGAAATTTAAGTAGAAGGATGTTCCTTTCATATTTGCTTATGATAGTTCAAAAATGATGTCCAACAATAGGGAAATTACTAGATAAGTTATGGCAATTGCATGTGATGAAATTCTATACAACCATCAGAAATCTTGTTTTAAAAACCAGGGAGACTTGTTTTAAATGCTTCCAATATGACAGTCTGTGAAAAATGAGTAGAAAACAAAAGATACTGTGACAGCAGGATCCAATGTAGTAAGAAAATTTTTTCTATGTATCTGTCTGTCTATCATCCATCTACCAATCTGTCTTCTATCATCTAACAGAAACCTGGAAGGAAAAGCAAAACTTTTAAATTAATTTTACTGTTGTTTAATTATGCTTGCTTTAAAATTAATTTTGTAAAGTTTGCTACAGTGCATAGGAATGACCTTCAGAACACACTCTCATGCATAGCAATAGAAGTAAGCTGTGAGCCCGAGAGAAATACAAGAGGACCCCATGTGTCGACACACTTGGCATCATTACCTTTCCCTCTGGCACACTGATTCATGAAGATATTAATTCTGCAAAAAAATGTACTTACAGACAGTTACCACAAGTAAATATGCACTGTCTGAAATGGCTGTTTGTGCATCAAAAATACTTTAATATTAGCAATTTCATGTTAATATGGCTTAAAATATTATCTATAACATATTATTCTATTCTTTAATCTGAATGACTTTATGTGATCTCTCCAGACTTTTATTGTTAAAAATTTTCTTACTGAAAAGGACCACTGTTCTGGAAGATTCTATGAATGAAAGCATTAATATGCTTCATATTTTTTGAAGAGGGGGACTTCTACAGTCACACAGCCCAGAACTGAAAAGCACCCAAGTTTGGTATAACACTGTGCTATTACTGTTGTGAAATTTTTAATTATTTTTGAGTGAAGAGTCCCAAATTGTCATTTACAGTAGGCATCACTAATTCTGAAGTTGGTCCTGGATGGGAATGTTCTTGAAACCAATGGCCTAGGATTTCAAGTATGCATATAAAGATGGTATTTTTGGAAACCCTAAGGGAGCAGTCAAATAAAATTGCCTTCATTTTCTAAGCCATAAACCTAGGCACATTAACACCAGCCTCTGTGTCATTGGGAACATCTCAGGGGATGCAGTAGGTGGCCGTGTGTAGGAGGTAATGGAAGTCATCACTTGGTGCTCCTAAACAAAAGAGGGGGGAGGGGGATAAAGTTATATAACTCCATAGGGTTCAAATGGGCACACAGAATTCTCATTACTGCACTCATAAGCTTTCATATACCCATCAAGAAGAAAGGGCATCCTACTGGCTTGTTTTGGAGTGGAACTGGCAGCAAATAAAACAGCTCTGACTTGAGCATCTCCCCAAATATGATGCTTGTTAGGTGGGAGTCCTGCCTTATTAAAACTGCTCTCAGTAGACACTGCTCAGCTCTACCAGTGCTCTCTGCCAGAATGACACCCTCACTTAAAGGAGAGGAGAGGGAGACACAGAAGGAGGAATTGTACTTCATTTGTCAATTATACTCTCCTAAGCACCCACAAAACCTGCCATTGCATTTGACCCCTAATGCTCTTGAGGGGCCATGGCACCATGTCCTGTGCTCCAAACTCTAGTTTCCCAGAGGAACATTCTTGAAATGTACAGACTGATCTCAGTGAGTTCTTGCTTTTGACAGCATTCTCTCCGTACATTTTCTATTGCTCATTCAAGTTATGGGATATTCTGTCATCCAATGTGGAATTTGTCTGGGAAAAAGTTTGACCCTTTGGCACAGAATTTCCACACCTAAAAGTATACCCTAGGTAAATAATTACTGATTTTTGTTGAAGTACAAAAACTATCTTTTCAAGATTGTACAATATCCTTACAATGTCTAATAATAGGAACATGCATAGACTATGACTATTCCATAAAAATGGAAAATTGTGTGGTCATTAGAAATGTTATTTGTAGGCTGGGTACAGTGGTGCATGCTTGTAATCCCAGAGAATTGGGAGTTAAAGGCAGGAGGATCACAAGTTTGAGGTCAGCCTCAGAAATTTATAGAGATCCTATCTCAAAATGAGACATAAATAGGGCTGGGAATGTAGTTCAGAGGAAAAGCACCCCTGGCTTCAATCCCTAGTACCCCGCAAATTATTATTTATTAAAAATTATTAATAACATGTGACAAGATGTTGAGAGCCACAGCCAAAGGGGCCCCAGCAAACTTCCAGCTGCCAGCAAACTTCCAGCTGCCAGCTGATGATTGGCCCACAGTGGCCCCAGCAAACTTCTAGCTGCCAACTGATTGGCTCCTCTGCGGTGATGCTCATTGGGCTGTTTCCCCGCCCTTTCAGACCACGGAGCTGCTCATTGGGGGACTTTTTTTGGCTCCGCCCACGCAACCCAGCCAATGGGCCTCAAGAGCAGGAGGAGTGGGGGAGGTGGAGAGGCTTGTGGGAAGCCAGTGGTGGCAGTTGGGCTCTGAGGGTTTTCCTGATGAGCTGTGTGGTGTGGTGTGTGTGTTCTAAAAATAAAGTTTGTTTCTTTTGACAAGTGGCTCCTGAATTGTGCCCAGCCAGACTGTGGCACAAGATTATATCTTAAAGTATTTATCTGATTGTTGCCTGTGTACTTAGCTATTCAAGACCACACTGAGCTAAAGATAATAGTCAAAGATTCAGTGGGTCTAACAATGAGATAAATATTTGGATCCATGCTTGGAGAAGTGATTTTTTTTTTCTTTATCAGAAGACAGAAGAAAGAAAATTGCTTAATGGACTGAAAACTGAAAGTCTGGAATCTGGTGTCTGGGAAGGAACTTGTGCCCTAGAAATGGGATCAAGAAGGAAAAGATTAATAATGTGAGGAGAGAGCCTAGAGATTGGGAGAAAATCTTTACCACACACATCTCTGATTAACATTAATTGCTAGGAAATATAAAGAACTCAAAAAACTTAACACCAAAAAAATATAACCCAATCAATAAATGGGTTAAGGAACTGAACAGACACTTCGTAGAAGTAGACATACAATTGATCAACAAATATATGAAAAAGTGCTCAACATCTCTAGCGATTAGAGAAGGGCAAATCAAAACTACTCTAAAATTTCATCTCACTCCTGTCAGAATGGCAATCATCAACAATACAGGCAACAATAAATGTTGGCGAGGATGTGGAGAAAAAGGTACACTCATACATTGCTGTTGGGACTGCAAATTGGTGCAAGCACTATGAAAAGCAGTATGGAGATTCCTCAGAAAACTGGGAATGGAACCACCATTTGACCCAGGTGTCCCTCAATAGATGAATGGATAAAGAAAACGTGGTATGTATACTCAATGGAATATTACTCAGCATTAAAGAAGAGTGAAATTATGGCATTTTGCCAGTAAATGGTTGGAGTTGGAGAATATCATGCTAAGCGAAATAAGCCAATCCCACAAAACCAAAGGCTGAATGTTTTCTCTAATATGTGGATGCTAATTCACAATAAGGTGGGGGGCACTAGGGAAGAATAGCATTACCTTAGATTAGGCAGAGGGAAATGATGGGAGGGGAGAGGAAGGGATGTAGGGATAGGAAAGATAGTAGAATGAAACAGACATTATCACTGTATGTATATATGTGACTACATGACCTATATGATTCTGCAACATGTAATGCTCAGAAAAATGATAAATTATATCCCATCTATATATGATACATCAAAGTATATAAAAGCATTCTACTATCATGTGTAATTAAAACAAATTTAAAAATTTGGAAAAAGGAAGGAAAGGATGGTGCATCGGGAGAAGCAAGTATAGAGAGACTTTTCAGGATCATCATCAGCATTGGCCACCATGGGGAGAGCAGCCACTCAACTGCTTTCCTTACTCCACCCTCCTCAAGAGAGAGGACCAGGGAGATGGACCCATAGGGAGGGCATGGGAATCAGTAAGGGGAACCTTGCCATCCTGGCCAAGGTACAACTTGGCAGAACCAGTAGGAAATTTCTCTACGAGTATGGCAGCAACAGGAGAATCACACAGGAATATCTGGTTATGAAAAAAATATTTTTAGGATGTGACAGATATCAGATTCATTTGTTCATTCATAATGATTTCACAGGTGCCTTTTATTTGCCAGCCACCTCACTAAGCATCATCTGTATAGTGTTGAACACGACAGTCCCAGCTCTTAGGAGATAGTGCATTGTCATGAAGGAATTCTTAGGTCAGTGTAAACAGAACACAATTGGAGAGAATTATAGTATTATACCGGTGTAAATTTTTTCCGGATAGAAATATAATACCATTAGTATGAATGGTTTCATGAAGAAGTTTGAATTTTGCTGGTCTAGCACATAAGTCAGTCTTCAATAACTGCCTGGAGAGAGGAGTGATGGATGGTTCTGATTTGATTTTGTTCAAAAATTGGTTTTGAAACTTGGGGAAGGACCTTTAATTTCTCTCATAAAGACTTTAAGTGAGCAGTTCTCAGTCAGGATGCGGAAATGCTCAAATCGGTTTTGAGATATGAAACCAATAATTAATAAATGATATAGAGTACCAAAATTTTTTCATCACTTACTTTAAAAAAATATAGTCACAAACATATTTTAAATAACATAATAACATGCATTATGCTGCCTAGATAGAGGAAAGACTGAACTTACAACCAGGAAGCTGGGAATTGTCATGAAACTTATAACCAATTTCTTCTGTCTTCATTCACTGTGGATTACTGACATAGTGCTTTGTCTGACTTTATTTTTTTTAATCAAAATTGGGTGCACCTATGGGAGCTAGTGCATTTGATTATTACTTATTTTGTGACTTCATCCGCTTCATTTTGAAATCATTATATTTTGGGGGGGGTTTGTTTATAAACAATTATCTCTATCAAAAAATACCTATCAAGAAGCAGTCCCTTCCCGTTTTACTTGCAGGGGTATCAGTTTTTTAAATCAGGGGTATCGTGCAAGACCATGCATTGTTACTTGTCTGGCCAAATTGCAGTGGTCCACAGGGAAGGTAACTATGAACAGAGGGGACTGCGTGGATTTGAGAAGGCACGTCACGTGGAAGCTGCTCACTACAGAAGAGGAGAGCCCTGTACGGAAAAGACCGCAGTCTGCAGGGCCCATTAGCCCTCAGGCTGTCCTTGCTTAACTAACTCTACTCTAACTCCCTTCCCGTGCCTTCTCTTTGGGTGAAATCGTCCTCATCTATGAACCAGAATCCATCAGTGTTCATCCACAATCAGTGAAGAAGTGCGTGGCCTGGTTGTGGCAGAAGCCCTGGAGAACACAGAACACAGCCAGAATTTTCCAGGAGGGAAGCGAGCCTAGGACCAGGGAAGTTTCGGTGGCGTCCACAGTCACATGCAGGAGGATCACTGAAATCTGGCCTGGCATCTTTACAGGCTTGGTGTTTCCAGGGAGTTAGCCAGGGGGCTCCAGGTGTTAGAACCCCTCTTCTCTCCAGGGATAGAAATTCCTATTGAATCAACATAAGCAGAAAAGAGAAAACCTGGTTATTGGTTTACATAACAAAGACATCCCAAATTAGACCTGTTTCTCAGCATGATCTGATCCAGGCACTAAAACCATGCCTGGGGCTCAGGTCTCTCTTCATTGCGGTCTCTACCCTCTTGGGTTCTAAGTAATGGCAAGATGGGTGCCAGAAATGTTTCACCCAGAGCTCCAGCTTCAAGTCCGGGGGAAGAAGGTGTGCTTGTTTCTATATTTTTCTGAACGCATCAGCTGTTTCCTAAATCCTTGATCCGGGCTCTGTCCCTAGGAAATTCAACCCAAGACAGCAAGAAAAACTGTCTAAGGACAAAGCTCCTTTTGTACAATCTCAGATGATACAGCAGGGTGGGTGGGTGGACAGGAGATCTCAGAAACAAATGTCTTGATTCTGAAGAACAAAACAAACCTTCAGATGGTCCCTCTTCTATAAACACGTACTCAAAATCAAATTCAATGCTATTGTCAGACACTTGGATGACCTCGATAGCTAGTGTTCTAGCAAGAGTGGATTTTAGGGGCTATATTCTTGGCTTGTTTTGAATGAGCAAGAGGTACTTTGGTTTAGTTCTTAATGTTTAGTTAATGCTGGTTCACCTAAAATGACTACAGGAGAAAAAAACAAAAAACGAGTGACTGGAAATTTTATGGCTCAAAGTAACTTCATCTAAATTCCATGTATTTTGGGAGTGACCTCTTTGAAACTTTCTGCCTTTCTGATTTCACATTCTGAAGACCAGGAGTGAAAAGGGAGAGGCCATAATTTAAGGCCACAGTATAAGCACTGTTGATTGCAAAGAACAATAAATTGCCATCAGAAATCGATACATTATTTTGCTAAGCTTGTCTGGGGAGAATCATTCCATCTTCAGAGACACAGTGAATGTTTCCCAGATTTATGGTGGCTTGCCAGGGGTTTCTCCAGCATCATATTTCCAGTGGAACCTGCAAGGGAGTTATTCAGCATCCTTCCCAGTGTGCAGATTGCACTGAAATCTCAGAACAGCATATGGGGCTTCGATGGAGCTTCTCTCCCTGTGTAGTTAACTAGTCAAAAGAAAAGATCCATGATCACTTATTACTGCTCAATTTTACAAATGAGGACCCAAATCAAATAAATGTATTCTATTAATGTAGATATTATTAAAAAACAGTCAAGATAGATAATGCTTATTTTCATACGTTTAAAGGGAAGACTTACTATACCTTAGAAAATTAAAATATCATAAGTATCTTGATATTAGCCCAAAATGTGCCAAACATAAGTTATCATTTAAATATAGCAAAAAAAAATGAAATGCAAGGATTTGAAATTCAGGCAGAAATACTTTGAAGGAGAAATATACTGAGCATTGATTTTTTTTTCTATGAGCCTTACTGAGAGGCATTTAAAAGTTTAAATATATGATAAAAGCTGACTTAGTCATAATTCATTAATATGGAGTTCATAATGCTCTTACCTTGGCTAGACTAACATTTATATTTGCTTTTATTAAAAAAAAAGAGTTGCTATGCTACATAGAAGAATTATGCCAGGCAGCATCTTATCTCTTTGTGAAGGTACTAGAGAGCTTTGAAATTGCATGTTATCAAAATTGTTTTGTAATTTACCTGGATTTCAATTAGTTCACAATCTTGATGCTTCAATGTACTTCCCTTTGTGCTGCATGAATACTTAGTTTTGATTTTAAATATAATAACCCCTTCTATTTTTATAAAATTAGATTTTTTTCTTTTCATAAAGAAAAAAACATTCATACCATAAATAAAAATAATGGAATGTTATAATTTTATAATAGAACATTTGCCTTTCTAGGAAAACCTCTCTGCAGTTATTATTTATGTCCTGAAATAGTCATTTAATTAGTTAAAATCACTGACTGTCTGAGCTTTTAGGATAAATTAAACAAAGCCAATACTGTGTTGGTGCTCACTTTTTGGAGTGTTCTGGAGAGGCTTAGGTGTTTCAGAAGTCTGATAGTAGACAAACTAATCGATGTTCAAGGGTTTTCAAGGTGATTTCTAAGAGATTTTTATAAAAATAAAAACATTCAAAGGGTAACTCTGATCTGAGGCACTTCCCCAGCTGAATGCAAAAAGAGGTGGAATTAGCTTCATTTGTACCTGTCTCCACTCAGAGCACAAGATTCCTCCTTCAGAACAGAGAGCAGGGAAAACAGGGGTTTTCTAATTATCCCTGGGACTTGTCTGCCTCCCTGCCCTCTCCTCATGAGTATCCATTACTGATCCCCAGCAGCCTGGCATTGAAGATCATCCTCAAGCTCAGGATGGTTCACCTCTGTGAGTTCCAGTTTCTAGAATCTGAGGCTACTGGGCACCACATACTCCAGGGCCACAGTCTCAGAAGTCAGGTACCCAATATTAACAGTTCACAAATACTTCATTGGTCTGGCTTACTTTATAATTACCCTTCAGCTTAAAACTACTGACCTGTAAGACAAAGGGACAGGTAATCATTTATTCACCAAATATTGATTGTCCTATATCAGACATTGTGGATATAGAAATTAAAATGACAGACAAAATTTTTGCCGGTTCCTGGGTGGGAGCAGGGAGCAAGACAAGTCCCTTAGTGTGAAATTGAGAGTTGGAGGTCATTATTGCAAACAAAGAAGAACGAGGTGCCACAGCACAGTGGAGGCAGCAGCTCTTCTAGTTCCAGGGTCAGAGACATCTTTTTGTGTTTTATTATTTAACCTTTTGAGTCGTGTTGTCATGAGGCAAATGCACAATTGCAGGATGATGCTGGAGATGATCTTCATTTCTGCTTGTTAAGCCTATCAGAGTCTCTCTTTTTTTTGTGGATAAAGGATGGGTATTTTATGGAATTCTGGAGGCCCATATGTCTAAAGCTTGCACTTGTATACTTTTGCTGTTTCCCTTGAAAAAGAGTCACGTGTTAGAAGGGAAGGTGAACCTGCTCGCCCAGGCTTTGTAGTCGGATGGTTTGGCCTGGAGTACTGCAGGAGCCAGGGTACCTGAGGCACACACATTATTACTGACAGTATGCACCTATCTTCTTAAATCAGCAGACTTTCTGCTGACTTCAAAGGGTGTTTTATGAAGATAAGGTTGCATACCCACTGATGGGTCAGGACCTGAGAGACTTCACTTCAGCTGTCTTTCTCCTTAACTATGCACTTTTAGATTGCAAGTCTTTCGAACAATAGAGTTGTCAATAATTTACTAAATAATCTCCAATCTCTTAAAACTTTCATGGGGCTTTGGGTTCGCAATCTGGTTATTTTTTACATCCTGAAGGCCGTGACAAAACAAAAAATATTTATTATTATATTTCAAGTACTTGCACAAACAGAACCCTCCAAGAAAAAGGGAAACATAGGAAAATCATATGCAAAGCAAAAAGGTTTTAACCTGATTTCATTGCAGTCAGAATGAACTCCACACTCAGCCTGAAATATAAGAGGAAGGAACCTTTACCTCATTAACCTGGTTTCCAGTGAGATCTTCAAAGGACTTGTTTGACCACGGACAAAATTTAAAGGTGAGGAAAATGTTTATTGTTTGTAATGGTGTCTTGCACTTAGTCTATGCAGAGCAAACCTGTGGGGAACTGCGGCTTCCTTGATTTACAGTCAAGGAAGGGTGATGCATCTTGAAAACAAGTTTTATTTTTCAAGTCAGCAGAAAGCAGAAACTCACAAGCATGTTTTAACTTACCTCTCAGATAGGTCAAGAAGTATTAGAGAAGAACATGGAAAGATACAGGATATTAGTTTCTTTATTGAAACTTATATACGTTTTATAGGTGTGTGTGTGTGTGTGTGTGTGTGTGTGTGTGTGTGTATATATATAAAATACATAATAATTAGTGGTTCTTAATTCTATCCAGCTCAATGTCAATTTTTATAACAAGTATTTCACGATCTATATTTTCCTTCCATGATGTGGGATTCATGGCTTATATACCCTATTTTAACCACAACATTCAAAAATATATCTTTTGTTTAATATTTTTAAATTTTATTTATTCTAATTATTTACATATGACAGAAGAATGCAATTCAATTCATATTACACAAATAGAGCACAATCTTTCATGCCTCTGGTTGTACCCAAAGTAGAGTCACACAATTTGAGTTTTCATACATGTACTTAGGGTACTAATGCCCATCACATTCCACCGTCTTTCCTACCCCCATACCCCTCCCTTCCCCTCCCTCCCCTTTTCCCTATCAAAGTTCCTCTATTCCTCCCATGCTCCCCAGCCCCAATCCCCATTATGAATCAGTATCCTAATATCAGAGAAAACATTTGGAATTTGTTTTTTGGGGGTTGTCTTACTTCACTAACCATTATATTCTCCAACTCCATCCATTTACCTGCAAATGCCATGATTTTATTCTCTTTAAATGATGAGTAACATTCCATTGTGTCCATATACCACAGTTTCTTTATCCATTCTCTATTAAAGAACATCTAGTTTGGATCCACATACAAACAAAGATGTTGTGTCCGCCGAAAACTAAAAAATAAATATTAAAATTCTCTCTCTCTCTCTCTCTCTCTCTCTCTCTCTCTCTCTCTCTCTCTCTTTTAAAAAAAAGTCCTTTTGGTATAAACCAAGACCAGGATAGCTGGGTCAAATGGTGGTTCTATTCCAAGTTTTCCAAGGAATCTTCATACGGCTTTCCATATTGGTTACACCAATTTGCAGTCCCACCAGCAATGTGAGAGTGTGCCCTTTTCCCCACATCCTTGCCTACACTTATTGTTGTGTTGTTTGTATTTTTAATAGCTGCCATTATGACTGGAGTAAGATGAAATCTTAGAGTAGTTTTGATTTGCATTTCTCTAATTGCTAGATATGTTGAACATTTTTTTCATATATTTGTTGACTGATTGTATATCATCTTCTGAGAAGTGTGTGTTCAGTCTTTTGATCCATTTATTGATTGAATTATTTGTTTTTTGGGTGTTAAGATTTTTGAGTTCTTTATATATCCTAGAGATTAGTACTCTATCTAAGGTGTGTGTGTTGTAAAAATTTGTTCCCATTCTATAGGTTCTCTATTCACTTCACTGATTGTTTCTTTTGCAGAGAACAAGCTTTGGAATTTGAATCTATCCCATTTATTGATTCTTGATTTTAATTCTTGCACTATAGGGGTCTTATTAAGGAATTCAGGGCCTAATCTGACATGATAGAGATTTGGGCCTACTTTTTCTTCTATTAGGTGCAGGGCCTTTTGTTTAATTCCTAGGTCCTTAATCTACTTTGAGTTGAGTTTTGTGTCTGGTGAGAGATAGGGGTTTAATTTCATTTTGTTGCATATGGATTTCCAGTTTTCCCAGCACGATTTGTTGAAAAGGCTATCCTTTCTCCAATATATGATTTTGGTGCCTTTGTCTAATACAAGATAACTGTAATTATATGGGTTTGTCTCTGTGTCCTCTATTCTGTACCATTGGTCTACAAGTCTGTTTTGGTGTCAGTGCCATGCTGTTTTTATAATTGTTGCTCTGTAGTATAGTTTAAGGTCTGGTATAACGATGTCCCCTGCTTTACCCTTCTTGCTAAGGATTGCTTTAGCTATTCTGGGTCTTTTTTTTTTCCAGATAAATTTCATGAGTGCTTTTTCTATTTCTATGAGGAATGTCATTGGGATTTTGGCTGAGATTGCATTAAATCTGTATATTGCTTTTGGTAGTATGGTTATTTTGACAACATTAATTCTTCCTATCCAAGAACAAGGGAGATATTTCCATCTTCTAAAGTCCTCTTTAATTTTTTTCTTTAGCATTCTGTAATTTTAATTGTAGAGGTCTTGCATTTCTTTCATTAAGTTGATTTCCATGTATTTTTTGGGGGGCTATTATAAAAGGGGTAGTTTTCCTTTTCAGGGGATTTGTCACTGATATACAGAAATGCCTTTGATTTATGGGTATTGCTTTTATATCCTGCTACTTTCCTAGAACAAATTTAGGAAATTCTAAATTCACTAGTTCTAGAAGTTTTCTGGTGGATTTTTTTTTTATCTATCCCGAGTTTTTGTAGTATTTTGAGCATGAAGGAATGTTGTATTTTGTTGAATGCTTTTCTGCATCTATTGAGTTGATCATATGATTCTTATCTTCAAGTCTTTTGATGTGATGAATTACATTTACTGATTTCTGTATGTTGAACCAACCTTGTATTCCTTGGATGAACCCCACTTGATTGTGGTGCACTATCTTTTTGATATGATTTGTATTCCATTTGCCAGAATTTTATTGATAATTTTTGCATCTATGTTTATTAGTTAGTGGTCTGAAGTTCTCTTTGTTTGATGTGTCTTTGCCTGGTTTTGATTCCAAAATTAGGGTGATATTGGCCTCATAGAATAAGTTTGGAAGTGTTCCTTCCTTTTTTTCATGAAATAATTTGAGGAGTATTGGTATTAATTCTTCTTTAAAGGTCTTGTAGAACTCGGCTGTGTGTCTATCTGGTCCTGGATTTTTCTTGGTTGGTAGGCTTCTGATGGTGTCTTCTATTTCACTGCTTGAAATTGTTCCGTTTAAATCGTGTATATCATCCTAATTCATTTTGTACAAATTATGTGACTCTGGAAATTTTTTCTTCTTCTGTATTTTCTATTTTATAGGAGTATAAATTTTCAAAATAGTTTCTACTTATCTTCTGTATTTCACATGTGTCTGTTGTGATATTTCCTTCTTCATATTTTATTTTAGTAATTTGATTCTTCTCTCTTTTTCTCTTCATTAGCATGGCCAGGGGTTTATCAATTTTATTTATTTTTTCAAAGAACCAACTTATCATTTTGTCATTTTTAAAAAATTGTTCCTTTTGTTTCAGTTTCATTGTTTTCAGCTCTGATTTTAATTATCTTCTACTGTTTTGGGGTTGATTTATTCTTCTTTTTCTAGGGCTTTGAGATGTAATGTTAGGTCATTTATTTGTTGACTTTTTCTTCTTTGAAGTAATGAACTCCATGCAATGAACTTTCCTCTTAGTACTAACTTCATCCTGTCTCAGAGATTTTGATATGTTGTATCAGTGTTCTCCTTTACCTCTAAGAATTTTTTAATCTCTTCTTTGATGTCTTTTGTAACCCATTGTTCATTCAATGGCATATTATTTAGTCTCCAGATGTTGGAGTAGCTTTTATTTATTATTTTATCATTGATTTTTAATTTCATTTCATTATGATCTGATAGAATGCAGGGTAGTAGCTCTACTTTTTTATATTTGCTAAGAGTTGCTTTATGACATAATATATGCTCTATTTTAGAGAAGGATCCCTGTGCTGCTGAGAAGAAAGTGTATTTGCTTGTTGATGGATGAAATATTTTATATGTCAGTTAAGTCTAAGTTATTGATTGTTTTATTGAGTTCTATAGTTTCTTTGTTCAGCTTTTGTTTGGAAGATCTATTCAGTGATGAAAAAGGTGTGTTAAAGTCATCCAGAATTATTGTGCTGTGGTCTATTTGACTCTTGAACTTAACAAGAGTTTGATGAATGCAGATGCTCCATTGTTTGGGGCATATGTATTTATAATTGTTATATCTTATTGATGTATGATTCCCTTGAGCAGTATGAAATGTCCTTCTTTATCCATTTTATTAACTTTGGCTTGAAGTCTACATTATTTGATATGAGGGTAGAAACCCCTGCTAGTTTCTGCAGTCCATGTGAGTGGTATGTTTTATCCCAACCTTTCACCTTCAGTCTATGGATGTCTTTTTCTATGAGATGAGTCTCCTGGAGGCAGCATATTGTTGGGCCTTTTAAAAAAAATCTAATCTGCCAGTCTATGTCTTTTGATTGGTGGGTTTAGGCCATTAACATTCAGAATTATTATAGAGATAGGATTTGTATTTCTAGCCATTCTTGTTTATTTTTTGTACTTAACTGACTTGGTTTCTCCTTTGATTAGTTTTTCCTTTAGGGTAATATCTCCCTGTGCTGTTTTTCATTGTTGTTTTTCATTTCCTCCTTGCGGAATATTTTGCCAATGATGTTCTGCAGTGCAGGATTTCTAGCTGTAAATTCTTTTAGCTTTTGTTTATAATGGAAGGGTTTTATTTCATCATCAAATCTAAAGCTGAATTTTGCTGGATATAAGATTCTTGGTTGGCACCCATTTTCTTTCAGAGCTTGGAATATGTTGTTCTAGGATCTTCTAGTTTTCAGGGTCTGGGTTGAAAAGTCTGCAGATATCCTTATTGGTTTTCCTCTATATGTAATCTGATTCCTTTCTCTCATGGCTTTTAAGATTGTCTCCTTATTCTGTATGCTACGTATTTTCATTATAAGTTGTCTTGGTGTGGAGGTGTTATGATTTTGTACATTTGGCATCCTGTAAGCCTCTGATATTTGCTTTTCTAATTAATTCATGTTTGGAAAATTTTCTGATATTATTTCATTGAATAGATTGTTCATTCCTTTGGTTTGAAACTCTATGCCTTCCTCTATCCCAATAACTCTTAAATTTGGTCTTTTTATGTTATCCCATATTTCTTGAATGTTCTGCTCATGGTTTCTTACCATCTTAACTGTATGATCTACAGTTTTTTTATATTATATATTTTGTCTTCATTGTCCGAGATCCTATCTTCCATGTGGTCTAATCTGTTCGTGATAGTTTCTTTTGAGCATTTAATTTGGTTTATATTTTCTTTCATTTCAAGGATTCATGTTTTTTTTTCAAAACTTCCATCTCCTTATTGAAGTAATCTTTTGTTTCCTGTCACTCTTTATCAAAATCATCCTTTGCTGCCTGTATTTGTTCACTTATATCACCCTTTAATTCACAGAACACTTTAATTATGTACATCCTGAACTCCTTCCTGTCATTTCTTCTGTTGTGCTGGCCATGGGTCCTAATAACTTGATATCTTGATTTTGGGGGGGCACCTTTTTCCCTTGTATTTTCATGCTGTTCTTGTGTCTTTCCTTCTAACACTGAGGATCCACAGCATTACTGTTTTTGTATACTTTAGGCTTACAGTGCCCCTGCAGGGTTCCTATACACTCTCCTGCCCAGCAGGTGTTCCAAGCTGGGAGTTACCACAACTAAAGATGGTGACAAGATGGAGGCAGCTGCTTTCAGTGATGGAATGTCAGGTCAGGTGTGTGTGTGGGGGGGTGTTGGGCAGTGTGTTCAAAGATGCTGCTCGCACCCAGTGCGGCCTCTGTGGCCGTTGGTGGGGCTGACCTGGGCCTGCCTGGTATCCACAGGTGTTGGTCTGAAAAATATAATGCCTTGATCACAATTTAAAGGGGGAAATAAGTGAAAACTGATTCCAGTATGTGAACATTTAGGCTCGACCATACTAGAAGACATAGCATAATAGTCAAATGTTTGCTCCTATATGTAGAATGGCCTATTTGCACACATCTGTATAACTGAGTGCAGACTAATCCAGGTATGTTGTGATGGCTGTCATACTTGGAAAATATAGAAATTTTCCAAAATGATGAATGCGAATTCTAAACCAGCGTGAAAGCACCTATAAATTTACTGCAAATTGGGTTTCTGGAAATTTGAGTATTTGAAACTGTGCAAAAGATATTTATGTAAAGTATAGTTAAGTTGTAGGTTCAAAACATTATGAAGAAATTTTTCAACAACATGGATGACCATGGCTGCATTTCAGTCATTGAGAACTCAGGAGCAGCCTTTGCCATTTGAAGCAGAAATATCTAGTTTCAAGGTACAGTTATACCTGTCTTCCAGTCTCTGTGACAACCAGAAGAAATGTCTCCTCATATTATAGATTGTTCCCTATTAGGCTGTTGAGAACCATTGACTTATGTCACAAAAGTAAGAGGGTGATTGTGGGTCTGTCATCTGATTATTCTGTGGTGTCTTTTTGCCCTTGTTTCCCAAGTTCTAGAAATTTTTGAAACAGCAAGGCCACATGGCAATCTCACCATCACACCCTGACAGTTGGTTGATGACATAGGTTTTGTGTTCCCCAATCATTCAAAATGGAAATGAATGGAAATAAAATAAACCTGCATGTTCATAAGTACTTTGGGTTTACATAACTACAGAACTGAAAAGAAAAATGATTGTTACATGGAAAAACAATCAATCACACAAAAGAAAGAGATGGATGAAAAGCAGGATTTTTCATCTTTAAACATGAACACAGTATAATAATAATGGAATTATGTAGAAAAAGAGAAAACAAAAGAACCTCTAATGATTGTTAGAGTCAATGAATTTTGAATGTCTCAAAGCATTGAGAAATGGGTGAGTATATGTGGTTTTGATGACAATTATAATACTTTAGATTTTGCGCAAAGCTCAGAAAAAGTGGAGGGTAGGTTACATAATTCCTATCTTTGGGTGGTTTTTGTTATAATGTAAAGGATTGTAGTGATGGAGTCATAGAATCCATCCATTAAATTCCAATTGGCCATAATATTACAGCCATATGGGGTATCCTAAACTGTGATTAAAAGTGACTCAGTTAAGTTTAACAGGTACTTAATGAAGATCCAGCTCATGTCAAATCTGGGAAGGTGATACTGAGCAAGAGTGCCCCGCGTGCTGATGAGAAGCTGAACATGCTCTCTCCAACAGTTTTCCCAGAAACTCTCCTGGTGGTATTTTATTGTCACTTTAAATATGAGAACACTGAGGCTTTGAAAAGCCCCAGGGTCCAATTTGGGGCCCTAGGATGGAATGCCCATCTATTTCACCCACATGGAGGAGGAAGCTATGTCATTCATGTACTAGGTCCTGTGTTGGGAAATGTGTGTCCTGTATTTCCCTTATTCTTTAAGAAGAAAACACTCAAGTGGTAGGTTATTCTCTAGTTTTGAAGCTAGATAAATTAAAGATAAATAAAATATGGAGGTTAGTTAGTGGGAATGTTTACTTTTTAGATTTGACAAATGTGTTAATTGGACATTCTGGATTAAGGGTTTTCAGAAATTTGTTGAACTACGTTCATCCAATTTTTATAAGTCTAAAATGATGCCCACAGAAAAATGTTAGAAAATTGTCATTTGTAAAAAATATTAACAAATTTCCAAATTCTTGTTAGAATACTTTCCTTGCCCAGTGTTCTTAAAACCCACTTGCCCTTTCCCACAGACATGACACTTGTAGAGAATGTCTCTATCATAGGGGTGAAGAGATTATTTTTCATGATTAGAGTCTCTCCAGGTCTCCTCTTCCAAGATAAGATTTTCTAACGTATTATTTGGCAAAAAAATTATTTTATTTTGCCTTTGTTATAGTTATGAGATGTGTCCCATGGGGTTTGAGGTGTGCAGGTGACTGAAGGACAACAGGGAGAGGAACCAGGGGAAACTGAGGCCAGAGACTATTGGGCTTCCCTGGGACAAACAAGGCAGAGCAGAGTGGGCCAATCGGGACTGGATAGTTTGGATGGTGCTGTGGGTTGACTAGTATTTGACCCTGAGTGATATGGGGCAGGGGAGATTTGGCTGTAGGTAAAGGGGGCTGTAGATTCAGGTTGGGTGGGTTTGCCCAAGGAAGAATGCTCATAGGTAAGTCGTTTTTATATTAAGGAATGGGCAAACTCTGGGACACTCTTTTCTGAGGGTGCCCCAGGGACTGTGAGACCTTCATATGCCTGAGAACAGGAATTTAAGAAAATACAGTTGATAGAATTGATCTTGTGATGATCAGATGCCAAAAGATAACACAGAATCTAAGAGGATGTGGTTCAAACACTTTTTCTATTTGAAGAAGAAATTTCTCTGCATAATTTTAATTTATAAACATCTTTTACTTCTTCTTGCAGACAGATAGAAAGTTTAGATTTCCATCCTGACCCTGACAGACCTGAATTTGATTCCTGACTGACTCACTAATCATTAGAACATTTAGATACTTTGAGCTGAATGACTTCCATTTCTTCAAGGCCACAGAAATCTCATCACATGGCTTTGTTGTACCCATGATGGAAAGCAATGTTACAACGTGTCCCATAGAGTGGGTGGCACGTGGTAGCACTAGTACATTTTTGCTCTTCATATGAATAACAATATTGTACTTAGTTGGACCTCACAGAAAGCAAAACGCTTGAGGATTGGGAGGATCTTCTGATATTTCAGCATTGAATCCCTGTTTGTTTGAAAGAGTGTAGACAAGACAGATATCTGCCATCAATTTAAATTTGCCATAATTCAGAATCCTTCGATCTGTTTCGCCCTTATAGTCCTTGTTATGCCAGATTGAAACCAATTCTTTGTTAAAAGGTGATTATGCTGAGTGAATTGAGAACCAAGGACTCAGTTCTGAGCTACGCACTCCTGTTCTTTGGTTCCTTCATCCACCAGTGTTTGCATTTTATCTGTGGCATGAATGTGGTGTTCAGAGGCAGCTCAGCTCAGATAGTTCAGGACCTGAAATGAAATGAATTGATACTGCTTAAACTCAAACTGGGAGTGACATTTATTTTCTTTACCAATGAGGGTTTGATTGAAATCTCTGTGTTGAAATTGGTGAAAATTAAAGCAAGATTCTCCAAGCTCTCAGCCAAAGTAATATTATTTTCCCCCCTCAGAATTCCTGTTGTACTTTATTTTCTAACTTTTTAATGACCCTTGGCACTCCTGCCACAAGCCATCATTGTTATAGGTCTTGAATTCTTTCTTATCCTACATAAAAATATGCTGCATTCTTGAGATCCTGCCTCGTGTCTTCCAAACTAATGACTTCAGCTCTTGCACATACTAGGCACTCAGTGGATTGTTGGCATTGCCAATAGCCTGCCTGTCAAGTTAGCAGGAGCCACAGCAATGAGTCACAAATGCAGATTCGCCTGACTGTGCTGATTAACTTTAAAATTGTTAGTTGGCTTGCCTGGTACAGGAGCTGAGAATGGCCAGAGGGCAGAGATGCCATAGCACCTGAGCTCTGTGTGTGGAGGCACAATGCTGGCTGACTCCCCAGCTCCTTAGACAGATGTTTCCTCATGGGCAGAGTGTTGGTAGGCATGGTCTCTTCTTCCTGCAATTTCTGTGAGGATTAAATGAATCACATGCAAATTGATTCTGGGCAAAGTGGTAAAGTTACATCCTGAAAAAGAGATGAACAGAAGAAAATCACAGATCTTAAAGTATAAACATCAACTCTGACTGTAAGTAGGTTGCTCGTTTAAAATCTGAGATCATGGCCCTTCATGAACACGGAGTTTGGCTGTTCAATTTCATCTATCAGAAACTCAAACTGAGTTTCCCTCTTCTGCTCCACCCTGCCCAGCTCTAATTCCATGTCCCAGGCTCTGATAAAGTCCTACCTTGACCACATCCAGCAAAACCTTGCAGTTTATTGCCTCCAAGGTACATATGTAGGCATGTAGACCTAATCTTCTTCTGACTTCCTCCTTTCCCCCATGACAATTAGTGCAATCTGATGATTCAGAGATGTATTTTGAATTTACTCTTCAGAATTTAAGCAGCAAGATGGGGCCAATAGGTAACACTGGAAAATGCTGCCTAATTTTGTGAATTGAAAGCAGCATAATGGAACTATTTAGTACATATTTGAAAAGATTTGTAGAAAGCATCTAAGGTGTGTTGAGATAATTGTTTGATTGTGATGCTAATGCACGAGATTAAGCCTTGTGTAAAGTATTTGGTATTTCAAACCTCTGGAAAGAGTTTTCACCGTCTAGTCAACATTAATTTCTGAGTATTCAGAAGTAGGGCACAGACAGGGAAAGCATAAGGATGCATGTTGGAAAAGAAAAGACACCCAAATGGGATGAATGCTCAATTCAAGTGCACAATGTAGTGCCCTTTACTGTCACACAAAAGCCTAAGATTATCATTCATTTTCTTAAGCAGAAAAATAGCATAGAAGAGGACCATTTTTAATTATTTCATTTCCTCCCAAGGATGGATTCAAGAGATGCACATCTTAGAAAATGCATTCCCTGGGGTGACATTAAAATCATTCAGCTGACACAAGCTAAGACAGTCAGGAACTCACCATTCAGAGCTCTTCCTTCTGGCCCCCTGCTGTGCTGCCTAAGGTCTAGACTTCCAATCCATGCCACCTCCCTGAGCTAGACTTTAGGTGGACTTCCCTTCCTGCATGTAAAAGCTGTGGTTAATGGGTTTTCTTTTCAAATTGAGGTAGTTATCATATAAGACAGATTTCAGAAATTCCTAATCACCTGCAGAATGTTCTAAAATTCCCCAAACTAGGAAAGCTGCAGCTATTTAGATCTTTGAAGACATAATTTTTATTTATTTATGCATTAAATGGAATTATATTTAATAATTTATTATTTTTAAAATCTGTCAGATAAAATTGTACGTGTTTGTCATGTGCAACATGCTGATTTGAAGTGCATGTACATTGAGGAATAGCTCCCATGTGGAGGGAGAACACATATAACATGACACAGAGCTATTACCAGGAGGACACCGCATGGTACAAGAAATGTCTTCAACTTACTCCTCCTCTAGCTGAAATTCTGTATCCTTTGATAAACATCTCCCACCTAGTCCTAGAGTCCCAGGTGACCCCCATTCGACTTTCTACTTCTGTGAGATCAACTTTTTAAGATTTAATACTTGAGATCAGGCAGTATCAGAGAAAACAGAGTTTAACTGAACCAGATATACCTCGTTGTTTGAAAGTCCTGAAAGAATGCAGAGTTAGGAACCCAAGAAGTTCACCTGTGGAGGAAAGTACTTGGGAAAGGTCTTGAAAGTGAACTTGCATTTATTTAGGAGTGCTATTCAATATATTGATCTGCCATTACTATAATTATTAAGAGAAGTCCACATTGTCAACCTGGATTTTATGTGCTCCAACACTATTCTTTCTGCCCCAGAATGTACACAGTATATGTAGATAATAAGGAGAATACATTTAAAAATTATGGAATTAAACTGTTTCATATGCTGCTTTATTTGCAAAATATTAAAAGCTTTTATTTAGAAGCCAACTAGACACACACACACACAAGCTGAAGCTTTTTTTATTAATTTTTTATTTGTTTTAATTAGTTATACATGACAGTAGAATGTGTTTATGCACTTTGATATATCATACATAAATGGGATATAATTTCTCATTTTTCTGAGTGTACATATTGTGAAATCATATTGGTTATATAGTCACATATATACATAAAGTAATACTATCTGTTTTATTCTACTATATTTCCTATCCCTACATCCCTTACCATCTTTCTCTACCTAATCTAAGGTAATGTTATTCTTCTCTAGTGGCCACCTTCCCCCACCCCTTCTTATTGCAAATTAGATATTGGGAATTTGCATACACATATTAGAAAAAACACTCAGCCTTTTGTTTTTTTTTGGGGGGGGGAATTGGCTTATTTCACTTAGCATGATATTTTCCAATTCCATCTATTTACTGGTGAACTATGGAAAGCAGTATGGAGATTCCTTAGAAAACTGAGAATGGAACCATCATTTGACCCAGCTATCCCGCTCCTTGGTTTATACCCAAAAAACTTAAAATCAGCATACTACCATACTACAGTGAAACAGACTGATGCTTTTAACGTTCAGCTCTTGAATATCTCGAACTTTGACGACAGACATTTAATGATAGAACATCCTATATTCTGAAATGCATATATAGATACATTTCAGTACAGAATTCAAAACGTTTAATATTATTAGACAGATCCATTACATACTCAACACAGACTCAATTTAGGAAATGTTGGGCAACTGAAAAATCTTCATGATTGAAGGTGACGTATTGAATCCCACTCCACAAAGACAGGTAAGATGTTGTTGGGGCTCCTTCTACTCTGGCTCATCTGTATCTCTATTTTGTGTTTTATATGAAACAGGATTATGCTATGCATACTGTTTTAAACCTTTTTTCATCACTTAGTATCGTTAGCATTTCTGCAATGAATATTCTTCTACACCATGATTTTGAATAAGCACTTCTGACTTGATCATATGACTACATCGTATTATATTTAATCTAGCATTACTGGGTCTGTGGCATACAGTTTCTTTGCTATGCTAAATAATCGCAATGTTCGCCCATGTGAATACATATTGGAGCATGACAACTCTATTTTCTTAGGATACATTTTTAGAAGTCATTTTGGGATTAAGATAAATTAACATATTGAGACTTTTGACACACACAAATCAGCAAATTATTCCTGAGAAAGTTTGTCCATGATTTATTTTTCATCTTTTCTAATGTGATGCTGAAACATTCTTTACTCTGATAATTGGTGAGGCTGGATATTTTGTGTTTTACTGTATTTACTATTCTATATGGTTCCTGCCCGTTCCCTGCCTTACCTGTTTTGCTTGCACATCGGTGATCTTTAGATGACATCACTTCAATCTGACTGGACCACAGTACCCTGCCTCCCAAGTAGGGTGAGCTCTGAGGCGGGAGGGCCAGGGCCGTGATTCAGCCTGTCAGTGGGGATGTGCCTTCAAAGTTCTTTAGGACAAATAAACAAAATTTAATGAAAGAAGTGTCTGACATTAGTAATGGGGTTTACAAAAGACCTGTGCCTTATTTCATCATGCATGGTGCTACCTGAGCAATCAACAGCCAGTTCTCCCTGATTGACACAGAGCTGAACACTTTGCAAGGAGAGCTTCAGAGTCATCAAATTCCCTAGGTCAGCCCAGGGAGGCAATCAGAGAAATGGTCCTCGTTTCAGGTGAAGGGAAGGAAAGCTGAGTCACCTCACCGTCACTGTTGTCCCTGCAGCTGCACAGTTGAATGTCACAGGGGCATTGCTGTTCTGCAGTTTTTTCTAGTGTTTAGATTGGTAGCTTCTTTTTTCCACAGCAATCAGAAGGACTTTTCTAGAACCTTTAGGTGGCTGTCTCTTGTTTTTAGATTAAAATCCCCAATCACTGTGTCCCTTCGTGACTGGCTTTCTAGCTTGTTCATTTGATCTCACCTGGTGTTACTCATCACCTTGCTGTGTGACAATTGTGACAGGTTCTTGGAAGGACAACGGTGCTCTGCACCTCAGGGCTTGCACATGTGCCCTCTTCCCAGGATTCCACCTTTTCACTTCACCTCCCTTGACCATGTCAAGATCCACATCCTCTCCCAAACACACTTGACCTCACAGTGGGCCAGACTCTCTTTGTTTTATATTCTCTTGCCATTGTGCCCCTTTTTTGGGGGGGTGGGTGGGTGGGTTGTGGCATTGATCTCAGTTGTAAATAAATAATAATTTTGTGCTTATGTCCACTTCTACCTCTAACGTCGATCCTGTGAGGGTCGGGGATGCTCTGCCTCCCCCACTGCTGTATCTTTAGCATCTGAAGCTGTGCCTGGCCAAGGAAACATGCAACAGACAATTCTAGAAGGAAGGGGAAGGAAGAATGCAGGCAGGAAGGGAAAGGTGAGTAGACTGAGCGGGACAGAAAGAAGAACAAAGGAAGCCCGGAGACACATGGAAGAGAAACATTCTGGCTGTTTTTTAATTTTCCATTCAAGGAAAGATTTGGTTAATGGATGCATCTTGTTTTTTGTTTTTTTTAAATCTAATGTTTTTCAGAACTGGGAATCATAAATGTCTATTCTATTCAGGCCAGCCAAACTGGCTTTCAGCAACGAGAAAGATTTAATATAAAGAGCATCAGAAGAAACATAAATTTGTAGCTTAATGCTCACCTACACAAATCCAAGTGCAAAAATGCTTTGGATAGGAAAAGCCAAGTACTCAGGGCAGATGCATCTCTAAGTGCTGAAACATCAAGAATGGCAGCCTTCACTGTGAGGCAAGGGGCAGCAGCCAGGTAGGGAGGCAGCAGCCTGAGGAAATAGGAAAGGGGAATTTGATAAATATTTACATTTGTGCTGCAAATATCAGTGGACAAAGAATTAGCATTAAGGAAAATAAACATCTCTCTGAGGCTTGCTAGAGACATGGGGAAACACAGTCTTCAGTGCAAGCAGATTAAGAAATAGTGGTACAGATAAGAAGGACCAGCTAGTTAAAAGTCTAGAACTCAGAATTTTAAACTAAGGTTTATTTTGGTTGGAAAATAACTCAAGGTATAAAAAAGGAAATTATTTTCCATATAACAAATTTCACAGCTTCCCTTTCATCTCTTCTGATGTCTTTCTTTTTTTTTTAAAGGTAGGTTTGTCAGGAGAAAGAAGAATTTGCCTCTTAGAGTTAATTTTGGAGCTAATGCCAGGTTTTGTGCCCAGTGTGATACATAAATTATCATGAAGAAAATCTGATCAAAGTATCATTTGAGTGGAAATACCCAAGTGGCCCTGTGCACCGTGGTAAAAAAAACGTTAATGGTAAAAGGTAAGAATTGTGTATTTGATTGTTGCACAGTAAGTATTGAAGTTTAATAAAATGAATTTCACTGTTTGCAGCCGTGGGAAGGGGAAGGACTATGCTTAGATATTTTTGTTTCTGAACCTCTAACTAAAAATTAGCATTTGAAAATATATTCAATGAAAAAAAAATACTCATTTCTCAATGAATCAATGGAAATTTAAATTCTCCTATTAGTTATATGTTGGATTTCAGAAATACAAAGAGGGGAGGTTAAAATAAGATTAGTAGAAAAAGTCAAACAGAAGGTAGTTAATGCTATGTTATAAATGAGTAATACATTCATTCCTGTAAGAAGGCTTGGGAGATCTAAAGGAATAAGCACAACTGTGGATAAAAAGGAATTTAAAGTGGAGGCGCTGGGCAGACTACAGTGATTAAAAGGTACAATTCATCGTCATAACAACATGAGGCAAATAGCTTCCACTCAGTGTGCGAGCTCTTGGAGGGACTCATTCAATATTTCCCATTTCGTTAAGAGGATGTAAGGAAGTCATTTTCTCTGTATTGAGCAGCGGACACCATGTTCCAAAATGAGGCTCTTAGCACCCCAATCCTACAAAGGCAGGACACTCTGTCAATGCAATGTTTTCTTGTTTTTTTTTTTTTTTTTTTTACTTTGTTTTCTCACCTGCATCTAAATTCCAGCTCCCTTCAGGGAAACCTTGGAGGTTTCTGCTAGGGGCTGTTCATACTGTAAGATCTTAACCAAAGAATAGACATGGCTTATGGCAGTTTTGTGATGATACTGGTGGTTTTGACAGGGAAGATGGCATAGGTAGAGGAATCAGAGCATTTAGAGTTACCTAGGGGTTTTATCTAAAGGTTCAGGGAAGGGAGATTTCTGCTTCAACTCCAGCTCTGCTGGCTGCTGGGCAACAGGAGGAGAGTTTCTGAAACTCTCTGAGCTATATCCCTTACCAAAGGACAATATTTATACATTACAGATTAAGTTCAGACTTGAAAATGGTGTTGTACATAAGAATCTTAACAGGGTACTTCACATAGAAGCCTTCAGGGAACAGTAATTTAAAACAAAAATAATGACAATAAATTAGTGACTGCATACGATTTGGCATTCTCAGAAACATGAGTGTTTAATTTTTGGTTTATGTTTAACAAGGAAGTGGACGATGGGAGGAAGGATCTTATCTTGCATGAAGGGCTGAGCTTGTCTCTGTGACCTTGGGGGAGTTATCAGACCTCCCAGGCCCTAGGGTTCCTATATCAGTTTCTTATTTCCACAAACTTGGCATCTTAAAACAACATATGTGTGTTGTCTTACAGTTCTGTGGTTCAAGTAGTCTGACACAGGTCTTCTGAGGGTGAAATCAAGATGTCAGCAGGCTCCATTTTTCCAGAAGGTTCTAGGGGGAGATCCATGTCCAGCTTCCAGAACCTGTCTCCTTTCTTGGCAAATTCCTTTCTCCATCTTTGAAACTCCACCATCTTACTCCTTTTCCACTTTTATGGATCCTTATAATTACATTAAACCCACTTTGATAATCTGGGTTTATCTCTGCATCTCAGGTCAGCTGATTGGCAACCTTAATTTCATTTGTGATCCTAATGTCTCCTTGGCATAGAAGATACAGTTGAGTGTCCCTTATCTGAAATGTGTGGGACCAGAAATAGTATTTCTGATTTAGTGTGTTTGTATGTGTGTGTGTGTGTGTGTATATATATATTTTGGAATATTTATGTATATCTAGTGATGTGTCTTGAGAATAAAACCTAAGTCTAAACATGAAATCCATTCATGTTTCAATTACACCTTGTACATATAGCCTGAAGGTCATTTTATGCAATGTTTTAGTGTTCCTGTGTTTAGAATGAAACCTGCCACATGAGATCAGGTTTGGAATTTTCCACATGTGGCATTATGTTTGTGCTCAGAACATTTCAGATTTTGGAGCAATTAGGATTTTGGGGTTTAGATCTGTAATATATTCACCTGTTCTGAGAATTAGAACCTGGACATCTCTGGTGAGAGGTACTATTCTGCACAGTTTCCATGCTATGGTGACTAATATAATAGGAGTTGTTTTCAATTAAAACAATAAAATTTTCACTTATTTGTTAATGATATTTTTGTAAGACAAGTGCTTTCTCTTTGAGCATTGTCTCCTTGTTGGGGTTCTGCATCTTTTTAAATATACCCATAATAGAAGTCTTTCTTAATTATACCCATAACATATGTTGATTAGTTCCAGTTTCTTTTTTAATTAAGAAGAAATTTTTAAAAATTGTATGCATAACACTTTTAGTATTTTCATGATTATTCCATTTTACATGATTTTCTCATTCAAACCTAGTTCAATTACCTTTTAAAATAGTTTTCTCCCATCTTTCCAAATATTTCAATTTAATTTCTATAGAAAAATTATTTTTCACTAATATTCCCCAATGAATGTAAAGTGTAACCAAATTATATACTTTCAATAACAATTACAAATGGCCTAATCAACTACAAGGGATCGTGGCTTGCCTAGAATTTACCCAGTGGAAGCACAGGTGTGCAGGCAAATGAGAGAGCCAGGGACCAGGAGTCATAAATCACTGTTCCACTGAAGGAATGCAGATTGCTAAGTCGCTAAGTGGAAGTTGATTAAAAGAGCTTCTCCTCTAAGAAGGACTAATGGTGTTACATGCTTAGTATATACCAGGCACCATGTGATATGTTTAAATGCATTATATATTTTAATTATTATTACCACCCTTCAAGAAGAGTCCAACTTGACTAAGGAAGCAATTTCCCTAAAGCCAAGTAGTTAGCAGGAAGTGGACTTAGGATCTGAGTTTACATAGTTTGACTTCAGTAGTTTACCAGTTTCATCCCCACTCTGCTACCCTTGGCCACACGAGCCTCATACATACCCCTGCTCAGAGAATGAAAGGAGAAACCTAGTGTGAAAACGGCCAGTGGACCTAAGTCTAGGTTAGGGCTCGTGCTTATTCACACTTAAGGCTTCCAAATCTGAGTATTTATAATTTTTAATAAAAAAGCAGTTGATTAATCATAGAACATAGACTTCAAAGTCCTGGGCCCAGAAATATTGAAAATGCAGTAGGTGCACTACATGGAGGAACAGCCACCATCACTGAGCACTCATGGTGCACCAGGCCCTGCCCAAGTCTCTGGCAGACTCCTCATTCCATCCAATGCCACAGCAGCCATAAGGAGTAGTTGCTTCTGTTATCCCATTTTGCAGTTGCGAAAGCTCAGCAAAGGGACGCTAAATGGTCTGCTCCAGGTCACAGAGCTAGCAGGTGGAGCCCAGGCTGAATAGATTCTAAAATCTACTTCTTGCACATCTTTATCTGAGGAGAAGAATAGGTAAAATGCTATTATCCAGAAAAATTGACAGCCTTTTGAAAAATGCAAAACGTTGAATGGGTTCATCTTGCACACCAATTCTTTGTTTCCATTTTATTCTGATCCCCGTCCCCCTGCCTTCAAATGCCATTAACCCTGCAGGCCAAGAGATGGCCTAAGAGCCACCTGAATGATATATCAAGAGCTTGTTGAGAATAAACCAGCAACAGGATGCATGTATGTTTTGTAGGTCTATCATTTATGTGAAAAATTGTTGGAATGAGTGATTGTTTGAATGTGACTTCTATGGAGATAACTGCCTTGAGATGAACATCTGCATGGGTAGAATACTAAGTTCTTTCCTCACCAGTTACCTGCCACTCTCCCATTTTCCAAGGGGAAGACAAGGTAAATCCAGGGTCCTTTGGGGAAGAGGCATGGCTATATCCGAAGAGAAATTCTGACCCTGGAGGCCAAGGCAGGGCCTCGATGACTCCTTAGCTACTCGGGCCAAAGGCCTTCTTAAACCAGGGAGACCAGCCACTTTCCTGTTTCCCACAGGTGGGGTCTATCACCCCCTGGAGTTCTCAGTGGCATCAAAGGTGGCTCTCCAGAACCTCCATAGTTCCCTAGGCCTTGGGCACTGCTTCACCACTGAGGACCCCCTGCCACAAGGACCAGGAGCCTGCAGATTGACTCAGGCCCGGGGACTTGCTACTCTGAAGAAAGAGAGAAAAGGATGTGAATGAAGGAAGTGAGTGGCCAGGAGAAGTGTTTGGGCCCCAGGCTTTTGTGGCCTCCCCTGGAAGCACCATCCCCTCATCAGGCCACCCCTTTGGCCTCTGTCCGTGGTGGCCTTGGCTTGTGGCTTCATTTTTTCTTGGTAGAATATGAACTCCAGAAGGCAGAGCCTTAGTTCCCATGCCCAGAAGAGCATCTGGGTTTTGATAAGCACTCATGTATTTATTTGAAAAAAAATGCCTAAGTATATAAATTCATGAATGAAATCACAGGGGAGTAGGGTGATTGACAAAGGAAGGCAAATCTGGGCAAGGAATTGCCGCACTTAAACATGATGAAAATGAGAGGACGCCTGACGGAGAGGGGACTCACCACACTCTGGTCTTATCAGGAGGTTGAAGCTCTGCATGGGGATGATGGAAGTTTGAGAATGTGGGTATTTCCCTTTTCTTGTCAACACACCATTGATCAGATCCAGGTTAAGTGGAACTGTCTGGTACAGCTTGCTTGAAAAATCTCTGGATTTGGAGTCGACGGGGCAGAGTTCATCTGCTCCTGGTAATTTTCTAGCCATGAGATTTTTGGGCAAATCACTTAAGCCTGTCTGTGTAATGAGGTTTGTAATGCTTCTGCCTCCTATTCTGGAATCAGAAAGATAAGTCTCCTTTTTGAGAAGAGAAATGTGAACTACATCTCTGTTTCTATCTCCTCTGGTCTCCATCTCCATATCTCTTTTGGCTCTGCTGTGATGAAAGGAGTCGTCAGCTAGGCAAGGGATTTTGCAGGGAGAAAAAGCAATCCCGAGGACTCCCAAATTCCTTTTCATTCCGATGCTGTGATGTGGGCCATCTTTCTCTATCAACAAGACAGAGAAGGATACAGGGTATTCAAAACTCATGAATGAAATATGAGGCAAGGTCTCAGGTCAAATGATGTTTGATGAGGATCTTTCTTTCTCATGAGATAGGTCATTTCCCTGAGTTCTCTCATATTCAGTATACAGAAGACCAACCTTTTTGGAGCCATCAAACTCTTCGAGGACACAGACTTGCTTAATTTTATTTTGGGACTCCAACCTGTATCCACAAGACTCATGTTAATACCAGAATTGTGAAATGCACTTGAGGAAGTGTGTGCTGTAAACTCCTTGGTCCAAAAGATGTGCTGGAAGTTCATGTTTATCACTTGTGTTGATGGTAAATATGCTCACAGATTCCTCAGCTCCATCACTGTTGGGGAGAAAGCTGGTCAGCTTGTCTGAGGGAAATCCAGTTGTTGTCCGTGTGTCTCACTGTGGGTTACCTTGCGGGCTTATTGAGAAAAATCAGGTACAACGATGGCCCCTGAAACTCTTTTAAAACTATAAAAAGGAAAATCTATGACAGGCATTGGGTAATGCTATCAGAGGAAGGATGAGATTAAAAGGACAAGAACTAATGTTCGTCAACCATGGCCCTTGGAAGGAAACAAGATGCTCCAGGCACATATATCCTTGGTTCTTTATAACAATCCTTGTACATCATCAGGCCCTTTAGAAGTCCTTGGTGTTAGAAAGATCATGACTTAGGTTCCTACTTCATGTGAGGTTCACAATGACCAATAAATAATACAAGCATAAATGATGTCCTACAAATTTCTGTTTTCCCCACAATTATTTATAATTTTTAACATTACAAAACATCTATTTCTTACCAAAAAAAAATAATGTCCCTGGCTTTCTGGTGCCCCCACTGTGTACTTAATCTTCCTACTGAAGACTCCCCAGCAACTAGATTTATACCATCTTCCAGATGGTGTAAATTAGATAGTAGAACTCATCCCCAACTCATTTCTGTCTCATCACCTTAATTCAAAATTATTTTCAAAACAGTTTGGGCATCTTCTAAGATTGATTTTCTTCCAGTCCCAAATTTGGCTAAGTGAACCATTAAAAAGAGAAACAAATGGAACCACGTAACAAATTGAGACACGCCTCAGGCTACCAGCACGCTTCCCTTTAACTCCCATCTGCTGACTCGAGTTCTAAGGTGCGGTGTAGCAGCTGAAGGCTGGTGTGCGTTGGTCTGTTTTTTGTTTTTTGGTTTTTTTCCCTCCCTGCAGATCCATGCCCTACCTAATGCAGGCATGACATTAGGACCTGCTGCCCCCAAGCAGCCAGAACTTCCCCCACCATTCTAATGACTGGATCCCAAGGCACAGGCCTGATTTGGAAAGCATGGTCCTTAATGCTTCACCTGTTCTCGGGTAGGTCCCTGCACACAACCTGCCCCTGTCTGCAGAGTCCACTTGGCATTTTGTGCTGATGACGGGGGCTAGAGAAATCTCCTCTGTGAAATTGAGAAAAAGAAGCCGTTTGCTTCTGCAGGTAATAAAGAACCTAGCAAGAGTCCTGTTTCTGGAACACAGGTGCAGCTGGTGTGTTCAGGCCACATCCTGAATTTATTCAGCACCTGCACTTGCAGAGCAATCAACATTCCTCTCAAGTCTGAGCATGATGTGTTGGGAGATGTGCTGCTTCCTTCTCTATAAAATGAGGATGTTCGACTTCATCCTCTGGAGGGCTCCTCTGCCTCCGACACGTGTGAGAACGACATTCATGGTGAATTCCTCAAGCGTCTCCCCTCTGTGTCTGGCATAGACGTGTTCACCTCCGCTGACCTGGATCAATGGCTGAAACAGTCAGAGCTGTCTTTCAAGATGCAGGTGAAAGCGAATTATTTCCATGCCCATTTGGTTCCAGCGACTTCCCAGTAGACTTGGCACAGAAGCCAACTTTTCGCCAGTCCTCATGACTGGACCTAGTCTCTGATCATCCCTGAGACCTCGTCTTTTCCCAGTTGAGTGAGTTTTTCTGTTTGTGTAGTGGGCTAAGTTATTTCAGGGCAAAAGTCTCGCCTTTGCTGTATGGTATGGGGTGTGCCTCTTCCCAATTCTTCTGGCCACATAGGGGGCTTCTCTCCCATCAACCTTTTTATTTTCCTCATAATCCTTAACCAAAACTGAAATTGAACTCATCTGTTACCTGTTTTCCTTACTGGAATTCATGTTGAAAATAAAGACCTTGTCTTTTTTGTTGCCTAATCATTCATAACTGAAGAGAGTAGTGTCCAGTTGGTACGTGTGTGAAATGAATAGAGACAGCACAGCAGCTTACAGGTACCTGTGACTTACTCTGTGCCAGGTACTGTTCTAAGTGCTTTTATACATCAACTGAGCTTTTAGAGCAGCCTTAGGAGATGAGTGCAATTATTATTCCCATTAACAGTCTAGAAATTGAGGAGCAGAGAGGATGAATGACTTGCTAGATATTTTAATTATTTGCCTAAATATAATTATTTATTATTTAATTAATTATATGCCTAAACTCCACAGCTTCAAGTGTTTTGGGGTGGAGCTTAACCAATCATCTACAAACACCTTTGGAGAAAGGGATTTGTGTATGTGGATTTGTCACTGTGCTGTGATTGTCCTCAATAAAGTGAGAAAGTTCACAAATTCCTTTGTCAGGTAATTAACAAAACCTATTTAGGAAGAAATCAGTTTTTTTTTTAAGTTGTCTACACCTTTTTTGCCTCTGGAGAATCAGAGCAGGAATTATAAAAGAACCCCATACTCTGTTGTCTGCTAAGTACCTGAAACTATTAGGACTGGTAGAGTTTTTATTTTCTTTTATTTTCATGTTTTATCATACCTTTAAGCCCTGTGCAATTAAAAAGTTACCCTCAATATGTTAAGATTAATAAAGTAAATATTTTACAAGCTGATTTTCTTTCTTGGGTATTAGAATGAATGATTCACAGCTACATGAACCCTACTGGCTTTATTGAAATATTAAAATATATAAATAATTTATATGGAGACAGACTCACAGAAGATATGAAATCTTCAGAACATTACACATATAAATTATATACACTATTTGATTCAAGAACTTTAATGTGTTAGAAAATCTCTATCTCACCCTTCCATGTTCAGCAGGCCCTGAATAGGATTTGGGGGAGGAAGGTTAAAACGAATATGAGGAAGGAAAATTAGGATCCTAGACTGCCAATTTTAGCAAAGTGCAAAACCAACTATTGTCCTCAAATCAGCCAGATATGTTATTCAGGAAAACAGATGCATTTTTATGAGAGGCCATAATATAAGCTTTATTGCTATAATAAAAAAAATTCAAGCTAGACTGGTCTTATTACTTCCCCTCCCCAATTCCAGGCATTTCCTTTCTAACAGTTGTAATGCTGCAATTCCTTGTTCAATTCTTGCTTTGCCTAACAACTTGAAGCTTGCAGTGGACAGGGTCTTTGCCTGCTTACTATTCCTCCCATCAGGCGTAGCTGCCTTAGCTGAGCTCATTACTCACCGTGTCTCAGAATTCTCAGCTAAATTACAGACAGTGCAAGTGGCTAACCCACAGCATTTTAATGAGGAATATGTGTGTCAAGCACATGACACATTTAGAAATAGTCCAGACCCCCTGCTGGCTCTTATTAAATATTAGGATTCAGAACTCAAAATGGAACTGATATTGTCACTGGAGTGTATGTTATATGGGAGAAGTAACTTTCATGTAAGTTTTGTTTGTTGAGCATTTCTGGTGTCTAAAACAGTGTCCTATACATAATCGGCACCTTGTTAATAATTCTTGAATAAATTTGTTACTAAATTAATATTCCAGATCCTTAATTAGATTGTGATGCTCTGTTACAGTATGGCATAGAGAATTTGCATGCATGTGTGCATGTACACCCGCATCCCTTTATTTCCATGATTCTCAGTATAAACTTTTGATTAATTACACTGGCCATCTATGGTGAGGACAGCCAAATTGCACCAGGCGTTCTCCCAGCGCCGGCCATCTGGGAAGGTGGGCCACTCGCTTTCAGCTTTCAGCTGCCTTTGAACTCTGCCTCTGGCCATTTCCCCAGACATTTCTGTGTGCTCTGGATCAAAGCCATAGCTTGCTTTCATTTTGCAAGGGGGCAGTGCAACTTATCATCACAAGGGTTGCAGCAGGAAAGTAAATAGCCCCTCACCTTAAATGCCAATTTATTGTCCCCACTCTGTCACACTTGATTAAAATACAGAGTTTGCCTCCAAGGCTGAAATTAGCTTTTCATTTTGACTGACTGCCATCCAGGTCTGAAAAATAGCAGCTCGTTTGTTTCAATATTTACCACATCCATTCAGAAGAGGTTTACATTATTGCCAATTAGGACTTAATTGTTATCCATAACTCAAACATTTGCTGGCTGTTTGCAGAGGAAAAGCCATGATTCTCTTTTTACCATGACTTCAACCACCCTTAGACCCTTGTCCCATGAGTGGAGGAATTTCTTCTCCTTAAGGTAGACTTCCTCCCCTCTCTTAGTTTCAGGGTGGACTAAAGCCAGACATTAATTGCCCAGTTTAATGGAAGATGGTTAAGGCTGTGTGTTGTCTGCTGTTTTTGCCTCCCTGTTCTGTGTTTCTCAGTATTGTTTCAGCAGAGATCTGATTGGACTTTGGAGATATTCTCTGTCGCTTGGATGTGCATATTCCCCTGGCTGGACCCCCCTGTTTTTCCCACTGCCCCCTAGAGCATGTTCTCAACACAGCAGGTGTCAATGCAGAATGATCCCTTAAACTTAGGTCACTTGACTCTTCTGATTGCAAGCCCCAAAAGCCTGCCTGTCTTGCTCAGGGTAGAGGCCAGCATCTGCACCGTGACTCAGAGTTCTGTACCTCCTCTCACCATTTCAACTTGATGTCCTGTCACTCTTTCCTCCAGTGTTCTGTACCTACTACACCAGCTTCTCTGCTATTTCTCAATGACATTTGGGGAGCTCCCACCTCAGGGTCTTTGCACTTTTTCCTCCACCAGGAGCAATCAATTCTAGGAATCCCAGTGGCTTGCTTCACATCTCAATATTAGAGGCAGTCCTGTTAAATTGAATTAAGTTTGACCTAAAGATTTCTCTCTGTACGCTGAGCTGTAGCCTAACTTGATGTGTAAACAGACTGTAACCTACTCTTTTAATGAGCTGCTGAGTCTCAGCCAATCACAAGTGGCCAACTGTACAAATGGTGTTTTAATGGCAGATGCGAGCTGTAACCAATCAGGCTGTCTGCATGCCTCTCTTCTGTTTTCTGTATGTCACTTCCTCTTTTCTGGCTATAAATCTAACCTGCCTATGTGGTGAGGCATTCTGAATCATTTTTGGTCTGATCTGCTGTCTGATGCTAGAATCACAAATGAAGCCAATATTGTTGTAATTTTCTTTTAACAGTCTGGAACCACCCTGTGGAAGAAAGCTACCTCCTTATCAGGATTCGGCATATTATTTAGTTATTTATCACCTGTCTCCTCAAAGATGTAAATTCCATGCAAGCGTGGATGCATCCATTCGTTTCTGCAGCCCTGGGTCCTCCTTGTTTTCAATCTCTTGCTTTCTGGTGACCTCATGCCTGACTTTGCCACTACTCAGTGCTTTCTGGCTTTCCAAATGCCCCCAGCAACCTTCCAGTCCTCATGGCACCTCGGGTGGCAAAACAACCAGTCCTCCATTACTATTATCTCACATCGTTCTATTTCCCTCACAGCACGGAACTAGTTCACCTAAGGCATGAGAGTACTTTCATGTTAAAAAGTTTCTGTTATATCTAAGTGCATATCTCATCAGTGGAATTTTCATCAATGCCTCAGTTTTATGTGTGTGGTAGATTCTGGGAAATCAAGACATGTCGTAGATAAATCAGACTCTTGGCTTTTCCTAAAAGTTGGACATTCTGACAAATTCTCTGCTGCTACTATAGCCCAGAGCTAAGCCTCATCTGACTCATGTATCAGGTGTGGGTTTTCACCATGGCTTCCAGCAGGATCTGTATGCATTTATATAGGTTCTGTGGCCATTTGAGTCTTCATTGCTAGACTGACTGTGTCCCATCCTTGGTTTGTGGGGGAACTGAAAACTTTCAGCTCCCTCCTCAGGGGATATGCTGACATCAGGTGCCAGCGTGAGTGCATTCTCCTCCCTTCAAGATGCATGGATGGCTTGTCTCCAAGCATGTTCAATGAGTCTAAAGTTTTTCCTGTCCTGATACTCTTGAAGCCTGTTGTTTTAAGGTACATTTAAAAAATACTGGTTCTGGTCCAGGTCCAATCCAGACCAATTAAATAGAAACTCCTGGTCTCCAGGACCCAGGGTTGGCAACTCTTGGAAGGTTTGGGGTAATTCTAAGGATGCAGCCAGGTTTGAGGGGCTTCCTTGCTGATTCTTATTGCAGGGAAGTGCATTCAGTTAGGGTAGCCTGGAGGTGGACATGGTTATAGCCAAAGATGACTGCAGTCACCAGAGAGGAAATACCTCTGACCTCTACATTGGGCCAGCTAGTGTGATCCTGGGACTGTCCCCACCTGTGTGAGAGAGCAGCAGTGGGTGGCTGAAGTTTCCCATGGGCTCTTTGTGTCCTTACTGGAAAAATGAAAGGATGGGAAACACAAGGGCTGGAGAAAGAGATAAAATAGCACAACTGCAACCGACTATAGACCCCTCTCCTCTACCTAATTGGGACCAAAAAGAATGTAGCTTTGGGGCATGATTGTTTTTGCAATAGATTTGGAGCTGACTTTTAAGGATTTTATTCAAGCAAGATTTCTCTCAATCTGGGGAATCAAGCTGCAGAACTTTACTGGCTCACTAAACTTCACCAGTAATTGAACATTGTGATCTCTTTTCCCTGTCTGGGTTAAAATTTATAGCACATTCCTAAAATGATCTCTGACAGCCAGATATGTTCTGGAAACTGCAGCTAATGACAGATCCCTGGTGCCCCATGGCTGGGAGAGAGACCACGAATCTTCAGAGACTTGAGAGGTGGTTCAGGGCATCTGAAAGTCATGCCCACCTGGCCTTCCATCTTAAGCTGGTAGTTTATTGCTGGTGAATTTCAGAAAACTATCTTTCTAAGAGAGTTGGCATTGCTGTGAAGTGCTTCAACCTGCTCTGGGGCCATGGAAGAGCAAACTTTCAAATATCCTTATGTGAACAACAGTGGGCCACAATTCACGGAAAACCTGCAGGAACAAGCCTGGAGAGCGATCAATGGGACAAGGAAGAGAAGAGTTACTTCGATTTAATTAGCTCCAGGTTTGTGACAAACAGGAAGGGTGGCTGTGCTATGGCGCAGCTGCTTAATTCCAGACTCTGTTATGTTGGAACATCATCTTCTCTCCAAAACTTTGTCAAGATCATTTTACCAAGAGCACTTGCTGGAAAGCCTTTTTGGAGAAAAAGGCAAATAATGTATTCTGTCGGGCAGCCGAGCAGCCACTTAGAGAGACAGCACTTTGATTATATTCTTGGAAGGAAAGAGAGAATTGGATTTTAACTACTATTCCAAATCCCTCACCTAAGGGGTCGAATTACAAAAGAGCTCTGCATCATCCTGGTTATTACTACATACTTAGACAAGGGCAAAATTAAAAATGGGGTTATTCATCAAAAATGGCTCATTATTTTCATTAGGGCATGCAATATGCAGTTTAATACAAATGGCAGTGCAGTGGACATGTTTGCTGAATTTGGCCTTCGGGGTGTTTTAATGGTTTTGGCAACAGATGAGTATGCCTAGATTCACTCTTCTACTGGTTTTGTTGAATAAAGCCAGTAAGTTTTAGAAGAAGGTTTTAAATGGGGTCTCCATTTATCCCCAAATTATAACTATTAAAAGTGCTTGCTAGTCAGTGGGGAAAGTCTTTAAATAATTTTCTGAATTTATTGGTGTGTCTCTATTAGGCTAGTATAAAACTCCATAGTGCTAAACTAAAATTGCATTTTAATCTAAATAAATATGATTACTCTTCACTAAAGTGCTGGCGAGCAGAGGGTCTGCAAAGGCAAGACACCATCTGACCCCAGGATGCTTGTCCAGTGGAGAGAGAAATGTAATGCAGCTTCTTTCCTTGTTTTTGGTTTGCTAACACAGTGCATTTCCTGAATATGGCACCGCTGTCCCCATCAACAAAGCCAGTTGCCCGTAGCCCTGCACCTGGTCATGGGACCTGCTACTTTGTGAGAGTGAAGGGTCCAGCCCTCTAATTGGTTGAAAGTACCATTTTCCTATGATTCTGGGATTTGGGTCAAAAAGGAGAAATAAATCTTGTGAAGTAATGAAAGCTGCACATGTGCTCATCCCACAGCTTGCTTCTGAACCACATAGGTGCTCAAGTGCACAGGAGAACAAGCTGAGCATTTTCAGGGAGCAGGTAGCATGCTGGTGGGCCAAGTCACAGGCAATTTTTTTGTTGTTGTTGTTGCTGGGGATCAAACCCAGGGCCTTGTGCATGTGAGATAAGCACTCTACCAACTGAGCTATATCCTCAGCCCCCCAATTTTTTTTAAAGTCCTGACTTGTATCTTTGGCCCATTTTCATGGTGTAAATATTTGTTCTGTGACCAATTTCAAGTTTCAAGTATGTCAAACAGTTCACAAAATGCCCAGATATTTGGCAATAGGGTCTCTGGAGCCTCTTTGAGCAAGTGCCAATCCCCTACAGCAGGGGATCACATTCCAGTGTCAGAGAACAGAAATTATAAGGGTCAACTAATAGATAGGCAAGATGTCTTCAGATTTTAATAGATGCCATAATGTGAAAATCAGTGGGTTAGGATAATGGGTAATGAAAGCCAGCTGATGGGTACATATCTAGGCATTCTTGAATACAGTACATAGCACATTGCACATTTCCTGCAAGTATTATTTAGGGAAGCCCTCTCTTAGGAGTCACTATTTGAACTGAGTTCTAATGATGGAGAAAGTAGATGTCAGGCAGGTGTGTTACAGTCAGAGGTCATGGCAAATGCAGAGGGAAGAGTTTAACATGTTTGAAAATAGAGTGGCCAGTGTGGATATTGGGGGTGGTAAGTGAAATGAATGGGAAGTCTCAGGAGCTTCCCCTCCTTGCTGAGGGAGGAAGAGGATTAGGGATTAGGGAGACATGAGGTAGATACAGAAAGACTTGCATATATAATGGAGGAGCATTCTCACAACATTGGGTCCTCATTCTGGGTGTGTCCAAGGTCCAGTCGATTGATTTCCAGGCTTGGGTCTGTGAATGTCCACTATCCTTTATAATAAATTCCCACTTGGGCTAGAATTTGGTGATTTGTTATCAAAAGAGTTGTAATACCACTTGTATGTTTCATAACATGTACATACATACACATCTCTAATTTCCCCCACCCTGAGATTTAAAAAAAATATATATAATCCTGTAGGTGGGTGATGTACTTATAATCTTCTTTGGTTCTCTTTGGAAACATGTCTACCTGACCCAAACTGTAACTCCACAATGACAATGTAATGACGAGGTCCCTTGTCTTCCTTAGGTGGCGTTGGTGGGATATGGAAGAGAAAGCACCTCTTCAAACATAGTCATTTTGTCCTAGAACTTAGCCAACTTGTCCTTCCCTCTCAGTCCCTGTTTCTTCATCTGTACAATGAGGGTGTTGGGCTAGAGCCCTATTTTTAAGTAGAACATAAATTGGAGGTAACGTTAGAGGGTAAGGGGACCCAATAAGAAATCTGAATTGTATAAAAGAGTGTTGGTACACATTAAATGAACTTTCAATTGATTTTAATAATCTAAGGCAAGAGTCTCACTGTGGTCAGTAGCTATAACATCTTCACTATTTATAAATATGCCCTTTTTAACAAAAGGAGGTTTAAACTGGAATTTGGGTTTTTATAGTCTTATATATTCAAATAGCTAACAGCTTCCTTTGGAGAATCTCCTTTCTTCCCATTTTGGAGAAGAACATCCTATATGGAAAATCTACTTGAGTCTCCAAAGAAAGTACACTTGTGGGGTAGGGATGGAAAAAATTACACATAAGCAAACACTCAGCATCTGCAGGTCCAGAAAGGACTCAAGACAGTGACAGCAGGGAAGCTGCTCTTGCTGGTTCACTGATTGGAAGGAAAGGTGGGGCCGTGGCATTTCCTGGCTTCAGCTGCCCAGGTGCAAAACTTAGACTATATGAGAAAATTGTGTCTACACTGGAGATGTGATTCTTGATGAGCAAGTTAAAGTGTGACACTGGTACAGGCAAATTCCACAGACGTGCGTTGAGCTCTGAAGATGCTCTCTGCTGCCACACCCAAGGTCTTCACTTCTTCTGAAACTTCAACTTAAGTTGAGGAGTCATTGTTCAAACCTATCTTTACTTTTCTTGACCCAGAGCTAAGGTTTCTAGATTTAGCAAATTAAAGTATAGGATCCCCAATTAAATTTGAATTTTACATAAATGGTAATTTTTTTAAAAAAATAGTATGCATATTTGTCTATGCATTATTTATCCCATCAGTAAGATGCGCTTATATTAAAAAAATTTCATTGTTTGTCTGAAATTCAAATTTAACTAAGTATGTTACATTTTACCTGGTGCTTTCAACTACAGCTTATGCGACAAAGACAAAATTACACAGTAACAGATAAGGTGGATCTTATTTCAATCTGGTGCTGGGAATGCCAAATGGAAGAAACAGAATTTTTAAAAAAATTTCTTTTCATTGCAAAGATAGCTGTAAAGACTAAGTCAGTTCCTAAAATTAATTCCTATATGTAGCAATATTTACACTATTTCATGGAGAATGAGAAGAAAAGATCGTGATAAATTTATTACACAACTAAGTGCAATTAATTTTAAATAACGATCATTTATTTATTTTGTGGTACTGGTTTACCACTGAGCTACGTCCCCAACACTTTTTTTTTTTATTTTGAGATATGGTCTCAGTAAGTTGCTGAGGGATGTGCTAAGTTGCTGAGATTGGCCTCAAACTTATGTCTCAGCCTCTGGAGTTGCTACATTTTTTTTTTTTGTAAAACATTTTTCTTTTTGAGCTAATAAGCTATGGTAGGACTTTATTGCTATGTCAAATGCTTTCATGTCTTTATTGAGGACATGAAATAGGAAGTTGGCTATAATATGTTGATCCCAAACTCATGTTTAAAATTGGTCTGGAAGAATCATTAAATCCAGGAATCTTTGGATGAAATCAGCAAAATCTTACCAAAAATGTTGACTTTGTTTTATTAAATAGGCCCAAATCAAGAACAATGCAATTAGGTATTTGTGAGCTATTTAGGGAAAACTGCATTTGAAAAGAACAGGTTCCTATTATGACATCTATTGAGAGATGGAAAGAAGAATAGAAGTCATGTGGAAAGAGCAAGAGAGTAATTGACTGCCTTCCTTTCTATTTATAATCTTTTTATTCCCCTTGCCAAAAATACCATCTCCTCCAGTGCTGATGGCTTCATTTGTTCTCGTATTTTTCAAGGGGTTCTTTCACAGGTCACTCTCTGGGCTGGTTTTCCATTGCCTTCAGTGCTAAATACTTAGCAGCTTAAAACAACATATTTGCTGGGCATGATGGCACATGCCTATAACCCAGCAGCTTGGGAGGCTGAGGCAGGGGGATCATGAGTTCAAAGCTAGCCTCAGCAAAAGCAAGGTGCTAAGCAACTCAGTGAAACCCTGTCTCTAAATAAAATACAAAATAGGCTGGGGATGGGGCTCAGTGGTTGAATGCCCCTGAGTTCAATCCCCCAGTATAAAAAAAAAAAGTTTGATTATCTCACAGTTTCTGTGGCTCAGGCAGGGTTGGCTGAGTTCTGTGATTCAGAATTTCTCACAGAGCTTCAGTCAAGATGTCATTCAGGGCTGGGGCCTCATCCAAAGGCTGAACTGGGGAAGGGTCCACCTACACACTCATGCAGGGGTGATGGGTGGGAGTCAGATCCTCATGGGTTTTGGATAGAAGCCATTATGGTTTTTGTGGCTGTGGCCCGGAGGCCACCCTCTGCTCCTTGCCACCTAGGTCTTTTCAACACAGTATCCTGCTTCACTGGAGCCATCAATAGAGTTACTCTGTTCACAAGGTGAAAGTCACAGTCCTTTGTAACCTGAGCATAGAAGTGATCCTGCCACCTTTGCTGGATTCTACTAGTTAGAAGCTGGTCCTGGGCTCTACATATTCAAGGAAAGAACATTGCACCAGGCTGGGCCACCAGGGTGTAGGATCATTTTCACTGTCATTCTATCTGTCCACCATGGTTTCTGTCTTTCATTCTGTTTTATGACAACATCACCACTACTATCTACATAGGTAGATGTATAGATGATAGTCATATCAAAATCAATGTCGTCTATCCTAGATTTATTGTTTCTGCTAATAACAATGTCAAAACAGGTTCACAACGCCAGTTCAATAGAAAAAGATCTAAAGAATGAAGTGGCACTAATAAGCTCTCCAGAATATTCACTGAACTTGATTAATGGTGGAGAGTTCTAGTCCATTGACCATACCTCCCACTATTCATTTTTTCCTACTATCACACACTTAATAGGCACCTGCTATATACTAATATTCTGTGGATCTTCAATCTACCCAATCCTTTTTTTTTTAAATAAATGTGTGCTACAGAATACTACCTTGCTCTTCTCTACATATTGACAGGCAAAATAAAGAGCCATCTCAGAAATGACAGCCAATGAGTTCCACATGAATTTGCTGTAAATTATTAGGACAATGTGTCAACTCTTGGGATCACAGGGCTCTCAGTGCAGTTGCCTTAATTGTATGTACGTTGCTTGTGTTAGATGGAAGAAGTTTAGAATTTTAATGCAAGTGGTTAATCATGGTCTTCCAAAGAGAACACTGTCACTCAGGGATAATTAATTAAGCTTTTACATGAATGAAGTTTTAGCAAAGCAAGCTAAACACCACTATGAGATGTAATTTGTGACTCCTGGACTCTGATAATTATACAATTATAATGCAAGTCTTCCTGTAATAGAAGCATTTTCTTTCATTTTTTTTCTCTGTACTTCAAATTTTCTTCTAGGGATTAATTTGGGAAAGAGGACATAGCAAGTGCTGAAATAGAGAAACTGTTGTTAAAGAGACAGACACTTGATTTACCATATCTTTTGTAGCTGAATATATGTAGTTTTCTTTGCCCATGAATGGAAGTTCATTTAATTTAGCAGGATAATAAATATTTATAAAAACATTAATATTTGATGACTAAGTTATATTATTCTTAAAATGTCATTTCTTTTCAAAATATATTGGTTTTAACCTGTAACAGAATTAGCATTTTGAGAACAAAAGGAGTAAAATTTCCAGCTAACAAAGATCTACAAAGTAGATCTCAGTTGTACTTCGCGTTTTTGAAGTATATACTTTGAGTGTTTTTATTATAAAAAAATTAAAAAGAAAAAAAACATTTAAAACCCTCTCATCGCTTAGAACTTTGGAACAATTAATACACTTTATGATGAAAGAAGTCTGTGCATCAATTCTGTTATTTATTTCAGTCATTGAACTTGAGTCACACCAGTTGCTTGAGTGAGTCGAAAGGATTTTAACTGAATTGACTAACAAAGTCCAACAACTTCTGTATTGTAGTTTTAATGAATGTGAAAAAAATAAAATAAAGTTCTTTACATTAGATTTTCACTTATGATATACTTGCTTTGCACAGTGGTTTGTAAACTAGGGAAGAACAGTCTAGCAAAGAGAGAGCAAGACCAAGACATCCCAGTGAAAGTGTGTGGGGCTCAGTGTGTGTGTAGGCTGCTTCATTACCCTGAACACAGTGGAGAAGATGAAGCTGAGTTTCATGACCAATGGTTCTAGAGACATTTGGGCAATACAAAAAAGAATGCTCAGACTATGCCTTTCAAAGATCAAATAATTGGGATAGACTTAGTTTACACTGACTTCAATACAGATCCTGGTGGCCTAGTTTTGGAATAAATAACTGCTTTTTCTCCTGACTTTTTATTCTTTTTCTCTAAACACAGAATTTTATGATAAATATATCAACCTTGGTTTCATATTTGGGTACAACTTTTAACTGATAATTATAATTAGTTTGATTCCTATAAATTAAGATTTTACTGCATTATAATGTGTAGAATGTGCTTTTTGAGACCTAGTTCCCCAAAAGTGATACCTTAGGATTACTGGTGAGATCAAGAAAAAGAAAATTAAATGCAAACGTTCATTGTTTTGCCCTCATAATTCCATAGACTCTGAATAAACCAATCAGTTAATCCAACAGAATTTAGTTTTCAGATAATATCTATTTTTAATCATTTAAAATGTAATTATTAGGAGTGCCTACAAAGTACTTGGCACATACTAAGAATTTTTAAGAATCCAAAGAAGAATCTGACATAACCCTGGCCCTGAAAGTGACCATTTGTCCAGTAAAAATTGAGTAGAAGGACATCGCTGAGGCAGTAAGGCATGGTCCAACCATGCCAAAGGGAAGTGCCTTGAAAGAGGAAGAGGTTGAGGGGGATATTAAATTAATCTTGGAACTGTGAATTCCAGGAGGATGTTGTTTTGTTCCCCTTCCTCATTTGTTATTCTCATCTACTCTAATGTAAGTTACTGGGCCAGAAATTATGGTAGACAACTTCCAAGATGGCCCCAGTGATACCCATTTGTTGGCATTCACATCCTTGTATAGTCTCTCCCCACATGGTACTAGTGTGTGTGACCACTGGAATCCACTGGAATGATGGTATTTCAAGTTTAGGTTATAAAAGGCACTGTGGTTTTTCTCCCCTTCACCTCTCAACATCTCTCTCTCTCTCTCTGATTATCTGTTCATGCCAACAGTCTTGAAAGTGAACCATCTTGGAAGTTGATCCTCCATCCTGCATCAAGCCTTTGGATATCTGCAGCCCCAGCCAACAACATGGTTGCAACCTCATGTAGGGTCCCAAGTCAGGACCACCAGGTAGGCTGTTTCTGGGTAACAACTCCCAGAAATTGTGTGACTTAGATGTTTTTTCTTTAAATCACCAAATTTGGGATTTTTTTTTTTACATAGCCATAGATAATTAGTAGAAGACCAAGTACTTTTGATCTTAATCTGGGTATAAAATAAAACAAATTAGAAATATTGGATTTCCTCTTCTAAATCCTTTAAGGCACAAAAAGAGTTTGAGTATTAACTAGAGAGATATTCTTTCGGCTGCTAAGATCTGTAGTGAAACAAAAGCAATTGCTGTCCACCTAACCCATGATGAGAATTTGCTTCGGCAGGAAATTGTTTTAACATAATGCAGATCACTGAGGGAAGTTGAAGACCTTGCTGAAGGTTCTTGAACACAGTTTTAAATTAACAATATTGATAATACAGCAACCCCTCAATAAAACACACAGTGTCTTATTTCATCCTCATATAAGTCTTTGAGACAGATGCTACTGCCCTCATTGTTTACATGAGTGAGGCAAACAAGATCAACGTCCCAGACTGTGGTGCGATTAAGAATTAGCTGGGGATTTTGTTTAAATCAAATTGAGTAGATCTGAGATTCTGCATTTCTAATAAACGCCAAATGATGCTGTCACTGCTGGCCCAAGAACCAGATTTTTGAGAAGTGAGTAGAGGTTAAACGATTTGCTGAAATTTCAGAATGGCTAGTGACCATTTATTGAGGGTCAACCTTGTTCCAGTAGTTTTTGTACATTTGTCTTCAAAGTGGCCCACAAGGACAAATGTTACTGTCTCTGTTTTGCAAACAAAAAAATTGAGGCTCTCAGAGAATAAGTGTTTTTTTAAATACATTTTCAATAATTCCCTCAAGGGTACCTAGTTATTGTGTAAGTGGCTGAGCGAGAATTTGAGCCCAAGTCTTTATAAATGTAAATCTCACACTCTTTCTGATATGTTAAACATAGCAAAAGTCATTGATTTTCAAGAAAGATTTTTGTTGAAGAAAACAATACCTATGTAAAAATATAATAATAATAATTATTATTATTATCATTTCATAGTGATATCTGCCCTAGGCCCAGTAGCACTTCTATGTGGTAATAAGCCTCAAAGACTTTGGCCAAATATGTAGGCAATTTCCTGCCGTTGTTACCACTTCTAGGTGTGCTGGCATTTAGATGGGGTAGGGGACAATCATCCAAAATTTTTCTCAAAATGACAGGGGAAAAAAAAAAAAGGAAAGACAAACACCAAAACAGATGATTTGCATGGGGACTGCCAGCTGGGGAGAAGGGAACATACGCTTGTATTCAAGAAAAGTTTCACAGGATGTAAAAAGAAACCATCTGCTTTTTCTTTTTGTTCTTGTTTAAGAACAGCTTGTGTTTGCAACTCACAATTTAAAACATGGTAATAACCTACAGAACTTTGTGAAGCATGAATCGTGCTGCTTTTTTCTCTCTCTCTCTTTTTTTTCATTCTGTGTTTGCACAAAGAAGAATGCAAAGAAGACATTTGCATGTTGCAACTTGGATAATAAAATTCTTCTGATCACTGCCTGAGTCTGCCTTTTTGTGTGTTTTTTGGGCATGCCAGGATCCTGCAAGGAAACCCAGCCAATATGAATCAAACTCAAAGCTCGGCTTAGCTGTAAGAAACACCCTAGGCGAACGCTGTGCTCTGTACACCTCCTGCTCTTCTGACTCAGAGAGGCATTCCTGCGACCCTGCTTTATCTACAACAGCACCTGGTACAGGCTAGGAAATTGTTTTTGGAAAAAAACACAGTTTTATACGTTTACTCTTCTCATTAGCATTCATCTCCCTGGCTTTGATGTGCGTCTCCTTTCCCGGCTGGACTTTTCTTAATGATTCAGACTTCAACAGTCCTTTACTGCAAACCGGTGCAGGAGCTTGCTGTTTCTAAACAGCAAGGTGGACAGCCACAGATTCCAGGGAAAGGGCCTTGAAGACCTCAGTGGGTCAGCAAGCAGATAATGTTGTAAAGTGGTTGAGATTAAGTAGGCTGGGTGAGAACCTGAATCTCCCACTTACTATTCTGTGGCTTCCGGGAGGTTACTGGACCCCTGGGCCTTGGTCTTCTTATCTATAAAATGAAGGTAAGAGTAGGACCCGCCGGGGGTCCTTGTGAAAGTTCAGTGAGTTAATTAGAAAGTGCTCATGACTGTTTGTGTTGAACACAGGAAACACTTAAGGGAAGAACTAAGACATGTATCAGAAAATTCCCAAACACAGTAATATCTTTCATGCCTTCTTACAAGGTAAAACACCACACACACACACACACACACACACGCACACACACACACACACGCACACACAATTTTATATATATATATATATAAAATATATATATTTTATATATATATATATATATATATATATATATATATATATATATATATATAATTACACACAAAATTGAACTGTTTTCAAACAGCGTTTCTGCAAAGTCTGCTCCAGGGTTTCTTATCCTCTGCCCTATTGACATTTTGGGTGGAACACAACTTTGTCACAGGGCAGTCATGCACATTATGTTTTATGAATTATGGAGTCTATTTTGCAACAACCCTGGCCTGTACCTATTAGATGCCAGGGATGGATTCCTCCCCTGCTATGCTAACCAGAGATGCCTCCAGATATTGCCAACTATTTACTCAGAGTCAAAATTGCCTCAATTACTGCAATCTAATTCATCTTGTCCATTTTCAAGATCCACAATATCATAATCCTGAATTTGATGAGGAGAGACCAAGGATAAGGCAGGGGTCTTTGGACATCACCAGGGGGAAGTGTCTGCTTGGCCATTTGTATATAGGCTTCAAGGAACAAACTCAATCTTTGCTCTTTGTATGTGTACCCAGCAATGCAGATGAGCTAAGTTTATTTGAAAGGAATCATTACAAACTCATTAAGTACTCAATTTTCTGCCTCTTTGTATGAACCTACTTTGAATTAAGATATTATCTACTTAATAAGTGGTAGATGGAGTAGCTCAGGCATGCACACCAGACTAGTTGATTGTCTCAGAACTGGAAGGTTCTGGGAAAAAATGCAAGGGTTAAAACTATTTTTGGAGTGACTTTGCAATGCTTAATGTTTTAACAATGAGCTCTGGAGGTGGCTCTGCAGCCCTCATCAGTTTGTGGCTATCTTCATTGTATTCCTAAGCTTTTCTAAAGGTTATTTCAAAATGTATCAAGCTTCCATTTCTTGAATATTTTTGATCATTTCTGTTTATGTGTATTTTTCTAAATATCTAATTGACTTTTAGAGATCTATGCGAAATTTCATTTTCTTTTGTTTTCTAATGTTCAGATGGATCGCACTGTAGAATGTAAACAATAAATGTATTTGTGGGCAAGATAGTGTTGTATCATCCCACTTTTATTTTACCTCTCAGTTTCAGAAACAGCAGTGAAGGATGAAATATCAAATGGAAAATTCCAAAGGAAGCACAGTGAGGCTTGCAAGCATGGTACACATCTTCTCAAGCCTGCCCTGGTCTGGCCACAGGCAGCCTCGGCTGGTGAGCCATGCCTGCTTAGATACAGGAAACCACACGGGCTGCATAGAGAACAAGGCGGCTTAGGGCTGCTCCTGGAAGGAGCCAGAAGAAAGTTCACAGATCACTGCCAGGGCTCATGACTCAGAGATCCAAGGGCCTAGGAAAATAGGAGACCTCTATCTAGGCCTTGCAACTGAGTTGAACAAAATCCTGACTCAGTGGATGTGAGACACCCTTTTTGGATACACAGACCTGGAGTCTGGAATTGCCACTAAAACACTGGGTCTAGATTGGGGATTCAGAGGATGGGTGGAGGGATAAACAACAGGTGTGTGCACACACAACACACACACATGAAATAACAGAGAGAAAATGAAAAGTATAAAAATAAAATAACCCACACCAAAGCTTTTTTTATGGGTCTAGTAGGCAGACATATTAACTCAGAGTGGTTTGAAACCCACACAAGTGGTTATCTAACGTCAAGGAGGCTGCAAAATAGACTATTAGAGTTAATTGTAGTCATCTGGAACGATCTAGGGTAGGGCAGCAGCTCTCCCTCCAGTGGGCACTCCCAACGCATGCCCTCTCCATGATGCCAAAGGAAGCCCCTGTCCCTACGGTGTGTTTAATTGACTCAAAATTAAGTAGAGAAACTATGTCCATACAGAAGATCAAGACTGCAAAATGAAACAAGCAGCAGTGGAGTGAGAAATTCGGAAATCTAGCAGAAATATTAGAAATAAGAGGTTCGATCATCTGAAGAAGGCATTCAGTAAATGACTGAGTTCTGGAAAGGGCACAGTCCACACAAGAATTTGCACTGTCCGTGGGATATTACTGGGAACTTAGCAGACCCAGAGAATGAAAAAACATGCAGCTGTGAAGGACAAGGAGGAGTGGGGGAGACCAAGATCCCCACCCACACATGTTAAAGGACAACAATAATAAAATAATGAAATGATGATCCTCATGAAGAAATAAAATGAACCCATGATAAAGGTATGATTGAACTCACTATTAATGAGGAAATCTGTAAAATGTTTCAATTGATTTGAAGAAGTTGAAAAAGGACAAATCTGTATTGAGTAGGGAAATAATACAATTAATTTACAAATAGATCATAGCAAGCAGGCTGTTCCATGCAAGGTTGGGGGGCAAGTGAATTGAATCTCCATGGGTCAAAATTTTCATGTCTATGGACAAGAGTTCTATTGCATTGCTGTCAATATTTAAAATTTATGGAGTTGTAAATCAGCTCAAGGGCAGTGGAAGACTAGATTCAGATGACCTAGAAGAACTGGGGAAAGCCAGAGGTTGTCAAACCATGGAATTTGGCCAAGTAAGGTCCAATGTCTGCTTCTGTACACAGTGGTTCAATGGAACAGAGCCACGCCCCTCCCTTGACACGCCTTCTAGAGCTGCTGTCATGTGACTTCAGGAGAGCCCAGGAATTGCTAGAGAGCACAGTACCACTGGGAAAGTCTGGAATGTTGGTGAACTGGGTCTTCACAGAGCTGGTTTATTGACTCCTGCTCCAAACACTTGTTCCATGGAGGAACCGTACTTTCTCTAATTATTATTTTCTATTAAAGTTTCAGAAGAAAAGTTAAATGAGAACAGTTAAGAAGCAATATTTAAAGAGAAAAAGATGACTTTCTATTTCTAGAATGAAGGCAAGACAGCAGTCGCAGAGCGGCAGTTTACTCTGAGTACAAGCAGATACAGTAAAACTAGACATACCCAGACAAAGCACAGAGGAACTTCGGAACATTATGATGCAGGAGAAAATTTAAGAGAAGAAAAACAATTAAGAGAAGGTAAAGACAAAAAGTTAAATCATAGAGAATGAATTCCATATTCCAACTAACATGGAAAATGTTACATGGATTAACTGACCTGACTTACTGTTTTTCCAGGAGCAGACAACTCATTCTGCTACAGGTTTTTCCGAATGAAGAATTTGAGGTTAGATGCACAGAGCTTGGACATGACAGAGCTAAGTGAGAATCCAGATCCAGAAACAGACTGTCTGCTTCCTTGTTGATTAACAAGGAAAAGATTTTCTTAAGAGCGAGTAACACGGGATAGTCAATCGTAGCATACAGGATGAGAAGTGACCTAGCATCCGGGGCATGTGGAGACCTTGGCAGTGAAGAAACCACACATGTGAAAATTTTGGCGGTGGGAGCCTGCTGCAGATCCTCAGGAGGGGACAGGTGCCAAGGCAGCTGTGAAAGGAAGGGTGAGGGGTGGCAGGGATGGGACTGAAGAACGGATCAGGCTTCCTTCCCCACCTGCACTGAGGGTTTCTTTTTGTTCACAGAGCAAGGAGAAGATGTGGAAGTCTTAACAGGAGGAGGGACCATGATCTAATTTGCATTTTAAAAAGAGCCTTTGGGCTACAATGAGAAGAATGGACTGGAGTTGAGCCAGAATGGATGTTGAGAGGCCAATTAGAAAGCTGCTGATATACAACAGGCAGGATCATTATGTGTCCAAAGGGAACTGCTAACCAAATAACACTGAGAACATGAGTCATTCAAACTGCCAGCCGAGTCTAGGACATGGGTGGAATTATTTCTTGAATGGAATCTTGGACCTTTTCCCTGGCTTTCTCTTTCATCTTTATTCCTTGGAGCTTGGTCTTCTTAGCAGATGGAAGAAACTTCTACTGCTCTGTTTCCTGAATTCCCAAGGTGCTTAAACATAATGCTGTGGTTGGCTCTGCTTTTCATGGGTGTGTTTTGTCCTTCTGATCTCTACCATGGCCCCTTTCACACTGAATTACACTGCTTCACTCACCCACAGTTTTCCAGCTGAAGGGAATCGACCTCTTGAGAATGAAGACCTTGTCAAATTCACCTTTGCATCCTCGCTGCCTAAAAGTGCTGACCAAAAATAGCCACTCCGTGGGAATTGTTGAATAAATGAACAAGATTCAATTATGTGGACCAGATCCTTTTCTTCTGCCAATTTTAGCAGTTCCCTTCATTTACATGTTTCTAGACTCATGCTAATTCCCAAGTGCCCCAGGAATTAAAAGCCTTCTGTAAGAACCCTGACATTCATTTAAACCAATCATGTTCCTTTTTCAGATACGCAGGTCATTGTGAATGTTTTGAATAACACCAATGTACTTTAATTGCATTATCAAAATCACCTCAATATCTCAATGACAAATTGATAGCGCCTCTAACCCACTGGGACTCACACCATGGACTTTTGAAATAGGACTTCTTCATTCATATTTTCCTCTGTGGCTTGCTGTTCATGTGACTTGGTCAACACCTCTCTGAACCTCAATTTCATTATCTGTTATTGAGACATGACATGTATATACTTTGACCAGGTTTGTAGGATTAATGTTCACCATATATTGGGCACAAAAACATTAAGTCCCTCCCCCTGTTATTTTTATATCTGCCCCTATTTTTTATTACTTGGCCCTCTGCCTGCCCATCTGCAGTGAATTCCCTTACTGACCAGGCCTCCTCTTCCCTCTTCTTACTCGCATTACCGAATCTCTCCCAATATTTGCTCTGATTTTTTGCCTTGTCTGACTCTCGGTAAAATGAAATCAGAAGGCTTCCACCCCTTATATCATGAATATTTTTATTTCAAAAATGTCCCCCAAATATTTTCTTTGGGGGGAGCAATTCAAGTCCCTAATTTTCCAATCATGACCCTTCTCTGCATTGCGTAGCAATCTGCAGATGGCATGGTGCTCCCTCCTTCCTCTCTCCTGTTCTGTCAGATGAGCTGTTAGCCATGGAAACTGGGCAGTGCCACTTTAGTGAAGAGCCGGAAACAATAAAGCCTTTTATTCCCGGCCTTGCTCTGAATTTAGGATCTGCAGATGTACTCTTTATTCCCTGTCCTCTCCCTGGCCCCCTGGCTCTGGACTTAGCCTATTCGTCCACTTTGCATGGGTCTCCACTCTTCCTAGGGAATTTTAATAGGCTATTATTTTGTGTCCTAGGTGAGCATTTCTTGCATTCAAATTCCCAGGAGCAATTCTGTGTGTTTTTGCTGCTTTCAATAGTCAGATGAAGCACTTTTTAGGGTAAATGTGTTAATAGCAAATAGCCCTCCGTCTGGCTAGGGGTGTAAGTGGAGGTAATGTGTGACCTGAGCAGCCTTGCCTCCGTGCACTGGCCCCAAGCCCTCCTGCTGCACATTATCTGGCTTTGTTTTCTGAGTGTAATATTCAGGAGTTAGAAGGGCCTTGGCCCCCTATCTTAAAATTTAACTGTGCTTTTATTCCAAATTCTCCTGGAATTTGTTTTTCTTCTAACATTATCTTGTGAACTTAGCTGGGACAGAGGACAAGGAGAACTTTGTATGTCCAGGTAAAACAAGAGTCTCAAGAGGACACCCTGCCAAATTTGCTCATTGAACTTGAAGGGCATCTCAAACTCCAATATACACCTCGATCACTTAGAGTTGTTACAATGTTGCCCCCAATCCTGCAGGTCTGGGTCTCTGTCCTCAGTGTCCAGCTCACTTCTGAGGCACTCCTTGTGACTCCTTGTCCAGTGTTGCTGGACTTTGACAGTCCCACAGCTGTCCACACCTTCCTCCTCGGCACACTGCAAGTTTCCCCATCTTCCACTATTCACACGATGCTGATAGATAGGCAATCAGATTTGGGAATATTAGTATCCTATAGCTGCCATGTCAAACCACCACAAGCTGGGTGGCCTATGTGAATAAACATATATTTTCCAACAAGTTTAGAGGCCAGGAGTTTGAAACTGAAGTGTCAACAGGGCTGTGCCCTCCTGAGGCTCCATGGAGCTTCTATCCTTGCCTCTTTGGCTCCTGCGGGCTGCCAGTCTCATGCCATTAGGCTGATCTCTCTCTGCCTGTCTCCACAGGACCTTTTCTCTCTCTCCATGTACCCTCTTTGTGTGTTTCAAAATCCCAGGCATTTGTCATGGATGTTGAGCCAATGCAGACATTCCAGGATGATCTCGTCTATAGAGGTTTAACTTTAAGTACATCAGAAAAGACCCTTTTCCCAGCCAAGGTCATGCTAACACCATCTGGGGGTTAGGATGTAGAGATACCATTGGGAGGGCACCCATCAGCCCCGTACAGGAACCATCACAACCTTCATTCAAGCCAGACAGTCAGCAGTTCTCAACAGAGAACTCGTTAATTTCAGTAGTGTTATTAATGTAGAATGAAGGTGCCTTTGCCCCCTTAGATATCAACCTCCTGTGAACATCTGGGTGGAAGGACCAGAGAGGACTTAAATGTATTAAGACAAGAGTTAATTCAAGGAACAAAGGATATAATGGAGGAAGGTAGAAGTGAGACTAAAAGCCAAAGGCAGTAGAGGTCACGACAATCCTAAGGCAACTGAGTATATGGCTTTCATCCAAGGACTGGACTTGTGTCTCCATTGGCACGTCCTTTACTTGGTAGGGCATATGGACCAGCCCGGAATCTTTTAAAAATGGGGAATCTTAGTAGATCCAGTGTGGGTCTGAGATGCCCCCTGTCTCATGAGCTCTCCCACATGATGCTGATCCATGGGCCATGCTGTAGGCAGTGAGCACAAGGGCTTGGGCTGAGTCAGTAACAAGCAGGTGGATTGTGCCTGACCTGCCAGAGAGCAAAACCACCACGTCTGTGAGGAACTGGAAGGGTGTGTCTCTCTCTAGCCTCATTTCAAAACTCAAGTTCAGTGTTGCCAGTCTTCTGACTTTCGAAAAGAACCTGTATTTTCATAGAAAATCATCATATTTATCAGTTTGGGTGATCAAATTACAAGACTGTAAAACAACTGTTGTGGCAAATTTATACATATACATGAATGTAATTGCCATTGTTTAACCTCTGATTCGAAAAGCAAGTCACTTGTGACCCATTTATACATTGAGCAGATTTGTTACTCCCTTTGTATGAAATAGTAATTTTGAAAAACACTGACAGGATAACTTAAAGAAGAAAAGAAGACCAGCGATTTCATGGCAGACATTAAACTAGCTGTGTTGTGTTTTTCCAGCACTCCAAATGGGCAGCTCTTCAGAACACACCATGTCAAGAAGGAAATGAGACATTCTAAGGGCTATTAACTACTCCACCAGAGATCTTGGAAGATCACTGCAGTGTTATTTAGTGTCGATGTTTATATATTCTGGTGCAGGAGGGCAGATTTACCATGCTCAATGGTCCTCAAACTCACACTGGCTTACACGAGTATGGCTTAATGACCCATTGACAGTAGACTATGGAGTTACCTTATAAAACAAATGGTGACAGGAGGGAGGACAGGGTAGAATACTTGGTTTTTTATATGTTCTATGTCTGAAGAATTTCTTTGCTAGTAAAACTCAGAGGTTTCCATGCTTCTATCAGCTTATTCTTTTGATAGTATAAAGCTGAACTGGTCATAGTGATCAACAATCCCTCTCTCTCTGCGGTCACAATCTTCTGTGAGTTTACATTAATTCATCCTAATGCTAAGTCCACTGAACAATGCCGGCTCATCCATAAATGGCTAAGTGATAGAGCTTAGGCATCCTGAAAGAACACTACTATCCCTCTGCACATACAGTCTCAATGCTGCGACTGCAAAGGCTACAAGCATTGGTGTGAACGCAGTGTCCCAAGGAGGTATAATCGACAGTTGCTGGTGGTTCAGGAAACATGGCAACTACATTTAAGATCCCCCAGGCCAAAGTTTGAGACCTTCACCCAAATAGTTCACTGCAGTGGAGTAAAGAAAACATGATTTAAAGGGCAGAAGAAGCAGCACCATTACACATCCAGATGTTTTGTAATAAAGCTTTGATACACACTGCTTAGAGTCATTCAGAATGTTCCTGAAAAAACTTGCAAAACTATCTCACCAATAGCAAACAGAATGCTTGTTCTCTGCAGAGCTTAGAGGGATTCAGTTGTAGGATCAATAGGGTGGAGTTGAGGCCTTTGTGAACTTTTGTAAGGATGTTAGAGTAAGGGGGTGGAATGTGGAATGTTAGAACATATTTTGGAGCATTCTCTCTCTCTCTCTCTCTCTCTCTCTATATATATATATATATATATATATATATATATATATATATATATATATATATATATATATTTATATTTGTGGGAAGCCACCAGTGAATTACTTGAGGGTCTTCTCTCGTTATGGCAGCCAGGGAGATTTTAGGTTTGGCCTTGGGGACTATTCATGGCTCTTCCACGCAATAGATCACCCAAGGCACATGACCTTTATCTCCGCTCTACTAGGAAGAATCCTCATCGTAGCTCTGGAGATGGGCATAACCAGTTGGTAACTGGACAGCCCACCTTCTGCCTTTTTTGGTGAAGAACATTCTATGGAAGGCCTTTGATGTTCCCTCATATAAAGAAAGCAAGCGTGGACTCCCTTTTGCCTTTTTAGTGTAGACGCTCGATCCTATGATCGACTAGCCCATCCGCCCTCACTTTTTGGAAATATTTTCTCTATCCTGTGTTTTTTTTTTTCATCGTTCTATTTTTCTTAGCTTTTATTTCTCAGCCAGCCCATCCCACTGAGGGGAACCCCATTCTTACCACCCGCTTGGGATGGGGTGGGATATATTTAACTTCCATTTGGTGGATTCCAAGTACTTTTTTTTTCTTTACATAAGCAAAAATAAATAAAATATCTGAAATGATCAACATTTTGAAAAATTACAAGTAGAAAATGGTGAGTCACAGCTCTTGGCTCTGTTCACCTGAGCAGCTTACTCTGAGTTGTGGGTATTGAAGGCCTCCTAACCCACTGGATTGGTACTGGTCTCCTGGAGCTCTGACTTAACAGGGATTCTGAGGCTGACTGTGAGTCCCCTGGGAAAGAATGCCATGATTGATTAGCAAGGTCTGCCTTGGGCACGGGAAGGGAGTGGAGGTAGGCTGTGTCATACACTGTCATGGGTGCTTTGTCTTAATACTTAAAGGGATTCTTCTACTTGGAATTTTATTAAAAAGCTTACAAGGATCAGTTGAGTATCCCTGGGCTCTCTCTATTGAAGGAGAACTAAAAATAGCTTATTAGGCCAAAGAGAATAAATATAATATATTAGATCAAATGAAAAATAACAAAACTGATTCTTAGTATTACCAATGGGTAAATCCTAGGCTCTTGCAAGTTACTAAATATGAAAATACCATCAAGAGCAGTTCATGAGAGTCACTGCAAAAGCAGTAAGAAGGTGCTAATGGACTGGGCACGAGGGACCGAGAGGTGGAACGGGACCACCCAAGCAGCTTGCTCTTGCTACGGGTGAAATGGTGTGCAGATGGCTTCTGGAAACATAGCTCAGTCTAGGCTATGAAACTTCAGTTCACTCTCTGTGGTGAGAGAAATCCCTCCCCCCAGGTATCTGCTCCCCAAACCCATGAGCCTGTGAATGCATTATGTTACAAGATCACAAGGCCTTTGCAGATTTTAAGGTTCTGAGCCTTAAAAATGGGCTATTGTCTTGAATAATCCATTTAGCCCAATCTAACCATGTGAGCCCATAAGAGCAGAGAGCTTTCTCTACTTGGAGGCAGTGAGATGCAACAGAAAGAGAAGTCAGAAGTCAGAGATGAACTTGACCTATCCTTGCTGGAGAAGGGCGTGTTTAGAGCCTGGGAAGGTGGTGATTCCACTGGGAAAGAATGCCATGGTTGATTACTAATGTCTGCCTTGGGCATGGGAAAGGATGGAAGTAGGCTGTGTGTCATATATTACCATGGGCAATATGTGGCAGCCTCTAGGAGCAAATACCAGTCCCTAAATCACAGTCAGCAAGGGATGGGGAACTCAGTCCTGTAAGCATGAGGAAGTAAATCAGCCTGAGGTCAGAACTGAATGCCTGAAAGTGAAATATTCCTCAAAGCCTAGCCCAGCCTGGCCAACATCTTAACTTTGGCCTTGTGAAACCTAAACAGAGGACTTAGCTTAGTCATTCTGTGGCCAGACTTCTGGCCCATGAAACTATGAATAATAAAAAGTATTGCTTTAAGCTGCTTAATAACTAGCAATTTGTTAATAACCTCTCAAACACTTGAGGCTCATATCTTAAGACCTTGAAAGCCAAAGGCCTTACAACTGGATAAGCCAAGGCTGGTAGATGAGCCCTTACTTTTAGTGGCATACACAATTATCTCATCACCAAGTGCAGGTCAGTAGACTCTGCTGGCAGGCTGACCAAAGTGTGAGGCCACCCTCCCCAGCACTTGGAATTCCTAGTTGTGCAGAGTAGAAGAGTGTGCCCTGACATGCAGGAACATTCAACGCCAGGCCTGTGGTGGCCAACATCACTTCCTCTGATATATCATTGGCTGGACGGTAGTCAGGTGACTCCAGCCCAACTGCACAGAACACTGGATACTTGGGTTTTTCTGTGTGTCTAGAAAGAAGAAATGAGATGAGAAAGCTATAGGTGGACCCTGCCATGAATACATCTGCACAGAGTTTGGTTCCTTCATTAACTAGCGATATTCCATTAGTAGGGAAGCATAGCTTGATTGGAATAAGGGAATTGCTTTTCCTCTGGTTTGTTGCAAGTCATTTATTTTCTATAATTCTGATCTTTTGTGCTTTGGAATTCATGATAACTTCCAGGACATTCCATGCCCTGTGACCCATCCATATTTGCTTAGTGCTCTCTTCTGACTTAAGAGCACTCTTGGTCTCTTTGCCCACAGTTGAACCACATTTATCATTAAATGCCAGTGGGGCTGGGCTTCTCCTTTTCCTCTTGTGTCTCTGAACTTTGCTGTGTTAATGGTGTGAAGGCACTGCTACCTTTGACCCTGCCTTGCCTCTCCCCAAGTTTTGATGAGACGAGAACATTTTCCAGACTGATGGGACATGAAATAGCTGCAGAAAAGTCATCACTTGTGTGATGATTCATCTGCCACCGTCCTCTTCCTCTTCCCTGATTTCTTGCTCCAGGTGCAATTGCCTGGTCTGCTTGCATTTCATCCTTTGTGCTGTTGATGGGACTCTGCACGGAGAACCGGACCAGTCTGTCTGATCCTGCCCTTCCCTGAGGTTTTGATAATTTAATAGATTTAGCAGGTTCATTATCTTGCATAGGGCTTCACGACATCAGCATTAATGCCATTTGGGGCTGAATGATTATTTGGAGTGTGTGGGGGAGAGGGCATGGACAGTATAGGATAGCTTTCAGCATCCTTGGAATCTGCCAACTGGATGCCATGTCAGTCCAGAGCCACAACAACTCCTGGCACAACCAAATGTTTCCTGGGGGCTACAATCATCCCAGGTTGAGAACCCCTGGGCGAGCGCCAAGCTAGCAGACCCGCTGGCTTATTTTACCCGTCCGTGGATCATGGTTTTAAGTATCTCAGCATTCCCTCTTCAAGTGAGCCCACACAAAGCAGAGAACTTTCTAGCTGGGTCAATTTCATGATGATGGCAAAATATTTGTACTCTTCAAGAGGAAGATTGCAGTCAGCAGACGGGGCCCGGCAGAGTCTTTTTTCCAACTCTAAAAAGCCTAATTGAATAAACCCATTCAGCTGGAGGAGTGCGGTTGCTGATGACCACTTCCAGCTCCGCCACACTCTCGGCTTCTCAGAACCTGAGCAAAGCCTGGGCGCCCACAGGACCCAGTACTGAGGGGGTGCGGCCTTACTCCGGACGCCCCTCCCTGCAAGGGGGGAATCTCTCCCTCTTCCGTGTGAAAGACAACCTCAGGTAGTGTGCACGTGAGTCCTTTCATTTCACTGGTTTCCAGTTTGCTTTTCTTGGTTTCTGGGGTGGGGACACAAGGAGCACTCTAAACTCAATGGACACTTTCTTTGAAATAAATGCATATTAAAAAGTGAGCTTATTCAATGAAGATATTAGAGTGTATACATATAGATTAATTTTCTATTGCTACTTCAACAAATTACCACCCGTTAGTAGCTTAAAATGACACAAGTTTATTATCTTGCAACTGCAGGGTTCAGAAGTTCAAGGCAGGTTTTGTGAGGTAAAAACTCGAGGTGGAGTTCCACTTGGTCCATGTCTTGCTTTTCCCAGCCACCAGTGGTAGCCTCATGCGCCTTCCTCCACCTTCAAAGCACAAGGCCTAACCCTTGCTTTAATCTTCAGACCTCATTTCTCTGCTTTTCTCCAAGAACCTCAGGTCCCCAGCTCAGTTTGAGTGCACCCACTGGAAGAGCTATGCGGGCAGAGGGGTCTCTCTCACTTTCCCTCTGGGCCCTTTCCATTTGTACCTTCCTCACTTCTAAATGTCCTACTGCCTATTCTCATTCAAATCCTTGAATAACACTTTTTAAAAAATTTATGCAATGCTATACATTGTTTAAGAAGCCTCAGGTGCAAGAAAAAAAATGTATTTGTCTAAATTAAATCAAACCAAAATTAGTACTGCGGATCTTCAGGGCATTGAGAAATTCAATCCCTGAAGTGTTTGGGGGCAGGAATGGGACTTTCAATTTCCAATTAATGAAACTTTTAAGCATTTGCCTTTTTCCCTTTTAATTTCTCTGTCTCTACTGTTAATCTTGCCACTCCTTTTTCTCATAACTTTTTGGGCTTCACTCTGATAATAAAAGGTTTTGGAAAAAATGCATGTTTTACAACTGACTAATTTATGTTCTGATTTGTGTGGAGTCTAAAATAGTCAAAGGACTCTGACTCTTTTATGGAACCAGATGGTAAAAAAGGATTAGAGGGTACTCCCAGCAAAGGGTGATGGTCAGTTAATTCCTCCCTCTGTGTATTATGATGCACTGGAGATAACCCTTATGAATTTAATTTGGTGACCTTTGGCAGCTGTCAGGCCTCAGTAATTTTTACCTGTTTTGGTATTTTCCAAATTGCTGAGGACATTGCAACATAAAGTGGGTGTGCATAAGCCTGGAGTCCTAGCAATGACTTGTAAGGGAGGAGAAGTATGGAAGGCAGTTGGGATCCTATGCTCCCCATGTTTGAAAATAAACAATGCTTTGTCCCTTTGCTTCAATCCATATTCAATCATAATAGTCAATCATCCTGAAAAATTTAAAATCTTTAAAAGAAGAACATGAATTTGTTTGTATTTATGAAAGAGTAATATAAGTTTTTAAATAATTCATAATCTCTGCTCTTATTCATGATCTTTGATCCCAATACCAGGTGTGTCGGGAGTGCTTTGATTGCAGGGGAAAGCCAGCAGAATGGTGGAACATCCTAAAATCCTCTCCACACTTTGCTGGCTCCCTTGTCTCTTGCAAAGGATTTCATGTTGCAAAACACATTGAATTTTCTTTGATATAAAAGTAAATGTAGAATTAGTGTAAGGAAGGCAACAAGAATGTTGCATTTTTATTGCACTCTAAATATTTTACAATTTTTTTATATTCTTGTAGAATGGCTCCATAGATCATTTTATAAAAATGACTTTCCTGGCAAATTTGAAGTCAAGATGGGTAAGTGTCTTATTTTCAAAGTGATCATTTGCATCTACACTTGTCTACAGTACTAAATGGACAAAATAAAAAAATCATATTACTCTTATACTAAAAATGTTGTCTTTACCTGAATAAGACATTAAAAAGAAATGAAACCAAAGAAGGCTTTCCCTGGGGTGGAAATACCATTTTCCTTCAAGTAGGGCTTCGTCTTTTTATGCTAAAAACATTATACTTTATGTTTCAATCAGTAGTCAGGGTTCCCTGAATAATAATCTTGAATCTTCTCAAGGGTCAGGCCAAGACACTGAGCAAAATGGCCCTTTGCCCCCCTCTCAACATGAACCATTGTAGAAAACAGGGAGGCACATTACTTTCCTTGCTGGAAACTCTCCCACATGGCAACTGAGACCCTCATTCGCTAACTTCGAAACTGTCTTGGAGGAATTTTGCATGTATCAATAACCCAGTTGGAGATCATCTGCAGTACCCTGAAGTGATGCCTCCATACTGTTCAAGGACAGTAGGGAATGACGCGCTCATTTCTTCAGGAACATCTAGCCAAGGCCAATGGCAAAGGTCTGAAAGCACCTACTGGGGTGTCCCCAGCCCCCACCCCTTGCCTTCTATTTCAGCTTCCCTTGTTTTTCCTTTTTTTTTTCCTTTTCCCCCCTTCCTCCATCCTCATGCTGTGAAAGAATATGCCTTGACTTAACAGCATGTCAAAAGGGTTGCAAATCTGCTTCTCAGATATTTCTATTCTGAGGTTTGGGGTGGGGATTGCCCATCAAGTAAGCACAAATTCCTGAGATGCAAACTGCTGCTTGAGTCTGAACCACAAAAGTACCTATCCAAATTCTGTACTCAAAACCAGGCCTGCCCTGATGGACAGCCACCCGATCTTCAGGCCTGCCTGAGGGTCAGCAGCAGAGTAAATCTCATGGCCTCAGTCTGAGTCACTTAAACCTATTTTTCAATTCTCATTATTTCCCTGATGATACCTTTTAGATCTCCAATCTAATTTCTACATGAGCTTAGAAGTAAATATAACCATAAAACAATAATGACATCTTTTCCCAAATATAATTTAGTTCAATCTATTGATTTTTTTCTCCTCATTTAAAAATTATCAATGCCACCTTTCATTCTTAGCTTTCACATTTCATTTAGAGGAGGCTTAGATGCACCTTCCCTGAAATAGTTCTGCTTCTAAATCATCTTTAAAATATGTATTCACCACCTTTTAATTATTGTTAAACTAAATTTGTTATTTATATTTTAAAAGTAGAATCAGCATGCGCTAGTCCTCTGTGAATATACTAAATCAATTTTAAAACTCTCTTAAGTTCATAGGAATTCAACTGTTGCAGTGATTTTTGCCATTTATGTTTACAATTATCTATGTTGCCTTTCCTTTTTCTGGCCAAAATTGAGCTCCTGATGTCAGAGACCATACTATTTATCTTTGCATCTTCAGTACTTACGCCTTTTAAATGAAAGACTGAAAGTACTATCTAAAACAAATATGAGAACTTGGTTTCACAGGCATCATTGTTAGTGGTGCTGGATAGAAAAAGATAATTTTTTTGAACTTTTTGTGTACCATATACAATTTCAATTGTTTGACTTGAAAATGAGTTAATTCATTTATCTTCCACTGAAGTCATTTGGAGGAGCTGTCATTATTACCACCCCCCTGTGGATAAGTCACAGCTGGTAAGGGTAGAGGCAGAAGGAGTCAGGACCTAAGTGCTATGGCTCTGTTGTTCCTAAATAAAGCTGGACATGCTGTTTCCTCTGGTAGGAGACTCTGATCCAGTGGGGTCCCCTACTCACGGTATTCACATAGAGATCCACATACTTCACATTCTGCTCCTTCCCCAAATCTCAGAAGCAGCTTGAGTTTTTCTCTTTGATAAAGGAGAGGTGACACACAGAATGTTTCTATGCATTGCTGTGTCTCTCACACACATTCTTAGGCAATACCTACCTTGACATCCAGTCCTTTCACACGAGGTCCTTGACACATCAATGAGCTCTTTGCCTGAGTCTCCGTGAGGAAGGCAGTCAGAGAATGGATTGGGCCCATACTGGTTCTTTCATCATGATTCTACATTTGCTCTCCTGTGTGCCCATGGAATCACAAGGCGCTCCACCCTATGGGATTCTCCTTCTGCATCCTTTTAGCCATGGGTATTAGAAGCTTGAAATACAACCGAGTATGGAGCCAGAGGAAGTGTCCAATGTTGAAAGCCTTTACCTAGATGCTATAGTTTGGATAAGTGTCCCCTTAAGGTCCACATGCCAAAGGCTTGGTCCCAGCATAGCACCACTGGGAGGTGGGCTTTTAGAAGGTCTTTAGGTCATTTGGTGCATGTCCTTGAAGAAATCACTGGGACACCAGCCCTTCCTCTTCCTCTTTTGCATCCTAGTGAAAAGGTGACCAGTTCCTTCCACCATGTGCTCCTGTCAACACGTGCTGCTTTGCCACAGGCCTACAGTAATGAGGTCAACCAATCCTAAAGACCTCTCCCCATTGTCCCCAGACTGAGCAAAAGTAAACCTTCTGTCTTCATTAGTTAACGATCTCAGGTATTTTCCTATAATAACAGAAAACTAACTAACATAAGGGTAAGCTATAGGCATCTGTTCCTTCTACCATGAAGTATTTAGCATCTGCTGCATATCTGGTATTCTTCTGGTGCTGAGAATAAACAGACCAAAGCCCTGGCTTTCTTATTGCTCAATTGAAATGGACAGACACACAGAAAAAGTATCAAGCACAGTAGTTGATATATGTGAAGAGTTTTTTTTTTTTTTTCTGACCTTTAATAGTAAAGCATCTATAGCTGTAGGTCAGTCTCTGACCATTGCCATGACATAGGGCTGTACGGGTTACTATATCCCTATTTGTGTCTATTAGAGAAATGCGAACTCATTGTTGCCATGAATTACATGAGAAGCCATTTTCACAGTTTGAGGGTGAAAGTAAAAAGTATCATAAAGACCTCTCCCCATTGTCCCCAGTGTCTTCTCATCATTCCTTGGTTCATGGTAGCAATTCCCTCCTCTGTCTAGCAACAGACCTGGCTCAGGGTAGCATTAGCAAAAAAGTTCTGAGATGGACAAAGGTTAATTTACATTTTGGTTGGCTTTTTACATAGACAGGGTAGAATGAAAGATAGGTGTTTTTTGAGTTTTATTGATTAAAAGCCATAAAAAGTGACAAGGTGGTACCACCGCAGAAGTGTGCTAGTCTCCTTTAGCTGCTCAGTGTGGGAACAGGAAAATGGGCCCTGGAGAGCCTTCCTTGAGACCCCTCATCGTCTGCGCTGCTCTCAAGATATGTCAAAATGTTTTCCTTCGTTTTTTTTCCTGAAGTGATGAACGCAGTTTTGTCTTATAAAATATCATGTTAAAAATCATTAAATGTTTTAAAACGCAACGTGGAATGGAAAAATAGCCTAGGTCCTTAGGCACAAACGATTTTCTATTTTATAAAGAAGCCTTTCACATTTTGACACCGGAAAATGAATGATTCCAAATGGCACACGGGATTGTGCTGTAGGGCTGCCTGAAGTTCCTTGGAACGTGGAACCAACCCAGACACTTTTATCAGCTCCATAACAGTACGCAAGTCCGTTATCAAGGGGTGATTCACTGTCCAATCCAAATCTAAACAGCAGTGGCCTTAAAAACAAATAGCCCAATCAAAGTGACATTGATGCTACTTTGAGACAATAAATATTAGCTCTGCCACTGCTTAACTGTATCCCACTGCCATGCACTCGCCGACTGTCTCTCAGAAAACCTCTGAAGGAAGGAGAGGAACACCTGTACAGATCTCACTTACTTGAGCTCCAAGTTGGCCTCCACTTGGGGTTCTGTAGGTGGCCACCCTGGGTGCAGTGAATCCCACTGATTCCAAACTGAAGGAGGATTTTCCGTTTCTTTACCACATCATTTTGGTTTACTTTATCTATAAATTCAAGGAGTGGTGCATAATCCTGAAAAGGAATACTTTTTTTTCAGACTTCAATTATATTCTCCTTTAATCTCAAACTCCACGTTTGAGGAGAAAACATTTTGTTTTCTCTCTTTATCTTAATTTCAGTAAAATGAATTGCAAATACATGACCGATATTAAATATGAGAGTTGATAAAATGGCTCCATTAGAATAATATTGATAACATGTAAAATTATAAGTGAAACAAAGCATTCATATGCATATGCATATACATAAACACTATTTTTTTAGGAAATGAGCAACTGTTATCTTGCACAATTAAGACTATTAAGACTATTTTACTATCTTAGATCATAGCTTTTTAGGATTTCCAAAGTTTACTTTTGATAATTGTAAAGGAAGTGATTAATCCATATATTTCCTCATTCCTGAATCATAACAACAATAAATCTGCTATCATTTAGGAATGCAAATTTCAAATTTCAATTTTAAAGATTATAATCCCTCCTCTATTACCTCCAAAGTCAGTGGAGTCAGCCATTCATCATTCATTCATTCATTCTTTCATTTTTCATTCTTTATTCTAGATAATGCTTTAATTACTAGTGGTATCAAAATGTCTGTGTTGTTTGCTTTATTGTTAGAATTTAGGAGGAAGAGGAGAGTTGGGCAAAATAAGAAAAATTCTTAAGAGAATATAAGCAGAAACATACACTGTTGAAGAAAAGACACTAATTTTGCCCATCTCCCTAGCAGTGGGAATGGCAAAATCCAGCAATTTTACACAATATTCATGGCTCTGGCCCCTGGTGTCAGCCATCAGTGCTGGGGCTCTGCCTTTCCCTGATACCTGCCAGTTCTAATATTTGTCCCATGCAGAGAGGATCTTCAATTTCTCTGACACTGCTGCTTTATTAAAGATAAAATTATAAATAAAATAATAAAATACAGTAAAATAAACGCAATCTTAACCAGAGCCAGGTGTCTGCTTGTTTGGGAGCTTGAGTCTTCTAAATTCCTTTAAAAGGCAGCAGTAAGTGAAAGGCACTGCATCTCACACATAAGCAGAACATGATTCCTTGCCCAAGGAATTCATGACAGTGTGGTTTCAGGAGGAATTTAAAAGCCACACGGAGTGTTGGTGTGTGTCTTGTAGGGAGACATCATGACACCATCCAACACATCATGGATTTTGTTATCAGAAAACTTGCTGTACATCTATTTTGAAAACTCCCTTTAGAGGTCAAGAAGAGGAAAAACGCACTGACTTCAGATTTAATTCTCATGCATTTTTAAGGCTGAAAATTTTAATGTACAGTCATGTAGAGATGTTAGCATCAGTCCTCCCCCAAGTTTTCATTGCCCTTTGCTATTTTATCTGTCTACACTTATCAAGCAACACAACCAGCCCCTATTTAAACCAACTGTTTAAACAAGATTTAACTTTAGACAGTTCTTAGAGGAAAAAAACAATATTCACTATGTCTAGAGGTAGAACTGCAGATAATGTAGCTCTCGGCACACCCATGGAGCAGAGCCCCAGGTGAAAAGAGTATGAACTAATTTTAATATTAATATAAATCAACCAGGGCTGATGGCCTGAGCAAATACTTTCTAATTTGAACTCATTTCTAACTGCACTTCCCTGTACACCAAGTCATCCCCGATGTGGAGCGCTGTTGAAACTAGGAGAGACACCCATGTTTTAGACCCACAATACTGTTACACGAAAAGCTTGTTCAATGACAAAACTTACTGCCAACTCTAAAGGACTTTATCATTTTAAAATAATGTCTTTACTTTGGAAAATAATAAATGACAAGTTTGGGGACAGGAGATTGTGCTAGAATGGAAATGCAAATTGGAAACGTTTAAAAAGTCCAAGTTTCTCAATTAAAGTGGACAAATTCTACTCTGAGATTTTGGTAAATGTCATATCTGACTCTTGGAAGATTATATGATACAAATCGTTGTTTGGAATGGTTTTATATCAGTTTAATCTGTTTGAGGCTCCACCCTCCCTTAACCACTCAATGTAAAAGTACAATCTAAATATCATGTAACTTGCAAAGTGCAGTTTTATGATAACACAAGCACATACAATTTATAGTTAGCTTATGGGAAGGCAAAACCAAACTTTAATATTGGGGATAACAGTTAAGATAAAAGTAGAGTCAGAGTTTAGAACATCTCAGAGTTCTAAACCTCCCTGGGGTCAATGTCTTTGTGTGGATGCTAAGGTAGGGAAGGCTGGGCTCTGGCCCCTGGTGTCAGCCATCCGTGCTGGGGCCCTGCCTTTCCCTGAGCACATTCCTCTTGTAGACCTCAGGTTGTTGGCTCCAATGCTGTGGTAGTATTTTCACAATGCAGAAAGTATAGATGAGAAAAGGGGCTTAGTGCTATTAATAAGTGATCCAAGTCATGCCATTAGTGATGGGTGCAGACGTCAGTCAAACCTAGCTCTCTCCAGCCCTGCACATTTTGTCCAACCTCTGAGAACCACCTGCTAGAACAGTGGAGGGGCTTCAGGTAATGCTGTGAACAAAATTCCCCAGGGTGGATAAAAATGTTTGTCTCATTTTTAATTCTCTTCAATTAGGCTTAACAACATGCTTAACTAATAAAGGAAAAGCATGGGAAATAATTTGATATCAGTTTATTCTTTGGGAATTAACCAATGCTTTTAACATTTAATATATAAAAATGCAGATATCCCCTCAAAATGGTATGCACTAAATGGAGTGATAGTGATCTTTTAGTTGTAAATATTATTGAGATAGTAACAAATGAAAAAAGATGTGTAGCAAGTTGTGGGGAGCCGCTCTGAATGATTTGTGCCTTCCATCCTGGAACAGAGAGGCTTGGACTGGTCACTACATCTCTTAGGGACCTGGATAGTGCCCTGGTCCGGGAAGTTGAGGGCATGTCTTCAGATGTAGGTGTGTCGCTCTATGGCCCCTTGGTTGAATTCACCTGTCCTTTCTAACCCTGCCCCTCCTGGCCTTTTCTGGATGGAATTTTCTAAGAATAAGGGTCCCCCCAATAAAAGCCCACTTCTGAAAGTGCTCTCTCTCTCGCCAGCGTCTCGTGACTTTCTCTTGCTCTCCCATTTGGAGAGCCTGAGGCCAAGAGCAGAGAAGCCATCCTGAAGCTTGTTTAAAGGTGAAATGTGTGTCTGTGTTTTATTTGGTGTCCCTGGAAATTCACACGAGTGACCTTAAGTTCAGCTGCCCATGCGGATTGGGGGCAGCAGCAAGTGAAATGGTAGAGCATCTTTCCCATGCCCTAGGAAGGCTTCAGACATTCATGGCTGCTGGCTGCTCCCCTTCGACTTCCACCCATCACTCCCACTTTTTCACAGGGTAATTGAGAGTACAATTTCTTTTTGGAGAATTCTTGGTGTAATTTGCAATAAGGCTATCTCTATCTTCCTTACCAAGTGGGGAACCTATGACCCAAGTTTGGGATCTTAGACTCTTTACCTATTGCTGTTGTGCCTTGAATGACCCTAATGAGGATGGACAGAATGAATACGGGACCAGTTCCTCCCCGTGTCCGTGCCCAGCTGTGATGACTGATTAGCGCCTGCTGCCTGGACACTGGTTATGGCTCCACTCCATCCCCTTTTCAAGCCAGGCTCTTCAGCCCTTCAAGGAGTTTAATCACATCACATCGTTCAATCGCAATCCTGTGGCGGATACACAGTCCTAGGATGCAGACTGCAGTGGCAGCTTTGGCTCAAACAGCAACACTTCCAAGGAGCCATCTTTGATAGTCCCCTCTGAAGCGGCCTCCCCAGCCCAGTCCTTCTCTTTTCACAATCAGTTCCCCTGCATCTCCCAGTGGTTCTCACCACCTGGCTTCTGGTTGGTTGTGAAACCCGTGGTGTGTCTGAACAGTTTATCTCACAGAGTTTCCACAACAAAAACATGGGGAATGTTCCTCTGCACCCATGGAAGCAGAATGATTTGGTTTAAGGACAGTTAGAGGGTGTGAAGAGCCTCACAAAAAAAGGAGTACAATGCAGCCTGGATCTATTGGCAAGAATCTAAAGGCAGGTGGGAAGAAGGGTGTCTAAGGCCCATAAAAGGAAGGGCTCAAGTGTAGGTTATCGCCTGGCTCTCCAACCACTGCTGCAGCCCTGGACTCACCTCCGTGCAGACAGGGCACTCTCTGAAGATAGATTTCTCGCACACTGGAGTTTGTAGGCTGTGATGTATGCCTGGTAGACGTGATTATGACTCTCTTAAACAATACAGAAATGAAAAATGTAGAGTGAGTCTCTATTAATTTTATTCCCCAGAGATAACCTCTAGCAGCCATTTCTAAGACTATCAATGGACAGAGACATTTTTACAGAGCTTTTCTTGGATATGGACAAAGTGAAGTCTGTAGGCAGCACTATCAAGAGCACCTCTGAAGAAACAAATGAGCTAACATTGTATGTACTGTTCAGTATCAATTTTTAAACATCAGGAAATGTTTTCCTGCACTTGAGAAAATGAAATATGTCAATCATTGATAGGTTGACAGCTGACATTGTCAATTAGGAATAATATATTTTTGTTTTGCATGAAAGAATGAGTTTCGAAACTGCAGAATCAAATTGCTTGCTAGAATCAAACAACAGTGAGATATATTTTTTTTTATATGAATGGGTTCTTTGACAAGAAGACTGAAATTCCATCAGCAAACTCATAAAAAAATCAAAGAAACTTACTTCTTAGTTTTGAAAATTAAAATTATTTATTTAGAGTTTATTCTTGAATTCAATTAGAATTAGAAATAGGATCTGAGAACTCCAAATCAACTCCAAATAAAACACAGACACACGCTTTACCTTTAAACAACATTGATTATTTTTCCTGTTAAAACTGACATAACCTATCAGCCGACATAATCTAAACCTCAGGTCTACATTGGGAAACATAAAGCACTTTTCTTTCAATGGTAAGGTACCAGCTATGTAAAAGTTTATCCAACTCTTTCAGAGAGATGTGACTATCAGATGAAATTTAAGAGTATTGGAGGTAATAGTAATAGTGTAATCATCCCAGTGTTTATTTGGTTGTGAGTGTTAGGTTATTATTCATTTTACTTTGCTCATAACCAATGCAATTGACTTCAGGCTTTCAGGGTTGAGAGGTAAAATAATCAAGAGATGTATTTTCTTGAATACAGGTTACATTTAAGAATTAGGGCCATGACTCTACTTTACATATACTTCATTGCTTTGGTGTATAAAAAAAGCCCACACAAAGCAAGTGTGTATTTGTGCACATACATACGTTTAAAAGATGATCTATTTTATTGTTATGTATTCATATGAATATATAAGAGTAATAAATATTCACATTATACTCTAAAATCCATCTGTATTATCTACATATGGTCATAAATTAATGCTAACTTCTGTTATTAAATTAGAATTTCTAAGGACATAGCGAATGGCTATTAAGCCTGTCATATATATATATATATATATATATATATAAAGGCAAGATTGAGGAAGTTAAAGTGTGTGTTTTCCTTTTGTTTTGCTGGGAGAAAATGAGCTGAATGGATTTTTCTCTCTGTGTTTTATAATCAAAAGGATAATAAGCATTGGCGCAGATCAACCAAAGGGTGCTGAATGGGAAGTAAAGGGAGAGAGGGGATTGTGGAAAGTACAGGTCAGGTAGGGTCCTAGGAAATGGGATCACAGAAAACCATGGCAAACACACCACAACCTAAGCACACTCACTGCCCAAAGAAGTGAGATTATGTAGCTGTGGCTGGACGGAACTGAACCTCCCTTTGCAGCAGAGATGCAAGACTAATTGTGGGAGGATACACATTTCAGACACTGAGATAGAGCTGGCAGCGGCTGCAGGGCTATCTGGATGGACTCTACAAGGGTCAGCTCAATGTTCCAAAGCCTTGTGACTTTGAGGGGTTCGTGGAGTCTAATGCTCTGACAAAGTGCTTATTCGTCTAGAGTTTCCTCCTGACATTACACAGAAATTAAAATCTGTAATTCAGTCAATCTGGAAGCATATTTGAGTGAACTACAAGGAATTTAGACTGGTTGCAAGTAAGAAAAATTGTAGCTACAAAGTAATGTCAAAAATGTTCCACAATGAGGATTCCGGCTCCCTTTTTTGATGCCTGATTGGTGACAGATTCTAAGCTTCGCTCCTCTGCTTCCCTGAGTACCCACGTGTGCTTATGCACATAGGAAATCCTGGTGAGCTCCATTTTACACCCCCTGATTTCTCCATATCCTCCCTGACATAAGCCTTCTTTTTATTATAGGCCTCCTTGGGGGTGTGCAGTGGCTTTGATTTTAATGCATGACTTTGATTTGTGTTCCCCTCACGACTAATGATGTTAAACATACTTTTGTGTTCACTGTTGTTTCTTGTACCTAATGTATTCCTTTTGAATTTAGATTCCTTGAGGCACATCCTTGAACAGTTCTCTCAGAGTAAATCTTATGAAGGTAATTTGTTTTAAAGTTGTAGATATCAGAAAATGACTTTTAGTATATGTATTCCATGTTTAAATAAATGATTTTATTGATGTATGACAACCATATAGAAAGCAGCACAAATCATAAGCACGTAGCTTAACATATTTCACAAATTAAAACAAAAATGCCCTTGTATAACCAGCACTTCCATTAAGATATGGAAGCCCCCAGCATCTCAGAAGCCCCTGTTGTGTAATTCACTGGCCTTTTTCCATACCCAAAAGATGATGCGTCGCCTGAATTCTTGCCCCATGTCTTAGCTGCTGTAACCGAACTTCACCTAAATGGAATATCATTCTGAACATACTTTTTAGATCTTCCTGTTCTACTGTCTTATATGCTATGCCAGTATACATTCTCCTTAGTAGTGCTTGGGGTCTTGCCTTCATGGCAGATCATATTCTTATGCAATTTCTATTTTTTTATTGTGATCTTATATTTGGTATAATCATATTGTATTTTTCTTTTTGAATTCTCATGGGTCCTGGGTTGGAAAGAGCCCATAGAGAAGAGTTTTGTATTTGCTCTGACTTGTACTGACTGACTGCTTCGAAATGCACTAGAATGATATTAACTGATCCGACTTTGGAATTTCCTACACAACTATCAGTGAAAATTCAGATATCATATAATTATGCATCTTGTTTGAGATCAATGCACCCATTTCTAGCAGATTCTAGTACCTTCCATGACTTGTATTGCATAAGCCTTTCTTTTAAATTGAACAAAATCTATTTTTATAGTTAAAATCCAACTCTCTGTATGATAGTGTAGATATGATATCATTGTCTGGGCAACCTAACAAATAACTCAAAAATCCGTATGCTGCACAGTTTGCAGTTAGTACATGAATGTGTCCTTCGCTCATGGAATACACCCAGGGACCTGAGCACCTATAAGAATGGCAGTTATTCTACAAAGACATACAAATGCCAGTAGCAAGCTGGTAGGTTTCCCTTTGGGCAGGCATACTGAATCCACAATCCTTTTGTTTTCTCGACCTGCTCTCTTTCACCTGCATTTATTTCTGATTCTCCATCTGCACATTTATCAGAGGCTGAGTTCATTGTGGTCTTTTCCCTTTAGCACACTCTGGCCCTCTGCCTTTGCTAATGACAGTGGCTCTTCTGAAAAATCCGCTCATCCTTACTCTTCATCTACACTTTTCATAATATTCCTCAAGGCTATAATAAAACTATCATTTTTCTCTAACTCTCTTTGTCTATGCTAAGAACATCAGTGCCTCACAAGAGGTGATTTAATTATTCATAGAGAGCTCTAACAGCAGTATGTGCTCTGCATTCTCCTAGATCAGGGAACACCAATATGCTTCTTTTTCCTTAAATGATACTTTGGGACTTCATCCTCAGCCCCATTTTGTATATCCAGTGGTCTTTTGGGGCCATACTGCTATCTTGGCAGTGGGACGCTGGTGAGGCACCTTTCATGAGATGAGCTTTGCTTCTGGGTCAACCAGTTGGATGATTTGTGCAAATAGAGTCAACTCCCTTTAAATGAAGAATGAGATGCTGGAAGGTGCAGGCCTTGGAAACCTGTCAGCCCCCTTCACTTCAGTCTTTTTTGGTTAGCTTGCCCTGAATCTTCTTGAGAACAACCTCAAATTAGCTCTGCCCTTTCGGCTTAGTGCCTTCTGGGATTTATTTATTTCTGTGTGCCATCTTTCGTGGTTTTCCAGAACTTTCTGCTTCACACTTTTATTTTTTAAAAATATTTTTTAGTTGTACATGGACACAATATCATTATTTTTATTCATTTTTAAAAACGTGGAACAGAGGATCAAACCCAGTGCCTCACTTGTGTGAAGCAAGTGCTCTACCACTGAGCCCCAGCCCCAGCCCCCTCCATACTCTTAAAAAAAAAAAAAAACCCACAACAGAAAACTCATCACTTTCTCTACCTTTAGCCTCCACAGAGCTCACCATTAGCTCATTAAAATATGACTTCAAAATTCCAGAAAATACCAATTTCCTCTTCTTCAGGATGAGGAAATTCTGACCCTCACTCTAATCTGCACTCCCTATAAAGGAAGGAGTAGTCTCATGTTCAAGGATGGTCACCTTCCTCCCCACTCCTCCTGGACTGAACACTTTCTATGTCAGAGTAAAAGGAAACAACAACAACAAAAAAATCAGTCCCTAGTCAACATGTTGATACAGTCAGGACATTAATAAACACAAACATTATCATTATTAATAGAATCTGTTAAAGGCTGCCCTGTGCTGGAGCATTATCCTGCATTATCCTGCACCATGCTGACTATGCAGGTGAGGGGTCTTCCATTTTATAAGACCTTACCTAAAGATAATAACTATGTTAGAGTCACCTCGAAGAAATCAGCACAGACGCCCACCCAGTTTGGTTCAGACATCAAAGCCAATAGCACTGCATGTCATCAAGAGGGAATGGAAATATTTATTACATATATAATCAAGGCTTCTGGGTGAGCAGATCAGGCCTCTTAATCAGGTCAGAAAAGGGCTCAGAGAACAGGAGGCCCTTGGTCTCTCTCATGGCCAGGGTGCAGTCAGGGTGAGTGTTCCTGCCAGACAAGGTGGTTTGAACACCCTTCTGGTGGGAAAGGAGTGCACATCCAGGCTTTCTTATGAGTTTGAGCACAGATGGGCAGTTGGGGAAGCATAGGAGTAAGGCTTAAACCCTGTGAACTGTGGGATGCAAGAACATATGTAGTGTACATAGTGAATATAAAAATATAGTGAATTATCCTCAGATAACAAACAGGAATGGATCATGAGCACATGCCACAGTGTGGACAGACCTTGAAAACACGATGCACGAAAAGGGAGTCACCACACAAGGTGATGTGCTGAATGAGCCCCTTCCTGAGAAATGTCTAGAACAGGCAAATCCATAGAGATAAAAGTAAATCAGGAGCTGCTAGGGTCCAGGAGAAAAAGAAAAAGGAACAAGTTCTGAAGAATTCTTGTTTTCTTTTTATGGTGATGCAATTTTTCTGGAATTAAATTGTGGTCATGCTTACATTCCCAAACCACTAAATTGCATATTTTAAAATAATAAATTTAATGGCATATGAATCCTATTTCAATAAAAAATAAATAAATAAAGATTTTGGTGAGGATTCCCCGCAAAGAAACCCTAGTGAACAGGAGCCTGGTCAAATGTGAGTCGGTGTGAATAATGGGTGGTGTAAATGCACGAAGAGTACTGGCTGATTTGGGGGTTAAAAGATGGGAAGATTCGGCTACTGTGCAGAAATCATTAACAGGCAGGATGCGAGGGTAGGTGGCCTCTCAGTTAGGAGTTGCAGCTAGTTTATTGTGCTTTTTATAAAGAGAAGTGGATCTTTGGATGTTCATCAAAGTTAGAAAACTTAAAGTGGAAGTGTTTGAAGAGCTTGTTATTGTCTTGTTGTTCTGCCATCTCCCTGCGATGAAGCGAGTGTATTTTGCAGATGCCCTTTGCGTTTGGTGGAATTACTCAAATGTCTACTGGGAGGTTATTTCTGCTGCTTTTCTGTGTGTAGCTCGTGGGATAATTTAGTTCAGAGTTTCTTCTGGTGGCCGAGGGAGATGAGCTGGGGCAGCTAAGAGGACTTCAGGGTCATTTCCCCTGTGATGCACAAGTTCAGGGGCAAGGAGGGAAGCTGGATCACCATGCTGGGCCAATGCTGGGTCTGCTTCCCTGTCAAGATGAGTGAGTACATTGGTTGAACCACCTGGCTTACTATTTTTAAAAGGTTCTCTTATTCAGGGCTGAGGTTGTAGCTTAGTGGTTGAGGGCTTGCCTTACATGCGTGAGGCACTGGGTTTGATCCTCAGCACCACATAACAAAATAAATAAATAAAATAAAGATAAAATAATAATAATAATAATAATAATAATAATAATAATAATAATAAAAGGTTCTCTAGTTTGATCCAAAATAAAGTTTTGTGTGTCTTACAACACTACTATGTGCAAGAATATATCCTGGTTGTATATATTTGCACACGTCTACTACTCTGGTTGTGTAATATTTCAAGGCAAGACATTTCAGTACTATATAATAACTTCAAAAAACTTGACTGATTGCTTGTTAGATCTTTTTGTACAATGCAGACAAAGAAATTATAAAGAGTTAGACAAAAGCCATGTCCTTGGTGCTTTTGTGTTTTTACCCTTAGCATTATCTTCAGTTTATAGTGTCTTCATAAGAATATTTTTAAGCCACTTGCCCATCAGAGGAGGAGTTAGTTTAATGAAAACTATAAAATATTTTCTATAAACTCACTGGACTGGGCATGTGTGATTTTCAGTAAATTGCATCATGAGTCTAGCCACCCTGGCTCCTCAAGGATCCATGTTTGGGGACCTGCAGTCTCTCTTAGGATCCCTAGTGAATCACAGGACATACAACATTCAGATTGATGGACCCAGTTGAGGGAGTCAGCATTTCTCTGCATTATTGAACATTACCCAAGTTAATTTCTTTCTTATTTTTTTTGGGGGGGGGGGATAATTATTATAAATAGTAGACATCTAAGTATTTTTGGCTCTGCATGGGATAATGCATTCCTATATTCACACTTGGAGATTGCATTGTGTTGTGCAGCCCTGGGCTATGTTGAAATGCAGCTTAGCATTCGGTGACCTTCAACCTGAATCTGTAGTTACATTTTGTGTGGCTCAAAACACATATGAAAAATTTGAGTTAAAATTTTTAAAAGATTATAAGCAATCTGGTGCTCCTGGACTTACATATCTAAGTGGTAGCTACTGGCTGGAGATCAATTGTAATAGCCTTATTTGTTTCATTATCTTCTGTATTTATTACAGAAGATGATCTAGTTTGTAAACGTTTATAGATTTCAAGGAAGACATTTAAACATCATAAAAGAGAATGTAGACATAAAGCCTGAATACTTAAAATTGCAAAGTTCCAGTATGTAACAAGAAAATAAAGGGGAAAACATATTGGACTCTGTGTAAATTGCTATCCCATTTCCCAGGCAAACAGAAAATAACTTATTTGCAGTACAAAAATTTAGGGAAACCATAAAATGGTCCAATTCCCAAGATTCTGGATTTCTTTTCTATCAAAAACTACTCACTAATTTTGAAGGCATGTATAACACAGGATGCAAATGTCAGGATTGCCACCAAGGAAACAGAATTGGAGAAGTTCATGATGATTCTTAGTGTAGAGTTTCCAAGCCACACTGAAGGAGGTGGGGCTCAGGAAGACGCTGTCCACAGTCAGACCAGTAGCAGCCTCCTGACCTCCTTTCTTGGCCACTGGACCATTGCTCTCACCTCCACAAAGGCCTTCGTGTGCCAGGGGAGTAGTATATCAGTTAATAAAAAATACTGCAAAACTGAAAGAATTTTGATATTGATAAAACAGGGATACTATCAGCATCTGTATCTTAGGCTCATCAGAATGATTTCAAGGAGTGCAGCAGAACTAAAGGGCTTTGAAGATGATCTACTCTCTGCTGCAGGTACTCACGCTAGCCTATGAAAACCACTATAGACAAAGTGTGAGGAAAAGAACTTGCCTGTTCCCAAAAACCTTTATTCACAAAAACTGGTGATGAGCTGACTCTGACCAGTAGCTTGTCATCCACTGACTTCTGGTATAGGACAGCACATGTGCGGCATACTTATCTCTGTGCATGGTGACATCAGAGTGACAGCAGCCATCAGAAGTCAGCTGCTCCTAGAGCAGACCCTAGGTCCTCCCTTTCCATTTGGATGTTCGTACTGTGACTTTCTTTTCTTCACATGGGGTAGAAAACAAAGCTCTGGATCAACGGAGCCTGCTTCTTTTGTTTTTCAAACCTGGGATGCATTACCATGGAGCCACATCCCCAGGCCTTTTATTTATTTATTTTTTTTATTTTGAGACAGGGTCTCACTAAGTTGCTGAGGCTGGCTTTGAACCTGTCATCCTCTGGCCTCAATCTCCTGAGCTGCTGGGATTACAGGCATGGACCACCACATCTGGTCAACTGAGTCTGCTTTATTCAGTTAATGTATATTGAACACATTCTATGTTACAGGCACCAGATGTGGACACCTGAGCAAACTATGCAGTCTCTCTGGGCCTTGGTGTTCTCATATAAAGATAAGTCTGACGAGAATAGAATTTGCTATATTTCCAGATATCAGGATGGTATTTAACACAGAGTAGGCTCAAATACTACGTTTCACATGTTATTAAATTATATATTTATATTTATATATATAATGTAATCTTAACATTATATGTATTAAATTATATACATATATAATTTAATTTTAGCATTTCACATAATAATGGGCCATGCTCAAAAATGTCACTTTTCTTACTTTCCCAGGAAGACATAGTCCAGGAAATTTGACTGGAATGCTTTTTACTTTTCCATTTCCCCTAACAGATTAAATAAATAAATAGCCTATTTGGGTATAGTCATACAGATACAGTTAATCGGTCTGGAGAAAAATGGTATCAGCGAAAGCAGATTTGAACAAAAAAGTCATCATCCACAGGGTCACCTTTTCAAATCCAAAGCTGAAAATCTGTAATCTGCCTACAAAAGATCGTTGCAGTATATGAGAGGGTAAAGCAGTAGATTTTTCTGCTGCCTCTGGAGGAAGATACATCAACTGTAGGTATCAGCTCAGCCATGGAGAATAATTTAATCATACTTGTAAATGACATTCCAACAAAAGGTCATCGGATCTATCAGGCCCTCATCAACCTAGGAAAATTAGAGCTGTTTTATTGATGTTGGAAAGTGATACAGTGCCTGACTCTGTCTTGTAGGAAAGTGGGAAATCAAGAAAAGGTGGCTGAGCTGGGCAGCTGCACCACAGAGCCTAGGCGAGCAAAACAGAGAGCCGGCCATGTGCCCGGCCGGTTGGAAGTCCCACGCCTGCTGCTGGGGTTTCTGTCTCTCTTCTTTCCTTTTTGTTAAATGGTAACTAAGTAAACATGTTGCAAAGTGATAGCATAAGCAGAATCACTTAGGAAACAAGAGATGTGGATCCTAAGCATGGGGGAGAAAAATAAAGACTTGCCAGCATCTGTTGTTTAGCCCTTCAAGAGGCATTTGCTGGGATGATGTCCTCATTTTCAGGGTGGGAGGTTGGTTACCAGAGGTCACTGGCAAAACCTGCACATAATCAATGTGAACAGCAGGGTAGGCACAGTGTTTAGACCTGGTCCCCACCACTTGGAGCAGCATCCTTTAGCTTTCTTCAACTTTTTATCTAAACTTCTAAACTTCGGTTTCCTTATCAATAAATTATGGACCATAAAATATCTCCCAATTTATACAATTATCAGGAAGGTTAAAAGAAAAAAAACATAGCAAAGTATAAAGTATATTTGTTGTTTGCAAAAGCTAAGCAATCAATATATGTCAGTCATCTTTAATGTTTTTCAGATAACTAAGTTCTAGAAGCTAACTACTGTAATAGTCTTTAGTTGTGAGATTCAATTCAAGAAAGTCATTTTAGTTTTAATATTAGTTTGTGTGTGTGTGTGTGTGTATGCATGTGTGTGTGGCACCAGAGATCAACTCCAGGGCCTCATGCATGCTAGGCAAGTTCTCTATCCCAGAGGCACATCCATGACTGTAGTCTTCAACTTTTAGATTAGTGGGGATAATTATTCCACTCATGCTGTACTCAAATCTGTAGTCTTGAGACACATCATGATTACAGTTGTGATCACTGAGGAAGAAATAACTCACTTAATTGAATTATGAAAACTTAATTTCCCATTTCTGCATAACAAATGCTCATAGGCTTTAAGACTTAGAATAGCTCAAGGGTGTGACAAGGTACCTTCCCTTGGTGGGGAGCTTGGTGTGGTTCAGCTGTTTCCTCTATTCAGGATCTCAGAAGGATACCACCAGGTGTCCCCCAGGCTTGAGGCCCTCTTCTCTTCCAGGGTCGCTGGCTACTTGTAGATTCAATCCATTGTGATTGCAGGACTGGTGCTTTTAGTTCTGAACATTCCTACCACAGGGACCACTGCATGCCACACCAGCTTTTGAATTTGACATCCTCTAGACAACCTATTCTGCTCTTTCATATTGTTCTGGCTTCTGTCTTTGATTTTAGAGCCCCTTTTCACAGGCCCACCTGCTTAAATGAGACTACCTGCACCCTAAGAGGTCTTTTGCTGGGCTTGCATCCCAAGGCACACACAGCCAATGGGACCTGGAGGGATGGGGACTCTGGAAATCCACCCAATACAGATGGAGAATGGAAAATTCTACCAAATGACTGGAAATTTGCTTAATTACTAATGATATAGTATATCAATGGGTCTTCCTTGGTTAAAAAAAGAATGGGTATATATATATATATATTTTTTTTTCCTCTCTCATTCTAAGGATGTGATACCTCCCTGTGCATTTTCTAGAGGAAATGAAGTAATCACTTTGGCCACAGCCCAGTGAAATGCCTTAGCATATGATTTGTTTTTCCTAATCACATAGGCACCCTTCTTAGTGATCTTATTTCTAACACATTCCGAAAGAAGCATCACTGATGAGCATCTCTCATCTAGAGAGAAGCCTCGTAACCGGCCCAACTGAGCAGGCGAGTCTGCTGTCGCGTAGTCTGATTCATTATGCCCCGGGAGTTAGAACCCCTATTCCCTCTTCTCACTTTTCCTGTAGTTTGAAAGAAATCTGTGTGCGGCTGCATTCTCCTGATTGTCTGTGCAGTGGCTCTGACTCCGCCTTGGCTGAGTTATCACCGAGCCTCCAGCCTGACACGTTGATCTATCCAGACTCCCCGCAGAGGCTGCTTACCAGGAGCCCTGATGATAACAGAGAATAAGTCATGTCACCTCTGCATACCCAGGAACCACAGAGTCTCAGCCAGTGTTTATCCAGAGCTTGTCAGATTTATCTTTCAGATTCTGGGGGAAAGGGGTGAATGATAGGAGTACAGTGGAAATCTCTGCATGTCTGTGGGTGTGCCCTGGAGAAGCTCAGCTAGATGCCCAGGGTTCATCTGCAGTGTCCAAATGGGTTCCATATTTCTTTGGAAGAATTTCAATATTTTCAGGCATTCCTGGAATCTCATTCCCCGAGTTTTAGAGTATCAATGTGAAAGGTTGATGTGGGTGCCATCACACACCACACAAAAAAGTGCTATGTATTTATTATATGATAATCAGACATTTTGGTATAAACATGGCCACATTCTTGCTATTGTCTTCTTTCCTCGGTGCACTTATCATGGAAGGTAACTGGATGTGTGATTATTTGATTCCCTGATTATTTTCCTTCTTCTCTGCTAAGCTCCATGAGGGCAGGGCCTGAGTTTGTTTTGCTCCTCATTTAATTTTCATTGCCCAAGATAGGTGAGTAATGAAGACTGAGAATAACAAGCTAGGATTTATTTCTTGACTGAATTAATGGTTTACTGGTTGAACAGATGGCTATATGTGAATTTTCAAATGGACTATATTAGATACTTAAGGTTCTCCATATCATTATGTTACTTAACCCTCCAATATTATTATAGACACCAATTTTGGTTAACCAAACTTCAAAATCAGTGCATTTTCATTTGTTAAAAGTCACAAATAAAAATCCATGAGGCTATTACCTAGAAATAATTACTGTTAAAGTTTGATATATATATACTTGCCCCATTTTTTTCATTATTGCACAAAATTGAATGTGTATGTTATTTATTAACTTGCTCTTTCACTTGATATATTGAGAATGTTTTTCTATGCCATGAAATATTGTTCTTTAGCTCAATGTTTAATGGATATTCGGCATGCTGTCTTATGGCTGAATAATAATTTATTTAACTAATCCTCTATTTTCTTTGCATGTGAAATTTCTCTCAGATTCTGGGGCCCGTGAGATACTGTGCCATGTTGTCAGCCAGAAAAGCTTTGGTCCCTGCTTGGTGTTTATGTCTTCTGCTTGCCTTCTTGTAATACTTAGTCTTAGCATTTAAGATGAGTTTTGGTGTATGATGTTTAGACCAAAACGACCTCCAGGGCTCCCCTTCTTGATTACTGGCTTGATTGTGCATCACGGTGGTTGGTGTGATGTGTTGTTATAAAGGGGCTTTACAGATGTCACAAAAGTCATATTCAGTTGTTTTTAAGTAAGAGATGCTGTCCTAAATAACATGGGTGGGCCCTGCTCAGTCAGGTGAAAGACCTGCAGAATGGGTTGAGGGACCGAGGCTTCCTGAGGAACATTCCGCTGGCAGCATGGTGACCGCCCAGCCCATGTTGCTTACCTAAGCGTCGCCCCTCCTTGTAGGGCCTGTCTGGCCAGGCTCCGCCCTCATCCAACTCCGCCCTGGCCTGACCCCGCCCACACCAGACTCCACCCTCGCCTGACTCCACCCTCTTCCGACTCCGCCCTCACCCAAGCATACTGTGCAGAAAACCTCTGGACGCGCCTCTCCGACTGGTTCTGATTCTCTGGCTGAACCTTGACAACTACAAACATTTTTCTGCATGTCTTAATTTTGTGGATTGCTTATTTGTTCCTCCTGACTGTATTTCTATTGAAGGATGCTTATATTTATTATTAGTGGTATAGATTCCCTTGTGAGTTACTTTTTCTTTTAACTTTTTCTCTCTTGACCCCATTCCCACCACCTTTTCCAAATACCTGGGCTGGAGAACCTGACACCTCCTTTGTGGGTCAACCTAGACCACCTCCTGGTCCAGCCACCCACATCTAGCACGTGGGGTCATGCTGCCTTGTCTGGCTGTGCAGAGCTCCCTCCAGGGCCAGCTTGCCTGAGGTATGAAGGAAATACCTCCCAGGAGAGGGAGTCGCCAGCTCGTGGGCTATATAGAACCCTACAACGGAAATCTTGTTTTAAAGAAGTATGTAAAACAGCTATTCTTGTTGAACACCTGGCGGATGTTTCTAGAGTACTTTCCTGTAACACAAGAGGCTAGGGTCATTTAAAATAATTGTTCCCACCATTAAATATATTCTGGAAGTGGACATCTGTTATTTCCTATTTGGCAATAACATCCTTTGCCCTCCAACAGGGCCCTGAATTTCCTTTGTGAAGGGACCTTTAAATCATGTAAGCTATGTGGCTCCTGCAGAATGGTGACCTTATCTTGCCCCCAGTACTTCAGAACTGGACATGCAAACGGAGCTGAGAAACATTTAAGGAGGAGATACTGCCTCTTTTCTGTAGAATTGAATAGTGAGTCCTTCTGCCTCTTGGTTGTGTGGAAAGAAGTCGTGAGCTTTGAACTTACTCTGCTATTTAGTTCTCATGAGGGATGTGGTGTGATTTCTAAAGAGACCTCCACATGAGAATGGTATCCGGATTCAGAGAGCAGAACAGAGGATGAAGAGAGAAATAATTGATAGTGTGACTTGAGTTGCTGGATCAAAACTCACCTGAACAGACCTATCTTGGAGTTTTCTGAGGGCTTTCCTAACTTAAAATTAAATATTCCCTGTAGACACAGCTCTAAATGTCGATTCATGTGGTATTTCAACCGTAGCTAAATAATCTATTGGGTTTTTAAAATGGCTCATCAAGTAGCCCAAGTTGATGCTTACCTTTATTATTTTTTTCTTTTTTAATTTGAAAATTGCATGTTTCAATATAATTTATTTAAAAAACAAAACATTGGGTCTTTAATGCAAGAGTCAAGACACACCGGGAAGAAAGAAATCCAATAGCCAAATGACCTGGAGGAAAATAAATATTTAATAAGATTATAAAAAAAATAAACCTCTAAGAAAATCAAAGATTTTGTCACTTGGCCTGAGGACCTTTTATCTATAAAGAATCTATAGGAGGCAATACATACATCATAACCACTACACAGTAGTCAGGAGAGATGAGAGAAATGCGAACATAATGCTTTCTTTTCTGGCAAGGATAAGTAGAAATGCTGAAATAAAATACCAGGAACAGAGACAAAGAAAGGTGAGGAGGCTGGTGTGTCCTGTGGTCATTAAAGGATGTGGAGAGCTTAGAGTGGAGAACAGGTCTTCCCTATGCCCCAGCAGTGACCTGGACTCTTTCATGGATCTACCTATTGGAGAATGGAAAGACCACATCCTCAAGATGAAGGCCAGTGAGAAGTGTGGAAAATCCATCCATCTTCGGTCAAATTGCAATTGCTTATATTTGAGAGGCATGCCAGGTTCTTACTCCTCCACCCTTTTGAATAGCATAAATTCCAGGGAAATGGTGAGAATTATAGGAATTAAAACAAACAAACAACAACAACAACAAAACGAAAGGGAAAAAGTCAAGACAAATAGAAAACTACCTGACAACTTAGAATCCCATCAGCACCACAAATCAACCACTGTCATCTGTTGGGTGAGCGGGCATGCCAGGTCTTGCCTGACATGCCCTCCTGGTATAATATGGACCTCACTCATGCAAATGCTGGCAGTAGCAGAGGTGAGCATGCCTCAGAAGCTGATGCCATAGGAAGTGTGACAAATTAAGTCACATCTCTCTGAAGTGCAACCATTGGAGTCCCATCCCCCGTAACACAGAAGGTGACAGTATTTGAATTCAGGGTCTTCACACAGGTCATCTAGATAAGATGAAGTCATCAGGGTGGGCCTCATGCAATCTGACAGCTGTTATAAAAGGGGGAAATCTGGGGATAGATGTGCATACAGAGGGAATGTCACGTGGCCATAAAGGCAGACATTGAGGGATGCCTCATTGTCCCTAGAATGTTAATGGAAGAGATTCCTCCTTGCAGTCCTCAGAAGGAGCCAACAACCCTGCTGACACCTTGACCTTGGGCTTCCAGCCCCTAGAACTGTGAGATGATACATTTCTATTGCTTAAGCACTACTAGGGACACTTGGTTATGATTGCACTCACAAAGGAACCCACTCAGCAGCACACTGCAGTGTACAATAAACACACAGGGTATTTATGGAATATTCAAAGAAGCTTTGTATAGGGTAGTTACTTTTATCCACATTTTTAAATGGGAAAAGGAACTGATTGAAACAAATTAAATACCAGGAGGACGAGAAGAGCAGCTCCCCAGGGGAGGCTGGAGCTGCACCTGCAGGTGAGAGAGTGCAGGGTGCTGGGACCTGATCCTCTTCAGTGCTATCTGCTGTCACTGTCTCATCTTAGCACAGGGTCTGGTTGTTGGATCCTTCTCAGTGATCATAGATTAGAAAAAAAGAGTTTATGATTCTTATATTAATTTAGTGATAACAGGTAACAAGATATTTTATTATTGGATGATTATGTCCTTTCCTAGTCATCACAATTTTTAATGTCTATGCAAAATTTCATCAATTTTATGTTCCTGTAATTTATTTGATAATTGCTGGACATTTATGTTAATTTTTTTGGGGGGGAGGGGATTCTAGAGACTTAACCCAAGAGCAATTTACCCACTGATATACACCTACAACCCTCTTTATTTTTTATTTGACACAGGGTCTCACTAAGTTGCTTAAGGACTTGCTAAATTGCTATGGCTGACCTTGAACCTGTAGACCTCAGGAGGCCTGAGCCACTGGGATTGCAGATATGTACTACCATATCCTGCCATTCCAGTGTTTCATGATGATAAAGCACCCCCATGGATGGTGTCATCTCAAGGTATATTTCTAATTTTTTTTCAGATGAAAGCATTTATTTCCTTATTATTAATGATCAAGTTTTTGAATCCTTATCACTAATAACGAATTTTTAAATGTTTCTGAAACTATTATAAAATGCATTGTCAATTTACCTTACAAAAGACTGAAAACAAACTCTGTGTAGAGCCATGTGTAAGTGTTACTATTTCACAACATTCATGTTAACGTCAGCATGGGATTATAATTCACAGTGACTTTTAAACCTGGTTAGTCAGGATGTAGTTGCTTTGAATAAAACCTACTTGAACAAGTATCTGAATTTTGCTCTTTCCCATTATTCTATTAGAAATGTGGATTAATTTTAGACTGCCAATGATATAGCTAGTTTTAAATTCAGAGGTTAGTTATGTAGAAAAATGCAGCATCTCTGCTACTGCCAGCAATTTAATGATATAATTAATCAGCTGATAAAATTGATGAAACTGAGGTCAAATTGAACTGCTGTGAGAATTCAGTTTAAATCCATGAGTAATGTAAATAATATCAGTAAAGTCTGTTCATCACAAATTGATCAAATGGCAATATTGTCCAATTGGAATTTCACAAGACTAACAAAGATAGGTTCTAATGTATTTCAGAAGCAAAATATAAAAAACACATACAGAGACCTATTTTTAATTAGCCTGAAGCTGTCGAATTAAATGCCTAAAATGTGAAAGTTGAATAACTGGGGAAAAAATGTCTAAAGATGAATATATTTTTTCCTTTACTTATAAGAAACAAAGAGAATAATTCAATTTACACTTGAAAAGTTAAATGTGGAGTGGTTTAGACCATATCAAAATGTCTCTTTGTCATCTCTTACATACAGCTTGGCGACAAAATAAATGGGACGCTCGACCTATGCTGGGGATTCCCCGAGAGGATGAGCTAACGGGAAGACCCTGTCCTGCCCTCTTACTGGGGACTGTGGAGAGCCTGGGTGTGAGATAAGGCAGAAAGTGGGGAGAGGGAAGGAAAGAGGGAGGAGGATATGAGGGGAATGGGAAAATAAACAAGGAGAGATATGAATTACAGTGGATGGGGTAGAGAGAGAAGATGGGAGGGGAGGGAGGGGGGATGGTAGAGGATAGGAAAGGTAGCAGAATACAACAGTTACTAATAGGGCATTATGTAAAAATGTGGATGTGTAACCGATGTGATTCTGCAATCTGTATTTGGGGTAAAATTGGGAGTTCATAACCAACTTGAATCTAATGTATGAAATATGATATGTGAAGAGCTTTATAATGTTTTGAACAACCAATAAAAAAAAATAAAAAAAAAAAATAAAAAAAAAAAAATAAAATAAAAAAAAAAAAAAAAAAAAAAAGTCTAAAGGATTATAATATGAATTGTAATGCATTCTGTTGTCATATATAACAAATTTAAATTAAAAATTTAAAAAATGATTAAAAAAAAAAAAAAAAAAAGAGCAAAGGTGGAAGGGAGAGAAAGAGGGAGAGAAAAGGAAAAGGCCAAAAAAAAATGTGAGCAAGAAGGAAGGAAGGGGGCAGAAGGGGGGAGAGAGAGAATGGAACAAGGAGAAGGAGAAGGAAGCACAAAGAAGGTGAGCTGAGAGGAGAGGAGGAATGAACCCCTGGGGGGACGGGGCTAGGCAGAGAGGGAAGAAGAGAGCACAATAAATAAATAAATAAATGCAAAATAAATCTGTGACACAGGGGTAAATACATGAAGATTACTGGCAGATAACCACCCTTTGGTGTAGACATGTTAGCTTTTTGTTGGTCTGATCAAAATACTTTATAAGAACAACTTGGAGTGATGAAAGAGCACCTTGCCTCCTCCTTTTTTGTTGTTGTTGAAAGAAAAAAAGAGAACAAATTGGAAAAGAAAAAGTTTATTCTGGGTTCTTGGTTTCAGAAATTCGGTCTATGATTTGTGATTCCATAGCTGTGGACCTGAGGTGTAGCAGAACATCATGTTGGAAAGGCCTGGTGAAGAAAAGCTGCTCAGATCAGGGGAGCTTGGAGGGAGGGAGGGAGGGAGGGAGGGAGAGAGAGAGAGAGAGAGAGAGAGAGAAGCCAGGGACAAGATATGTCTCCAAAGGCACACCTCCAGGGACTTAATCCCTCCAGCCCTGCCCTCCTGCATACTGTCACCACCCAGTAGACCACTGAAATTACTAATCCATCAAGTGGATTAATTCACTGATGAGGTTCCAGCCTTTATCATCCAATCTTTTCTGAAAGCCCTACCTCTGAACTGTGCTACATTGAGGACCAGGCTTTCAAAACATGAGCTTTCTAGGGGACAACTCCAGATCCAAACCATAACAATGACTATTTAATTATATGTAAAAGTCCAGTATTTTTTACCGAATAATGGTGGCTTGTGAACTCAAATTAATTCAAATAATAATTGCATTCAAAGCAGATAATCTTAATTATTTTTTCAAACATAACAAGGAATCATTAAACAATAACCTTCCTGTATACAATTTCAAAGCCAGGCATTTCTCTGAATCAGACACTGCACCCATCTACAATTTGCAGAGTTTTCTGTTCCTTTGCAACTACACAGAGAAAATGAAGCTTGGACTTTGTGATATAAAGGCAGAAATCAGTGCAGCCCTGAATCCTTTTTAAAGCATTCAATGTTCTTAACATTGTTTAGACTGAGTTAGTCATTGTGCACACTTTAAGAAAGATTATCCTTAAAAATGGAAACCGCATGCTCGCCTCTCCCGCTGTGATAATGGACAAACTAAACTGATTTGGTCAAAGTTTCCAAGATTTATTTCCTTCCCTTTGGCATTACAATAAGTGATTAGGCAGAAACAAAACAGGGAAATCTTCATTCTGTTTGAGCAAGCAGTGGCTCAAAGGAGAGGGGAAGGCGATGATTGTCTCCTGGCTACAATCTGCTTCAGCTCACACCCATAAAGCTTGTCTGGGTTGCTATATTTATAGACTCTGCCGAGAGGGAAAGAGTAGATATAAATATTTGAATACCTTTTATTTAGTAGCAATGTCTATTCTAATGTTGGTTTTTGTCTTTTCCAGTAATTGGTGTGGATGCCCAGAAGAACTAAATTAATTGCATGAGCAAACTTATTATATTGTTTAAGTTAGTTCTAGACTAAGTTGGGAAAATGTAATTGAGCTACTGTTTAAAGGAGTTATTTTCCTGTTCAGTTTTTCATTCTTCTGCACATCTACCAACTACTTTTTATCAAAGTGTTTTTTTTCCCTACCACCAAGCACCTCTCTGGGGTCTTGGGATAGAGTGGTGGGTCTGTTAATCTATTGATGAATGACTTCTGTGAATTATCCTCAACAGTAACAGTCAGCATCTGCCGTTGCCCAGGAGTTTATGAGCACCTGGTTGCCTGCTGCTCATTCACAAGCCAGCAAGCGGTCCACTGCAGACAGCGGAGGCAGCTCACAAGTCTCCGCTGGTCTCTCAGGATTTGGGGATTGGTTGTTGACTGTTAGAAATGGACTTGCCTGGAATAGCCACGGTCTCTTCTCTTCTGTGTTCTTTCAAACTCACTTAGCCAGTGTTTTTGATCCTGGTAAAGCCAGAGTCCTAAGAGAGAGAGAGTGAAAGTACTTGACACCATGCTGTGATCTCACCCACCATCACTTCTTCTGGACTATATTAACTAAATCAAGTTCCTGGTTTTCCGTTTTCAAAGCAAGACAAATCTTGCTTTGAAAATATATGTACAAAAACGATGCCAACTCAACCTTCAGCTCTTTTCCCCTCCTGGGAAGGTTGGGGGTGCAGCTGAAAGGACTAATCCTCTAATCGTGCTGTGGTCATTCTTGTGACCATCCTCCAGGGTGAAGTCACCTAGAGGCCACCAGCTACTGATCACCTTTTTGGCACATAAAATACACTCCTGTAATTCCAGAGATTGCACGGATTTTAGCATCTGTGTGCCAGGAAACAGCGATGAGGACCAAAGATAGATTTGGCAATATCAGACATGGTCAGGTATTTCATTAGCTGCAAGGGTTTAGAGGTGAGGAATACAGCAGGCACCAGTGCAGATGGCCCACTGCTCTGACTGGTCACCTCCGCATAGGTCTACTGCTTTTGCGGCATCAGTGCAAATACAAATGTGGTAGAAAAAGCACACCGCACTGTGGTATCATTGTAAACGTGGATTTGACTTTGTGACTTCGGGAAGGGTCATGGGGTTCTCTCCTCATCTACAGGTCACACATTGAGAGCTGATGCTTTGCTTCCTTTTTGATTTAGTTGTCTTCCACAATTACACCTGTCCCTTGTGCCCTTCTCACAGAGACAGATTCTCCGCTGTGTCAGCGCAGGTGGAGGGTGCGTGGTGTTCATCAGAGCCCCCATGCCCATGATCTGCTTGTAGACAGCGCTTTCCTTCAGGACTGGCAGATGCGTGGTCCTGGGCCTGAAACTGCTCTTCCCACAGCAGGCCCTGAGGCCAGCCCCCTGCCTTCTCCGGCTTCACTGGCTGCCAACACTGTTGTCGTCACTGTTAACACCCATGCTCAGCAGCCGCTGCTCCTGTGGAAGCACAAGCCCCCTCTTCCTGCATTAAATAAGTGGCCCTAACTTCATGCAGTTCGGATCATTTTTTAAAAAGGCGATTGCTTGTGGCCTTCTCAAAAGGAACATCTTCTTCCTCTTTGACTTTTCTATGAGGCCGAATCTTCTTGGGATCAGAGCAGGGTTGTTAAGGGGACGGAAGGGAGGCGGGAGGTGAGGATGAAAACAGCATGGGTCAGATTCCAAGATTCCATGCATGTTTGATTTTGTTGGGACAAACCCAGCTACTAAGTGTAACTATAATCCTCTGATTTAAAAAAAAAAAAATCAACAAAAAGAAAGGCCCACGTGAGCTTCTCAACCTGCAAGGAGTTCTTACCCATTTCATTACTTGCTTGGTATTATCAGGGTGTTGAGGTTTCCACTAGCACAACATAAACTGGAATATTGGCAATAATAGGGTTAATCTCATTAATGTGGTCAGTTCTACAGTATAACTTAAGGTTCAATGTGAGACAATGATTCATTTTTGTTGCTCTGGATACTTTTATCACAGAAAACATTTTTGAAACTTATAAAAAATGTCTAAAATTCACAGAACTAATTGAAATTTCAAGCCCAGAGTACAGAAAAAATAAATAAATTCATGTAATAATGATGATGACTTTTTTTAAAGAGAGACAGACAGAATTTTTTTGATATTTATTTATTTTATGTTTTAGTTTTTTGGCGGACACAACATCTTTATTTGTATGTAGTGCTGAGGATTGAACCTGGGCCGCCCGCATGCCAGGTGAGCACGCTACCGCTTGAGCCACATCCCCAAACCTGATGATGATTTTTTAAATGGCATATGTAAGTTTCCTATTTCCTGTACATTCATTTGTCAAGGATGTGCTCTTAGAATTAAAATTTAAAAATCAGGGAAACATGACTTGTTACACGAGTCTCAGGATCCTAAAAATAAAACTAATACTTCACAGAGGAATCCTAATTATTCTTGATGTTAAGAATGGATACATAATTTTCACATGGACTATTGTAGAAAAGTGAGCATGGAACATATCAAAATATGTCCTTGATGGTATCTGCACAACGGACATAAGGACCATATCTAAAAGTCCCCAGAATAGACCAGACACAGTACCCTTCACTTTTTCTCTAGGGACAACATGATCCTCTGGGGACCCTGTCCCTTTACCTTGGGCCTTGGTACTGTGGGGTAGAGCTGACTCAAGCCTGGCCAACCACAGCATCAGATTATCCTGGGATTAGGAGGAGAGTTATGTTTCCATAAACCTATGAAATGAATGAAGGCTATGCATTTGCTGCACTCACAGAACAGGCTGGTTGCCTGAGCTTCAGAGAATCTGCTTCCCAGGACGACTGTGATGTATGTTCTCCATCCTTCACCCCACTGGGCCGTGATGCCTTTCAGCATTAGTCTGCCCCCACTGGGAACACTGGCATTACTTCAAGTCTGGGGTCAAGGGTTTGGGTAAGATTTGAATGCACATAGAAGAAACAACCCACCCTGGTGCCTCTCTGCATGACAGTGTGCGGTGCATGTAGGATGCCTCTGTCATACTCATTTAGTATTTTTTCTGCGCTTTGACAATGTAATTGACTTACAATTAAGATGAAGTTTGTGGGCCCTCTTCATGCTTCTCTAGTTGAAAGGGAATGTAATTAGATTTAATTGAGGTTGATTCTCCAAATGACACCCCTAGATAGAGCGGACAGCATACACATGTCTTATTTCGGAGCACAGATGTATGAAGTCATTTAATAAAAGATGCTACACATAGGAAGCTTTCAAAACAAGTTTGACAAAAATGGAATGTGACAAATTCCTCCCCTTATTTGTTAAGGTTCCTGCAATTATGTCTGATTCTCCAGGACATGTCCTAAGAAAGGAAAAGAAGATTATAAGCAGGGATAGAGAGGTTGGAAAGGAAATAAGGGGGGGTGGGGAATCTTACAACTGTTATCTTTCTCAACAATTTCCCACAAGATAATGAGAATGGGCTTAGGGAGAAGTTTTAGATCTTGAATATACAGGTTTGGTCAAAGATTGATCTGTTGGTGGCCTCTGCCCCTCCTGATTATGTTGGTTATTAGAGAATAACTGAAGGTCAACGTTAAAATGATGCTTTTAAAATTACCTGTTCTTTGTAAAAATGTGTTTCCTAATTTAGCTGGGGAAAAAAGGAGTTTTCAACAGCCTTAAGAACATGTTAATAGAAGGAAATTAGGCAGCCAAGCAAGGACGGACAATAAGGGGCTTTCTAGACAACAATCTTGTGTTTAAAATTGCAGCCAACTTTAACCATAGGTCACATTCAAAACTTGAACTGGAAAAAGCTTCCAGGTTTTATCAGGGTATTGAGGTTTCCACCAGCACCACAGGAACTAGAATATTGGCAATAATAGGGTTAATCTCATTGATGTGGTCAGTTCATCAGGATAATTTAAAGTTCAATGTGAGACAATGATTCATTTTGTTTTTTTGCCATAGAGGAACCTCAAATGTGAAGTTACTTTGTCTGCCTTGATCAGATTAATGAAAACTGTCCACCTTCCACTTCACTGTTTGTGACACAGAACAGTCATGAAGCTTTCTCCCCAGGATACCTGACAGGATTCCATTCTGTCTATCGACATTTGTGGTCCTTTCTATTAGAAAAAGGTTTAGGACTGAGCTACCACCAAGAAGCATCCACTTCCCGCTCATTGGTGAGCACGAGGGGAAGGGATGGGACTGGTGCAGTGGAGATGTCTGGACATGCTTCCACATCTGACCGGTGACTCAGCTTACAGGTAAGGACAGCCCGTGGCCCATGCTGTATGACTTAGGAGCAGATCAAAGACACAGTGAGTTCAGTGCTGTAAAATGGGTGGGTTACTATAAAATAATGCATAAAATGAAGTTTTCAAATTAAGCATTCTTCTATTGAAGATCTTAAAATTTTGTTTTTAAAATATATTTAAATGGTACAATTCCAAATCTGATTCTAGGCATGAAAGTTTATGTATTAAAAATTGATAATGAGCCAGGTGCCGTGGTGCATGCCTATAATCCCACCAGCTTGGGAGGCTGAGGCAGGAAAATTGCAAGTTCCATGTCAGGCTCAGCAACCTAACAAGGCCTAAGGAACTTAGTAAAATCTCATCTCAGAGTAAAAAAAGAATTAATTAAAGAAACTAAAAACTAAAAGGGCTGAATATACATGTGACTCAGTGGTTAAGTGTCACTGGGCTCAAAAAAATAAAAAATAATCATGAGAGAGAATTATGAGAAACTTGAATTCTATACTGTGTGTTTTTCATTTTTCCCATTTTTTTCCAAATAAGCAAGAATTATTTTATAATGGGAAAATAATTTTAACCTGCTATGTTTTGTGATGGAGGAGAAAATAGTTCTTTTGTAAGCTCAGATTCAAATGCAAATTGTGCAAATTATTATACTACAGCTTTCAACAAGGACACCCAAGAGAACATTTATTGAGCACCTACTGTGTACCAGTGCTTTTAGTATTTGTTATTCATAATCATTATAATGACCTGGCAAGATGTGTTTTGTGACCTCCTGTGACTTTTATAAAACCCTGAGACTTGTTCAGATTATATAGTTGATCATGATTACATAGCTAGTACCCGGCCGAACACTATTTACAACCTATGTTTGCAAATTTTTGAAACCCCCAGTCTTTTGTGCAGACTACTATTTTCTGTCCAGGCAAAAGTGATTCTTTTCTGCCAAGATGGAAGGCTCTTGATATACAAACAAATCGTTATGATTCATTCATTCAGTGATTGAGAATTTTATTTGTATGCGTCATAGTAAAATTTTAGTAGGTCTAGCTACCTTATAATAAATGACATAAATTACGACACATTTATATGTTAACAAATATAGAATTGGATGCCAGATACCATCAGATAAGCTGTTGGCCATTATTGATAAAATCATAACATTTTATTAGTTTCTTCTCTGCTTATTTATATGCTGAATTAGAATGATACGATTCTAATATTGGATTGTTCCTCAATATCTGAAGTCAAATCCACTTAGTTCATTGTCTGGTTTTTAAAATGCAGTATGGGTTCTATTTGCTGGTGCTCCTGTGAGTTTTTCACCAGTGCCTGTGGGTTTGGTTTACAGGTCTATCCTCGGTGCTCTTCTTGTCAAGCTCAGGTCTTTGTGCTACTATGGCTTTTTACAAAGCTGTGGGAAGCATTAATTCTCACTTTATGCCTTTGGACAATTTTAAAAGCTCATGAATTATCTGTTTCTAGAAGGTCTGAATGAATTCATGCATGAAATTGTCTGGAACTTTATTGAGAAGCAGGTCTTTGACAACTTTCTCAATTTCTTCCTTGGTTTTGGGTCTACTTAAGTATTCTATCTTTTGTAGAGACAATTTGCAGTATGGCACTTTCATATTTATAGAAAATGGCCTATTCTTAAATTTATTAGGATAGATTTGAGCAAATATTCTTTTTAGAATTATTTTAATCAGTTCCATTTTTCACATTCCCAAGTTTGTATATTAATGTGTTCTTTTTAGTAATAAAAAGGATTTATCTATTTTTACTCAAAGAACCAATTATTTTATGTATCAGTTCTTTATATTCCAATACATTAATTAACGTATATTTTCATATAAATTGACTCTATTTCCCTTCTTTTCAATGGTTACAGGTACTTAACTTTAGTTTTCTCTTTCCCAATAAATTTATTTATGCTTTTATACTTATTAATTTTGTTCTGCTTTCCTTAGATATTTTTTTTCTTACATTTTTATGCTGAATACACTGTTTTATCATTGTCATTCTTTCTGGTTTTGGTGAGGAACACATTTATGATTCTGGTTTTCCTTTGAACCAATTCTTTGCCATGACCACACACTTTATACAAAACTCAGAATCCCTGTGCTTTAACCATTCAGTGGTCATTATAGGGTCTTGATTTAGCATCTGAGCAGCCATCTTCAATGTTGACTGCCATCTTATGAGATAAGTCTCGCTTTCCTGTACTTCCTCTTACCCGAACTCCCCCCACGCCCATTAGTGACCTACCCCGTGGTACCATAACCCTAAGCCAGTCCCAGAAGAACATGACCCCTTGGCTCTGGAAAGCCCCATGGTGCCATCGACCTAAGCCAGCCCCATGCTGTCCCCAGGGGCCTAGCTCTGACACAAGCACTCTAAGCCCATCCCTTAGTGCCACAACTCCAGCTCCAAACTCCTGCCCCACAACAGCTGAGCACCCGAACATCTCAGGTCCCCTCTCCTCTCTCTCTGGAGGGATGGCCTTTATTTGTCAGGTCTGACAGTAAACTCTGGTGCGACCTCTACCTGGGCTCCGTCTTTCAGGTCTCGCCCACTCGTCTCTTCTGGCTCACTTTCCCTTCAGTCATACTTCTGATTTTTATGTGGATCAAGTTATTGAGTAGAAAATATTTTCTTTTAGATTTCAGTGGTTGGGAGAGTTGATCTCTTCATTTGCTGTGTCTCTAGGTTACTACATTGGTGTCAGGAACTGGGAGCAGCTTTTTATTTATTTATTTTTTTTCCTATTCTTTGGAATTTTCAACTGAAGTTTTCTTTGTGGTCATTATTTGCAAATGACCCACATATATTCAAGAAGAAGCTGCATTTTATAACTATGTATAGCAATATTTATGTTCCACATTTATGAACAATGTTATTCAAATTCGCCTACATATAACTTTTTTCTGTGATTTGTGAAGAATGGCAAGATAGGCTGATGTTTTTAACCTCTAGCTTGTTCCTGTGGTTTTTATGGTCTGGCTACATCTGGACAGTTTGGTTACAGATTCCAAAGTGAACGGTTCTTATGGATGACGATGGTATGTGGGCATAGAAAGAATAAAATTGGGTAATATTGGAAGGAAGTTCTCTCCTTTTAACTGTGTTCACATCTCCATTATGCTAGAAGAACATCTCAACCTGGTGATGGTGCTTTATTACTTTGCTGATGCTGCTAATCCTATGTTAAGAAGGAGCAAGACTCGGTAAGAACGAGGCAGAATATAGAGTCTTTTGAAGATCTTCTGTTGGTCCTTGCCCATAGTCCTCATCCTTCTTCTCTTTTCTCTCCACCTCAGAATGCAAATCAGACCACCTTGTCTGGTATTCTGTTGGATACCACCACCAAAGTAATGGCCAAAGATTTGAAAATTTGATGGACAGGTCTTTATTTCCTCTGTTTGCCCTTTGCAGGACAGCTGCCCCGTCTCGGCCCCATCTGTTGGCCCTCCTAATGCAGCTGTGCCTTTGGGGCCCACTTTTCCTGGCTTCCTTAAACTCCTTTAATCTGTTTCTTCCTGAGAACTTCAATGACAGTAGCTTCTAGGGAAATTGGCTTTTTTTTTTTTCAATAGTATGGATTGAATGCAGGGATGCTGTACCACTGAGCTACACCCCCAGTCCTTTTTATTTTATTTTGAGACAGGGTTTTACTAAGGTGCATGGGATGATCTTGAACACATGATTCTCCTGAGTCTCTAGGATTCCAGGCTTGTGCTACTGTACCTGACTTTTCCTTTCCATCACTCACTACTTATTTTTTGTTTAATTGTTACCTCCTGTTTTTAGCAAGAGGTATTGATTTTTGTATTTTTGATAGTGACTGCTGCTGTTTAAAATGCATTTATTTAATTCTCTTTTTTTTTCTGCCCCTGTGCACAAAGCCCTCTCCGTTCTATCTTCTTTAAATATGCTTCTTAGTAAAAATGCCTTATGTGACTCGGATTCCTCCTTTGAACAATTCTGATGTAATCCTGGTAAATGGCCTGTCAGTTGCAGCCCAGGGAATACCTGAATGACATCTTGTTGACATGTTAATCAGAGCTAACTATTCCCCATTCACACCCTGGCACATCCAGTCCTTGTCTGTAGACCATGCTTCATTTGAGAATTTCATATCAGCTTTCTCAAACCTCTTTCCTTTAGTTCTTTTCCTTTCCATCAATATCACAAGAGATTCCATGTGTATAATGTAACTGTTGAAATCATAATACTGAGGTTTTGAATCTAAGTGTATTTCACTTTGTTAAGAATCGTATTTACATAAAACAAGGCAATGTCATTATTTTTATTTCAGATCAAATCACAAGAGCAACCAGAAAGTGTATTTTTCATTTATCTTTGGTTAAACTACTTCAAAATAAAAATATGTTTGTCAAATAGGAAAAAAAAAACCACAACACATATGCCTGAATGAGACCTCCTATGTGTGCATATTTATTAAATAAAATTCGTGGAAAATCAGGCAATATATCAGGTATCATTTCAGACTTGTTTACAAAAATTCTGTAAGTGAATTTCTAAGATCAAACTCAGTGTTCCTTGAATCAGTGGGATGTAGCATACATTATTTATCAGCTAATTCCCAAGAACAGTAATAAAAGGCTTGCTCTTTTAGCCTTCCCACCCCAGCTTGGCTCCTACTGGCTTCCAAACAAGTTATAGGCACCAAAGAGTTACATGACGAAGCTGTGATTAATTATGAAATAAAACATGCTCCACCTCATACAAGCTGTGAAGAAGACATAGGTGTCTGAGATTTCTAGGGCCCCTGCCTTTGACTCGGTGCTCAGAAGTCCCAGTATCCTCTGGATTTTGCCAATTTAACCAATTTGTCTCTTATTTCTTTTCCTTTTTCTTTTCAGCAAAAATAAATAGTCTGAATGGATTCTTCAAACTGTGAGTTTCTTCCTGCATGAAAAATGGTTGGGCAGGGTATCATTTTTATGTCAATGATACCTACGCTTAAAATTGTGTTTCCCAAACATAAGGAAACATAAATACTGAGCAATTTTAATTGGCTATCTTGGTGAAGAATATGACAAGAAATGATTGTTTTTTCCTGATGCTTTTGCTGAAAGGTAGGAAAGAAAATCTTGCTGAATTCTTAAGCGTGAGGAGGTTGGCGTGAGGACAGCTGGGACGTGTTTCTCCATGTGTTGCTGGGGGCTTCTGACTGGACCCGAGGGCCGGTCCTTTAGGAGAGAGACAGTTTCTTAAAGACACCTGTTCAAAGAGAAAAGCAAAACAAAGCCCAGGTATTAAGATTTGTAAAGTTTAAAATATAAAGAGGCACTGAAATGTGAAAAACGCATAAAACAACATTGTTAGGATCAAATTGTGGAAGAAGCCACTGACTTTGCCCAACACATTTTGCTCCTCCCTAGAAGGGCCAGGGGTGGCTCTCGCCATCCCACCTGTTCCCAGGTGGAGGGAGATGTCACAGGCAGGGGAAGCCAGCAGCAGAGAGGGCTCAGCTGTGCAGTCGTGTCCTGATGGGAGGCCCCTGTCTGCAAATCTTCCAGCCTTTATTTTTTTTTAACCATTTGTGAAAGAGGCCACCCATGTCCTTACCACGTCTTTGGTCCACATTGCTTCATCTGCCACTGTGGCGGCCGTTTCCAGCTTCTCTCCACCGGCAGTCTCCACCTGAGTCTCCACCGACAGTCTCCACCATGTGACCCCCACGAGTCTTTATCGGTTGAGCTTTAGGGCTGACCAGAGAGTTCCCTGGACCCTGAGCAAGCAGGGCCAGCAAATGCTTGCTGACTCCAGGACTGGTCATGGGGGGATAGTGAGCCCCTAGTTCCCACCAGCATCCTTCAACCAAAGGGAGCGGGGAGTCATAGGGGAAGCGCTCCAGGTTCCTGTCTTCTGGTTAGACACCAGTGGGAAGCGTCACTTATGCTTCTCGGAGGTCCCAGAGGAATTCTTCCAGTTCTGCCATGATAACATCACAGAAAACTCGTGGCTCTGGGGGCTTTTGTTCCCTCTCCCTGTGGCTCTGCCTTACCCCTGCTTCTGAGCTTCACCTTCCAAATGAACCATCTGCCTCCAGGCCCCTGCTCAGGACCTGATTTGGGAACCAAACTTAGATTCTGTGCTTAGATGTGAGTATCATCTTCTACTAGCAGAGGTGATGATCACATGTGGAAAAATAGCACTGGATTCCTGATAAAGGAGCTCGCTTCTAAGAAGAATCCCAAGAAAGTTTCATAGGAATTATATTTAATGATTGATGATGGAAAGTTTTCTTTTACAAAAATGCTTTTATATTTAAAAATAAATTGTGCTGTGATTATTATGGCTAACCTAAATTAAGTGCTTTATGTGTTGGACACCGTTCTAAACACTTAATATGTTGGGTTTAGATGTCCGCATGGTGGTCACAGTAATTGCACGACCTCTATGCACCCCTGGTGATTCTGGGATTGGTCACATGACTTACTTTGGCAAGTGACATGAACCTGAAAGAGCTGTCTGAAGTAGTTGTGTGGGGAGAGCCAAGTTACCATAGCAAACAGCCTCTACCACTCAGGAGTCAGGTTGTCATGGATGAACTGACCCCAGGTTCATGAGAAACACTGTTTCTTGTTTTAAGGTGTTGAGCTTTGGGTAGTTCATTATTCATCAAAAGCTGTCAGCGCAGATGCACTATTTCGTTCAGCTCTATCGCTGCTCCTTCAAGGCTGTTATCACCCTCATTTGACAGGTGGGAAATTGTGGCTTAGAGAGTTTGCTTTACCCAGAGTCACAAAGCCAGTAAAAGACAGGGCAATTCCAAAACCAGACTTGCTTGATCCCAAAGCAAATTATCTCCCTGTGATTGTCATATAGACCAAACATTTTCCAAGAAGTCATTGATTAATGAGTTAACTAATTCCTAAAGCCTACTTTGTGTCAGGTACTGTGTAAAATACTGGTGACACTCAAATGAATAAGGCACAGTGCCCACTTCCCAAATAACCTCAGGGTCTCAGACACAAGACGGGTGCAGGTGAAGCCCTGCAAACATGGATGCGTCTCCCATGCATAGTGACGTATACTGATGATGTCCTGTGTCTGGAGCCAGCACATGGGAAAAGAGAATCTAACAGCATATGGGAACTTTACATCTACGGGGGCTAATTTTGAGAAGCACTTCTTTATTAGGCTCAGTTTTTGTCTAAACCTTTCAGATTTGTATCTGGGTCTAAACATGAACATTTAAACTAAACTCTTTAATATGTCTTACTTCAGAAATGTCTAGTAATAAAAAATCCTCCCCTTACCCAACTAAATATATTCACATTTTATGACTTACTTGCATTTTAAATTCTGAGTTCTCCAAGTGAATGTGGTTTCTGAGTCATAACTGTTGATACTGCAAGCAGGCCATCTGTCAGAACTTTCCCAGCCTGGATCAGCTCAATTGTCACAGTCACATAGGTCAGCATAGAGAATATTGAAGTGTTTAGAGACCTCTCATGCTCCTGTTAGCATTGGAATACTATACAGCAATTAAAAGGGAAGGTAGCTAAGATTGCAACATGATATATATTGTTGAGTGGAAAAATTAAACATGTGATATGTAATATTTATGCTAAAACTCTAACCAAATATATCTGTCCCACACACAGGTGCACATGTACATCAGACTCACCTGTGTGCACATGTGTGCTGCTCACACACATGGGTTGGATCTGATCCCATGCTCCGATCCTCTCTGCAATGTGGGGTTTGGACCTCACTCTGCTTTCTCCATTGCCTTTCTTGGAGGCATTGCCTACCCCAATGAGGTGTGTGTGTATTCTAAGTACTCTATTAAATGGCAGAATCAGCTAGAGGAAATCATGCATTAATGGGGGCTTGGAAGGGACTGATGAGGTGGTGGGAGGAGGTGCACAGAGTCAGGTGAGTGGCCGACCATGATTTAGATTTGCTCTTGACCTATTTTCAAAAAGGTATGTGCTGTCTGCTTCTCACTCAGGAAAGAAGTTAGAAAATTCTCTTCTGTCCTGAAGTCTGCCTTTCCTCATAGCTGCTATGGGTGCTAGTCTTCTTTACGAACCAAACTTGGAGGGTTGGCTTGGAGTTTAACCACCCCAGCTGTGACATTGCACTGTGGGAAAACACCCTGGAGTTCTAATGAGCTGACTTCTGAGATGAAGCTGGGTCTCATTCCAGGTGCTCCCTGTCTTAAAGAGTTGGGCAGGTAGCTGGATCTCTTTGAACAGTAGCTCGCTCACCTGTCTGCCCCTACACCTATAAATCTATTTTTAACTCTACCCAGTTCTCTATCTACATGCGATAGTAGTTCTGAGAGGAGAATTTCTCCTTTAAATAGTGACATGTTTTTTTTCTGGAAATGGAGGAGACATCCCTGCCACAATGTGTCTTCTTGGGATATTCTTTCTTTTTGTGAGCACCTCATCCATAATTGGGCTGGGTGAATAAACATATATAGTCCCTGCCCTGAGGTCATAGGGGGCATCACAGGCTTCCCCAGGTCAATAAGTCCCTGCCCAAATGTCACTAAGCAGATGGAGCATCAAGGACGGAAGCCTCAACCAGTGAGCCTGGAACCAAGCTGGGGTGCTCAGTGGAGAGTCTCAGGAAAGTGACAGTTGAACTCAGTCCCCTGAAAGATACAGGGATGGACAGCCACTTCAGGTACAGGGGACAGGATGTGGGATGATCTGAGGAACAAGAAAGGAATTGATGTCATTGTGGGCAGAGAAGAGGCCAGTATGGCTAGAGGGGGCTGGCAAGCTGTTTTGGTGAAAAGCCAGGTAATTAATGTTCTAGTATTTGTGGACTATGAGGTCTCCGTTACAACTGTTCTGTTGTGTAGTTACGGCACAAAAGCAGCCCAGGGCAGTATTTAAATGAATCGAGGTAGATCTCTTCCAATAAAACTTTATTTACAAATGAGGCATTAGGCTGAATGTGGTCATAGTTTGCCACATGGAGGAGCGAGTATGAGATAACGGCATGTGGTTCCACAGGAGGATGCCAAGGAAGAACATGGTCAGGACATGCAGGGCTTGGATTTGGAACTTGCATGTGGAATGGGCAGGGCAGGCTCCCAGTCAGGCCAACCAGGGACAAGGGAATGTGCCTGCCACGTGCCTGCTTTGCAGCTTTGGTTTTCTGTTTGTCTACCTGCTGGGGCATTTACCAGGATTAAGTGAGACAGTATAGCTGCTTGTTACCTAACAGGTGCATTCAGCAAGTCCATACATCTCAGTCCTGCCTGTCCCACATGAGGGATCTGCTATGCTTTGGAACAGGGGGTCCTTATGCTTCCAGAACTTTGATGGAAAGTTCCAGGGAACAGTTGCCCCATAGGGAGCATCACAGGGTTCCCCAGGACTCAGCCCTTGGAGAGCGAATCCAGAGCACTTGGACCCCCCAGCCTCTTTATCCACAGGAGGAGAGACCTGGCAACACGTTCAGCCTTTCATTATCTCTAGAGAAATGATGGGGGCTGTGTTTTCTTAATTACATAGCACAGGTTTAATTTAATATCTCTACCTATGTTAATACAGTGATTGGAAAAAGGCTGAAGTTAGTTTTTAATTAACTGAGAGAAAAGGGCATTCTATATTCTGTGTCAGGAGGGGCCGATGTTATTGTTTGTCATAGGCAAGAAGGAGGAAAAACACTCTGCCCATTAATGTCATTACAAGAGTTACTTCTGTCTCAACCTTTATGGCCCCTTGTGGAAGAGCTTCATAAAATAGGAAGGGATTTTAAAATATGACACGGTCGGAAATTGTTCTCTTTCCAGATACATACATATATGTGTACTGATGTGCATGCACACACACACACACACACACACACACTGATTTATTTCTTGAAAATTTCTGACTGGATATTTCAAGCTCTGTGTGTGTGTGTGTGTGTGCGCGCTGTGTTTGTGCATGCACACCCACAAAAGGATTTCCCATGCTTCTTAGTGACTTACTTAAATAACTGTAAGCAGACTTGGGAATTTCATTTCTAATCCCATTCTCTTCCTGGCAGAGCCTGGGGGTGCAGAAGGAGGGCAGTGCGGCCACAGCAGGGGGAACAGCTTTGCCAGACAAGGGGCAGGCAGCGGGTCAGAGAGCCCCAGGGGTGGCCTCAGCGCTCCATGTGGCGCAGGCTGCCACAGTCCTGGTCGACCTTCTCCCTGAAGACTTGTCGGGGGAGAGCAGGGACGCCACACGCCAGGAGAAGGAGCTGTTTAGGAAAGGGTGGACTCTTCTCCGCTAAGGCTCAGAGGACCTGCACACGTGCACAGCATTCTTCCACCCACTCTGCGCTTGACGTCCGCTGAGTTTTGTGGTTCAGAACCAGCGAGTAGAATTCCACGTGCGTACGTGTAACTGTGGTGCTTTTAGAAGCCGAGAGTTCAGGGCCCTATGCCGGAGATTCCACTTTAGTACCTCTGAGGCAGGGCCTAGGAGTCTGCATTTATGTTAAGCACCCCAGGTGATTTTCACAAAGGTGAGCTACAGGCCAGAAACCCTGCAGGCAGTGAGTGACTCTAAGGTTGGAGCTTTATTAAACCCACTTGTTTCTTTATTTAATCAACCGGTTTCTCTCTTTTCTTTTTTTTTGCACAATGACAAGAATTCAATAGGCACCCATGATGTATGCCAACCTGTGAATTTTCAAGAGATAGGTCCAAGCCATTTTTTCTCACAAACTCCAAGGATCTTTTTTAGTATTAATTGGCCGAGAAGGAGGGAGAGCCCACGTGGCTGTCTTGGACTAATTGCCTCCCACTGTTGGCTCCCTCTACCTCAGAACAGGTGTGGGAATCATGAGTCATCCCTCCTGGCTACTTTTGGCATTTTGCAACTGATTGTTTTAGAGGCCAAACTGTTTTGTGAAAAATTTAACTTGTCATTCTGTCAGAAAGCTTTAAGGAAGATATCTGACATTTAAAAAAGAAAAAAACTTGTTGTAGTCACTAATCTAGGAGACTACATATTTGGATGGCTATTTTGAACATGCATGTCCTGAACGGAAATGTTGTTTAGCAGAGATTAAGCACATATTAGCACACATGATCCCCCAAAGCCTGGGTTCAAACACAGTCACTGCCTGGGTGCTAGAGGTGATCTCTCACAAACTGATTTGAGAGACCGTATTTTCTGGAGAAATAGAGAACATCTTTTGGATTCTTTATAGAAAATTTTCATGCCTGAAACTATACACACATGTTATTGACTACAAGAAAGAAAATATGTTGCATAAAAAGTTTTGGAGTGAAAAACGAAAATAGCTATACTAAAAGCTACCTTTAATGCAATGGTATTATAACTACCATACTGCCAGCTACACATTGAGCCCAATGCCCAGCTATATTACGTAACCCTTGGTAGGCCTCATAATTATTTGTAATGGTGGAAAGTGAGTTGTATGTAGTATGTTAAATAACATTCCTTAGAATACGGGAGGAGTTTGTCTCCCAAACTCACCTTGATAATCATGATTCTAAACTGGCTAAGGGTTTGCTTACACCCGCAGAAACCCACGTACTTTAAACCTTGTGTTAATTAGGGACATGAATATCAAAACTACACCAAGATTTCCTCTTTCTCCAGTTAGAATGGCAGTCATCAAGAATGCAGATAAAAATAAACACGGGCAAGGGTTCAGAAGAAAAAGGCACATTTTTACACTGTTGGTGGGATGGTAGTACAACTACTACGGAAATCAGTGTGGAGGTTCCTCAAAAGACCAGGAATGGAACCACCACATGACCCATCTGTACCATTCCTTGGTATTTATCCAAAAGAATTAAAGTCAGCATACTATAGAGACAGATGCTGTATGGTTTAGATGGGCAGTGTCCCTCAAAATCTCCTGCTAATGCAGGACTATTCCTGTTAATGCAGGAATATTCAGGAATGAGATGATTATGAGAGCTGTAACCCAATCAGACCATCCAGCGGTAGCTGTAGGCAGACCGGGCAGGACTGGAGGAGATTGGCCTCTGAGAGCTTGCCCTGGAAAGGTGGTTCTTCCTTCAGCCCCTTCCTCTTCCTCTTCCTCTCTCTCCCTTTGTTCCTGACCCTGCCTGAGCAGAGCACCTTTCCTCCCCGGGCCCTTCCCCATCACATGCTGCCTCACCTTGGGCCCAGAGCCGTGGAATCGGCTGTCCATGGACTCTAAACTGTGAGCCCCAAATCAACTTTCCCTCCTCCAAGTTGTTCTTGTCAGGTGTCTGGTCACAGTGACACAACATCTGACTAAAACACACGCATAACCATGTTTATCGCAACATGATTCACAGTAGCCAAGTTATAGAACCAGCCCAGGTGCCCATCAACAGAAGAGTGGATGGAGAGAGAAAATGTGGTGGACGGACACAGTAGCGTTTTATTCAGCCATAAAAAAGAGCACCATCGTGCCAACGGAAGGAAACGGATGGAAACGGGGAGCACCGTGTTCAGTGAAACAAGCCAAACTCAGAAGGGCAGGAGGCCCGTGTTTTCTCTCAGATGTGGAAGCTAGTGAGACTAAAAGGAAAGAAAAGGGATTCATGAAACTAGAAGGGAGACCCCGCGGAACAGAGCAAAGATTTGAGGGAAGAGGAAGGGGAGGTACTAGGGTGTGAAATCAAATAACTTATGTGCATTTATGAATATATCACAATGATCCCACTATTACCCGTCCTTGTCAAGCACCAATAAAGTTTAAGAAGAAAAAACAATCTTGCTGAATACAATATATATATATACACACACCAACAACAACAACAATCAAACACAATAGACCAATTTAATGGGTCAAAGAGTGAATGAGACGATAGGATGTAAGTGCTTCATGAATATCCATGTACACATAAAGTATTAGGAACAACACCAAAATAAATGTGGCATGCTAATAGGGGAACATCCAGCATCAGTTCCTGCTTGGAGCCTGGTTATCCACTTGACATTCAACCACAGCCAGACGAAACCCAGCTTAATTGGAGGTGCCTGGTGGTGCAGAGAGTGGGGATTTCCAAAGGTCAATGGCTGGATCCCAAGCTGCTCATCAATATGACTTACTTAGACAGTTGAAGTCAACTTCCCTTGCCTTTTCTTTTCCCCTGGGGCATTTGTTTAATATTTGTTTGCTAGTAGTTATGGCCAAATTTACAGTCGCAAGCTCGAGCAGGGACAAGGGTCACACTAGACTTGAATCTGGAAATTTCATTCTGACTGTAACTTAAACTTTTCTTAAGAACAGAGAAGACAAAAAGAGATCAAATTAAGAAAGAGGCTCTGTTTCTAATTTCCCAGGGGTACAGAATCGACATGCTCAGAACCTGGGTTCTTGCTTTTTCTGTAGCTGTTTATATGTTGGTTTCCCTTCTCAGCACTGATCTGTATGTTGGGGAGATCTCACCCACTCAGAATACAGGATTGATTTCTCTTTTTGCCAAGTGCAAAGTTTCTTTGCAAGAAAGTAATTATTTTCTAGAAGTATGATAGTGAGTAATTAGAACTGTAGTCAAATAGCCAAGTATGCAGGCTTCATCTACTGTTTATTGACCTGAATGCAATATAGAAGAGAACACTTGAATCTATTCTTTCTTGGGGTCCTGGAGAATATTTCAACCCCTGGGTGCAGGGGAGGAAGCAAACCTGTATGTGTGTGTGTGTGTGTGTGTGTATGTGTGTGTATTCACTGATAACCTGCTAAGTATCAGGACCTGTTCCAATAAGTAAGGGATATTAAAAATAATAACAGCTGCACAGCATCAGGAGTGACTACATTGTGTATTAGCTAAGCACTTGCACATGTCAAACCCTATCTATGCGTCATCTCTCATTCTCCCAACTCCATGGATTGACTATTCTTCCTATTTTTTTTTTAAATTTCCACTTTATAAATGAAGAAAGGGGACTGGGGTTCAGAGCAAGTAATTAGCTTATCTTCCAAGTCAAGGAAAGGTGTAGATCTGTGGTTTGAATCCAGCTCAGCTTGCTGCGGAGGACACTGCACATTATCACATTATCATTATTTATACTCTATTCCAGAAGACTGTTTCAGAGGGGAATATGGTAGGACAGCGTGAACAAAATGGTTTAACAGAAACAGCAGCAGACGTTCATCGTTAATCAATCAATTATAAATTTCCATATTGCAATTTTAGAAGCAGTTGCTTAACATCATGATTTAGTTTTCAAAAAGAAAAAGAAGGGGAAAAGGACCTTCTGGAAAAGCCAGGGGCAGATGAGGCAGCTTTGTCTCCCCCTCCTACACCTCCCGAGCTCTCTGCTCTGGGGACCTGCTGTCCATCATCCTTCTCTTTGTAAAGGTGCAATGAACTTGTTGGGCGAGCAATCTTTCTCCATTTTTTTTTTTGCTTTCTTTTGTTTTCTACAAAATAATTGTACATATCTGTGGGGTACAATGTGAATATTTTCAATTCCCTGCACGGGATGCTTCTCCATTTTCAACCCAAATGGTTTGGATGGATCCTCGGGCCTGGCTCACCAGAGTAGCCTTGCTCCTAATGTGATTGGTACAGAATGGACACACAGTTCAAGTCATTCTGTCACAGGGAAGCCTGAACTTTAAATTGCATCTCCTGAAAGCATTTTCTCTCTTTTTCCCTGAATGGGCTCAATGCCTTCATCTGGAGCCTGCAAGTGAAGCCAACAAAGTAGATGCAGAGCTCAGAGGCAGAGAAAATTACGTGCCACCATAGCATTTCCATTTCAGGGTCCAGTCCAGGCTTACAGCTGTCTCAGCTGTGGACTATGGAATTATATAAGAAATAAACCCATTTGGGGCTGGATTGGGATTCCCTGTTACTTGTAACTGGAGGGGTCTGATCTATTGCTGCTTTTGCACCACCCAAAGTGAGACAGGCAGCAGAATTCTGTTTTGAGCTTAACCTGTACACCCCCACCCCCCAAGACAGATCCTTTATGGCATGCCTGACTCTGCTCCACCCTTTATTAGCCTGTGACCTTGGTCAGTCCCTCTTGGTCACGCTTGATGTTTGTTTTCATTTCTACAAGACATGGAGGGAAAAATCCTTTTCCATGATCCTGAAAGTCGTGCAGGGACCAAATGATTCAAGAAACTACTTTAGGAACACAAAGGACTATACAGACGTGAGAGTCCCTAGCCACACTGGGGCCAACAGGCTTGTAAGTGACATCACATGCTACTCAATCCACGCCTTTTCTTAACTCTTCTGCTGAAGTACTGCTGGCCACCTCAGATGCTGGATCTGGCCCTATACCTTCCAGGAAATAGGAGAATAATGATGGTGCTCATCTCACTTTGATATAACCCAGTGCTTTCATTGTATATTTATTTCTTATATAAACTTGGTTAACCCAGGAGGCTTAACCAAGTTTGGGCTCTAATGAAATGAATGTCAACCTTTATGAAGAGAAAGGAAGAAAGACCAAGAAAGGTTTTCTTAGTCACTGATGAGTAGTTAATGATGTTCCTGTTCATTTTAAGAAATGACACCTGTATGGCTTTGAAACAGCACAAAATAACACACAGTTGTCATTGAAACTGAGGCATGGTGAATCAACTTAAATATTTTTTAAATGCAAAGTCATCCACTGCAATTCCTTAAATTGTTTTCCTTGGAGGGGAGAAGAAAGTGTATGTCCTTGATGGACAACTCTTCAGTTATTAACCAGAGACGTGCTATAGATAATGAATCAGAGTTCTTCTTAAAATACCCCTCAAATATATATATATATATATATATATATATATATATATATATATATATAATTACATGTGTAATATATCATAATTACATAAAAAATATTCCATACATTATATATGTAATATTATATGTGTAATTATGATATATATATAATATACATATGTCATATATATACTTATATATTAAAGCTAGTCTTTATAAAATGAGGATGCGTAGCAGGCATACTTGTGGAGTTAGTTGCTCACTGGTAAGCCTAAAGAGATTTCTATAACTCAGCCCGTGTCTCCCTGAAGCAGAACTGCCCCTGCTTTTTTGTGGGATTCCTAATGGTGAACAGACACCCACCTCCTGCATCACCCACTCCCATCAGAATTCTGTTCTGAGAATTTCTCACCCCCCAGGACAGATCCTTGTATTTTATATCCCTTGGGATCAGAGTTAAGTTGAAAGGAAATATCCAAGTCAGGAGAAAACAAAGGCAGGAACAGCACATTCAGCCAGCCGCACCACAGGCTGCGACTGTGAGCACGCCAGGGTCTGCCTCCATTGTCACCTACCTGGGGAGCTAGAGTAACCTTACTTGCTCCCTCTGCTCCCACACTGGAGACTCCACTCTCAGAGCATCTAATGTGATCTTTTAAAAACAAAACAGAGATTCTATGCTAAAAGCCGGTGATGGGCTCCCATATCATTCTTTCAAGGTCCTTATCGAAGAACGTGAGATTCCATCTGCACCCCTCCCCACCCAGCCTCTCTGAGGTCATGGTTGGCCTCACCTTCAGGGCCTCCTGTTGGGCTACCAGGAGCACCTTGCCTTTCCTGTGGGTCCTGCCTCCAATGTTTTGCACCTAATTTTCCTGTATGGAGTACTGCACCCACATATGTCAGTGGGACCTGCTTCCTCAATGTTGTTCTACTTCATCCCAATGTCATCTTGTCAGAGAAGGCAGAGCCTATATTGACTTGGAAGTTCTTTTTCTGGCTTTGTTTCTCTCTCTCTCTGACTCTCTCTCCTCGCCTCTAGGGTAGTACACATTTATTTGTTTCTGTGACTTCCTAGTAGAATGTAAAATCCATACTTGTAGGTCTTTGTTTTGGCCAAACGCATTAGGCACTCAATAAATATTTGTTGGATAAATGAAGAAATAGTTCTTCTATAGGTAAAGTCATTTGAGTCCTACTCACCACTAAAAGGTCAGTTAATTTAGAAGGGCAATTTAAAAACATAAATACCGACACATCTAACACAGCCTATTAAGCATGTGCTCTTTGGGTTTTAGAAATCTGAGCAGAAATTCTGCTCTTCTGCTGCATAGAAGCTGAGGACCTTGATCCAGTGACTGACGGATCTCAGCCTCAGTCTACTAAAGGATGAGATACGGACGTGGACGCCACACCATGGAAGGCCTTCATGGGATGGGACAACACACACATGCAGTCACAGACACACATACATAATACTAGAACTTATTTTTTTCTATAATACATTTTGGAAAATTATAAAACTATAACAAGTATAAGGAAGAAAATAAAAATCACCTGGAAATCTATGTCCAGAGATTGTCAACACCTAATTTACTGTTAATAATATTTACAATAATATTTTGCTTTTAAAAAATTAACAAAATGGTAATCATAGTAAAGAGTGTGTGTAAAATACATACATTTTATATGAATGCTTTCCATTTTAGAACTGATGTATGCTTCTAAATGGCCACATTCATTTCCATCATAACAATGTACAGAATTTAAGCAACTTAAAGAAAAAAAAATAGGTTTTGTATGTAACACAATTTTATAAATATAAACATAGATTTCCAAAAGATACTAAATACCTCTTTGAAAGAGAATCTTTATTCAGTTAGGTTATTTTCTTGATCATATTTAACATTTTCTAAGGAAAAATGTGTTAAGAGTGTACATTCTCTTTGGGAACCTGTTTTTTTTTTTTCCCAAAGATTATTCCTCCTCTCTCTTTTCATATAGGTAATCATGGTTCCATGGCATATTTTCACAGCATTTTATGATTGTACAATGTTCCTTGTGTGAATTTACTTATAATTTACTCTAAGAAATATCTGTAGTTGAAGGTGTAGGCATTGGAGCCTAATGATTGAAAACAGACTTAGGAGTCAGAGAAGACCACCTTCAAAGTCCATGTCCACTGCCTTCAAGGTGGTACCTCGTGCAGATTCTACCCCCTAGGATCACACTTTCTTCTGCTATAAAAAGTTTAGACTCTGGGCTAATTATTTGTAAACCATAGATGTGTTTTTAAAAGTAAGAGAGTATATTAGTAAACATTTTAAAATTAAGAGAGCAAACATTGTGTGTTGGTGGGAAAGACGACTCAGGTGATAAAGTGTCTGCTGTTTTAAGGCTCTAGGATCAGCCAGTCCTGCCTCTCAGGGCTGGGACCCAGCTCTGCAGGCTGCTCCTCCAAGGTTCTACACCCTTATAACTCCATTTTCTCCCTTGCTCCCTCAGTCTCAGGAGGGGCAGCTGCATCTCCTACTTGCTAAGGGTTCAGGTACTATCACTGTAATGTCCCTAAGCTAATTCCTCATGTTAACTTCTTTGTGTTGAAACACCTTATATGGTTCCTGTTTTCCTCGCTGTACCCTGACAGATTTACCTTCCCCGTGAAGGAGCCGTTCTCTGCCTACTCATGGGTATATGATCTCAGAAATCAAAGCCCCATGTAGCCAATGATGCAGTGTTTCCTGAAATTCTGGCCCTGACTTTTATTTCATCATATCTACATCCATATTAATGCTTACATATTGTTTACTTAATATTTTTAAGTCAACTCATCTCAGTGGAATGCCTTCAATAAGAAAATTTCATTTCTCCTCTGTAAATAAACTTGCCATACATGGAAAATATTAATATCACACATTAAAATAATGATGTCATTAAAAGTCATTTGTGTGCTGATCGTCTCCAGTGTAAGCATTCTCCACTTTTCTCCAGTGGCTTCTTCAGTGACAGGGAAGACCTGCGATGCCTCTTGGTTATTTAGAGAGCCAGGGTCCTCCCAGCTGGAATCACTATCCTCTTCAACTTGAGACCTCTGTGGGCCTGCAGTGTGAAACATGAGAAGATTATGCAAAGGAGACATGTATGGTTTAATTCTGGAGATCATGCTTACTATTTTGTTCATAGTCTATTGACCACAGCTCAGTCACATTACAACATCCTATGAGCTGGGAATTGGTATTGCTGAATTACCAAGAAGACAAAGAAAGGAATTATTGAGCTTCAGAATTTTCAACCCATTAGCTATAGTAATATAGAGCTCAAAATTATTCATTATTAACTAATTCAATCATGTGATGTTTCCAGGCATCAACCATAGCTCAGTCACAGTGCTAGATTCTGGGGATACATAATGGTGAGGTAAATGGACCCTAATCCTGGCCATAAGGATGGCAGAATAAAACATTAAATACTTTTAATTATTGTCCATTGATTACATGAATTGAGCAATTTGAGCAACTACTTATAGAATTTTTTCCAAGCCAAATGAGGTGGCTCACACCAATGATCCCAATGATTTAAGAGACTGAGACAGGAGGATCTCACGTTCAAGGCCAGCTTCAGCAGCTTAGGGAGGCCCTGAGCCATTTAGTGAGACCTGTCTCAAAAAAAAAAATTAAAAAGGGGCTGAGGATGCAGCTCTGTGACAAAGTACTTTTGGATTCAATCCACAGTACCTCACCACCCCTCAAAAAAAAAAAAAAAACCCTTCCAAGTGGAGTCAATGACATCTCTCTCAGCAAGATACAAGGTGTATTATTATAATTCTCTTTAAAGAACACCTGATCATTTATAGATGTTGATAAAGAATGAAATACAAACCTGTGTCATATTCAATAAAACTTACAGAAAGAAAGAAATCTATAGAAGTGTGAAATATTATGTGTTAATTTGAGATTAATTGCCAGTGCAACCCCCTTGACTGGAATCTGTTCCTCCATTTTAACTGGCCGACTTGCTCTCTATCCTTGGAGATTCAACCAGATATTACTCCTCTAAGAAGAATTTCCCTAGGCCTCTCTCTCTACCCTCCTATTAGGCATATCCTGCTGGTTTCTGGCTAGATATGCCCCCCCTTTCTTTGTCCTGTTTTCCTAGCCTTGTGTTCAAATCACATTTTTTTCCCTCTTTCCTCAAGGACAATGTAAGTGCCTTGAAGCAGGAGCCTTTTGGTTACTTTCAATTGTTTAATATGATAGTCCAATGAATAGATGATTGAGGAAGTCCTAAGAGTATGTCACTGATATCAGATTTTTACCACATTGCTAGACGTGTAGCATTATGTTTAAACTGCAAAGATTATGGGACTTGAAAATTTAGAAGGATGTGGTTACATTGGAGGAATTGGGAGAAAGTTCCAAGACAAGGATGTGAGAGGAGCCAAGGGGCCTTGACCCGGGGAAACAAAGGAGGGTGAAGGCTGTGGAGGAGTAGGCAGGTCTCCCTGGAAGAGGGGCTCCCTGAGAGGGGCTGAGGACGTCAGTCATGGAGACCGAGGCTTCAGGATGGAGTCCCTCACGGTCCTAATGACAGACAAGGGACTTTTCTACTTGGGGCTTTTTTTCCAGATTTCTGTAGGCCATCAGAGGGGACCCAGATACTGTAAGATTTCACTGTTCTGAGGGGGCATCTAGTCATCCCTACCTCTTGAGCCTCTTCTCCCAGGTAAACGTTGCAAACAGGGGCAAAGTACGTAGAGAGACTTTCCTGAGAAGAGTAGAGGTAAGGCCCCTCTGTTCCCCAGGTTTAGTGAGGATGCCCCAGGAGGAGCCATGGAACTTGGAAATGGAAGCCTTGCAGTTGGGAGACAGAGCACTGGCCTGGGTTGTATTTCCGTCACTGTCTTGCTCTATCCCTGAATAACTCTTGATCATCTTGGAAACAGGAGCTGAGTTTCCTCTTAATATGGAGCGAGGGAAGATGACACCCAGTGAATACATTTGAGGAGGACAAGAGGAAAAATAAAATTGGATTTTGATTATGGCCATGTTGATTTCTGATCCACAGGCTGGTCATGCATATATTAATGCATTTATTCCTCGCAAGAGTCAGATAAAATTTCTGTTATTTTTGTCTTTATTTAAAAGACGAAGACACTGAGATGCTGAATTACTTTCTCAAATCAGCCACAGCCCATGGGAGCAGAGTTGCCATGTGAAGCAGGACTTAGTGTGACACCAGCACAATCCTGGCTGCTGCCCTCCACTCCTTCCACAGAGCAGGACATGGCATGTGGTGGCCACAGAAGTGGTGCAGCTGGAAGCAGAAGCCTTGGATGCCAGGTAAGAGCAAAGCATCCACAGTCTGCCATTTCCCAGGAGGCTGCAGAACGCAAGTGGGGATCGGTAGCCATCAGTCTTTTCATTTTTTGCTCTGAGTCCCCACTATCTGCATGGTGGCTGCAAACTACTGGATAGATGAATAAAGAGAACAGAGAGCATCTCTGAAGACAGGCAGCTTGCACGGGGGGGACCTTCACCAGATATTACCGTTCAGTCAGCCGGCCATTTGCAGAATTTAATATGCTGCGTACCAAGTATATTAGCTTTATTTTAGGAAGTGTGAACAAAACTGTGCACCAAAGATGAGGGCTGATGCCAGGGGCTGACAGATTCTCACAAACGAATTGACATGCCAGAGAGGACAGAGCCATTTTGTCTGGGTTTTAAATATTCCCTTCCTGTCAAGTTCCCGCTGCTGCGCCTGCAATATCACGCACAACCAGGAAAAATAGAAAGAAATGAACAGAGAAGTATTAGTTTTGCAGCTTGGGCTCCATAAGGCATCAGAAAACATTCTCATTTCCCCACCGGCAATGCTGTTCGCACAGCTGGGTCTGTGGGAAGTATCCATCAACAATTTGTCAGGGTATTGTTCGGTGTTTAATAACACCACCCCAAAAATTTGGTTTTGCAATCAAAGGAGACTTTGATTCCAGAATATATTTGATGAATCAGTTTTGAAAAACTACCAAAACACAAGGGCACCCTAGTAAGTTACAGTCCTGGCTTTATTTTATTTTTAATAGACTCCTAGAATTAGAAGACAATGCCAAATTGGTGGGTTTTCCTGTTGGAAACTTTCTGAGTACCTCTCACTGGAGCATTGTTAGCAAACAGAGCAAGTTTATGAGAACGCAGGGCAAGTCACGGGAAGGTCACACCTATTAATTTAAATTGTTCTGCAAAACCAGCACATTTTATGCACATATCCCAAGACAGGGCAAGTGGGGAGAATCCATTTGTATCGTTCCAAGGGTGCACATTCTGTATGGAAAATGAGTTTCACATGGGCTTCTCCATACATCTTAGCTGACTAGTTGGCCATTTAGGAGATTCCTGTGCAGTTGCAGATGACCAAAGGCTGCTGTTCATGATCCTCAGAGCTACAGAGAGAAATTTGAGAGAGAGCACACAGCACGTGGTTCCCAGGAAAAGATCTTCCAGAAAGAAGAAATGATATATTTACTCCTCTGCACACTGTCTCAAAGTTTAAGATTTTTCAATTCTATCAAGGCAGTAAATTATCTTAATTTGAGAAAGGTGGCAGTTTTGCAGTGATAGAAAAAGGAGACTGTCAACAGAAGACGGCAACACCTGCAACTGAGGAAGCTGGAACACCCCAGCTCCTTTGGGCCCAGAATTCATGGACCATGCAGTTCACATTTCAATATCCTCAGTGAAGTCACCCCAGAAAGACCAAGAAGTAGGTTGTTTCTGAGGTCACTGCCTGAGTGGCTCCTGCTCTTCACTCTTTCTCATGCCCCCTGCTTTCTCTTTGTTTTGCCCTCCCTTTGCTGAGCTGGACTTGTGCGCATGCCCGAGCCAGACCACTCAGCCAAGAGGGACAGAGTCACCCAAAGGTAAATATACTTTGGTTCCCTCCAGAGGTGACAGACTGAAGCAGGGCCGCCCAGCCAAGAGAAGCTATGCCCCAGCTGGCCTAAGTCTTATTCATAACAAGAAAGGTTTTCTCCTTAGCCAATGAATGTGTGTGTGTGTGTGTGTGTGGTGTTGTGTAGTAATACCCCATCAATAACTAATAAACACAGTTTTAATTCATGATTGCCTTAATTCATTTTTCCACTTGAAACCAAGACAGCAGTATGTTTACAGTCTGTGGAGCTTGAAGGAAGAGTTAGAGAGGATTTTCTTTTGTTGAGTTGCTCAAATGACATGGGAAACTCTCAGAAGTAGTAATGATAGACACGATGCTTTGAAAATTGTGATGTTTCTCTTCCACCTGCTGCTAGGGTATCTTTAATTGTTTTCTTTGCTGACCCCAAAATCCTCTGGCAGTGTTGACTACCTGCAGGAGTCAAGGCCAGGCCCAAATGGGTGGGTGTGATTACCAAAGGTTACCAGCCGAGAGAGCTTCAGCTTCTGTTTTCTTGTGAAGCCTCTGTGCTGGACCTGAAGGTCTCCAGGGCAGCTCCATGCCCTCTGAGCCTCATGACCCTGGCTTGGCCCTCGGCTCAGTTCTGTACAGTCTCGTTAGGTTTTACATCTTTTAAAAAATATTCCTTTCTCTAAGTGGAAATGCCTCCTCATGCTCATTAGGATTGTTATTCTAAAAAAAATAATAATGTTCATGAATATATAGAAAAATGGACTCCCCTGTGAGTGGGACTGTAAAAGGGTTCAGTCATCATGGTAAGAATATGGGGGTTGCTCAAAAATTTTAAACTATCAAAGATTAAGCCATCTACTTCTGGGTCTGTATCCAAAAGTATTGGAAATAGGGTTTTCTTGGGACATTCACACATCCACATTCATAGCAGCATTATCTGTAATAGTCAGGGATGGGTGCAACTCAAATGTCCATCAACTGACAAACTAAATGTTGCATCTGCATACAATGGATCTTCCCAAGGATATGAATTCCAGCCCATGAAACATCATGGAGGGACACTGAGGACGACGTGCTGAGTGAAACAGCACTCCTGTCCTGAGTCAGACAGGAAAGGAAAAATGTAATAGGATCCCATTTATCTACAGCATGCAAATTCGTAAACGCAAAGAAAAATGGTGGCTGCCAGGGGCCAGGAGGAGTTGGGGATGGGGGTTGTTTCCTGACCAGGAGCTCTACGGGGGTGATACTGGCTGAACAATGAGAGTGTACTTACTTCTTACTGACCAGTACACTTAAAAATGGTGAAGATGTTAAATTCTATGTATTTCACAGTAGAATAAATGCTTCCTACCAATATGTAGAGTCTCATTCTCACAACTGTGGATGAACACAAGCCAACCACGCTGGACGGTGCTGCTAGGCAACTTTCTCCCAATCATGTTTAAAGCTGTCGACAGAGGTTCAGGGCCTTTGTCCCATCCACACTCCAAATTAATTGCCAATGCATTGGCATGTGCCTGTGCAGCTACAATGGCATTCTGATGACTGGAAGGTTCCTCAGCTGTTTCATTTTTGGCAGCTGAATAAAGAATGACATAACGTGGATGAATATTTTATAAAGGAGACGTGGCAGCTGCGGAACATGAATAGCTGCTTGACTTTTACTGTAGCAAGCACTGTAATGTCAGGCTCCGTCACCTTGTTTTAGCTGACAGGTTCGGAGCTGATGAGATGAATGGGTCTCTCGATCCAGCAGAAAGGTGAGAGTTTTTATTACAATCGGAAGTCATCCAATAAGGTGAGTTAGAAATTAAAAGATAAGATTAAGAGGTAATTAAGAGAAGCCTGCGCTGACTCAGTCCTTAAAGAGGGTAGTGGGTCAGATTCCATTGCCTTCCTTGGAATTGTATGTTACAGGTTCCTGATGGAGGAAACCTCTCATTCATTGCTTAGAGCAGATATCAGTCGAATTGTTTGTAGAATTGTGTTTGGAGTTACTTCTTTAAGTGGTTTCAAATTTTCCTGATTCACTACCAGAAGAAAGACATGGGAGTCCCAGGAGTTTATTCAGATATATCATTGGTGCATATTTTATTTCATCACAATTGGGAAATGAGTTGACAGTATATGCAATGGATGTTGCAGCCAAGATTCATCCATTCTCTCTGGTGTTCTTCACTTGGTGAATCCTTTGGAAGGTAGCCAGTTCACAGAACAGCCACACAGCATTACCAGGGAGCTAGTTAGAAGTGCACACTCTTGGCCCTCCCCAGACCTCCTGGGCTGGAAGTTACATTTGAGTGAGCTCCTCAGGTGGGTTGAGTGCATCTGACATTTTGACTAGCACCATGCTAGATCAGTGGCCCTCAAATTTCTGTCTCTTGCTAATCACTTTCATGATCTCTCAAATAATTATATGCTGTTATTTAGTTGATGTTCTTTTCACTGAATCCTCCTATTTTAAAATAGAAATATGTGTTTTGAAAAACCAAATTGAAATATCAGTTGCTGTATGGAGAATGTAACGGCACAAAGAATTACAATAAAAGAAAACAATAGTATTAAATTGCTGGAGGCTGTTTGGCATGGTGGCAAAGATTAAATGTGTCAATAAATGTCAAGTATTCAGACGATGTCTGGCATAAAAATAAAGTGCAGTGTAAGTTTTAACTAATATATTACTATTAAAATTAAATGGTTATTACTAACCCTTCTCTTTTGGATCAAGAGAGAGATTAGTTGACATTAGAAAAGAGTTAAAATTAACATCTCAGTGAAATTAAAAGTGAATTTTGAAAGCGGTCAAATTTATCATTAATTGATTTAACTTTATATAATTCTATGTACATGTCCCACCTATACTCATCTCAGGGCCACCAGTGGTATATCTACTTGGCACTTTGAAAAGACACTTGTTTGGATCTTGAAAGACATGTCAGTAAAACAGAACAATACTCAAGGACACATCTGTCGCAAATGTATCAAGTTTAATTAAGTTGCTCGAATATTCCACAATTAATATAATCAATTTCCCATTGTCAAGTATTTAGAGTGCTTGTCTTGTTTGTCTGATTTGGGCTATTGTGAATGATGCTATGATGAACCAATTTTCCTTTCCCCCCACAGAGATAAACATAATATTCAATGTTGATGAGATTATAAAGAACCAGACACCTTCAAATTCTTCATGGCAGGGATTGAGCATTATAATATTTGTAGAAAGAGACCTGTTAACATGTTTCTAAAATGAAACTTTACATACTCTTTGATCTAGAAATTTCATTTCTAAGAGTTTATTTTCAATGATAGAATTGTTTGTGTGAACATATTTTAAAGATTTAATATTATATTATATATGGTAGCGAACAATAAGAAAAATAAAAGCCTAACAATGGGGGGTTGGTTAAATGGCTAATAAATATATTGAGACCACACAATCACTCATAATCCTATTACAAAATAATTCTAAACTCATGGGAAACTAATTATGGAGCTGGGCACAGTGGCACACATCTTTAATCCCAGCTACTCCAGAGGATGAGGCTGGAGGATCACAAGTTCAAGGCCAACCTGGCCAATTTAGCAAGACCCTGTCTCAAAATAAAAAGCTCAGAGGCAGAGAACCTGTGTATCCTGGGTGAGGCCCTGAGTTTGATCCTCATACTGCAGAAACAAAAATAACAAAATAAAAACCTATTTATGAAACATTGTTAAACAAAAATGTTATTGATTAGACATTCTATATAGCATTCACAACTGCCCTTCCCTTGCTAGGATCTAGCACCTAAGAACCACGGGTGCTTTCCACTGCTTCTCTGGCTTCAGAGCTAGCTCTGCTGATGAATTTTTGCTATTTGGAGTACTAATATTCTCATCACACAGAAGAATGGCTGAAGACCTAATTAGTCTTTGAAGGAGACACATATCCTGCTTCAATTAAATTACACAGCTCTGCAAAAAACAATTACTTATTTTTTAATAGGCACAGTAATATGTCTGAAATGGTATTAATTGAAGTAGAAAGTTAAAGCTAGAGACAAAGGTAGAACTCCATGTGTTGTCTCATGATCGATGATTAAGCTACTGAATGTGCTTGTATGAGTTGAAGATCTCATCAACCATCTCCAACACTGCATGAATAATTGAGACACACAAATAAATGCAAGGAGAGAAGATTTATTATCACGATTCTCAGTCTTCATAAAGTTAAAACTTTGTACGGTGCCTTGCTTTGCAACACCTTGAGGAAGGTCATAGTGACAGAGAGAGTGCTCTATGCTCAGCAACGCATTTCAGATCTGAGTGTCTAGTCATCACAGAGACGTTCACACACAACAGATTGGTGAGGGGCTCCAGCTTGAGCAGGTCCTGGTTCTGCTTCATGGCGGCTCTGTGACCTGGAGTCAGTTGTCAACCTGGCTGAGTGAGCTCTGTATCCGTTGATTTTGAGGTAGAGATGGCATAGTTTTGGCCTCCTAAGGCTGTTAGGATGCTTTAATAATGGAATGCAATTAAAGCATTTAGGACATAATCATTTCCCAGTAAATGTTAGCAATTATCAGTTTCTTATGACTATTAATAGTTGCTTGAGGGGAACATATAGTCAAGACCCCGTCCACATGCTCCGCAGATCTCGGGGCTGCTCAGCCAGCACATTAGGTCATGCTGATTTCTATGTTTATGCCTCTAGTCCCTCTACAGTTCCTATTTTGTATTTAAGGGACTTTGAAGAGTATGATCTTCTAATCTCTGCTCTAAGCAAACTCTTACTTTCTGAAATCAGCAGAAGGGCTATGCATTACTAAATAAATACAACCCAATAGTACACATAATTTTAGAACATAAGTAGTAGCTAATTTTCTTAAAATCATATGTGGGTGCTTAGCCAAATTGAATAAAACTGGAGCATTTGCAATTTTAAAATAGTATATAGGTTACTCTTTTCAATTCTATTGACAAATCTCACAACATTATGGCTGGTCAATCATCTGATTATTTGTTTATAAAGAGACCAATGCTAAATACATCTCTCAGCAACAATTTTGCCCCAGGGTATGGCTTATGAGACTCTTCTAGGTTAAAGTTGAGTTCCCTAATCAGTTTATAAACTATATTGAGGGTTGAACCATTCATTGACATTTTGATAAATCAATGTTACTAGGTTATTCATTTTCCCCAAGGGCTAGATAGTTATTAGCTTCTTTGAAACTCCATCAAAGCTGCATCATGAGTGATGTATTTTAAATTAAAAATGGAAATAAATGAAAAATTTTAAGACTGTTTTTTTTTTCTCCTTCTCCTTCTCCTCCTTCTTCTTATTCTTCTGCTTCGAATCAGGAATTGGACGCAGGGGCACTTAACCACTGAGCTGTATCTTCAGCCCTTTTTATTTTTTATTTAGAGACAGGGTTTCTCTAAGTTGCTTAGGGCCTCACTAAGTTGCTGTGGCTGACTTTGAACTTGTGATCCTCCTGTCTCAGCCTCCCAAGCTGCTGGGATTTCAGGTGTGCACCACCCCACCTGGCTAAAACCATGTTTTGAGAGACTGGCTTGGCATGGGCAAGGGCAAAATCATTGAGTCCTGTTCCCAAACCAGTGTTTCTGAATCTTGGCTCTGATACCACTGTGGGGCATTCTGTGAATGGCAGGATATCCAGCAGCAGCCCTGCCTTCTACCCTCTGGATGCCAACAACACCTCCTCCCTGTTTGTGACAACCAACATGTCTACATTCCAGAAGTCCCCCATGGAGACCAATGGAGACGAAAACGTCATCCCAGTTACTAATTTAACAACAATTTTGATAATGTTTGAATAAAAAGAAACTCTGCTGGTTCATATAACTTGACGCAGTGCTGGAGAAAAGCCAAGCTTTGTACATAGGACTCTTTCTATTTTATTCTTAAACTCTTCATCCTTTTTCTCTGTCTTTTCATTCCTGCTTTGCCCTAAGAGGGGATGTATGTGTGTGTATATATATATATATATATATATATATATATATATATATATATATATATATATATATATATAAAATTTCCTCTGCGTTAAAAAGTTAAAAATAATAGCATAGTTTATTCAGTAAAATATGTCCCTTGCTGAGAAATAGGTGGATAAAATTTATTGATTTGCAATAAAAGTCATACATTTATAAAGTGCCCGGCATTTGAGAAAATGGTTATAAAAATCTAAATCCCAGCAGCAATACAATGAACAAGTAATAAGGTTTGAGTCGTGTGATAAAAGAAGTGAAATGTGTTGCCAGAATGTGTATGAAGCAGCCCCTGAAAAGCTGGAGACTGACCAGGAAGTTGCAGTGGGAACAGCCTATGCTCTGATGGCTGCGGGTGACACAGGTGCAGGGACCATGCTCCCTCTGCTTCCCACCTGCCTCTCTCTCAGGACCCACACTCTGAGGCTCTCGTACTTAATGCTTCCTGTCTCCACTATGCCGTACTTCACAGAATATGCCACAGAGCACGGTACTTTCTGCTCAGTGTCGGAAACCCAGAAAAACAATAAATGTTTATAGAAGGCGGTAAAATTTTAGGGCTCCATTCACATCAAACGTTAAACACATGGAGTCTTACTGGCCTGTCTCTAGCTCTGTGCTGTCAGAGTTGCCCTGGGCAGGAGAGACTTCGACATTGGCTCTTCCCGCAAGGGAGCCAACTGGAGGTGAATGAAGGATTTCCTCTCTCTCTCTTTGAAGACCAGCAGCCCCATTGTCTGAAGTTGTTTGCTGCCAAAAGAGCTCCATGAGTTGAAATATTCAAAGCCACTTCCTAATTTGTTCTTGCTTTAGAAATTCTATTCTGGGCCTCCAGACGTTCCCAAGTCTTCCAGCAAGCTCCAGAGCTCTCCTGAATTCCAGATTTTGATACTCCCTGCCTTCCGGGGCGGGGGAGGGGGGTACCCATAATCATTAGGCACCTTTCTTAAGCTTAGCATGTCCAGGATGGAAACAAACCCTAACCCTTTTTTTCAGCTTTCCCACTTGCTGGTGAATACTGGCTCAGTTGCTCAAGGGGAAACCCATAGAAAATCAGGCTTCATCCTGCTCCGTTCCTCTACAGGCCCCTCTCCAGAATGTCAGTGCCACCACCTCTACTTCCAAACCGTGGTGGGTACCCACGCTCTTCTCGGCATCCTTCCTGTTGCTGCCATCACGTCCCTTGTGCACACTGGCCTGCCTGCTACCAGCCTGGCCGTCCACAGCCCATTATCTCTACAGCACAGAGCAGTCAGTCAGAAAAAAACAAAAGGAGATCAAAGCTGGATGAGACCAGTCCTCTGCTTCAAAGAATTCCATTTCCCTCAAAAGAAAAACTCAATCTTTGCCATCGTCTGACAGGGCCTATGTAATCAGGTCCTTGTTTACCCTTCAAAATCCATCTCCTAACATTCTCTTCTCATCCAATCTACCTTGGCTCACAGTTCTTTTTGCTTTTGTTCATATTTGATGATTTGAAGTCATCCCAGGGCCTTGGCTATTTCCCTCGATTCTGCCTGGTATGATCCTCCCTAGGACAAGAACCTCATTAGCCTTCCCACCAATCATGTTCTCTTAGATGGTCTCTTCAGAGAAGCCTTCCATCACACTCCTTTACAAGGTGGTCCCACGTATCCTCCTTGTTTCTGTCTATTGTATTATATCTACTACTTGCTCATTTTATTTAGATAGCTATTTCAACATGGCTGAATCTGGGTGTCAACCAGAGCCACTGAGACTGTTTTTCATCTGAGCACTGGCTCAGATGGGTCCCTCCTTAGGCTGTTCATGCTGGTCCCTAAACAGTACTCTTGCCTCTCCTGGGGGGGTCTAGGTTCCATCATTCCAGGTTCAAGAAAGTGAGGAACAAAATACTTCTTTTTTTTTTTTTTACACATGCCTAGCTTATGCCTAGAGGTAGACAGGTCTATACAACAGAAAGAAAACAGAAAGCAAATTCTTCCAACTTCAGTGAAACTGATTCTTACTCTGTGTAACTTTCTAGGAACATCAGTTGTGTCACAGATGAAACTAATTTATCCTGATAACGAAGGACAGGCAACATGGGTCATTTACCTTAAGACACATGAACATATATGCTCTCACACAGATTCTGTAGGGATCCAACTTGATATTAACTACAGCCATCTTGCCTACAGCATGCATTCAAACCCTACAGAAAAACAAAGTCATTAATATAGTCAGCTGAGTATTGTATATATCAGTCACTGATTCCCAAATTTTTTTTTAAAAGGTGGGGTCTCCAGGCTGGATTCTTTTTAAAAAAATTTTTTTTCAATAACTTTATTTATTTATTTACTTATTTGTTTGTTTATTTTATGTGGTGCTGAGGATCGAACCCAGGGCCTTGCACATTCGGGTTAAGTACTCTACCACTGAGCCATAACACCAGCCCCCAAAATACTTCTTAATAACACTTTTGAAGGTCTTGAAATGCCCTCCAACTGGTTGATTTATGTCAAGGTTTAATCATTGAACAATCACCTTGGCTGGCTTCAACACTCAGCCCTCAGCTTTGGAGCTGGATGTTTTGCATCTGTGGCTGGAGGTGGAGGCGAGGAGCTTGTCTGGAAGAAGGAAAGGGCTACTGAAGAAGAAGCACTCAGTGCCCATGGCAGCAAGAGACCCTGGAGTCAGGAAATCTGACATTTCTCGTAGCCAGGGCTCCTAGAAGACCTTTACAGATCCTAAACTCCAGAAAGATTGTGCAATTTAAAACGAAAATCAAATGTATATGAATCGCGAAGTTGAACATTTTGTTTCTAGAATGTCTGGCTGTGATTCCTCAGAAGCGCTCCTGCTTCTTTTTGGGGCTGTTTTTGAAGCCTGCAGCTGAAGAATATGCTGCTTTGTGAGACCCCTGACATGGAAAGGGTCTTGCCCAAGCTCACATGATGAGCTAGTAGAACCCGGCACAGGCCAAGGTGCGTGCCTTGCCATTCTGCACTGCTCCTCGCTCAAGCTGCCAGGCATTTCTGGATGGTCATCTGGGTTATGATTAAAGCCACCAGATCCACAGTCATCTCCTCAGAGAGCTGGTTTCAATCAAATGAAGTCAGACTTGAGCAGGGTGGCGGGCCGGACAGCCAGAGGCCCTTCCTACTCTCCTCTGAGCAATTGGCCCATGGTGGTGGCTTTCTAGAGGTCACTCTCTGGCTAGGGAAAACCCTGAAAGACAAATTTCCCAGCTTAATGAAGCTAACTATGCTTCACCTCCAAAGGACACATGGGTGAGGAGATGGAGGAAATTTCAGAGAAGGCAGAGAAGCTATATAGGAGGGGTAAGAGAGGAAATCCTCCTTGAGGGGTATCTGAATAGGGGGTGAGAAAGAACATTCTACTCACCTGGAAGGAATGTATTTCCCCAGTCTAGCTTAGGGTCAAGGGAAGCCTCTTTCCAGGGTCTCTCCCAAAGAAGAGAGAGCAGCAGAGGGCTTGGTTACTGTTTCTATAATCTGGGTTTCTCAACCTCAACACCAATAGCACTGGGAACCAATGATTCTCTGTTGGGAATGAGTGGGGAGAGAGGTGGCTTGTCCTGTATATTATAAGGTGCTCACAAGCATCTCTGGAATCTGTGCAGTAGATGCCAGAATCACTTTCCACCCTAGGATGGCAACCAAAAGTGTCTTCAGATTTTTCCAAATGTTCTCTTGGGGTGGAGGAGCCAGAACCCTCCCACCAGTTGAGAATCACGGTTCTAATTCTATTGATAATATTCATCATAGCTGAAATACTCAGAAAGCTCTCAACATTTTCTTCTAAACCAAAAAACAAGAGGCTGGAAAAAAAAATCACCTCTTTTCCTGTGTGTACAAGGACATGGGGGAGAAGTGGAGGAAACTGGCTTCATTTGGAAGTTTAAATCTCACAAAGCAAACAACTCAATTTAGCAGCAAAAAAAAAAAAAAAGAAAAAGAAAAAGAAAAATGTTTGAATATTTCCAACCTCCACCAATTACACTATTATAATGTAATTGACCTTCTATTAACTTCCCAGGGTGATAATAACTAGGAGGTATATTTAGTTTGTTGTGGAAAAATCTCAAAAGGCATACTTAACCACTGTAGTCAATCCAAATGACTGTATCATTCTTAGTGCAAAAGAGAAAAGTAGAAGTTTTCTTACTATTTAATGCCCATGCTGTCAAATTTTCTCCATTTGGAAAATGGCAGTAGTATTTGCAGACAAAACCCAACTGTCCCTTGATTGGGAGGTAGAGATGAAGATGGTGGTCTTCCCTGTGAATAAAATGAGTGAGCCAGAACTGCACATATAAACCCAGGCAATTCTCAAAAGCATCATGTACAACAGAAGGCAAATGGCAAGAGGGTACTTTACAGATATGCTCCTATGTAAATCCTCAGCCACAAAACAAAATTGGATATTCTATGTAGGTATGTACTTATGTTGTAAAAGTAGAAAACGATGCAGGGAATGTTATGTACAAAAAATAAAATTATCTCGTTTCTGGAGACAGAGAAGGGCAAGTTACACAAGAATGGAGCTTTTATGTATCTGTAAGTCTTGTTGAGAGAGAGGAGAATGCTATTTACAATGGGTATTATTTATTTTCCATTTATTCAAATGTTATTACAAAATAGTAAGACTGCATCCTGAAGAGTGGCATCATCAATCAATCAACTATTACTTTTACTTCCATGAATCCAGCAAGTCTCAGAGACCAGGACAGCACTGTGATGACTTGGGTGGTTTGGTAAAGCTGGTGAACAAGGCAACTGGTCACCTTGCTAACTTGGAAACTGAGTTCAGAACAGCTTAGGTAAGGGTATCAGAAGTGAAAGAGTCTGAGGAGGAAGGAGACAAGATAAGACTCCTCATCCTTTGTGGCTGGACAAAACCAATGTGCCCACACTGCTGTGGCACAGACCCAGAATGCTCCCCAAAGGCCCATGTGTTAAAGTCATAGTCTTCAGCTTGGTGCTACTGGGAGGTGATGGAAACTTTAAAAGGTGAGACATGTAGGAGGTCTTAGGTCATTTTGGTGTTCCCTTGAATAAGCACACAAGACTCCTTTCTTCCTCCCTCTCTTCTTGCTTCCTGGCCACCACCATGCTCACACCAGCCATGATGTGCAGGCTCACCACAAGTCCAAATGGAATCAACTGACCATGGACTGAAACTTCCAACCCAAAGTGTGAACCCAGATATACCTTTCCTGTTTTTGAAGTTTATTATCCCAACCATTTTGTACAGTAACACACAGCTGCCTAACACACACTCCAATTTGTTTAATAAAAAAAATATTGAAATGAAGGAATGGAATGAATATTGTGTTTGTTTACATGTGCCACTCACATTTCCTTACATAATCCTTTAAAATTCTTTGAGCTATATGCTTTTATTCCTTTTTTTTTCCAAAATGGAGAAACTTTACCAAAAGGAAATTACCGACTTTTTCCAAGAATGTAGAAAGTTTGCCCAATTGCAAACTCATAGTCTACCCGCCAGCATTTCATGGATCTGTCCAACAGGAGACAGGAAGCTTCTGCATCAGAGAAGAAGGACAGCTACCACCCAGACTAACAGCAGCAGCCAGTGCACCTGGTGCCCCATCTTTAAGTCTTGTCTTCTTGCCTGGCTGGCTGGAGAACAATGGTATGCAATAAAGGTCCATTGGGTAGTTTCTAACTTTGGTGATAATGCCCAAATGTCATTAGCAGACATTCAGCAATGTTATCAATGTTGAGTCTGATATTGTTTGTCTTTTTAAGGAAATTCTCTACTTATTCCTATTTTTTAAGTGAAAATGATGTTAAATTTTACCAAATGCCTTATATGTGTGTGTTTGATACTGGGGATTAAACCCAGGGGTGCTCTATCACTGAGCTGCATGCCAAGCCTGACATTTTTTTTTTTTTGACAGTTGGCCTCAAATTTGTAGTTCTCCTCCCTCAGCTAAGTTGCTGGAATTATAGGTGTGTGCCACCATGCCTGACCCAAACCCCAATCCCTTTTTTTTTAAGAAAAAATTTACTCTGTATATTTGATTCTACGTCTTCTCCTTCATTCTCCTGAGGATGTACCATGGTGGTAAAGATGACGTCCTGGGTGGTGGGTATCTGCTTTTCACTCTAGTTCTTCCTGTAATTGTCGAGGCAGAAACTTCATAATGACTCATTCAGTGATTCATCCTTCTAGTCTCAGAGGTAAAAGTGGTTTCCCTACATCTTAATGCATCTTAAGGCTGTTAAATCAATAAGCCAATCAATCAACGATAGTTTTGGAGATACCATAACTGGGAAACCTTAATTCACAGTATACTAAAGTAGTTCTTGTATAGCAATGGGCTGAAATTGTTCCTCTTTTATTTTTATGTCAATAGTAACACATGAGATTGATAGCTCCTCATATAAAGCTTTGTTAAGTTTTGATATCAAAGTTATGCTTTATGAAATTAACTGGAAATATTTTGTCTTTTGCTCTACTCTGGAACAGATAGGACAGCCCTGGGTGTTGGAGTCAAGTTAATCTTAAAGTCTTGAATAAATTTGGGACATTTTATTTTCTAAGAATAATTATTTCACGAAGGTCATGCAATTCATTATCATAGAATAAATGTTAACAGATATTCTCTTATTTAGTCCAGATGTGTCTGGTTTTGCAGGCTGCAGGGGCTCCATCCTGACTCTTCAACTCAGTGGTCATAGGGTTAAAGTAGTGACACATGATAAGAAACAGACATGACTATGTTTCAATAAATCTTTATAAAAATGGGCAATGGCAGGATTATTCTTTGGGGCACAGTTTTCCAACAACTGGCAGAGAGTTGATTGTATTAGATTTTATATATTTTAAAAAAATGTATTCTGAATGTTTTCTTGTTAATTATTTTTGACATTTTAGAATTCCAAAAGAGTTTCATTTTAATTGTTTCATGTATTTAATAATTATATCATTCAGATAGTTCTCTCTGCCTAGAGGTTTCCATGTTGGTCTTCAGTTGTTTCATGACTTGACTTTGGTTTAGGTGAACTCTTTGCTGGGTCTTCCAGTCCTCTGTTATTCATGATTGTGACAGGAGACAGACATGAGCAGTAGGAACATGAGTTTAGGGGACTAATTCCATACACTGGGCCCACTGTGTTACTCCCACCTGTTTTCTTAAAAAAGAAAAGAAAAAATTACTGCAGCCCTGCCTGGCTGCAGTTGACCAGATATGTTATATTCCTTAGCAAACAACCTGCTCTCTGCAGAGGAAATGCAGGCCCCAGATACTGATGAAAAGAAACACAGGTTTCCCTGAAGGAAGAGGGCTGGATTTTACAGCCTTTATACAGACCAGATCACAGAACTTAGGGAGATAAGGATTATTCCTCCCACCAGAAAAGCTGTAAGAACAGGTTCAGATCAGAACTGGTCAGCATGGGCCAAAGGGACCTACAGTTGCCATGTGCCATGGGGACTTGAAAGTCTGAGGTCATCTTGCTTTCAGTTGAAAGTCAAGACGTAGAGCTGGATGTGACACTGGAAACTTCCCTGAGACCCCCAACAAAACTAGGAGGCAGGAGGGGTGTGCCGTCCTTCCCCTAAGAGGATCCACTCTTCCCCTTGATGGCATTCCCATTTTCCCTTTCTCATCCCTTCTAATAACCTCATGCCTGTTACACTGAGCGACGTGTCTGAAATCTTTCTGGCTTGATTGCAAGAACTGGGGTTAAGAAGGGCTGCCGTAGCTGACTCAACCCCAGGGAAAGCCCATGCCCTGTAACAATTGTGAGTCGGTTCATCTATCAGGGTCAGCAGTTGATGTGCCCCAAGTGAAGGTGGAGGTGCCAGAAGGAAAAAGGAATCCCACAAGAACCCTGTAGGTCTCTCCACGGACCCTTCAGCAGCACTGCCCTGTTCTGTAGGCCAAAGCAAGCCATGTGGCCAGGATCTACCAGGGGCACAGTGTTTTCCTCTACTGTAAAGGGTCCAGAAGCAAGGGGAGCTGCTGTAGCCTGGAGGAGGAGGTGTGGACAAAGTCATGCAGAAAATTAACTCTATGACACCCTGACTGTCCTGATTAATGGCCCTGGGGCTCCAGGCTCACCCACAATGCTGGTGTTCTCTTCTACTCACTTGTGAGTTCAAAGGGAGTTCACAAAACGTGGCCTGCTATTAGCTGTAGCCCTCCCTCCTTCCAGGCCAGCTGGTCTGAACGGGGATTTCATATGGTCTCATCCAAAAAATGCTTCTGAGAGTGGCTGGACTGGAGTTGTCCTACTGTGGCCTCCTTCTTTCAGTCTAGTTCTTTCTATATTTTTTTTTCCTGAAAAATTCAAAATCTTTTGCCCGCTGGTAGCTCTTACAAAAGTAACTAGCTCCAAAAGTGTTTTCCCCATGCCTTTTATTCTTCAGAAGTTTTTTTATTAACAAGGATGAATTTTGCTCATCAGTGGGGTTCAGTAGGGGTATTTGACATGCAAACGGCACACACTGATCTAGTCCAGCCTCCCTTTATCACCATCTCCAGCTTCCCACATCTGCTTGTGCCTCTAGGCCTTTCAGTGGAGAGGTGGGAGGGGAGAGAGGGTTTAAGAACCTCTACAAATGCTGCCTTTTCCAGCTCAATCATGAGCTAACCACCTTGGTGTTTTAGTCTCTTCTTCCTCGTCCTCAGTCTCTGTCCTCCTCGGCACTGAGTGAGACTGCCTCACATTAGTCTGTCTGTCTGTCTCACATCCCTGTGCCTTTCCCAGGGCCCCCTCTTTGCCTTTGAATTTCTTTGATCACACAAAATTGTCTAACTGGGCTTTGGCAGCTATTCCCCTTCTCAATCTATCTGCGGGGTGCCACGGACATTAAAATAGGACTTCTGAAGACGCACATCAGAAGGTAAAAATGCTCTTTTGGCAAAGAATAATGAATCTCTTTAGCTCTTTACCATTTATCAGGTTCAATTTCAGGGCAAATTTTAGAGGTAGAATGAAGGGAAGGGGGAAATAATTAAGAAGAAGAGAATAAAATAGAGACCCATAGTCCATCTCCTTTCTTGTTGCTTCTATTTATGCCGGTGTCTGTACCTGCAGTTTGACCTCCCAAGAGCCCGGGAAGGAAAGAATTGAAAAAAAAAAAAGTGAAAATTATGAAAAGAAATCACCCAGAAGCTTCACGTGATCAGTGTCATTCAAATCTGCAGCCCATTCCTCCAGCCTGCTTTTGTCCCCAGGACAGGCTGGGGCAGGCCTCCCTGCAGTCTGCCTTAAGTGATGATCTGGTGCTGAGTCCCAGCCATGAAGGTCAAAGCGCAGCCTAGAGTCAGAGTCCAGCTTTGAAAGAGAACTCCCCCTCCTCAGAAAGGGAGCAGCTGCTGTGACATCACAGAGTGCCTTGGGAGGGCCAGAGGGAGTGTTTGTGTTCAATGTGTGTCCGTAAACCCAGGATGAGGGAGCAGGGAAGGGGTGGGGGAAGCAGCAGAGACCTGTAGTGTGTGCTGTCCAGGGCAGGGCTGTGCTGCGGGCATGGGCAGAAGCAGTTGCTGTGTGCTCTGCAGGTGGCTTTGGCAAACTTGCTTGTGGATCTAGGAAACAGAAACATGGCATAGTGAGTCTGAGCATTTCCTGGGGTAAAGGAAATTGCTCCTGAAACATGTGGAACTTGAATGATATCACTTTTAAATTTTATTTTAAGGAGGAGTATCTCTAGCTGGATCTCTGAGCAACCTTCAGTCTCAGTGTACCCATGAGCTCTGTGGGAAGTTTTGTGGCTTCACTTTATGATCCAGCTCAATCCTGTGTCCATCTCCAGATTACCTGTCACCGTCGGGCCTTTCTTCCCCCTGGAGGTAGGGGGCCTGTGTCCAGGTGTCTGAGTGCTGTGACGGCATTACCTCCTCTGCTGTCACTAAAGCCCATTGTTATGGTTTAGATATTAGGTGTGCTCCAAAGCCTCGTTTAGAGGTGAAACGATTGGGTTATGAGAGCCTCGACCCAATCAGTGAATTGACCCCCTGATTGGTTTCATTGAGTGGGAACTGAGGTGGGTAGAGTGGGTCTGCAAGAGGTGTGTCACAGGGGCTTGCCTTTGGGGTATTTATTTGGTTAGCTAAGCTTACTCTCTGCTTCCTGATCATCACGTGAGCCACTTCCACAGGCCACACTCTTCCACCATGATGTTCAGTCTCACCTCGAGCCCCGTGGAATGGAGCCAGCCTGCTATGGACTGAGACCTCCGAAACCATGAGCCCCCAAATAAACTTTTCCTCCCCTAAAATTGTTCTTGTCATGTCTTTAAGTAACAGCAGTGAAAAAGCTGACTAAAATACTTGTAGTTGGACTTTCTTGCAAATCTGAGGGGTAATGAGAGTGGGACCTTTGACTTTAGGTCTTTTTTTGCCTTACCCTACGCCCTTGTCAGTGGGTGCTTCTGTGTTCCTGTGCTCTGATAAGTTTCATCAGAGCGTTCTGGCCCCTTTCCCTTTTCTTAAGGCTTATTGGGGTACTCACTTCTAAAGTTTTCCATACAGCAGGAATGTTCCTATCAGAAAAAGCTGAGGTTCTGATGGGCTGAGGCCTGAGCTCCACCGCAGCTGATCTGCACGGCCTTGGGAAAAATCTCCTTATCTTTCTACAAAGGGAGGTGATGAAAACCCTTTGAGGATTGTACAAATAAGTTAAAATTCTTGATTCCTAGCCCTCACTCCAAAGAATTGGTGTAGAGTAGGACTCGTGACAATTAAAGAATTGTGTGTTGCCTGTCATGGGAAAATTTTGCATTATAAAAAGAGCTTTAAATCAAATCCAAGAAAGTTTGCCAGGTTGACACACCAGTATGTTGAGGGGGTCTTTGAATGGAGTCTTCTAGCCGAAGTTTCAAATTATATGATTTCAATAACAAGCTGTTCCAGCACCATGAAAGACCAGCTGTGGCACTAGGAGATATCAAATTTGAACCGAGAGGCAGAAGGTGACAGTGCTTCACTTTGCTGTATTCAGACCACGGTATCCGGTTCCCAGGACCTGCTGCCATTGTCACCAGTCCCATCTACTGAAATTGCCTCTTCTCTCTGTGTCGGGCACAGAATCTCATGTTAATGATGTTCAATGGGGAGGGCTAAGCCTGTCTTCTCCGCCTTCTTGCTCTCTTTGACTTGTGACAGAGCCAAGAGGAACATAACCTGGTTGGTAAGAGTGCAGACTGTACAACCAGGCAGATCTGCGTTGGACCCCCATCTGCTACGTGTTGACCTTTCCTAGGTCGCGGTGACATTGAGCAAAAGGCTTCTGTGTTCCAAGGCTCCCTGCCCTGTCTTCACTGCAGAGGACAATGTGGGTGGGCCCTGCCCAGATGGGTATGCGGGGCCACTAAGGTGATGTTTTCAAGTATAGGCATCTATGGTGTGCTCAGTAAGAAGCAGCCCAAACTCCTTGAACTCATTTTTTTTAAGGATATTAATTTTCTTTAAGGTGGTTTCCCTTACAATAGTTCCTTAAAATAGGGACTTTTCTAAAGGGAAACAATATTTCTAATCAGCTCTTCTTTTATTCCCTCCCATATCACAGGTCTTCACACCCCCTGCTTAGTCGGTGCCTTGCCATCATGTTTTATCAGAAGAATTAGCTTTGTCTTCCCAATGCTCAAGAAATTGGAGGTGATTCCAATTGACAACAGACATGCAATATGCCAGAAACACTTGCAAAGATATCGAGTGGCCCCAGAAGGAGGAGGGGCACAAGAGGGCAGAAGACACATGGAAGCAATGGAGAGGAACCTGGTGTCCTCCAGAGCTTGCCTCCTTCCAGAGAGCACTGCTTCAGCAGATTTGATGTGGCTTCCGCATCTCAGAAACACGGGGCCCTGTGACCACGCCGATGCTCATCTTTACTGCCTGCATTAATCATATTACCTGGATAATTGCCGAGCACTGAATCCGCAGACCTAGAAGGCTCGGTCATCTGATCCATGAAATAAACCGCACCCATAATTCAGCTAATAAAATCACAGGAGTGAGGAGAAACGGTTCCATGAATTTGTCTCTGTGAATTCTGCATCTCGACTTGGTTTGCATTCCTACGGAGCGATGCTGTTCAGAAGCAGGCGCATATCCTCTGGGGGCTGTGTGCTGCGAAAATGGGAAGCCAAAGGATAAACGTGGCATATTAATTACTAAATTCTTTCACTCACTCGACAAACATTTATCAAGCGTTTACCCTGTGCCAGGTACTGATGAGGCCCTGGGGAGAGAGCAGTAAAGAAAGGAGCCACAGTCCCAGCCCCTTAGCGCTCCTAGAAGAGGGCTGAGAAGCCAGCGCTGATGCTCCTGTCGCACAAATCTAGCCCCAGCGCGAGATTTTACTTCAGATTTGGTGGAAAATCAGTGAAATGGAAATAAATGCATCAGAATATTTTTATACAGTGTTTTACATTAAGACAGGCACATGTATCTGATTGTAGAGAACTGTAAATTCCTTTTTAAAAGAAAAAAACCTTGAATGGTATGCCATCAGTTTAGAGATGTGAGTTTGCTTGTTCTCCTTCATTAAATGTTGTTAATGGAAATGTTTTTAAAATGTTGAAATAGACAGTGTTTGGGAACAGGACCACATAAGAGAGGACTGCGGCTTTGTCCAGTGGACCTTTCCTTGTGAGACTGACCGGGGCCATATCTCGGTGTGATGACACTTCGAGGGCCATGACAAGGACTTGGTGACTTACCTCCTGTCTGATTGTCTCACTTTGCAGGCATTGCTTCCTCCATGAACGCTAAATTTTAGCCTTTTCCAAACTACTTTGGAGGTTTTATGTCCACCCCACTCCCCATTCCCCACTCACCATCACCAAACCTGCTCCAAACCTGCACAGGGATAGAATCTAGTGTTGTTCAGACTTAGGTCTGCGATCGTCTTTGCCTAACACAGAACTGAACTATTCTGGTGAGATACACATATAGACGCTGCTGTAGAACTTCTTTTGTTCAGTCTCCCATAAGCTGCCTGGCATTCTGGGATCTTATTGTTTGCCAGTGTTCCCAAACAAATGTTATGCCTGGTGAAATCTTCTGTCAAATCAACTCTTGAAGAATAATTTGTGTTTATAGGCCTATTCCATCTCCTCAAATAACAACAACAAAAAATATTGTCAGCCAGTGGCTTCCTGAGGCCGCGTGCTGATCCCTTTTATCTCACTGAGGGGGTTGTAATAGCAAAACATACCCGAGTTGCCGCTGCTGTGAAACGGGGGGAAGACAGGAGAAGGGAAGCAGCTGATTAATATTTATTCTTTTTTGACATTATATATACAAAGAAGATCATCTCCTCCACAATACTCTCGCTGCTAAGTTCTCCTGAGTCCGAGGTAAATAGAAATGTGAAGAATAAAGTAGTATTTGCCTCAGGACATAAAAGATTATTGTTTTTCTTCTTCTTTTTTATATTTATTCCAAGTGACAAAATTACCAACCCATTCTTAACCTTAATAGGGCACATATTTCTATAAGAACATAGATCTCAAATATGGAATTTCCTTAAATGATTCATTTAAATATCGTTTCTTAAAAACATATTCAGATGTGGCATTAAGATTTGTTTAATAGATTTGAACCCAAATCAGTGGATATTAAGCTGCATTATTTAACGATATGAAAAATAAATTAGGTTTTAATAGTAAAATATTAAAACTCAAATAAATTAAATTTAAATGATAATTCTAATACTAGTGGGATAGTATTTTAGTGGAGAGGTGTAAAGTCTTCTTAATTTTTTTAAACACAAAGAAAAACACTATGCAATTTGCATATATTCTCTCCTTAACAACCTCATGTTATTGGCCCTAACTTACAGAGGGGGAAATGAAGCCTACACAGTAATGTTCTCTCAGGTCTCTCAGCTAATACTCTGTAACCCCAAATTTGAAAGTAGTTTCATCTGATTTCAGGGCCAATTCATTTCGCACTATACTCTGACATTTCAATCGTGCATTCTTTTATTTAATATGTATTAGAACTTTACCTATAAAATACGTAATCTAGTGGGTTGATACTGCAGGGAGGTGACCAGGGTGCAGGATGAGGCAGGGATGAACATCAGGTACAGCCCTGCTCTATAATGGACAAGCCATCTTTGCTCACCCCAAATGGGTCCCTCTTTCTGCTAAGGAAAGCATATCCAATACATAGAGAAAAAAATTAATGATGTTCTGATCTGAAGATCTGAACCTCTGGGATTAGCCCTCCCTCAAGTAAGACCTACCTGAGTCATTCCATTTGTATGAATTACTTTTTTTTTAAATGAAGTAACATTAAAACTTTTTCACTCACAGCTGTTAGCATCAGGTACTTATGGAGATTTAATTCTGGTAAATAAGATGCAAAGTAAACAAAAATAATTCATGATAAAAAGGAATCAGTACCCCCAAAATGGTACAAGTAAGTTAGGCGTGTGGTGAGGATTATATGCTGATTGGGAACTTATTCCCAAACTAGCAGATTTGAATTACACATAGCTCTTCTAGGAATTTAAAAGTGGACTTCAGAATATATCTTAAAAGGTGTATCATAGAACTCATTTGAAGGCTACACTTTAAATACATGTACTTTAAAAATTTAAAGGTAAAGTGCTAGGCATAAGGTGCTTTATATAGTTTCTAATCGTTAAATTCTCCAATAGATGATTATTTCCTCGAGTTTACTATTATCAAATTTCTCTTCTCCTCTGTCTAGCTAAATTACCCTTAAAATCAGGCCATCCACCTGAATAGAATCCTTCACCTGGGGAAGTTCTTCAAGCAGTCTGTTATTCATTTTGTGCATCTCTATTGGCTAGAGAGATAGGTCCTAAAGGTGACCTTACCATAACTTCCACAAGAAAAGTCATAGAAAGTCTTTGGGGTCTCCTGGTGGAATTGTCTCCAGGACAATTCCATAATTGGACAATTAGCATTTAACGGCATTTATTCAGCTTATCCACCTGTACCCATAAAATTAAAGAGGTGCTTCCACAGTTTTGCTTTTGGCCTGATGGTGGTCATGATGATTCCAAGTCCAGGCAAAAACAAGGCTTTGCATACAAGAGGGCAAAGAAGCTGACAAACAGAAACATGAATAAAACATGTCTCAGGGGTGATTTACCTATCAGACATGAACCAGAAATATTAAATCAGTTTTTGAGAGCTTTAGAAATTCTGTGTGTCGACTCTAACCCTTAAGGTCAGCCACACTTATCACACTAATAATGATAAGTCACCAGCTGGGACTTAGAAGCGCTGTCCCAGGGTGAGCAAAGGTGACAAGGTGAGGAGACACCACACCTCGCATCATTAAAGCCCCAGGGTTGGGGTTTCTAATTTTGTGTAGAAAACTATTTATTCATGCAGGGACAAGGGAATTCTGGCAGGATTGACAGAAGACAGCAATGTGGCTTCAATCAGAAATTGGTGTTTTGTTTGTTTGTTTTCTATCTTAGACTGCCTTACAGATAGCACACTTACATCTCATTGTAAAGTTATTGTTGAAAGCATTGCTTGGTTTAAAGTGAATGTCAGACAATATCACAGTGTGTACCCTTGTGATTTGGCATTTAGTACGATGTTCAAAATGCTGCAGTATTCATGGGATGGTAATGACGTAGCCCTTCCGTGCTCTCTGAGAGGCCTGGCATTTGGGGGGCATTTCTAGCAGGTGTAACCTCTGCTCATCTCTCTGAGCCTGCTCTCTCCAGAGTGCTCAATTCTTGCATTTACCTCTTCCCTAATCGGCTATTTGGCTCCCAACTAATATAGGGAACTTATGTGCCTCCTTGGAATTAGAACCCAGGTTTTCCTTTATGCTTTCTTATATGTATCCCCACTTTATGCCTTGGTTTTATCTAAGCTGGGTCCCCCCATGATACAACAAAAGTCCTATTCAACCCAATTTCTGCCCTTGGTCAAGTCTTGTTTTCCATGAAGGATGATCATTGTGAACAGAATTCACATTGTGGTCAAGAGCAAATTCCAAACTTCCCCGAATTTCTATGGTGAGAATGATAATTAGGCAGTTCTACATTTAAGCCTCCCTCACTGGAAATATGTAAATTGACTTCCATATTCTATGTATTATTTTTAGACATAACTACTTTGGGTCCCTCCTGCACATTCTACTGAGATATAATGATATGAAATGCTTTTTTATAAAAGTCAAAGTTAGAAAAATTAGTGCTTCTATTTTGTGAAAAATTTAAAACTGACCATGAAGGTGAAAATATCTACCTGTCTCTGTAATAACAAGACTGAGAGGCTGCTCAGTGAGCCCTGAGTTCCTTACGACTGTTTAAAGAAAAAGTTAACTGCAAGTGATTGTTCACCACAGCATCTTGCCCTGTTTGCTAAGAAAAACTTTGTGATCCATTATTATCTTTTAAAGTTTTATTTTGTTTTTATTTTTCATTTTTTTTTTAACATAGAGGGACTTGCAAAAAGGCTTCAAGAAAATTAAACTTGAAAAAAGAATTTGCCTGAAGCAAACAAGCACAAGTAAAATGTGATTCCAGGGAGAATGGCTACTGGAGATTCAGGAGAGATGTGAAATCAGCCTCTTCAGAAAAATGTTTGGGATCATAAACCACTAAGATTAAGGGTTGTTGGTTATGTAGTGTTATCATGGAGAAAGTGACTGATAAACACCAGGAGAGGAGAGAAGCCCAGCAAGAGGACTGCAAAGAACCAGGGGAGGCTGAGGAGGGCGGTGCCAGAAACCCTGGGGAGAGCACAGCAGGAAGGAGCTGCGAGGGGCTTTTAGAGACTCTTTGCTCTTGACTAGGGAGGAGTTTGCCTTGACCTACAGCAGGAGGGGACAGCTGCCAAACCAGGGAGATGAGCTGTACCACCCTGATGCCTCTCCAGACAGCCACAAGGTTAACGTCCTAAGACAAGAAAGTGCCAACTATAGTGTCAGCCCAGAAGACTGACAAGTTATTATGTCGGGAAGGGAGAGAGGTCAGTTGTAGGGAAGCATATGTGGCATTATAGTTTTGTGTGTGAATTCTTTGTAAAAAGCTAGAGCATCAAAATCCCCATGGGTGTATGTTTTTGCACATGCTAACACACGCCAGGCTGCTCCCCCTGTCCTGGTTGGATCAAGTATGAGGAAACTAGAAGGAGGGGAGGACAAACAGGGAACTGGCAACCTGGCTCTGTGCTTTGAGCTAAGTTTAAGTGCAATGTGGGGCAGGAGGAGAATGAGCCACAGACACCATGAGTTCAGCATCCAGTGGCTGTAGGAACCGTCATCGTGGTCTTGGCTTCTGTGGTTGGTTTGTTCTGCTTTGTCATCAATGTGATTTTTACCCTGAGCTGAGAATGTCAAGAAGGGAGAAGAGAAGAGTGGCCCGTATGGGAGCAGGTTTTGTCCCCTGAAGATGGAAGAGCAAACAGGATTCAGCAGTAAGAACCACTGCAGCTTGGCAGCAGGCAGCTAGGCTGCAGAGAGGATGCATGTGTCGGATTTCATGGCGTTGATGTGCTGTGGGAGGTGAGCTAGTGGAGGCAGCTGGCTTTCCAGAAGTGTGTGAGAGTGACAGGAGAGGGGGGTCAGTAGAGGGAGCCCAGGGCTGCAAAGGACAACTTTGTGCTGGTTGTTCTGCCTGATGCCAAGCCAGCTCCCCTTTGTCCCAGATGGGGCCCTGCCCTGCCTCTCCCGGGACACTCTGCCCTCTGGTTTCCAGTAGCAATCAACCAAGAGATGGTTGAGAGAGAGAGAGAGAGAGAGAGAGAGAGAGAGAGAGAGAGAGAGAGAGAGAGAGAGAGAAAGAGAGAGAAAGTTAGATAGATACTTAGGGGAAGAAGGCACACCAGGATGGCTCCATAGAGCTGGGGGGAAGGTTCCCTGGTTCTCTCTGTGTCACATCAGACCACATACAGTATGACAGAACTAGCCTGTGCAGATTTCATATTTTGATATAGTCAAAAGAACAATGTCATAATGAAGCAGGAGTGAGTGGACACGATCATGGGTAGCTCCTGTCCTCCTGGTGGACGAGAACGGGCCACCTGGCAGCATGCCACCAGCAGTGCCCTACCCACATGGGCCTTATTATAGGAGTAGGGCCCTGGACAGCACCCCATAGTCACCTGGGTAGTGACTATGCAGGGCTTTTGCCAAAGCCACCTTCCATCAGCAGAGGAAACAAGCCACTAACCCTGAAAGGGCCAAACATTGAAATGGCCCTGAATTTTGGGAGCTCAAGCCCAGGTGTGGCTTTTTCAGGGAGACTCTAGGATCTTCTCTCCTGAGGGTAAATAGAGTGAAGTGGGAGTTAAGGGGAAGGAGGGGACCATTAGCAGTACAGGAATGGAAAGGAAAGGTTGTGACAGGCTCATCATGGTTCTAGATACTTAATGATGAGGTGCTGGGGAGGGCCCCAGCCCACTGATATAAAATTCAATGCACTTCACCTCTATATTTCCTGGCACTTTTAAATACATAGACATCAACATGTTTTTAAAATCCTACATTTATTCATTTATTTAAATATTTATTGAGCATCAATTCTGCATGAGATATTCTGCTCATCTACGGATGCAGTCAAGGCGGGCGTCATTTCTGGTACAAGGTAGCTCTTTAATAAACACTAGTTTCCTTTATGCCTGATTTGCATGATATCAATACTCCTTTCCCAGGCATGGACCTTGGGGACACTTCTTAACTCAGCCACGTCGACAACACTCCTCCATGTTCTCTCAATTTAGTCTGTGGAATCTGGGGAAAGAGAAAATCAGGCAAGACCAGAAAAGACATGGGGTTGTTCCGAAGCCTGCTGCCCCCATTTCCTTGCACAGGCTTGATTTATTTTTCAGCTAAAGGAACAGCTTCTTATGGGTAATGTGGGCTAAGCCCTCGAGTATTCAAGCTAGATAGGTGCTCTAGAAAGAACTGTGCCTGTGTTACGTCATGAGCTGATTTCAGGCACAATTTGGAAGGGGCCTGATGAACCAGCCATGTAATTATGATTACATGCTTCATGAATTCTGAATGTCATTTACCCTGTGTTGTCTAATATATAAAATAAGTTAAACTGAGTCCCTACCCCGAGCCCTAGCTCCCTGGCTCCCCGTGTGCAGACACTCCTTGATGGAATGTGTAATACGGATTTTTTATTCAGTGTAACTCCCAGTGACTGACAGTCCCCAAATGTCAGATCTTTGCTGAAAGAAGCATGTCTGAGGATCTCTGAAGGCTAATTAATGCGTCAGTCACACTGGGCTCTGAGAACAGGCCCAGGAAGACTTAATAAGAGATAAAGGGAGCAATGAACATTGTCGTCATGGAACAAAGAGAACTCTTTTCAAAGTTTTCTTTTTTAAAATAAAACAAAATGAAATCCATACTTGGAAACTGGAACGTTTCGCAGCTGGGAAGAAGACAGCTGCACACACATGTCCCCCAGCCACCAGTGATGTCACAGGCCAGACGCACTCGCCCCACTCAGGGCTCCTTCGGGCCCAGTACAAGGGCTCCTCCCTGTCTGGGGGAATCCCACTTAAATCGGCCTCTCCTGAGTCCAAGTGACTGTGGCGAAGCCAAATCACTACTTGAAGATGACGAGGTGTCTAAGGAAGGCCCAGAGGGAAACAGCAGAGGAGCCGTGTTCAACTTCGCAGGAATCTGTGTGGAGGGAATCGGGAGAGAGAACAACAGAGCCCAAAAGGCACAGTGGCCTTGCGGCCAGCGGCCAGCAGGCAGTAGTCAGGGTATGCTTCCAGATAACAGTCCACGAGAAGGGCATCGCTGACCCCTCCTCAGTTCACATTCCAATTGTCCACATCTAAGTGTAAAATGTGTCACCCTGGAATAACCTGTTTTTAGCATGATGCAAGGAAGCGGGTTTTATTCTGTTAAGTATCTCCATCAAGGAGGCCCGTTAGGGCCAAGAAAGGTTCAGGTAAACCACTGGTGGGTCCACACCGGCTGACCACGAGCACACTATTGCCGTTGCTTTTTGTGTATGTTGGCAGCAAAAGCATGGTCTTGCCAGGCCCTTAGCACCCCGTCTGGGAATGACAAGGTTCTGAGAACCTGGTGGGAGCTGGGAGAGAAGGGGTGCCAGGAAAGCTCCTGCCAATCTCAGGGAATCTTGTGCGGACTTCTGGTCCTATAATGTGAAAGGCAGCAATTCTAGAGCAACATTCTTCAAAAAGCATTACTTATCATGTTCTTGACAGTTTTTTTTTTTTTTAATGGAAATTTTTACCTCACTTGTGTCCATGTTTTGGATATTTTTCTTCTCCATGTAACCGAACATAAATCCAAGTAACAGAACATATAGAAGGAGCTTCTGGCTGCCTGATGCGGAATGAGTGATTCTGCTTCAGGTTTTTATGGCTGAAACCTCTCCCTTTCTCCCCATGTGTTTCGTTGTCCTCTCTACTGTATCATGGCTGCGTTTTATGCAAAACAGTTTGTCAACCTGACGAAGAGCACATCTGCTTTTCAACCAGGGCTCAGATGTTGTCACACAGAAAGCATCTCAAACAGCATTTGCTCAATGAATGAACGGGTGAACACCGAAGCATATAATTATGACTATTTTTTCCCATATTTTCTTGCTCTCTTCACTGTCCATTTTTTAAAATATTTATTTTTTAGTTGTAGCTGGACACAGTACCTTTATTTTATCTATTTATTTTATGTGGTGCCGAGGCTCGAACCCAAGTCCTCGCACATGCTAGGTGTGCGCTCTACCACTGAGCCACAACCCAGCCCCTTCACTGTCCATTTTTGAGATCAAGAGCCACGTCTTGCTTTTCCTTTATTTTTTTAAAACAGTCCAAACTAATAGTGATACTTAAGGTTTTGTTTGTTACTTTTACATGGTGGGGGGAGTGTGCTAACAGCCAATAAAACAAAATGATTCTGTGTGCTATGTACTGTGCTTTCAGGTGAACCCTGCTTCATTCCTTTATCCCATAATAATATCAAAAACTCTGCCTGCCACAGTCCGGCTGCAGCAGAATAACCGGGGGGGTGACGCCATCCTGACTTGTTTACAGACTCTAACATCTGCCTTCTGTTCTTATAGAATAAACTGGAATTTCTTTGCCTATGATTTTACTTGGAACAATTTGGAATCATTTCACAGTCTCTTAAAAACATCCTGTAGTGTGTGTATGTATGTATGTGTGTATACATAAACATACATTTGAATAATCTTTTTAAAGGGAGTTTGCTCATTTTGTTTATTATTATTACATATAGAGTTGTCCTAACTTTTGTCATCTAGCTCTATGTTTCCTTTCCTCCTTTATGCCTGAATCATCGATGCAGATAATGTATTATTTATAATAATTTATTAAATTTTATTAATAGCTTGGTATTCTACATTTGCATACAGACATATGTCTACACAGAAGTACTTTCTACATTTTTCTGTCACTAGTAATAATAATACTATGATATTCTACATTTAGATCAACTCTTCAGTCAAGGAGTTTATCACATGCTTATTTTCTTCTATTTCACACCTTCCTTAGCATAGATTGTTATCATCTATTTTTTTGCCATCTCCTACCTTCTCATTAAGATTAATTTTTGATCTATGCCTCCAGTTTTGTGTATCGATTTATAAAATTATGATGCCTCAATGCCCTGCTTGACTGGTTTCCATGTTTACCTCTGATATCTTCACATTATGGTTCCCCTGTCCTCTAGCTTTCAATCATGTGTTCATCTATCATTATTTCTCCCCCAAATGCTGTATTTCCTGGGCCCTTGATTACCTGAAGATCACCTTCATCCCTGAACATTGACCAAGAGAGCGCTAATTCTCCCCTCTCTCTGCAGCGGGCCCCTGTTGCTTTGAATTGCTGTATTAAACAACTGCTTGTTTCCTTCACTAGGGTTCCCAAGTGGTATTCCACCTCCACCTCATATTTTATTTTATTGATTTTATTTTTTTAAATACATGACAGCAGAATGCATTACAATTCTGATTACACATATAGAACACAATTTTTCATATCTTTGTATATAAAGTATGTTTATGCCAATTCATGTCTTTATACATGTACTTTTTTGCATTACAATTCTGATTACAAAGATAAATACCACAATTGTTCATATCTCTGTTTGTATATAAAGTAGGTGGACACTCATTTCGTGTCTTCATACATGTACTTTGGATATCCACTTCATAATTTTAGAATCATGAGCATAAGCACCTTACTGGCATTCTTTCTTCTTGAGTTTTACTGAGAACACGGTACACCTTGTCAGTTTTCCTATGTATATCTTCTAAAATCAGTGAGATGATTGGTGTCCTTGTTAGCAGACTTACTATCTTTCTCTTCTGTGCTTGGAGTGAGATCTGTCCTATCTCTTCTTTTGGAACCCTGGTTACAGGTCTCTTGATTCATTCTGGACTTCCAAATTGCTTTCCATATCACTGACACCTTTTCTCTATCCTTAGAAAACTTTTCGCATTTGTCCTTTGCCCCAGGGATGACGTTTTGCTGCAGAGGGGACTCTTCCTCAGAGTCTCCAACGTGGATCATAATTTGGATTCTCCATTTTTAATTTCCTTGAGCCATTCCTAATCATGTCCATCTCTCCTGATAGAAATGAGCTGCTCAGTGACCTTCTGACCTCCAGACTTTCCGCTTCTGTGTCAGAGAATGTCTTTTAGAATTTTACTGAAGAGAATGAATGCTTTCTTGAACATCACTGCTGACTCCTGCACAATTTCTAGAGGCACCAGGGTCCTTTCCCTTTTACAGTGTGTGCAGGTGACTTCCTGGAGAGCACGGGGTGTTTTCCTCTGCTCACATATGAGTAATTAGAGATCTCCAAGGTGACAGGATGGCCCTGGACTCAACTCTCCAGGCACTCTGAATAGTCCAACAAGGTCCCAGCAGAGGCCAAAAAAGGCCCAAACAACATCCACGTTTAAAAATGAAAAAGAAAACCCCTACCCAATATTACAAATGTTGTGGCACATTTAAAGTGTTTAACTTACATAAATTACTATTATTTAATATTCCCATAACTACCTGCATAACTGCATTTGGAAAAACACCTACACATGAGGTTCTCCCTGAGTCTTGCATAAATACCCTTCCACAGGTCATTCAATGAAACTTCCTTGGTCAAGCCTCTTCCCAGATAGACAGTTGAGATCAGGTCAAGCATGTAGCCTCGAACCCGACACTTTCCTTCCCAGTGTTCATTGCCTCACTGTGTCTTGTACTCTTTGAAGCACAAACACATCAGGTTCTGAACCGATGGGGAGTGAGACCAAGTTCCCAGCAGCTGGGATCAAGCCCTGGTGAATCAAGCAGAGGTGGCCTCTAGGCTGGAGAAGAAAATTTGCCATCTCCAGCAGGCTGTGGTTGCAGAATTTTTATATATATATTTTTTCTCAAAACTACAGATTGAACCCAGGGCCACTTTAGCACCAAGCTACATGCTTAGTCCTTTTTATTTTTATTTTCAAGACAGGGTCTTGCTAAGTTGCGAAGGCTGGCCTAGAACTTGTGATTCTCATCCTCCAGCCTCAGCCTCCTGAGTCACTGGGAATACAGGTGTGCACCACCATATCCAGCTAAAGAGTTTTCTTTTATTAACCCAGTTCTGTTGGGATATTTTTCTCCTTTTAGGTACCAGCACTTGGGAGAGACCCACATCATGGACCCACACACACACCCTGGTCTACTGCTTCCCATCCCTAAACAGGTAGAGAAAGGGTCATAAAATTGCCACACATTCTGCTTCTGTGCTTTACTACACCAGATCTCAGAACTTCAATGCTAGGACCCTCCTCCAGTCCTGCTGTGGGCACCTCCATGTCACTGCGGTGGAGTTTTTCTCCCAGCTTGGTAAGATCACTTTGGTAGTAGTATCAATTTTGTTCTTTTTCTCTCCCTTCATGGATACCTTAATGGAAATGACATTGGCTCAGGTAAATTTGATGCCAACTTAAGTGGTAGTTTCCATTTTTTAAAAACATGATACATGAGAGTTGTACTCCATGTACTGTCTTCCACTTTTGCAGTAGTACAGTTTCCCTTGTACTTTGAGAGGCTTACCTTTGAAACACTGTACCCACCTGAATGAACAATGGTAACTTAAAAGAGAGAGAGAGAGAGAGAGAGAGAGAGAGAGAGAGAGAGAGAGAGACTGAGACTGCCTGGGAGCAGACCGTTATTTTCTAAATTGTACATTTTTTTCCCTTTATTTTCAGAAATTAGAAGAATTGGAATCAAGCAGCGGGGGTGGGAAAATACTGATCATGATTTGGAAGCAGGTCTGCCTGAATTCACAGGCTTTGCTTTGCTCCTGCAGGAACACTGAGGGTGAGACCACAGCACATGGCTGTCGCCTGCAGTCCAGGCCCTGTTGGCACCAGTGTCATTTTTCATCAGCTAATTGGAGACAGCAATGTCATGCTTATCAGTATATGCTCCCACTGATGGTTCTAAAAGAATGACAGCAAAGGGAAAGAGTGACAAGCTGCATCATGTACCAATTAGCAAATCTTGCTCTGATAACTGCAAATGGAAGCCAAAGGCAGGTTTGAACACCCACAGCCCATTTGGTTACAGTATATGTGGACCATGGTCGATTCTTAAGCCTCTAGTTTCATTATTAAAATAATTATAACTTCTAAGGCACTACTTCTCCATATCGCCTGAGGTGTTTAAAATGCAGATATGTATTCTGGGTGGGCTTGATATCTGTTATTCCTTATAAGCCTCAGGTGACTTTACTGTCTCAGGGACCACACTTAGAGTGACAGGGGACAGATATTGTCTCCTGTGTGTGTGTCAATACCCTCCCCCAACACACACACTCTGCTTGCATATACTAGGATGTTTTTAGAAGCTTTTGGACAATATAGGTGGTCAGAATTTTTTTCTACAATGCAGCAGAAACTAGAAGTAGCTGGGTCTGTTTTTTTTTAATGTGTTGCTTTCAACATTTTAATTAATAACATTACATGGATTTATAAAAGACATCTGTAATATTGGTCTTAAAAATGGCCAAGGCAGGAAATGGTTCCCAACATGTAAAACCCTGTAGGAGATGAGGGTGATAAACGATTAGCTGATGACGAGGCAGTAATTTAGGAAGCCAACCAGGGCATTGAAGGAACTGCGATTCTCACATCCCATTCATCACTCCTCGAACTCTAGTGCTAGCTTCTCCCTGGAAAGAGGTGGGGAAAGTTGAGCAACGTGCTTCAGGAAAAGAACCCCCCTCTAAGCCAGGGCGTCTTCCCCAGTTAGGAATAAGACGAGTCTGGCATCATTGTGTGACACCTCAAAACCAAGTCACACAAGGACTTGCTTCGTTTCTCAGCCCTCCACATTCTATCTTCCTTCTGCAGCCTAAGGCCCCCGGGATCAAATTAGGTGGAACATCTCACCTGAGCATGGGATCAGGAAACTTCTCTGAGAAAGGGATACGGAGTGTTATTGATAAGAAAAAACACCAGGCATGACAGAAGAGCCCATCTTCCCTGAGGTCCCTCCCCAAACTCTGCACTATGGAGAGCACAGAGCTAACCAGGGGGCAGACCCTCCCCTCCTCAGCGTGGCTATGCCCAGGGAGGCCTGGCTTCCACTGAGGTTTGATCTGATTGGAGACTTTGTGGTTTAGAAAGTCAAATGAGAACCTAGCATGTAGAAAAAAGAAGATCTCTGAAATTAGACCCAAAGCCCCCATTTTTAAAGGAATGTAAAGAACAGTTTAACATTCCCAGAGTGGATGGTGGGTAGTCCTGTTGCACTTGGAGTTTCATTAGAAAGGGTGGAAGGGAGAAAGGGTGCTGGGCTGGGTGTCTCACTGTCCTCCATCAACTCACGAGTTATCTCCAGGCATCCATGATGGCGGTCTCTACCTCCACCCAAGGTTTAAAGCCGCTGAGTCCAGAGGTACAGTGCATTCAGCTCCCATCCTTTCCACATAGCTCTGGGGTAGAATTGCTTGACCCAAATAGTTTCCCCAACAGGAAAAGGAAGCTGAGGCATTGCGGGACAGAGTGATGTCATCAGTTTGCTAAAAAACAGAGGCCTCCTGCCCTGGTGGGGGGGTGTCAGGCCTGCTTTCCTCCTCTGAGAACTGCGTCCCCTTCACTACAGTGATAGAATCATGGGGAACTGGGGTGGTCCAGAGTAAAGGAGGAGTGATCATTCTCCTTGCATCATGCTATTAAAAACAGGGTTGCTGCCAGGAAAGAGGTGAAATACTCAGTCTTAAGTGACTCCATCAGACTAGGTAAAAATAAATACAGAAAAAATGTTTCTTTTACACCAAAGGTAGTTAGAGGATGTTAAGACACTCAAAGTTGACGGGGAAAGTTGTGAAGTGCCATAGACCAGGCTATAGAGAGCCCATGTTGTGGGTGAAGGGTGGAGTAGAAGGAGAGTTGGTCTCAGTTACTCTCTTAAATCCACCTGTCATTACTCACCTGCAGAGGAAATGTGGCTGAGTCCCACCTGACTGCCCCAGGAACTTCCTGTGGATTCCAGACACAGAGCTCCTTCTTAGCTCCCCAGGACTCACTCATTGCTAGCTAATCTGTGGTCCCAGGGAATAATCATCCTGTGTTTCACTGTGTGACCTCTGTGTCTGTGAACCTTGATGTTCTCCAGCTTACTCCAAGTCAGTGGGAGTTGACCTTGTGAACTGTGTGCTTGGTAAACAATAAAGTATATAAACTAACAAAAACTAAAAGCAATGTAAGTTTCCTTCAGAAAGACTTTAAAAAAGCAAATCTCTGAGATACTTTTAGTGTTCAAAGTTCACAGCAATTAGGGTGCCTGAACAAAATACAGATGAGGATCTGAAGGGTCTTGGGTGCTTTCTGATATATTCTATTATGCAAACTTCCAGGACTAGGGCATGAGCTAGGAAATAAGAGGCTAATCCTTGGCGATCCGCAGACCTTACAATGTCCCACACAGGTTACAAAAGTGTGCTGATGGAGGGGGCTTTGGAAGTCATTTACCATGGAACATTTGCTCACTTGAGAACCTTTTTGACAGATCCAGGACATGCAATTTGTCATTTTTTACTTATGAGTTTTATTCAGCCTTCCTTAAACAAAAGGTTCTGGTTCTGATCCAGAAAGCAAAAGTATCTGCTTTCTCTTGGAAACCTCAGAAAATTCCTATGGTGTATCAATGATGGTCTTACCTTCACCTCTAAACTAATCTATGTGACCAGAGGAATTAGATGCAAAAGAACATGACACATTTAGGAGTGGATTTAGAGCCAGCAGCCCAGGAACTATATGAACCTTCTGGAGCATGGGTGAGTCTTAGTTCAGAACCCTTAGCTCAAGATAGCTTGAATCTGATAGAATTTAGATTGGGAGTTTCTGGATGCCTGCTTGCTCCCATTAGATCTTGAACTTGAGTCTGGCATAGAGGAGGGCGGTGGCATCTAGAGAGAGATTAATTCCTGTGGTAGTTTTAGAGATGTGTTTGAAAATAAATCTCTTCTGGCACATCCATTTTCCATCTTCTCTTGCTTAAGCCAATCCGAATTGTGTTTTCTGTCACTGCCCCAATGCCATGAAGAAGCTGGTGAATCCTAGTCAGTCACCTGAGCTAACATATTGGACAAAGCTTCAAATTCAACAAGCTGCAATTTTCCAAATGCTATCACTGTCAGACATGTGGCCTACGGATCTCCAGATCTTTCACTTATTGGCCCTAGATAGAAATTCACATCTTCACACTTTGGGGGGAAATATTATCGATGTGTAGGATGTATGCACTTTTCTTGGGAGGGTGCTGAGAGTTTTCATTCAAGTCCTCAAAGGGTGCATGGTCCCCCAACTCTCTGTGCACTCAGGTGTGAGTGACTTTCCATGACCCTAGTGTTACTATCCAGGCTCTGTCTCCAATCACAGACTAGCTCCTCCTTAGTCCTCTGGGGGAGGGTAGAAATCCATCAGTCATCCTAACCTTGCTCTCTTGTTGACATGCCTTCTATTCTCAATGTTTTGCTTTTTTTCTCTTGAAGGCAGCTCTCTTCCCTGACCCCCAACCATGCACACTCAGGCTTTGAGTTCTAGGTTGTCTAAACTGAAAATATACTTGCTTTTCAAGTGTCAGCTTGCAGGACACCTTCTGTCTGAAGTCCTTCTGCCTAGGGGTCAGGTAACCTGGGAAGATAGTTCACTTAGTTCTTAATGTTTCAAGGAGTTGTGGAAATTAACCGATCCATGCTTCCCAAAGAATACATACAATCAGTGGGGTATGAGATGATATCTTAGGAATAGGCAGAGGTCTCTTTTTAATTATTCCTGTATTTGTTTTAATCTGTTAGAAAAAAATCTATGTTATCACCCGTGGTTTCTGAGAAGTATTCCTTAGGGCAAGACTACATTTCAAAACTGATTTGAAGTCCATTAAACACAAAAGGTAGCTTAATACGTGAAAGTGACAAGAATCCTGAAGGTGGTGGGACAATGGCTTATTTTAATGCATGAAGGACAGAAATCCAAAGGGTCGAAGTGGATAACTCAGCAGCGTTAGAGCTTCTTAGTGATAGCCAATGCTGGAACCCAAATCTATTGGCATTTCCATTACCCAAGTCTCCCATAAATCTCCACTTTCTTGCATCTATGGTCTCTTCTAGAAGGCTCTGATCCTTGTAGACATCCGTGACAACAAGGTCCACATTTCATTAAGGGCTTGCTAAGAGTCCTCTTGAGTGTTTCACACGGGTCTCTCTGCAACATCACCAAGTGAGCTGCAGAATCACCTTTACCCCACCCTGCGGCTTGCTCAGCTCTCTGGTCAATAGATAAGTAGTGTCCAGTATCATCAGGAGCGAGCAAGCCCCCAGGTTCTCCAGGACTGTGCCAGCCGTACTGAGTCAGCAATGCAGCCTGGGTCATGCATCCGCACACTAAATTTGAGAAGTGCTGGTGCACTTTGTGGAAACAGGCTGAGTTACAGGGTAGGCACCTCTGTATGCGCTGGTGAGGTCTAGCAGAGAACCTCGCAGGAAACATAAGATACATTTGTCAAATGAAAAGAGAAATCAATTTAAATGATTGATCGGTAGTTTAGTAGATACGTGACTTGAGGCCACTCATTCTTCTCTCACTTCCCTGAATGCCTTTTGATAAGGAAAAACTGAGGATAGAAATGTAAGGTTTAGAGACTGTTTTCTGCTTGTCACGAGCAAGGAGGTCTCACGATGAACTGGGGCAATCGTTTTGGAGAGCAGGGTCTGCAGGGTTCAGCACTGATTAGTTAGGACAACACTTCAAGGGCTGTGTTGTGAGCATGGGCTCTTCTGTGGGAGCTGCGTTAATTGATTTATTCAGATAGCCTCCTGGGTTGGACTAATTGAGTAACTAAGAATCTGATTGCTAATTACCTGTGCTGGGGAATAAGCACAGGCAGGAGCCTGAGGTGAGAAAGTGAGAGGTTGTGCTGGAGTCAACCATGAGCTACTGGGGGAGAAGCGGGTTTCCCTCGCTGTGGAATGGTTGAACTGCGGAGGAGGGCGGATGAAGAAGAGACCTTTAAAAATCATTCTTTCTCAAGTCATCGCCTGCTGTTATTGATAATTCAGATGAACTACTCTGATTTTTCAGATTTTTGAAAGGCATTTCTTTGTCTTCGTACATGGCATATTATCTCTGAAAAGTTAAAAGTAAGTAGAAGCATTCACATTAGCCAAGCAATATTGTCATCAACATGGCAAACCTGGACTTGCTTATACTACATATTAAATGCTGAGTGTTTGCATATATTAGTGACTCATTTGATCTTCTTAGCAATCTAATAAGATAGATAACGTTTACCATTACTTATTAAAAAGTATTGAGATGTGGATTATCCAACAGCTTGTTCAAGGCAATTCTGATGTTTTAAGTAGAGGACTTGAGACATTAAATCAAACTGTCTGACTCTACATCCCATGCTGTTGGAAAAACAGCTTTGTCTTTACTGAAAGCTTTGTCTTTACTGTCTTCTGGCCCCACTACTTCTGGTAAGCGTGAGATAGGCCATTGTTTCCCTGTATGCAATGCATCACTTTTCTCTGGGTGCTTTCAAGGTTCTCTTTTCCTCTTTGACTTTCATCAGTTTGACTGTATTTGTACCTCTGAGATGTTTTATTTGTATTTATTTGTATCAATTTTTTCTCTCTAAATTTTGGAAATTTAACTGAATTTTCTTCCTCCCTTCCTCTTTCCTCCCTCCCTCCCTCCATCTCTCCCTTCCTTCCTTCCTTCCTTCCTTCCTCCCTCTCTCTCCATGGTCCCTCTATTTTAGACTCCAATTATACATAAATTAGACCTCTAGATTTTAGAGATTTTTTTTATTATCTCTTTTCCTCTGTTATTTATATTTGATAATTCTATTCACCTCTTTATGTCTACTGACACTTTGCTCTCTCTGTTATATCATTAAATCTATACAGAGAATTTAAAAAAAAAAATTTCAGATGTATTTTTAAGTTCCAGAATTTTTATATATTTGTAATAATGTCTTTTAATCTGATGAAATTTCTACTCTTTTCATTTATGGCAAACATTTTTCTTCATGCTTTTCAGCCTAATTATTGGAGCCTGATGAAATCTCTGTTTGCTAATTTTAATATTCAAATCATCTCTGGATAAATCGCATTGGTTGTCTTTTCTCTTGAAGGCAAGTCAGATTTTCTTGCTTCTTGGAGTAGTGAATAATCAAGATTGCAGCACTGACATTGTAAAGAAATGTTAGATTCTCTTATACCCCTCAAGAGAGAACTGATTTTTTTTTAAGCAGGCAGTTAACTTGGTTGAACTGAAATCACAAACATCTGTCTCTCCTGCTTTGGGAGGGGGAGGCTGGCCCCAGCTCCACCCAGGCAGCTGGTGGGATCCAGAGTTGGTAGAATCCAGCATTCCCTCTCCAGCTTTCTCCTTTCTGGAACTACCCCCGCTGCACCCATTACCAGCTGTGATGGCCTGGGTGGCCAGCCACTGGCCCTTACACGGCCAGCAGGATTGCAGGTGACACATGGCAACTTTTAACCACCCTGCATAGTGCCCGCAGGGGGTGCCCTCCGGAGAAAAGCCTCTAATTAAACAATGGGTATCATCCCCACGCCACTCTCTTCTGCCAGGAGTTGACTTTCCCCTCCAGTTTCAACCTCCTTTGGTTCACTCTTCAGTATATTTGGTTGGTGGATTTGGTATTTTTCCAGAATCTGTAGCTGTTTTTTGAAGAAGGGAGGCCTGGGAGATTCTCAGGCATGCTGGAGAAGGCAGTCCTCCTGCCTTATGGGGGATAACCCATAAGAGATCCAGCCTAAAGTATCTGACAGATTAGACTCATCCTGTGATGCGGCCCTGCTAACCCCTATACGACTCTGACATTTATTGTAGCCAGTCGCCATTTTCCTCTTAAAAATGTGCCCCTTTGCTGCTTAATAAAGCATAGCTGGTCCGTTGAGGTCTGTCTCCGTTTCTTTTTCTTTTTGTGTTCTTTCATTTGCTTTCAGTGGTAGTGAAAAAAATGTCTCTTAAAACTCTGCGGCTGATCTCCCTGTGATTTTTTATTAAAAAGGTAAAATAGTACCACTTTTATTAATTTGACAACTCCATCATTATTTTATTTGTGTTCTCAGCTCTGTAAAGTATGAAATAAAACAGAAAAAAAAAATCCCAACATCTGTGTGAAACTTTACAATGATGCCATGTATCATCTCATTTTGCTTCTCATCCCCTCCATGAGTTAGATTGTGTTCATGCCCCCTTTTATCCTTAGGTATCAAATGGTCTCAAAATAGTTGAGCTTCTTGCTAGAGCAAAACATAAGAAAGCCATGTCATTCATCAACCATAACTGAAATGCTCCAGTGTGACCCTTCCCAGTGGCCCCCCTCTCCTGGCATCCATGCCTATGTTTTATTTCTTCCCTGTGCATAGGTGGAACTGGTGAATTGTGTCTAATGACCACATTAGAGCAGCTGTAATGAAATATCACTCCCCTAATTAAATTTCATTATATGGCAAAGCTGATGGAAGGTTACTCCTTGACTAGAAAACATTATAGGACTTCTTCTTATCAGACAGGAGCCAAGAGCCCCTTTCTTTGCTAAGCTTGATGAAGTGGGCAGTCATGTTGAGGAAGACCATATGGCAAGAAGTCATGCATGATCCCTAGGAAATGCCATCTGAGTGTGGCCCTGGGGACGAGAGACAATGAGAAAATAGGGATCTTACTCCCACCACATTTCAAGTTGCGTTCTGAAAACAACCCAGCTTGGGCGCAGATCATCCACCAGTCAAACCTCTAGTCTGACTGCAGTGGAACCAACTCCTGGATTGTTATTGGTTCAGGCCCTGGAGCAGAGCACACAGCTAAGGCCTCAAGTCCTAGAGTGCAGAAACTGGGAGATAAGAAAACTGTGTTGTATTAAGCCACTGATTTTGCAGTAGTTTGTGACTCACCATAGATAACTCTTTCAACTGTAGAGCCAGGGTTTCCCCCTGGGGCCCAACAAAAGCCTTGGCCTCAGAGTGTGTATGGTGTTTTCAGGGACTCAAGCCTCCTACCCAGGAAGCAGGAAGAACACTTCATTATGTGGATCTGGCAAAAGCATCTGCCTATTGTGGATTTCAGCAAAACCAGATATGCACATGGCCAGAGCATCACAATATGACATGGGAAAATGCCATTTTATCTATTTTATCCCACACAACCTTAGTAACCATAGTTGACATTTCACAGATAATTATAAAACACTTCATTTACGTAAACAAAATTTTTGTTTGTTTTTTTCTGGTTAATACCTTTCTCATGAAAAAAAAAGAAAAACCTGGTGTATTTTGACCATATGTGGTAGGTATATTTGTAATACTCTGACGTACATATAAAATTGTAGCATGCCCAGTTATATTTTATGGGGCATGGGATAATAGCCATCTCAAGGCTAAAGGGTGCTCCCTTTGCATGGGCTGCAGAGCAGCTGCTGCCTTTGAGCCTACAGGAATACTCAAGAGCAGGCTGCCCTCCAGGCCACCACACCAGAAACACCATTAGCACAGCCCCTCAGTGATTTGTGCTCAGGTCAAATTTTGGGAAGCCCTACCGTAAGAACCAGACAGAGTCTCATCAGGGATACTACTGTGTGAATACGTGCACTGGGCACCCCATAGTGGATGGGGTGATCAGCCCCTCACTGGCTATTAGGAGGGCAGGACTCTGCTCAGACCTGATCATTGTTCTTGAGCTGCCCCTTCCCCAGGCAGTACTACACAGTGTGTCCCTGAGGGCAAGAAGACACCTAAGGCAAATGACGCCCCCCCCCCCCAGCAGTCAAAAGGAATTCAATTTGCATAAAGCATAGCATGTCCTGATGGATGGGCCCTGGATCAGCACCCAGTGGGTTTGTACCTCCTCCTCTGACTCTGAGACATCACCCAGCCTCCAGGTTTCTAACTGGGGAAGCAAGCTCAGGCCTAAACTCAGACACAGGCAACCCGAGCTTCTGGGCATGTGCCTGGGCTTGAGTGTTATCACAGCTCCTCACGGGCTGCCCATGTGTGGGCACCAGGATCCGTATCAGGTGTTTCATATGAGTCTCCCACTCTAAGGTGGGGATCTGCAGCTCCCAGCAGGCCAAATCTGGCCCTTAAAGCATGGACTTAAAGCATAGACTGCAGGCCTACAGCATTCACTGTCGGACCCTTAAAGATGTTTGCCAGTATGTCTCTAAGGCGTAGCTCCTATGGTGATTGTTAAGGATTATTGGAGCATTAAAAAAAAAAAAAAAGAAAAAATACATTGCAAGGGAAAATGAATTTTATTTTTTCCACTATTAGCATTGTAATGCATTGAGAATTGTAGAAAATTCACATATTTAGTGAAAAAAAAATATCTATCTATCAGGACATCTAATGAATATAAACATTCCTGTAAAGAAAAACACATGATGCTCTATCCTGCAGGGAACCCTACTTGTTTCAGACAAAGCACTTCTTTCCAAACACAACAATAGACTTGTTTTAAATTTTCTATTAATTTTTTTTTTTTTTTACTCAGAAGAAGACTCATTTCCATCTCGAAACTACACAACTTCAGAAGAATTTTAGGGAAAGATCATCAGGAATCAAGTTCCCCAAAGTATCTCCTGAATCAGCAGCACCTGAATGGGGGCAGTGGTGTTGGAAAGGGAAATGACTAAGATGCACCCAGATGTAAAGAATCAGTATGTCGAAGGATGGGGTCCAGAAATCTGTCAGAGAAGCTCTCCAGGTGAGGTTCAGAGGAGTACTTTCTTAATTAGCTCAACTGGTTACCCAATAAAACTTATAATTTATATCCATTCCAAGTGCCTAATCACTGTAGTGCCACGGGCTTTTATGGAAGAGTAATCCTGTACTACACACACTAAATATTCTGGTTTGTTCCAAAAATTTTAAAATGTTGAGAATAATTACAAAAAATATTCCCAAATTTCAACTAAAAACAAGCACATGGAGAAGAAGAAAGTGATGTCATGAAATATTGGTTAGAATTTCTATTTGTTTGTTTTTATTCCCTACAGACCAATTTGCATTCTATTAATTCTGTAATTACAGTGTAATTATAAAATTGTTAAGTCTTAAAGTTAATTGTAGGTGAATATTTTGAATAAATAACAACTTGATTCATCAAAATCCTGAAAGGATGTAATCGTTTATGGAATTTTTCTGATTTGGTGGCCATTTCGAAGGCAATGGGAAGACCTTCACTCTCTCATTTACCGAGGACATTTATTCGGGCTATGGGAAATATACCACACCCATGCCCTTCCTACTGAGATCTTGCTTAACCCCTTTCTGCATTACAATTTCCAAGTCATCACTTTCATTCAGGCTGGTTGTACAGAAGGTTAAAGTGTGTGCTTGATTTTACTTAAGCAAGGATAAAACAAACAAAACAAGACAAAAAAAAAAAAACAAAAGCACAACAAACCAAAGCCAGCAATTTGGCATTGTGTGGACCAAGATAATAGCAAGCTGATTGCTTTAGTGTCTAATTGTCAGAGTGCTATGTGTAGGACATCTCCTGCGTCAGCCTTTCTTCAAGGCAGGGATGCTTTGATTTGCATTTCCCTGATGATTCTATGTGGGGGGACTTTTCATATATCTGTTGGCTGCTTTCCAGTTTGGAGAAATGTCTACTTGAGTTCTTTCTTCATTTTAAAATTAACATTTTTTTCTTTCCTGTTGAATTGTAGGGATTCTTAATATATTTGGAAAATTAACCCCTTAGCAGAGGCATGGTGTGAGAATACTCCAGCTGCCTTTCTACTCTGGCTCCTTTTTGCTGCTATTCAGGAACTTCCTGTGCTGCAGTCCTACTTGGCCTGAATTGGCTTTTGCTCTCTGAGCTTTCTGTGTCACAGCCAGGAAAACATCTCCAAGGCCAAATGCAGGAAGCTTTTCCCCTGTGTTTTCTTCTAGGACATTTATGGTTTCAGAGCTTATGTTTTTAACCCATTTGGGGTTGATTTTTGTGAAAGTGTCTGAAGATAAGGATCTGGTTTGATGGATAGAATCTTGAGAAGCTTTTCAGTTTTCTCTACATCATTTGTTGAAGAGATTTTGTTTCCTCCATCATGCACTCTTAGCACCCTATTTAAGAAGAGATGATTATATATGTGTGGGTATGCTCCTGAGATTTCTGTTCTGTACTTAGTCTATGTCTGTTTACACTAATATCCTATTATTCAAGTTACTGTAGAGTTTTGGCATATTTAGGTATAATGAAGGATGATGTTTCCACTCTGTTCTTCTTTCTCAAGATTTTTTTTTGGCGGGGGGGGGAGTCTTCAGTAGTTCATATAGTCTTTTTTCTATATGAACTTCAGGATTATTTTTCTATTCCTGTAAAAAATGCCATTGTGATTTTGGTGGACATAAGATTGAATCTGTAGATCATTTTAGGCAGTATGGATGTTGCAATGATATTAATTCTTTTAATTCACGAGCATGAGATATATTTTCATTTATTCGTGTCCCTGTAGTTTTTAGTATTCAAATCTTGAACCTATTTAATTAAGTTCATTTCTAAGTATTTTATTCTTTTTGATCCTAATCTAAGTGCTATTAGTTTCTCACTTCCTCTTCTGAAAAACTCATTGTTAATGTATAGAAATACAACTGATTTTTATGTTGATTTGGCATACTGTAACTTTGCTGAATTCATTTACTAGTTCTACCAGTTTTTTTTCTTCTTATTTTCATCTTTAGAGTTCTCTACAGATAGAATCACATCATCTGCAAATAAAGATCATTTCACCTGTATTATGATTTGGATGAATTTATTTCTTTTTCTTGCCATATTGCTTTAGCTAGGACTTTAAGTACTCTGTTGAACATAAATGGTAAAAGTGGCCATTCTTGTCTCTTTCTGATCTTAAAGGCAAAGCTCTCAGATGTTTCACAACGTTGAATGTGATTGTTAACAGTGAGCTTGTCATATTTGATCTTTATCATGTTGATATTCATTCCTTATATACCTAGCTGGTTCAGTGTTTTTTTATCATGCAAGGGTGTTTAATTTAGTTAAATGCTTTCTCTGTTTCATCATCTCACTTGAGATGATCATGTAATTTTTGTTCTTTATTCCGTTAATGTGGTATACACATTTATTGATTTGCCTGTTGCAATGTTCTTGCATCTTAAGGGTAAATCTCACTTGATCATAATGTATGATCTTTTAATACATTGTTGAATTGTTGGTTAGTATTTTACTAGAATATTGCATCTGTTTTTATCAAGAGTATTGCCACATGATTTTCTTTTCTTATATTGTTTTAGACTAGCTTTGATATTAGGGTAATGCTGACATTATAAAATAAGTTTTCAAATGCTCCTTTCTCATGAGATGTCACTTCACAAAATTTTTTTAAAAAGATGTAACAAGTATTTGTGAAGTTGTGAAATCCTTGTACACTGTTGGTGGGAATGCAAAATGGTGTTGTTGCTATGGAAGATTGTTTGAAAATTGCTAGAAATAAAATATCCATATGATCCAGCAATTCCATTTCTGGGTTTATATCCAAAGTATCTCAAAGAGCTAACTGCAGCCTTATTCGCAATAGCCAAGGCATGGCTGCAAACTGGCTGTCCAGCTTCAGATGAATGGATAAAGAAAATGTAATATATATATATATATATATATATATATATATATATATATACACACACACACACACACACACATATACATACACACATATATATAATGCAATATTATTTTATGTAATGTATATATAAATATATATATGTGTATATATATATATATATGTATAATGTAATATTACTTTGTCTTAAAAGAGAAAAAAACCTTATGGTAGTGACAACATGGATGAATGTTGAAGGTGTTACATTAAATGAAATGTCAGTCACAAAAGGACAAATGCAGCATGATTCCATTTGCATAAAGTATACAAAATAGTCCAATTATAGAAGCAGAAACTAGAATCATCATTTCTAGGGTGGGGGAATAGCAGGAGAAAGGGGGAAATTTTGTTCAATAAGCACAAAGTTATAATCATACAAAATAGATACTTTCTAGAGGTCTGCAGTACAACAAAGTACATGTAGTTACCAACGTAGTTTCATGCATTTAAAGTTTTAAGAAGGAAAATCTCATGTTAAATGTCCTTACACAGGGTGTGTGTGTTGGGGGGGCACAGGGAAAAGACACTATGACAACTTTTTGTGCTGATGATAATCATGCTCATCACCTTACTGATGGAAATGGTACACTGGGTGTATGCATATGTCCAAACTTGTCAAATTACATGTATTAAATATATGCCATTTTTGTATATCAATAAGGTTTTTTAAGAGTAAGGATAATTTTAAATGAGAATTTTAACTTTTGAATAGTGGGGAACTTTGCCTTGGTCAACTGTTGATTACAAGTTTATTTTCATGTCAGATATGAAACTCCTTGAGGATGGGACCCTTGTCTGTTTTTCATCTTTGAACATTTTCTATCAAATATCAATCAAAATTTGTTTAATTAATCCAGAAGTTAGCAAGATCTCAGACCCTTCAGGTTTGAACCCAATTAATATGAGTAGGACCCAGAGTGTGAGGATTCCTACTTCCTTATCTTCTCTGCAGAGATCTCACATACCTGGATCCAGCTATTTCCTTTACTGCTAGTTCCAAGACTTTCTACCAAAGAATCTCAGATTATGAAGCACTTCACTATTCCACATGTGCTAGCCCAAATTCACAGTTGTTCAATTTCTCCCCCCATCTCCACCATGTACTACTTCATCTGCTCACATAGTAAAAACTCCCAAATAAATATAAATAAAAGAAAATGAAAAAAGCTGCCAAGACCTGTGTGTGTGTGACCTTTGATTCCAGGAGGTCAGGGGCCATGTCTGTTTTGCTCATTCTGTTGCCTGGTGCATCATCGGGCACCTGGTACTAAACAGGCTACATCTGTGAATAGAGCATGTTGGAAGTTTTACAGAGGGAGATAAACAAGTGCATGGTGTGAGAGTGTGAGCCTGAGCCAGAGGGACTTCACAACAAAGTGACAACAACTCAATATTGAATAGTCTCTATCTATGCTCAGAGAAGTTCCCTTAGCCATTTCCAAGAATTCCAGCCTGAAGCTGTTTCTCTTTTCCACTTGCCTGCTGCTTTCTCCGCGTTCCTTTCAGAGAAAGGTGTAACCAGTTTGCTAACAGAGCAGGAGAAGCTGGGAGAATGTAGCAAGCAAAGGTGTTACCCCCTCCCAGAAGCTCTGGCCAGCTCTGCGGGGCTGTTTCCTCCTTGCACCTGGGTTGGAAGTCCTAGATGCTTCTGCTCATGGGTTTTTTTTTTTAAATCTAGAATTTTCCTCTCACTTTAATCACAGCAAGAACCTTAGTTCAGCAATGAATGTATCCAGTATAGGAAAAACATAATGATAAGACTGTAAAGTCATGCACACTCTATTTAGAGTAAAGACATTGCTTGTACAACCTGGGCCAGCTTTGCACTGATGGTAATGTCCTAGGCTGGGGTATACACATCCTGCCCTGCTTCTCTTCTCAGTGCCTGTCTTGGACTTCTTTTCCCTCATATTACCCAGTCCTTCACAGTGCTGGTCCAAGAATCCAGGAGGCATCAGGAAATTGAGTTCCCATTGGGGAGATCTATGGTCGCACTGCTCTCCTTGTGTCTCAGTGACAGGAAGTTTGTTCCTTCTATGGGGGGGGTTGCTGAGGACATGGCACCTATACTATGGTCAGCTAGGGTACCTGCCGAGTTTCTATTCTCGCGACTAAAAGGCTCAGGGGTTACTCCAATTAAATTGGGCTGACTGGGCTTCGCAAACACAAGAGACACAAATACCTTTTTCTTTGGGGTCGCTGTGACGGCTCCTCTGACACCTTAAGGGTCCGCAGGAAGAGAGAGAGAGTGAGAGCTTGCGCTGACCCCTTTTATTGAGGAAAGCTATTCAAATAAGGCAAGGGGTCAGTTTTCAGGGGGCTGAGTCTATTTTCATGATGTCCACTGTCAGCAGGTTGACTGACACCTGGGAAGGTCACCCCCAAGAGCACAGTAAGAGAAGAGGATACACACAAGGCACTTCCATGGAAGATTCTATCGTAAACAGGGCAAGGGGTTATATTACAAAGGAACAGGTGAGCATAGCTTCACCCATGGGGCTGTAGCAAGACACACCCATGCACAAGACAGTGACCCTCTTACCCAAGAAGGGTGGGGAAAGCTCTGCCACATTTCTGCGACTGAGCGTCTCAGCACCCAGCCAGGGAGTGTGACTAAGTCACATGTAAGGTTGGTCTCCCACAGGCACCTCCATCAGCCTCTGGGCATCCACCCTTTCTGTCAAGGATGAGTCTTCTACCCAGGCAGTGCTTTGATTGGGACAACCTGAGACAGCGCCCATGTTGACCGTGGATGTGTCTTTTGTTATGACAAATCCAGGGTTCAGGTCCTTCCCTCACAGCAATGCCTCTCGATTAGGCCACTGTCCAGTCATGCATGAACACTGTCCTACACTTCCCAGGCCTAGTAACAACTCCTGTTCCCTTTGTCCCACAAGCCCTCTTTTCTAAGACTGGACTAGGGGATACGGACATTCTTGCCTTCCAATTGGGGTATATCTCCTCAGACTCCCTCAAAATCCCCTCTTCTTCCAAATCTTCTGTCTCAGCCATACTTTCTATTAAGGCTGGAGAAGGTTACACAGCCGCAGGCCACGGTGAGTGTGGCTTCGGCATGCCACTTTGGAATATCAAACTCGTTTCCGTTGTGTCTCATTGCTTCAGCCAAATTAGAGGTAGCAAAAAACCCCTGTCATAGATAGGAAAAAATATATCACTTGTGTTTCTGTACAGTTCAAATCAAGTTCTTCTCCATTTTTGTTCCTCTTCCCTATGTTTCTCTAGGGTCCATCTTTAAAATTCACCTCTTTTATCAAATTAATTTTCTTTGCAGAGCTAGAGTCTTCCCTAAGAGAAACCATGGGCCAGCGTGTGAGGGCGGCCAGCCTGATTTGCTGTTCCATTTTCTCCTGGGAGCCCTGCAGCCTTGAATGACTCCCCTTCTGCAAGCATCCCTTTCTCCTAAGCAAATACTAAAAATGACCTTTTGCAGATATTTTGAGGATAAGCTGTGAAGGTCTGGAACAACCCACATGACCATGGACACGATCCTGAAAGCTTTTGTTATTTTTAGGAAAGAATCTATCTATTACTCCTCCCCTAGAGTTTCCCTCAGCCTCTGCCCCATCGGCACTGGGGCCACTTAATTCTTGCTGCTGGGCTGTCCTGAGCCGGACCAGCTGTTCAATGACATCCTTACCCTCTGCCTCCTGGATGCCAGCTCTTCCTCTCCCCGCTCGCTTGTGACAGCCCAGACTGTTTTTCAGACATTGCTAAATGTCTCCTGGGAAGAAAACCATTGCTGATATGGAATTGCTGCCTTAAGAAGAAAATCCTAGCAGTTCTTTATGGGAAAACCCGTGTTAATGTGCGGGGTGGGTAGCGTGTGTTCCCGGATTGCCAAGCAGAGGGAGACTTTCAGCTTTGCTTTTCAAATTCCCTTCAACAAATATAAAAGGACTCGTGCCCTGAAGCCCCGCTCTTATTCCACATTTTTATGAGCGGCTGGATGGACCTCATTGAGGGTCCTGGCCTCTGAGGCCGCTGTCCCTGCAGGGACATGGATCTTGTGCCCCTCCTTCAACAAAAGGTGCCATATTTCAAGGTGAGCTGTCTGCCAACCATTGGCTCCTTTGGCTGCTCCTGATGTTCAACCCTGGAAAGCAGCTGATGTGGTAAGGAAGCCTTCAGGGCAATTTAAATAAAAGTTTATAGGTTCCAGATTGCTCCCCACCCGTCAATACATCCATCATCAAATATCATTTTAATCGAGAAGAAAATTGGATGCGTCTCAATTTCTACAACCCAAGACCATATGGTGGACTGTAAAGTGCTTTGTTGCTCCAAAATTCTGGGAATTCATGGTTCCAGGATCTGTATTTTTAACCATGACTTCCCCGTCGTCCCTTCCTGGCTCTCCTGAAGTCTTCCCGTAGCTACTCTGCTGGGCTTGAGAAAATCTAAAATCCTCCCAAACTGCCTCTGGGTCAAAGAGGTAGAAATGATCAAGCGGCACAGATTCTCCTCAGTCAGCTGCTGAGTCTTTTTATTTGGATGATATTATAACACATTTTAACTTGAAAATACTCTTCTTTGTAACTATCTCTTTATTTTATATTTCCCATGAGTGCCTCAACTGGACTTTTCCCTCCTGTCTTCTGGGGTGGATCTCTCTCTCCCTTCCATTTCTCACCGCCTCGCCCAGCCTGGCTCTTTCTCCAAGTCCCAGCAGATGCTGTGGACCCTGTCAGCAAATTAAACGCAGTGCTGCAGATGTGGTAGCTCATGAGTTTGAGGGCACCAATTTATCTCTTCCTTCCCCCTGGTGTTCTCATGGCTGCCCTCTGATTCTGCACCCTTCAAAATTAGGGACAGAGAGGATAAGCAGTTGCTTTTCCTGCCACACTGAATAATTCATGCCATTTAGCTTCAGCTTGGTGGTATTTCTGCCCCTGTTTAATACAGAGGAAGGAAAGGCCTTTTGAGATTTCCCAAAGCATAGATTTCAAAAGAATAATACTTTTTTAAACATCTGGATTGTTCAACTTTATCCTCCAAAATACATAAATTAAGATCAAAATTATGTGGACAATGAACTTTGGTTCTTTTCAAAATTCTTCCTGGAAATGAAATTAACTGAGCATGTTACTGAGTTTGGGGACTATGCTCTCCAGTCAGTAACCTGCACTGTATGTTCCCCAGTGCATGAACTCCACAGGCACTGGGGGGGTGGACCCCCAGGGAGCTTGCACAGGAGGGGCGGAGACCACTCAAGGCCCACTCAAAGGATTCCCTGTGCCTCCTCGGGATCACAGTGAGACTCACAATGTTAATTCATCCTACAGGTGCTTATAATCTAGAACTGTGCAGCAGACACCCCTGGATACTGAAGATACCAGTGAGTGACAGCTGCCCTTATGGACCTGCAGTCAGGTGCAGGATCCAGACATGAACCCAATATTCATATACACATAAAATCACCATCACTGCTGACTGCACGGGAAGGACATCCTAGCACAAGTGTTCTGCAGTGTTCACGTACATCCTTTTACCCGTACGTTGGTTTATAAAGTCTCTTCTCATTTTCTTCTCTATGCTGAGCACTTGACTTTCAGCTAAGTTTGGTGTGTTTCCTGTTCTCAAAGAACTGCAGTCCAGGGGAAGAATGAACAAAGACCTAGGGCTTCCATATTTAATCCTGTGATAAGCTCTGGGTCAAGTTACAAAAAGCCACTATACTAGGTCCTTTACATGAATTAATTTATTAATGCTCATGATTGCACCTGTGCAGATGGACCTCCTTTTACACATGCAAACCCGAGTCTGGTGGTTGGAGGGATGTTTAAAATAAGATAGTCTGGTCAAGTGATATTCAGGCATGCCCATACACAGCGTACCACTGAGCTTAAGATAAAGCTCAACCCCTGAACACAAGGTCCAGAAAGAGCAACCCTGTGTTGAAAGAGACAGGCAGGTTGAGGCAGGAATGGCTGGCCAAATACACAAGGCCCAGGAAGGAGGCAAAGACTATGTTGGATGTTCATTTGGCTTCCTGACCTACATAATTCCTTTTGTCTGCAAAGAGTCCATTCAGCTCCAAAAGCCCACAACGTTTAATTCATGTTACTGTGACTCTCTGCATTGTTTTTCACATTTGTGCCTTTTTCTTAGCTATTGTCATTTTTTTGTCTCTGGTTTTACAATATGGCTCCTGAACAGCTGCCAGATGTGGCTCTAGAGCTTTGGCTAGATTCCCCTCTGTGTCAACTGCACATTCAAAGAAGTCCAGAACTTAAGATTTCCTGTCCTTCCAAGAATCTCTAGAAATATTGAACCTAAAACAGCAATTACTTTACCAATTTTACCAAGGCATTTGCTTGGATAATGAATACGGGGGTCTCATACTGCAAAAATGAAAATAGAATAGCATGCTTTCAGAATGAGAATTGCTGAATTCCATCTGGGTGATGAAGGGGGCCAGAGGTATTACCCCAAGATATGGTGTCTTTTTGTGCTCATTCTTTTAAATTGAAGGTACTTAGGAACCAGAAGATGTTAGAAGAGCCCTTTTCTTTAAGTTCCTTTATCTATGTAAAGATAAGATGGTCCAAAAAGGGAACAGGATGGCCTTCAGTCTCCCCCTGTCACTTCATCAATGAAGAATATTGCACAGAGGAAGAGACACAGCCCAATGCCATGTCCAGATGAACCCGTGTCACAGGCTGTCATCTATTCTGAAGGTCCCATTCATCTTTACGAAAATTAATTCCACTCCCTAAGTCACCTGCATGACCCATTCCTCTCCCCTGTGAGGCAAACTTATAAGCTTCTGGACTAAACTGGTCTACTGGGCAACATCCCTAGGCAGATGGTGCATTTGGTACTTTTTCTTTATGAATCTGCCTGTTGTCAGTTCATTCTGGTGAACTATAATTAGTGAACCTTCAGAGGGCGGGGGCAATGTTTCCTTTATCTGCAATGAGAATCAAAATGCAGTGAGCCTATGTTCGCCAATTACCAAAGCTGTGCACGACCTGTGAAGCCACACTATAGGAACATCGTGAGTCTGGAACTCCATGAACAATTTCTCCCATGACATAGATTTCCCTCAAGATCTTTTCCTCTAATGACTGGTTATAGTGTTTGACGCTAATGCCTGATGCATCAGTTTCACACCATGATTACTGGAGCAGTTGACATGAAGACAAGCAAATGGGTCTGGGACCCACGAATCATCTGAAGAACAGCGTCAGTTGGTTACGTCATTGCAGTTGCCAAAGTGATTTGAGTTATCACAGTTCCTAGAGTGTCCTTAAAATTAACCTTTTGGGTATGCAATTACTCAAAATACCTTGGTAGTTAGAAATAACACTAAAAGTCTTTATTGTATATTTTAAAAGTTGTCACTGTTTATTCTTTAATAAGAATTAAATAATAATAGAAAGTTGTTACTATTTTTTTCTTTAATTCTTGAACTATGGTCTTATTTTATGTGGTGAAAGCACAAGAAGCCCTGCAGGTAATAGGTAGGAATTAATTTAATTTTTTTTTTAAATTAATTATTTTTTTTCTTTCTAAATCAATTTAAAAGTGTGTTGTTAAATTTATTCATCAAGTGTCTGCTGAGGGCCTGCTATTGGTTAGATTTTTGTTTTTGTGGGGTTTTTTTTTCTTACTTTTGAGACTCCAAGAAATCAAACAATCTGTAAAAGTGATCTTGGTTTATTGAAGAAACAGATTTAAACAGATAATTAAAATCTAATATGATTACTCTTGTTTGGAATTTTGAAATGAAATAACCCTTCTCCTCATTGAAACCAGTGCAGGAAAACAAAACAAAATAAAAAACTTGGATAAGATGTAATTCTGAAACCCATTCACTCCTAACTTGATGTTTCCCACAACAGCAATTATTTTGGACAATGACACTCTCATGTAGAGAGTCGTGACTTTAGACACTTTACTTAACCACTATGTGTCTGTCTCTCTTTTTGTGAAATGAGCTAATTGTTGCACCCAGGCTTGCAAAGTTGCTGTGAGGCTTAAGTGAGCTCCCACATGGGAGGCTCAGAGTAGTGCCCTTCTTATAATGAGTCTTTGACAAGGGTTGTCTGTTTTTGTTATTAATATTTTTGTTCCACAGCACAGCCGACTGTTCCTTCCTCTGATGTTGCTTTTAACTTGACATAATATTTTTGCATTCACTATCCTGTTAGACACTATAGCCATACAGCAGGATGCGAAGAGAACGTTGTGTATTCCACACGAGAAGCCTGCATCTGGTAGGTGACACCCTCCAACTTCCTTCATTCACTCTTAATTGCCGCAGCCCTGCTGGCTGGGCAAAATAACCGGGGGGTGACGAGCAACTTGTGTACATTGATACAGCAGGAGTGGGAGCCGTTTATTGTAGGACAGGAGGGGTATATATACATTCCACACAGCTTATCTTAATTAACATAAACTAGATACAGCAGTCAACCAATAAGGAATCTCCACACTTAATGGCTCGCTGGAGTTACTTCACAAACCACTCCCCCTGGCAAAATGCCAGGCACCATCTTGACTTGTTTACAGACCCTAACACTTAATCCCTGGTCTTCCTATTCCAGGCTGGATATCTAAAGGGACTTGACCCTTACTGGTTCCTTGGTCTTCTTTTCACACCACGTAAATTCACACCGTGCAAATAACTTGACTTAGCAATAACCACAGGCAGTAACACAACCACCTCAAAGGAAATCATTGGGAAAGTTTTTTACCCACATACCCATGGGAAATGGCTCCATCTGTCTCTGAAGCGTTTGGATAATACTTTCAGAATTATCAACTTAGAATGAAGTCTGATGTGTCTAATTGGCACCACCGTTAGGTCATGCTGCCTAGAAAGAGCAAATATGTTTTCTGTCCACTGGCTGGTCCCAAAGCTGGGGAAACCGAGCTTGCAAAAAGCTGCAAGTCTCACAGGGTGTCCAGCAGCCTGTACCTCTGAGACTGGGAACCTGCCTTAACACTGGGAGTCCACTACAGTCGACTCCATGCCTCATCTGCATGAAATGCTAGCACAGATGCCTTCAATGAATCAATCGTAGCATTCCTTTAGGACCTGAATTTATTACGCTTTAGATGAATGTTGTACGTTAAACTACCTGATACACACCGATGCAGAGGCACTGAAAATGTCCATTATCCTTTTCTTTGCACATAAAGATAATAGAAATGAATCACTTCAACCAGATGCGCATTTCTTTTTCACTTAGCAGTAAGGGATGGTTATTTATTGAGTGACTAAAACCTTTTGCCCATTCAGTTTGTGGACCTAGAGAAAAGGTAACATTTGAGTACACATGGAAGCTGAGTGACCACTTAGTCACTAGTGTTACTTTTCACCAGTTAAACCAGAAAATTGTGCTGGGTAGGAGGTGAGCAACCCCACTGGACACCACACTGCTGCAGAATACTGCTTCATGCAGGAGTATGACCACTGTGTGGGCTGAGAACTTCCAAGGTGATCTAAATGGTAGGTAATTATGGGAGGTCTCCAGATGTTAAATATTGTCAATAAAGTAAACTGAAAGTAACACATCAGCCTTCTTCGGGCCCAACCAATAATGTGTTTTGCTGTCCCCCTTGGAACAACCAAAACACCAGACAGATACAATACTTAAAGCAATGTTTTTCAAAGCACATTTAGGAAAAAAACATTGATAATTAAGACCAACAGTCCCTGAGAAAGAGGAACATCAGATAAAAGTGAAAAGTGTTAGGTGCAGGACAGGCTGAGTAAGCTGTCTGCAGGGCAGGCCAAACAAAGTTAGCTGCAGGATGACCTGGCCGCTCAAACCCTCTGTCTGGTTCTTTATCACCTGTTTGCTTCAAGCCCAAGCCCAAGCCCGCCGCTCAAGGCCAAGCAGTTAACCCCCTTGTGTGCCAACCATGCAGCTTGCAAACCCGGAGACCCTGCTAGATTTAGGCAGCACAGCAGAAGGGCTGTAAAAGCCTTCCCCAGCTGCCCCCTCCCACTTCTTTCCTTCTTTCTTTCCTCTTTGTTGCACTGCTGCAATAAAGATCTCTTGGTTGCTCCGAGTGTTGTGGTCACTTTTCTTTCAAAAAGTGATATCCAGACACAGTGGCGCATGCCTGGGATCTCAGTGGCTTGGGAGGCTGAGGCAGGAGGATCGAAAGTTTGAAGCCAGACTTAGCAAGACTCTGTCTCAAAATGAAAAAATAAGAAGGGCCATGATATATGTCTCTGGGTTCAATTCCTTGTTTTTTTAGAAAAGGGAAAAAGTGATAAATTTGACTCTGTCAAAATAACAAACTTCTGCTCTGCAAAAGATAATGTTAAGCTAGGCATGGTGTCACACACCTATAATCCCAATGACTCGGAGTCTGAGTTAGGAGGCTCAGGAGTTGAAGGCCAGCCTCTGCAACTTAGTGAGGACCTACGAAACTTAGTGGGACCCTGATGCCAAATAAAAAGGGCTGGGGATGTAGCTCAGTTCTAAAGCACACCTGGGTTAAATCCTCAGTACAAAGAAGAAGAAGAAGGTGGGGAGGAGGAACAGGAGGAGGAATAGGAGCAGGAGGAGGAGGAGGAGGAGGAGGAATAAGGGGGCAAGAGGAAGAGGAAAAGGAAGAGGAGGAGGAAGAGGAGGAGGAGGAGGAAGAGGAGGAGGAAGAGCAGGAGGAAGAGGAGGAGGAAGAGGAGGAGGAAGAGGAGGAGGAAGAGGAGGAGGAAGAGGAGGAGGAGGAAGAAGAGGAGAAGAAAGAGGAAGAGGAGGAAGAAGAGGAGGAGGAGGAGAAAGAGGAGGAGGAAGAGGAGGAGGAAGAAGAGGAGGAGGAAGAGGAGGAGAAAGAGGAGGAGGAGGAGGAAGAGGAGTAGGAGGAAGAAGAGGATAAGAAAGAGGAGGAGGAGGAAGAAGAGGAGGAGGAGGAGGAGAGGAGGAGGAGGATGAGGAGAAAGACTAAAAAAAACTAGAATAAAATATTTTCAATCCACTTATCTAAAGTACTTGTGTCCAGAATATATAAAGAACTTTCAAAACTCAATAATAAGAAAACAAATAACCCAATTAAAAAATAGATGAAAGATTTGAGCAGACTTCTCCAAAGAGAATATACAGATGGCAAATTAGCACATCAAAAGATGCTCCACATTATTAGTCATTAGGAAAATGCAAATTAAAACCCCAATGAAATACAGCTACAACCTATCAAAATGGCATAAATTTTAAAAGTCAGCAATACTGAATGCTGGTTAAGTATGTAAAGGAATTAGAACACAATCTGACTGTAGGAAATTAAAAGATTACAACCACTTCAGAAAGAGTTTAGTGATTACTTGAAAACATGGAATTATCTGTGGTGTCATATGATTTAGCCGTTTTACTCCTACTAATTTATCCAAGAGAGAAGAATGCATGTGTTCAAAGGCTCGTACACAAATACTCATAGAGACTTAACTTGCATTAGCCGAGAAGTTTAAATAACCCACATATCCATCAACACGTATGCCAAACACCTTGTTGCATATGAACACAACAGAATATTACTCAGTAATAAAAAGGAAGAACTTTTGGTACCTGCTACAACAAATGGTTATTAAAATAACTATTCTCTGTGAGAGAAGACAAAAAGAGTACATTCTCTAGAAAAACTCAAGAAAATGAAAACTAATTAATCTTTAGTGACAGAAGTTCAAGTGGGGGCTGCATGTAGGTCCAGGGCAGTCCCACAGGAGAGAGGGAGCAGAGGGTCTGAGGACATGCTGAGCCAGATGGGTACAGTCACCATGGAGGGAGGCACTGGTTTTCTGGGTATGTACACACTCAATTCTATCAAATTGCACCTCTAAAATACCTCTGTTATTGGATGTTAATCACACCTTAATAAAACTGTAGAACAACAACAAAAACATCCACATTGATAAAAGACAAATAAAACATTGCTGGTGAACAGTGGTCTCCAGGCTGAGTTTGCAAACTCTGGCATTTATAGATATGGCTTTCTGTGGGGGAGATTCTAAGGGTGACAAATGCCTATCCTAAAATGCAAAAATGAAGTGTTTGCTAATAGAAATAGCATTTCCAACTCTTTTTTTTTTAACGGCCCAGACCAAGACTGCCCTTTCTGAGAGGTTTGATGGCCTCTTTTCAAGGTTTCTGATTAAAGTCCAGAATCTCTGAATAGCAAATGATAGCAAGCAAAGTCAAACACGTTTCCTTTGATGTTCTCATCTCTCATGGTGGCAGGAATTATGGGTTTAATAGCAGCATGGGTCTCCGCTGATTCTCTCCTCTTCCCATGTGACTATCCTGCAGAAGAGAGACCTTCGGTGGCACCGTGCAATTGTTCACCAAAGGAGCCCAGGAGACGTGTGTCTGAAAATATTCACGATACTTTAAATAAATTAAGATTTTCCCCAGAGTGGTTTTCATGAATGAGTGAAGTAGGATAAAAAATTTTAAATTGGCATCAGAGACTTTATTTAAAGCAATGATATATAACCTAGGCACTGAATAAGCTGGACTTGACAGAATGTGACCAGAAAATAATTTTATTCTTTTTCTCCTGCACCTTCAAGCTCCTCCTCTCTGCTGCTCCTCTTTCTGCCCTGGATGAAGTTGTAGCAAAACCGTTTTTCCATGGTCTTTCAATTAGAAGAAAGGTCATTCTGGCTGATCGTCACCATTTTAATTCTCTTTTCTCTTCTCCAGTCTGCAGTTTGGATCCCCTTTCTTCCTACTCAGTGTCCCTTCCTCCATACCAGATGCTCAATTGCCATGGTGTTCAGTACCCAGGGGAAGAAAGGAGAATCGGAGCTGGGCAGAACAATGGTACCTGCTGGGTCTTCTCAACATGGTGGAGGGCCAATTCTTTCTTGTCTCATAGGAGCCTTCTTGAGTCCCTGGGAGGGGGTCCTCTTGGGCTGTCCAACTATATTTCCCTGGCCTGGGCGGCACCTTCCCTCTGAGCAGCTGTGGCTTCTAGTGGCCCCTTATCTGGGCCTGACAAGATCCATGGTGCTCTTGGGTGGGTCTCAGGACCTCTGTAGGCTTCCTTTTGATAGCGCACATCTGGCCCATGAGAAGCACACATCTGTTCCAGACTTAATGAAGGCACCTTGGCTTACAGCACAAGTTCTCCCTCTCTGCTAGGGTTCCTTTCCACTCTCTACAGAGCATGAGACACCAAATCTGATGTTTCCCAAAGTTTAGGCAAGCATGGGTCTAGTTCTCAAATGGTTTTCTAAAACTCTCCCTATCATGGCTAAAGGTAAGAAAGAAACACCCCATTTCATTTCCCTTTGTGGGGTGCAGTTATAGAGAACACAGCACAGCACCTGGTGACAGGTGACAGGTACGTGTGGTAGAACCCAAATCTCTAAGCAAACTCTGTGCCGCTGCTGCAACCCCAACTTAGGATAGGAGAAAACTTGACTCCTCTTTTTCTGATCTAAGCTTTGGAAAACAACGGAAGACAACAAAAAAGTGACATTTAACTCTTCATGTTTACACAGGAGAAAAAGCTACAAAAATAAATATGGTAGCTGTAACTAGCCAATGCCTTTATATCTCTTTGCTCTCCAACTGCCAGATGATGAGATCATATTCCAACTTCCCACTCAAAATTAGTTCCATGAAAATCCACTTCATGAGATGCTTTGAACCTCTTCTGCATTGCCACCAATAAATGAAAATGTATGAAAACACAACCCAGAATAATTTAAACTCAGTACATCAATAAATGTAATCTCATTTAAAGCTACCCACAATAAGTGTTTAAATCATCCAGAATTCTCTCTGCTAAAATATCCAAAAGGTTTCAGGGATTAAGTGGGTTGGTGATGAGATTGTGTTTTTTAAAAAAATTATTTAAAAAAAGTTATTTAAATAACTGGCCCATTTGCTTTTTCTTTTTCAAGATTTGGGGATTCCAACTTTAATTTTTCCTGCCTGTTTAATAAGGGATATATTCAAAGAACATGCACTAGACTGGGTACTTGATAAGTTATCACTTCTTTCTGCGACCTTATGGTTATAGTCTTGTTAGTTTTTAAATGATGATCTGCAGGCTCCACGTAAAACCAAACCCTGAGCATAAGTGTAAAGCAGTATGCTCACCCGGCTCCACTTCTCAGCAATTCTCCAGGGGAACTACTGTGAAGAGCTAGCTGGAATGGTATCACACACACACACACACACACACACACACACACACACACAGGTGGATACACACATGCACATACATACAAGTACACACGTGGAGGTACACTTGGAAAACACAGAAGCACACACAGTGTGTTTTCTTTTTAAAATAGGATCTTTCCGAGTGTGCTTCTTGTCTTTGGCTTTCCGGTGTGTAGGTTGTTTTGTGTGATCCCCATCTTAGTACATCTTGTTGGCCTAGGTATGTAGGATCCACATTCCCTTTCAAGGAAGCCAGTGCAGTTAATATTTAGTAGGTTCATTCATGGAATAATTCTATTCTAGCTGGTCTTTGGGTAGTTTCTAGGTTTGCATAATGCTGCCATAAATATCAACGATGAGGACTAAAAATATGATATTCTCATGTTTCTTTTAAAACATGAAATCTAAACATTAATTAAGAATAGTGATGAATTGAGGGGAAAAATGAGACTGCATAGAAGGAGGGGATTTGGGCAGAAACTTTGGTTGTGATCAGGAAAGTATAATAAAATAAATTGAACTGCAATGCTTTCCCAGTGGGGGTGATATGTCTGCCCTTTGCTCAGACTTATCCGTAGATATTGCGTTGTAAGTACCAGATGGTCTATGATGCTTTGGATTTAGTTTATGATTTTCAAAGGTTAGAAAGAATCAGACATTCAGGCTGTTTCTCTGCTGGACACGAAGGATTTCATAAACTTTCCATGGTCCCAATGTGGGCCAGCTGACCTTCGGTCCCTCGGAAAGTCCTGGAGGGATTATCTTTGTCCTTGTGAGAGAGCCAGTTTGCCTTCTGTCTATGTTCATTTTGGGAAATACACTCTTTATTAATCCAGACACAGCACTCAGGCAAATGGAATGAGCAAATAGGGACCAACAGATCGATTATAATAAGAATCTTCTGTGTATATAGATAAGATAAAAGGAATTACAGTATCTATGTGTACACATTAAATGTTCATTTTTCATATAAATGGTCTCATTTAATAAGTAATGGCACCATAGTCCATTATGTTTGTATCTAATATATACCTCCTCCCTCTGAATCTTGTTTAAAGAAAAACATTTGGTTGGGTAATGTGCAAGATGTACCTTGGGGTAGCAATTTATGCTACTCTCTTATCAGAAATTGCTTCCAAATGCCTCATATCCATACTTGAAATTCTGCAGGCAACAATTTTCCTAAATCTCACACATGGAGCTACATGGCAGATGACTTCAATCGACTACATCAAGAATTGGGTAAAGAGGGTGTGGATAAAACAAGAGAAAAACCAAACAGAATCAATATAATCACCAATTTTTATAAGGTTGCTTGTTGCACAGAATGTTACATAGAATTAAACATTTTAATTAGGTGTTAAATCACATTTTATTTGTTAATATTATGGATAGCTCTATCATTTCAAATTACTTTTATGAACAAATCTTATATAGATGTTTTTGTATGTTTTGTTCCTTCTGTGTTGATTCTTATAAGCTCCTTTAATGTGACTGACTCTGGCTTAGCATTTAGTTATTAGTCAAATTCATTTCCTTGGGTTGAAAATGACAGTTCTAGGTTAACTGGCACGTTTAAAATATGGATTGTATTTTAGATTGTGGTTTTGAATCAAGGTTAAATGCCCTAATTATGATATTGTGCCATGCGATGATCTGAATGGCATTATTTTCAGGGAATACATGCCGAAGAGTTCAAACGTGAAGGCCCAAGATGTTGTCACTCTTAATTGGCTCCAAACAGCATTGAGATAAAGACACAGAGTACATATGACAAAGTGTTTGCGATTGGTGAAACAAAGTGAAGTGAATACAGAGCTCATTATGCCATTCCTTGCATTTTTTTTTCCCCGATAGATTTGATGTGCTTTCAAGATACACAGTTAAGAAAATAAAATCACTCCTTCTTGGAGAGGCTGACCCACTGTGGTATCAGTTGCCCCACCCAATTCACTCTATGCCATTTCCTTTATTTCACAGAACCTTAACCTGACACATCATTGTGTTTACTTGTAAGTTTATCAGCAGAACCTTCTGGGTATAACGCAAGCAGTTTCTGTGTTTTAACCACCACAGCACCCTCATCTCCTAGAACGGTGAAAGAGAATCAATATTTTTTGAAACTCTTAATCCTTGTCAAGCTCACGTCCATCACTCACTGAATCACATCACTGGAAGTTTCTATCCTTACCACAGTTGCCATGTTCTCAGGAAATGCAAACATATTAATGTGGATATTCAAGATATTTAATTACCTCACATACATACATAACACTAACCGTTGAACATAACCAGGAGTGTGACACCTCACAGAAACCAATTTATTTTTAAATTCATCCACTGTGTTGTATTATTCATGCTATTGATTCCATTTATTGGAAGCCATGGCAAAAATAAATAGTAATTACCTAAATTACCTTTAAAAGAACATATTAAAAGACAACATTAAAGGAATCATTGGCAGAGCCATTAGAACACCAGGGCAGTATTACAAAATATTTACATATTCTATTAAAAGTTTCAGAAAAACTATACATATTCACAATTTCTTCTCAAAGCAAGCCTTTGTGCAAAACACATTTCTCTTTGTCTCATGTATAGTGAGAAACAAAACCAGTGCCTTTTAATAGAGGACTAAGGGCCAATGTCCCACTGTTACCGCTGTTGACCGGTGACGAGTCCTTGCTTCCCCAATGTTGAAGAATAACACCAGAGAGCACGCCGAGGCAAGGTCAGAGTAGAAATTCGAAGTTTATTAAAGGACAGCAGAAAAGACTTCTCCCGGAGGAAGAAGGGGACCCAAGAGGTGGAATCCGTGGAAGTGCGGTTGTTTCCCCTTTTTATAGTTTTGGTGATGGAATGTAGGTTGGAAGGCCCGAGGGGTGGGACACAGGTGGGCTTAATTATCACCTTTTGGGATGGGATTGTCACTTCTCTGGGATGGACTTTGGCCTAGGGCCTTTTGGGGACTTCATTAACATTCCATGAGTTGTCCTGCATTTCCTGGAATCATTCTCAGCATGGCCTCCATTTTAGATTTCACTCGGTATTAGACCCGATTTACCTAACTACACTGACTACCTAACTTTAAATCTGGCTTCACCACTCTTTCTTCACAATCTTAGCTGAATTTCCCAGCATGAGTTATACAACTGAATGTAGTTTCTGTTTATTCTTTTGTCTACTTGTAGAGTTCCAAATATGAGCCTTTCCTTTGGATAAGGAATTTCTTTTTTTACCAAGGAAAAATAGAAGTGACTGGCCCTTCCAGTGTTAGTTATTAAATTCAGTTTACATAGCACAAGGCGCACATGTATTAATGCTTTGGAGTGTTTTGATTTTGGCTGGGCAAAACAGGCATCTGGCACATCTAAGAAAACAATTCCAATAAGCAGAAAGGATCTCACAACCTAAAAATAATGAGCTTCATGTGTGTAGATCATTTTTTAGTTAATTGCCCTTAATTTATTCAGCTGAAGTACCTTAGTTTTCCATGATTAAAGGGCATGATGTTTGACTTGTCATTGAATTAGTTTGATATTGATATAAATGAGCTATAAAGTATCTCCATGATTGCTTCCTGAATAATAAGAATGTATTTTCTTTTGTTACTTGCTCAATAAAGAATGAAATATACCTGATCCTTGGGTTTCAAAGCAAATCTTTTGCAGTTTAAAAATGAAGGAAAGATGGAATTAATCAGTAAGGAATGTATTTCCACAAAGAAATTAAAACTTTCACTGGCAATGAAGCTTATTTATTATAATGCAAAATGAATAATTGCAGAACTTTCCATTTCTTCCTTAAACCTGACAGAAATAAATCTCCATCAAAAAAGAAAAAAGAAAACTGGTTAGAGAACATGCCCAATGGGAATCCATATAGCACCACATCTACTCACTGTGCTGTTATTGCTACAGAGGTATCTTCACACACATACATAAAATGTCAATTTTACTGTATGATAATTTAAGAAAAGATATTTTTTAAAAAAGAAATACACTTTCATTGAGAATGTCACAAGTAAAAATTATATTTGCTAAAATTTTGTCCATATTGATACTGTTGGACAATAAATGTGGCCTAAACCAGCCTCCATAATTGAATAAGTTGGACCTCCAGCAGCCTCTGCACATAATTAACCATACCCTGGCTTGATGTGTACAAACCTTGCAACCCAATCTAAGAGTATACCCATGCCACCAAGCAACTGATTCTCAGCTAATAACAGTAGCTCAACCTCCAGCCAAGAAGAGTTAAAAGCTGCCCAACCTCAACCCGATAAGGCAAATGCTGATGGTAGCCAATCAAGTTGTTTGTGTATGTCACTTCTTTTTTCCTATAAATATAACCTGTACATATGGTGACATGGGGCATCCTGAACCACCTTCAGTCCGGAAGCTTTTTCTTCTTAAGTAAGTTTTGTTAAATTTAACTGGTCTTGGTTTTCTTTACAACAAGCCATATTGCAAAACTAGTACCCTTGGTTAAGTAAATAGCACTCCTGCTGTGACCCTCTGTGGAGCAGCTAAAAAGACCTATCCTGGAAAGAGCAATTAGTTTGCAAATCAGAACCTGCAACTTAAAAGTCCCAACTGTGCGACTTTTTTTTTTTTAATTGTAGCAACATATTTGAAATCACTGTCTTTGAGCTTGCTTTACTTTTACTGTTTTGTACTATCCTAGCCAATCTCACTTGTCTCTTCAAAGTACATGTGGAAAGGTTTCTCATTTTATTGTTCTGGTTGCTGCTCTTGCAGTGTCTCCATGGACTCAAAAAGTTGCAGTTTGGCCTGTCTCATCATCTACACTTGGAGTGGAACCACCCCCAAAATATCTTCTAAGTCGAAAAATGCCATCACTTTTGTGTGATTGTGTTGAGTGTAAAAACTTATCTCTGTTCCCATAGATCTGAACTATGTCACAGGTTCTTACTATTTGGTGAGTGATGCTAACCAGCAGGTACCACTGAGAACTCAGCTGGCCACCCTTTCCATAGGTAACACGAGCACCTTCTTGGCAAGTACATGATATCGATTGTTTCATGCAGACTTCAGTGAAGAAAACAAAAGATTCAATAATTTGTTCAAGATGGTGCAGTCATTCACTGGTGAAGTTACATTTCAGCAGAGGTTTTCTTTTTGATGAAACCAGAGAAGCTTTTACCCACTGTGTTGTTCTCTCCTGGGCTTTATCTTCAGGCAGTTCAGGAAGGTGGAGTGTGACTCAAGTTCATGGCTTCAGGTCAGTGGTTCTCAACACTGGCTACATATTATAATCTCCTAGGAGGGCTTTTAAAAACCTTATTTTTAAATAAGGAAGATCAACTAGGCTTTGTAAAATAAACTAAAGTTGTTTTCCAGAGTTCATATACAATTCAGAGGATTGCATTAAGAAGTCCACAAAACAGCAAAATGCCCTGACCCCACGCAGGCACCCACACCCACACCCACTGAATCAGAATCCCTAAGGTTCATTTGGTCTGGGGTGAGACCTGAAGCTCAGTATTATTTCAAAAGCTCCCCAGATACTTTCATATTGCAAGCCAAAGCTGAGAACTGCTATTTTAGCCCAAGGTAAAAATGAAACCTTAGTCTGAGGAATGGATATTTTTATTCTTCTCATTAAATGCGCAGGTCTGCATGGATAAAGAGAAGTAGATTACTAAAGTTACTGTGTGAATATGGGTTCGTGCCAAATGTCTATTATTTTTATTAAAATCTAGAAGTGTAGGAGTTGTACGTGTGTATTTTCTTCAAATTTCAGTTTATTCCTAAGCGTATGATTTGTCTGTATAGACATAACCAAACATCTTCAGACCCTTGTGGGTACTTATGCATATTTGTGTTCTAATGTTTCCACCTCTTTTCCTAAGCAAGTTTTCAATTCAGTTCCCACCCTTAATGAGGAACTGCATTTGTCTATGAGTAACTGAAAATCTGCCTAATATACATTTTAAAATAAATATAGTGTACACTGTTTTTTCATCTACCAAAAAGCCCAGATTAGAAACCCAGAGAGCTTTAGTTTCTACCATCAGTGAAGACTTCATGAAGTTTGCATCATGGTCACAAGGCAATCACTCTCCACAGCACAATTTTGATGAAAGAAGGGTATTACTGAGATTATAATCCTTTTGGGAAGCCATGGCTCCATCTCCTTCTCTCTGATTGAGCTGAAATTTTTTATAGGGCTGTCTTGGTTGAAAAGCATTATGGGAAATGTAGTTCTTTAAGGCAGGCCATATTGTCATCACCACAGTCTGCACCAAAAACAAAACAAACGTAGTTTTGTTGCTAAGGAATGAGGGGAAATTGATCATGAGGAAGGCATAGTGTATGCATGTGTTCATCCTGGTACTGTTTTCTATCTCTGCCTTCTGCTTTCTAGAGCTCAGCATGACTTCTTATTGTATGTTCATTTATTTACTTATAAGTCTCTTGGTTTATTTTCTATATATTGTCTGTATGTTGTCCCTTGTTCCTGTAGGGTCCATATCTATTTTCCTCACTAGTGTCTACACACTGCCCAGAATATTTATTGGTACCTTAGAAAGCACTTATCATTATACTTGTTCAATAACCAGTGAATGGAATGACAGTGCAGGAGAGAAGTCGTAAGAACAAGATGGGACTCAGTCTTGTCTTGATCTTATTTAGGTCTGTGTTATTCTCGTCAGTTAATTGAAATTTTTTTGGGGGGAGTTGGCAGTACTAGAGACTAAATCCAAAGCCCCACACATGCTTGGTAAATGTTCTTCCACTGAGTTACAGCGCAGGCCTTTTTATTTTTTGTTTTGAGACAGCATCTCACTAAATTGCTCCAGCAGGTTGCAGGTCATCAGCCATTGGCTTAGAGGCTGGCATGGACCATACATGTGCAGACTCAGGAAATCCTGACTTGAGTTAAAGAGACTTGGGAGAAAAATCAAGAAAAGCATTACACTCACACTTCCTTGAAAGATGAGTTTCAGCTTACTTTGCAAAGAGTATTGAAAACCTCGCTCTGCCACATTGTGTCTTGTAGCAGTAATTACGGAAAGGTCCCTTTTCCTGTCCATCAATTATTAACCAAAGAGAGCTCCAGTTGAGAGGCTGCCAATTCTTGCTTTCTGTCCTGTAAAATCCTCAATTTTCCCTTTCCCTCAAGTGTCCTTGAATAAAATATCCTCTGAGCACCAGTTGCCTTCCTGAAAAACACAGTAGTCAAGCTTAAGAGTTTGGGAGGTTGGTGGTGGTTAGAGAGGTAATAGAGGAGAGACCCATGGACATTATTTATGGTCAAACAAACATTCTTCTGGTCAGATCATATCTCTCTGTTGGAAATCCTATAGAGACTTCAGGCTGCTCTCACAAGATCCAAGTCTTCATGGACACCTCTCCACATCTCTGCGGTGCTCTTCCCCACAGCCCATCTATCCCAACACACACATCTTTGGTTCCATCAACCACATCCTTACTACAGTTCTTCCCTGTAAGAAGGTTTTACTCCAAATTATCCTTTGGTTGCTTTTCATCATGCACCCTTCCACCCACAAGGCTTTGCAAAGAGACCTTCTCTGGACACCTTCCCTCAGTGGCTTTGCCATCCACTTCTTGACAAGACTCCCTCCACCTGCTTCTTGCTCTGCATAGTACTATGTATAGATTTCCCTATGTTCCATGTATGTTTTCTGTGCCTAAACTGAAAGGTCCCCAAAGGCAGAGACATTGTCTACCTGGAATAGCATATTGTAGATACTAAGTATTTAAGGAAATTACATTACATGAAAAATGGCTGGGTGTAATGAATGTATTTCCCCCATCTGTTTTCAATACAGTTCTCCTTCAGCTACACAGACCAGCCAGGAAAATATGAATAATGCCTAAAGTGTTTGCAAGTAAATACTATTTTATGCACAATGTGTGAGATATATGTAACCTAGATGTCAGCTCTGATGTCTTTCACTTATTAATTATTCATTCATTATTTTATCTCCTCCTACTTCCCCATCTCTTCCTCCTCCTCCCTCTCCTGCTCCTTTTATGTGCCAGGTCCTGGAATAGGCACAGAGACCTGATGGTGAGCCTGTTTCAGACAGGCAAGCATCTTCACGTGGTGACTTTCAGCATTTGCCATACATTCTGCCCATCTGCCTCTATGTTTCTGTTTCTGGAATTCTTTTTCTATATGTGTGCCAGTTTTTGCCCACAACCCCTAACCCCACCAGGATTCTCATTTCTTAGCATCCACACATTAAAGTTTCCTCCAGTCCAGTGCATTCACAGGTAGAACAGACTTGCCTGTGGGTGTGAGGCTGCTGGTCTCAGAGTTTTCAGCTAACCAAGGTGCTTTCTAGTAACAGGTTGACTCTGGCACTACCATCTCCTGCCCGATGCTGGGTGGAATCTCAGAATCTCACCACCGTCCATCTCCATTCTTCCCTCCCTTTCTGGTCCTTCTGGTCTCTGTTCCCCTTGGGGACTTCTCCATCATCTCTGAAGCAAGGCATTATTATCTCACTTTGTTGCTGGAGATCTGTGAACAGAGTTATCCTATCTTTCTTTGAATAATGCCTAAAACCAATACTCAATATGGTTTTTAAAGTAACGTGACAAATGAAGCAACATCTCCTCTCAGGTACATACAGTGCCCTTGTTTACCATGGTAATATTGTTTTCAACCCATGTCACTCAGGTATACTTTATGAAAGGAGGAATTGTTAGGGACAAGATGCTTTCCAAGGATACCAAGGAGCTCACTGTGTGAGGGTGTTCAGAAGCAGAGTGGTGAGAGGAGTCATTCTCCAGATGCTGCAGGGGTGCCTTTGAGCACTGGTATCTTCAAGGTCATTTTGCTTCCAACTTATTAAAATTAGAAGCCAATGTTTTTCATTACTCAATACATGGAGGATTCTGCTGAGCACCTTGAGAGTTTAATCACCTTTGAATCCAGAGAAAGCCTCTAAGGCAGGTGCTATCATATTTGTATTTTAAAAATTGGTCTCTGACAGCTTATCACCCCCAGGTTACAAACCTGATGAGCAGCAGAACTGGACACCCACTCCAGTGACAAAAATTAGAGGGAAGCATGCAAGGAAGGGTTGAAATTTTTGTCACTGAAGTTAAGACATCAGTCTCCTGATTGGTTCATGGCTCTCTCCCAAGGTGGGTCCACCCACCTCACCAATTCTTCAGTTACCAGCACAACTTACAGGATTTTATTTACCTCTTAATAAGGAAAAATGAAAACTGATTTAAGAGAAAGAAAAAAAATCTATAAAATCATTCTTACTTAATGACACTTTTCCACTTCCATGACTTCTTAGAGTGATCTAATAAGATAAAATGGAGATCAAACATAGCCTTGTGATGTTAACTTTTATTCAAGATTTTAAAACATATGAAGTCTTAGCAGGTTCATAATAAATCTTTTCCACTCATGAACTTTTTAAAATGCCATCTTGCTTCAAAGGCCTACTATTAGTAAATTAGTAAATCTAAATTAATCCAAATATTAATATTGGGTAATAATGTTGAGAGTCTCTCAATTTACCTGGGTTCCTTTGCATTGGTTTTATATATGTTTATCTTTCTTAGGATCCTGATAAACCATACTTTACTTATAATTAAGAAAAAGCAGCAGTTTATCTTTTAAAAGTTGATCTGGATTGAAGATTGAAATATTTCACCATGTTTATTTGAAAGATGTTTTCTTTTACAGGCAATGTCACGAAGGCTGTAAGTGGCAGGTTCGGGGACACACCTGGCCAATAGGAGGCACACAGTAAACCTTGCTATTTTGTAGCAGGTTGTCTATACATGCAATGCTCCTAGAAAATTGAGTTTGAAGTTTAAGCATTTAACAGAAAGTTCTGGTCATCGATTGGTACACAATATACCAAATCTCAGCTTCTCCAACAACCATTTATTATTTTCCCTGTTTCTGTAGAGGGACTGGGTTTAGCTGTGTGGTCTTGCCCTACTCAGTCATGCAGTTTCCATTTAGATGGTGACCGGGACAAGAGTCAGCTTCAGTTGGGATGGAGGAGGTCCCACATGGCTTGCGCACACGTCTGGAGTTGGTGGTTGTGGTGCGGAGATCAGCTGAGGCTGTCAGTAGCTGTCCGTGGGGCTCAGCATCTCACCACAAGGTAGTGAATGTCCTGCGTAGTCTGAGCTAAGGGATTCCAGCAAAAGCTGCAGGGGTTGTCAGTTCCTGTCCTCAAGAGATCCATGATGTCACTTCTGCCAAATTCTGTTAATCAATAAAGTCACTGAGGCCAGTGCAGATTCAAGGAGAGTGGACACTACCTCTCAGAGAGGACTGGTGAAAAAAGTGTGGCCGTCTCTACTGAAGTTATGAAATGGTGGCATCTCCTCACCCTTTCTTCGACTCCATGGGAGATGTGGTACCTTTGCTCTTGAGACTGGACCTAGCCTCATAATCCTCCCACGCACAGAGTTATAGAGGTGAAGAAAACTGAAGGGAAGCCCCTTTGCTCTATTCAATGATTCCACTTGTATGATACTCATGTCCATGAGACAGAAAGGTTTATGGCTTTATTTTTCACTTTTAAAATGAACTTTTATTTTAGAATAGGTTGCTGATTTACGCCCTTCAGCACACAGAGCAAGAGAAAAGGCGTGCTTATATTTATAGTTTCCATACAGATTTAACTGTATTTATATTAAGCTAAACAAGAGTCACACTAATGATTCCAGCTCTGCTCCCAGACCACATGGATTATTCTGGTCTCCCTTTGCTAGGTTGTAACTTCCCAGGTCTACAATGAGAAACCTGGTTCTCCCATCTGCCACTTGTCACTGATTGTTCAATTCCAGAAATGCATAGTGATTTCGTTATTGTTAACTGCGATCCCTGTGGGAAACACGGGTATCAGCTATAGTGCAGACGTACAATTCCTTTTGCTTTAGTCTTACAGACTCCACTCATTTCCAAAGTTGCTTAGATCATCACTTTTTTCCTCCCAACTCATTCAGCAAATTTGTTTCATATATTTTTAATACGGTTAGATTCTTTTGTTACAGTCAGTATTCCATCCTGGGAATTCTTGAACTTCTAAATTCTTTATTTTCAATTTGCATAGCTTAAGGTTTATTCTTTGTGCTGGGAACTTCTGTGGGGTTTTGACAAACACATAGTGTCATGGGTCCACCATTCTGGCACCACACAGAATTATCTTCCCTTTTTGAAAAGGAAAATCAGCTGCACTTCCCTACTTCACCATTGCTTTCTCCACTTTCTGGAAACCATTCATCTCTTTACCAACTCTATAGGTTTTGATGTTCCGAATATCATACAAATGGAATCATTGAATAGAGCAAAGCAGGTTGTTTTAGGCTGCTTGGCTTGTGATTTTTGAAAGCAAAAATTAAGGAAACAGAAAACAAAGCAATCTAAGTACTCATAAAATATATACAGTAAATCCCAGCAGCTCCAGAGGGTGAGGTAGGAGGATTGTGAGTACAAAGCCAGCCTCAGCAACAGGCCCTAAGCAACTCTGTGAGATCCCGTTTCAAAATAAAATACAAAATAGGGCTGGGGATGTGGCTCAGTGGTCAAGTACCCCTGGAGTTCAATCCCTAGTACTTCCCTCACCCCCTATCCAAACACACACACACACACACACACACACACGTGTGTGTGTGTGTGTGTGTACTAAAAATAATGGAAAAAATGACATTTTAAGGAAAAAAAAAGACATTTGATTTTTCCAGTGCAGTAAAATGTGCATATAGAAAGATGCCAAATGATAAGGGTTTTAGGTACAGTATTGGGAAAAAGATAGATAGTGGCTGATTGTTTTTAAGGTGTAAAGACAGGATAGATTTTTTTTTCTCAATAAATTATTCTGGAATGAGCAAAAGTTTAAGTATTCATCTATTTCTTGCACTCTATGCCAACGTTAACTCAAAGTGGATTATAGATTTGATATGAAACTCAAAACCTAAACATTTTAAGAGCAAAATAAAATAAAATCCAAACACAAACAAACATCTCTATAACCTTGAATTACTCAAAGATTCCTTAGCTATGGCCCCAAAGTATGATCCATAAAATAATTTTAAAAATAGATAAATTAGAATTCATCATAATTAAGAACTCTTTATTTCAAAGAACACATTAACTGAATGAAAAAACAAGTCACATATTAGAAGAAAATATTTGCAAAACTAGAATTTGGTAAGGACTTTTATGCAGAATAGATGAAGAACTCTCAAAGCCCAAAAGTAAGAAAGCAAACAAGTCACTGGGGAAATAGGTGAAGGACTGCAAAGGAGAAACCCAGGGAGTTGCTCAGCTGTGGGAAATGTCCTGGTTAGTGGTGGACATCTGTGAGCCTCACCTTGTGCACAGTATTTAAAATCAACCAACAATAAAGAACAACAGCATCAAAGGTAAAGAGCAAGTTATCAGGATTGCACCTGGCTCCAGTCACTGTCTCTCAGTTTTAAGAACTGTGTTAAGCAGCTTTCAAGGCCTGTCCTGTATGGAACCAGAGGACAGAAGTGATGGGGTCTGTTGGGGAGGGACCAAGGTTGGTGGTCTTGGAAGAGTCCAAATTCACTTTGGCTGAAAATGGTGAATTCTCCCTTGAATTTGTTCTCTAGATGGAATTCACGCTGCTGCCCTTCATATTTGTATCAAAATCCCTTCTTTATCCCTCGAGTCAGGGCTTGTCCCCAGACTATCCTGCAAATGCTGACTCTCGGATTGTTTTCAGAAACACACTTTTGCCTCTCCTTTGCTTTATCATTGGGTTCCTGGTGAACTTTTGTCAAGGAGTGTTACACAAAGTACTGAACATTCCAAGACCAGGTACATCTGAGATAAAAATCCCTGATGGTAAGTGCTTCATGAAGTTAAGAAGCCACTTATGGGCATGGGACAGAGGGGCCAATAGCAAACATCATTGTCAGGATGCACTTTAGCCCACACCCTCCCCCATCCTCCTAGGAGCAGGTATGAAAGGATATTCCATTGCAACCCAGGGAACCCACTAAAGAGCTGTGTAAGTAGGTGTTACAGGATAGATCTTTCTAGCATCTGTGTTTTACACAGTAAATTCAAATGAACTGCAAGAAAGTATTTAAGGCACCTCAAATCTAGCTTCATTCCCCGATTCCAGTGATCCTAAAGAGCTTCAGAAGTCCTTTCATTCCATCTGGGGACACAACGGCATGGCTTGGTCCCCCACATTTGGAAGGAGAAGCCTCAGGCTCCTGTTTCCTGGGCAAAGTCAATATGTTCCAGATACTGTCCACACACAACATAAAGTAGTGTTCAGGTTTTACCATGACTGTGGACTGAAAGGTGGAATGAGAGCATGGATGGACAAAGTGAGATTGCCCTTGTAATTGCAGAAGTGCCCAGGGACACAGAGGACATCCAGCACCTCCTAATAGCACTCAGTCTGCACTGGTGCTGTCCCCTCCCATGGCTCCACTACCAGAGACCACCCCTGAGTGAACGGTGAGGACTTTGACTTACATATTTCTCCTCCCATCAACGTGGCAGATTCATTTCAACAGAATCCTGGCCAGGCGATACTCTACAAAAGGCGATTGAGAGTGATTCAGGCTCTGTTGCTCGTCATCCACTAAAATGATTTAGAAGAAAAGGGAAAAATGAGGTGAACCATAGCTGAGAGAAACCAAATAATAGGCTAGTATATTTTCCGAGGGATGTAGTAGGAAAGCAATTAGAAAAAAAATGGCAAAAACGTGGTCCCTGGTCTTTCCTCTGTTGCTTACTGGCTCCTGACGTTGGAGAGCAGCTTAGGCCTAGGAAATTCCATGACCACGTCATGATGATCACTGTGTCCTATGGAGACGGTTCTCCAGAAAGAATCTAAGGTAAAGACAAAATTTATTCTGGGGTAGTGAAGCATTGATTTTCCTTCCAAAGAGTAACCTGTTTTTATTTGAAAAGGTACAGGCCTGTCCTTCCTTGGAGAGTGGGCTGGTACCTGGATAACCAAAGAGTTCTAAAAGGTTCTCACACCATCCTTCCTCCTTCTGGTGGGAGCAAGATGGGCAAGTGACTCCTCTTAAATGATTAATGACCAAAGAGTGTGAAAACAGGCTCTCTGGATGAGGCTGCTCATGCAGTGGGCAACCGGATGAAAGTGTCCTTGAAATTCTCCCTTTTTAATCCTCCACTGGAAGTTTCTTGGTCTCCTTACAGTCCAGACGATTCTCTGCACCTCTAGTTAGCCAGAGTGCATTTATGTAATTTGTTGCCAGATAATCATTATGGATAGGTTATTCTTCAAACTCTTTCAAAACATGAAAGACTAAATAAGAGGAAAATTATGCTAATATTATTGAAACATAATTCTTCATGCATTTCCAAACACAACCCTAGAGCCCATATTTTATTAAAAGTATTATGTCCATCAAATTAAACCATTGTGTCTAGATGATAAACAAATTCAATTATTAAAGAGGAATGCGGGTTATTCACTTCTACACTTTTTCACATTTGTTCCTCAGGAGTCATGGTGAACCCTGGAATTGAAATTTCCAGCCCTTATACCCTGATAGTAATTTGGGGATGGCGAATAGTGTTTTGGTGCTCAGTTCTTCATTGTGGTTTTGTGTAGCCTTTTGTTCTTTGCAGATTCTTTGGTTTAAGGGACTTGTAATGCACCATCCTTGTATGAGGGACTTGGATCAGAATAAAACATCTGCCAATTTAGCTTTTGAAATTATGAAGCATTTGGCAAATAGCTGAAGATTCAAGTGTGAAGATCACAACTAGTGCCTCAGTGGAGACTTAAAGACAGCAAAGCTAATAGTTTTTAATTTTGGCTCACTGTCGGCTCTTTCAGTCCTGTCAATATCTTTCCTCTTAGATACCATTTCTTGAGACTTCACAAGTGACAATATTCCTCCTTTGATAAACTTTTATAGGTAAAAATTTAGAAAACAGTAAGACTTTGTAATCATCCCATTCTTTGATTTGGGAAATTATTCTCCAAAGTTACCATAATGAGTGCTATCAAGATCTCTTCCCTAGAACAAGAACTTTTTCCCCAAAAATATTTTCCCCAAATCATAACCAACTGTTACTGCTTTCATGCAATGTCTTGGCCTTTTACAGTTCTTTTAATCTATTTCTATCTATACCTACAGATCTAAACATCTACACTTATGTATCCAGATGTAACTGATAAATCTATAACATATCTAATACATTATCATATCTGATGTGTTAATATTAGACATATGTAGTATACCTAATATAATACTAGAATATGTGTGTGTGTGTATATATATATATATATATATATAGAGAGAGAGAGAGAGAGAGAGAGAGAGAGAGAGAGAGACAGCTGTAACTATATCAAGTCTGTACCTAACCTAAAATCCTATCTACATATCTATCATCTTCACATCTACTTATCAAGTTCCTCTTTGTGCTATAAAAGGCTGGATTATTTTGTCAAAGAATAGTCCTATATGAAAAGTGGACAATATGGAATGTAAAAAGTCACTGGGTATAGGCAAGCAGCACTGGGGACACCATGGAAATAGATTCATCTTTCAGAACAGCTGAAACTGAACATAAAGGGATAATTGCAAATAGAGAGACATGGTCATAGAAGTTAACAGATGCCAATTTCATCCAAGTTGCTTCTAACATAGACCACTACTTGTGATATTCTACAATATTAATAATAGCATGAATTTGTTTATTGAATGATAGTTAATGATCAATTCTACAAGGAATTGGGGGGAACCAGATAACAATTATCATTATCAGCATCTGATCACTAAAGGGTCAAGGATTTTGTTAAAATTTTCCTATGCATATCTTCATTAGAGCAAACTTATCTAAATTTCACCTTATGCAGCTGAGAAAAATCATTCTAAAAAGGATAAAGAAAGGTGTCCATAATGGAAAAGGAAAGAAATGGCCGATTCTGGGTTTAAACCTGGATTTGTTTGATGCCAAACTTAAGTTTTTGGCCACTTACTAAGCTGTCCCCACTATTAGCATCATTTAAAATAATTTATGTTTGTTTTATTCCATTTCTCACTGTCTCTGGACCTCAAGAAATTGCTATCACTTATCTTTTGTTGGTATGACATTTTTCCTCTGGAATAAATTAAAATGATTTATTTCTCTCCCTCCACTTCCCTTCCCTTCCCTTCCCTTCCCTTCCCTTCCCTTCCCTTCCCTTCCCCTCCCCTCCCCTCCCCTCCCTTCCCTTCCCTTCCCTTCCCTTCCTTCCCTTTTTCTTTGTCTCTTTGGATCCCAGAAGGAGTTATTGTGTTGTGTTCTGCAGCAGCTCAAACCCTGGATTGTAAAACAATTCCCAGACAGGGTTCGCTAGAGCCCCCAGGCTCACTGTGGAATGGGAAGAAAGCAGGCAGAACTAACGTTCACTAACTGTCCACTGGCTGCCCTGTGCAAACATGCAACGTTAGTCACCACCTTCAGTATTTATTTTTTTTATTTTTAATTTTTTTATTGGTTTATTTTTAAAATACATGACAGAAGAATGCATCACAATTCTTATTACACATATAGAAAATTTTTTCATACCTCTGTTTGTATATAAAGTATGTTCACACCAATTCATGTCTTCACACATGTACTTTGAATAATGATGTCTATCATATTCTACCATCCTTGCTAATCCCTGCCCCCTCCCTTTCCCTCCCACCTCTCTTCCCTATCTAGAATTCATCTATTCCTCCCATGATCCCCCTCCTTACTCCTCTATGAGTCAGCTTCCTTATATCAGAGAAGACATTTGGCATTTGTTTTTTGGGGATTGGCTAACTTCACTTAGCATTATCTTCTCCAATGCCATCCATTTATCTGCAAATGCCATGATTTTATTCTCTTTTATTGCTGAATAAAATTCCATTGTATATATATACCACCTTTTTTTTATTCATTGATCCACTGAAGGGTATCTAGGTTGGCTCCACAGTTTAGCTATTGTGAATTGTGCTACTATAAACATTTATGAGGCTATGTCTCTGTATATGCTCTTTTTAAGTCCTTTGGATGTAGTCTGAGGAGAGGGATAGCTGGGTCAAATGATGGTTCCATTCCTAGATTTCCAAGGAATCTCCGTACTGCTTTTCATATTGGCTGCACCAATTTGCAGTCCCACCAGCAATGTATGAGTGTACCTTTTTCCCAACATCCTCTCCAACACTTATTGTTGTTTGTCTTCATAATAGCTGCCATTCTGACTGGAGTGAGATGTTATCTTAGAATAGTTTTAATTTGCATTTCTCTAATTGCTAGAGATGATAAACCTTTTTTCATGTATTTGTTGATTGATTGAATATCCTCTTCTGTTCATGTCCTTGGCCCATTTATTGATTGGGTTATTTGTTTTTTTGGTGTTTATATACCCTAGAGGTTAGTGCTGTATCTGATGTGTGAGGGGTAAAAATTTGCTCCCAAGATGTAGCTCCCTATTTACCTGGCAAATTGTTTCTTTTGCTGAGAAGAAACTTTTTAGTTTGAGTCCATCCCATTTATTGATTCTTGTTTCTAATTCTTGCACTATAGGGGTCTTATTAAGGAAGTTGGGGCGTAATCCCACATGATGGAAATTAGGGCCTACTTTTTATTCTATTAGATGCAGGGTTTCTGGTTGTATTCCTAAGTCCTTGATCCATTTTGAATTGAGTTTTGTGCAAGGTGAGAGGTAGGGGTTTAATTTCATTTTGTTGCATATGGGTTTCCAGTTTTCCACATACCATCTTGAAGAGGCTATCTTTTATCCAATGCATGTTTTTTGACACCTTTGTCTAATATAAGATAATTTTAATTTTAATTTTGTGGAGACAGCTGAGTGGCCCTCAAACCCCGTAGTTGATAAATGGGATCCTGAGACAGGACCTCAAAGATTAGCATGCCCTGTACTTGAACAGGCAGGAGGGCAGCGAATTCACCGTGCTTTAGATTTTAAAACAGTGAAGCAGTTAAAGGAGGCTGTAACAACCTATGGTCCCCAAGCTCCCTTCACGGTAAGCATGGTCGAGTCCATTACTAACTTGGACATGACGCCAGCAGATTGGGCTAGCATGTGTAAATCTGTACTAAATGTAGGACAATATTTGTTATGGAAGGTTGCCAATGAGGAATTTTGCGCGGAGACAGCTAGGCGAAATGCAGCAGCCGGTTACCCTCAAAGAAATCTAGATATGTTGTTAGGAAAAGGACCTTATGAGGGTCAACGGCAACAAATTGAATATGATCCTGCTATATATGCACAAATTGCTGCAGACGCAGTTAGGGCATGGAAGACTTTACAAGGACATGGAAATTTACAAGGTCAGCTATCTAAGGTAATACAGAGAGCTAATGAACCTTACCCTGACTTTGTAGATAGGCTAATTCAAACGGCTGCCAAAATTTTTGGGGATACAGAACAAGCAATGCCATTAATAAAACAACTGGCTTATGACCAAGCAAATCGTTGCTGCAGAGAGGTTATTAGACCATGGAGACATGAAGATTTAAACACATATATTAAATTATGTAGAGATATTAATGAACAAGGGCAAGTCTTGGCAGCTGCAGTACAACAGGCTTTAGATGCCAGGCCAAAAACATGCTATGATTGTGAACAAACAGGACATTTTAAAAGGAATTGCCCCATAGGAGGAGGGTTTAACAAAAGTAGGTATCAAAGGAATAGAATACCGGGTATTTGCCCACGATGCCATAGAGGGAGACATTGGGCTAATGAATGCCGTTCTCAAACCACCATAGAGAGTACTCCCTTATCAAAAAACGGACAAAGACCAGGTATTTATCCATGATATCATGGAGAAAGGCATCAGGCTCCATTGCCAAAAAACGGACAGGGGGGCCCAATGCTCCAGGGCCCACAACCACAAATCTACGGGGCAATGGAGGAACCCAGCAACACCATCAGGGTAGTGCCCAGGACACATTGTCCATTAAATCCCTCATCAGACAAACCCGAGGGAGCGCAGGGTTGGACATCTGCGCCTCTGCCAGAGCAGTATTAATTCCAGAGATGGGAGTTCAAATCATTCCCACAGGAGTAAAAGGACCTCTTCCCCAAGGAACAGTAGGCTTATTATTGGGACGTAGTTCATCTACATTAAAAGGACTTATGATAAGTCCTGGGGTAATTGATCCCGATTATGTAGGTGAAATAAAAATTATAGCTAGTTCTCCAAGAGGTATATCAGTAATTTCACCTGGAGATAGAATAGCACAGTTGTTAATAATACCCAGCCTACATAATAAATTTCCTAGTCATAGTGTAGAAAGAGATTCCAGGGGATTAGGCTCCACAGGTGTAGATTGGGCTATGTTGTCTTTAAATTTAGATTCTCGCCCAATGCTAAAACTAAATATTCAAGGTCATAAGTTTAATGGGCTACTGGACACAGGAGCTGACCTTAGCATCAAATCTCGTCAAGAATGGCCAAAACATTGGCCATTACAACAAGCCACTCAAACGCTTCGAGGCCTAGGAGTGGTGACTAATCCCCATAGAAGTTCTATGATATTAGATTGGAAGGATCCTGAAGGATGTGAAGGAACTATACAGCCATATGTATTGGATCATCTTCCTATAAATTTATGGGGACGAGATGTCCTAGATCAATTAGGTTTGACGTTAACAAATAACATCAATCCTAATGCTCCCACTACTAGGGCTAGACAAGGCTTTAGGAAAGAAAAAAGATTAGGAAAACAAGGGCAAGGTATAGCAGCACCAATACAAATAGATCAAGGAACAGACAGACATGGGTTGGATTTTCAGAAAGGGCCACTGAGACAATCAAAATTACTTGGAAATCAGAAAGACCAGTGTGGGTTCCTCAGTGGCCCCTGACTAAAAGAAAAGATACAAGTAGCCCATGATCTGGTCAAACAACAATTAGCGGAAGGACATATACAACCTTCCATATCTCCCCATAATACTCCCATTTTTGTCATCAAAAAGAAATCTGGTAAATGGAGATTATTGCAAGATTTAAGAGCCATTAATAATGAGATGGTTATTATGGGACCTGCTCAATCAGGGATTCCTCAATTGTCTGCTTTGCCAAAAACATGGCATGTTTTAGCTATAGATATTAAAGATTGTTTTTTTTCAATTCCAATTCATCCCGAGGATAGTCCACGTTTTGCATTTACTATCCCTGCATTAAATCATGAAGGTCCTGATCAGAGATATGAATGGAAAGTACTCCTTCAAGGGATGGCTAACAGTCCAACTATGTGTCAAATATATGTTAACAAAGCAATCCAGCCACTTAGAAATCAAAATCCTGAACTACAAATATTTCACTATATGGATGATGTATTATTGGCACATAAAGATAAAAACATATTGCTGGAATGTTATGCCACACTTACAAACTTATTAAAAAATTATAATCTAGAGATAGCAATAGATAAAGTACAATTAAATTTTCCAATTAATTATTTAGGAGTTCTATTATCCTCAACCATGGTCCGTCCACTAAAAATTCAAATACGAGTAGATCAACTCAAATCACTTAACGACTTTCAAAAGTTATTGGGAGACATAAATTGGATAAGGCCTTATCTAGGTATACCAACAGGAGAGTTGGGATCTTTATTTGATATTCTAAAAGGTCCATCAGATCCAAATTCACCCCGCATGTTAACTCCTAAAGCAAGAAAGGCATTAAAAATTATTGAAACATATAAAGAAAATATACATTTGGATAGAATTGATATAAGTTTGCCTTTATTATTAATTGTACTACCAACAAAAAATATTCCTACAGGAGTATTTTGGCAAGAAGGTCCATTATTGTGGATACATTTATCTTATTCTCCTAACACTATTCTTACTAGGTATCCTGAGGCTGTAGGACAATTAATACTCAAAGGAATAAAAGCAGCGAAGGGAGTGTTTGGAATTTCTCCCAATAAAATTATTACTCCATATACTATGGATCAAATTGATGAGTTAGCTAATGAGTTAAATACTTGGGCAATAATCATGTGTAAATCTAATGTTTCATTTGATAATCATTTACCATCTAATCCTTTGTTGTCTTTTTGGTCTAAGCATCCTGTAGTTTTTCCTAAAATGACAAGAAAAACACCTATCATGAATGCTCCAAATATATTCACTGATGGGTCTAATAATGGTACAGCAGCAGTAGTTACCCCAGATCGAACTTTTACATTTTTAGTACCCAAACAATCAGCTCAAAAGGTAGAGCTTAATGCAGTTTTACAAGCTTTTGTGATGTTTAAAGATTCTGTATTTAATTTATTTTCTGATAGTCAGTATGTAGTTAATGCTATAGTATCTCTTGAAGATGCTGGTAGGATTTCCCCTTCTTCTACTGTTTTCTCTTTGTTTTCCACTATACAAAGTCTAATCTGGGACAGAAAAGATCCATTCTTTATAGGACATATTAGGGCACATACAGGATTGCCTGGAGCCCTTAGTTTAGGCAATGATTTAGCAGATAAAACTACACATGACATACATATTTTCTCTACATTTGAAGAAGCTACAAATTTTCATAAAAGGTTTCATGTTAATGTTAATACTTTACAAAAGCGTTTTAAAATAACTAAGGAACAAGCCAGACATATAATAAAACAATGTCAAAATTGTGTGACATTTTTACCACAAGTTAATCTTGGAGTCAATCCTAGAGGACTGATACCTAACCATATTTGGCAGATGGATGTCACACACTTGCCAGAATTTGGAAAATTAAAATATTTACACGTTACAGTTGATACTTCTTCTGGATTTTTGATGGGCTCCCTTCATGCCGGAGAAAAAACTAAAGACGTTATAGCTCATTGCTTACAAAATTTTGCCACTGTGGGCGTTCCTAAACAGTTAAAAACCGATAATGGTCCTGGCTATACCTCTACCTCTTTTAAACAATTTTGCTCATCATTTGGTATTACTCATATAACAGGAATCCCATACAAGCCACAGGGACAAGGCATAGTTGAAAGAGCTCATCAAACTATTAAAACATACTTATTAAAGCAAAAAGAGGGAATTGGAAGGGGATATATATCCCCCAAAGATAAACTTAAAATAACGCTTTTTACTCTAAACTTTTTAAATTTGGATTCATCAGGACTTAGTGCTGCGGAAAGACACATGTATCCAAAAAATGTACATAAGCCTAAGGTACTTTGGAAAGATATTCTAACAGGACAATGGAAAGGTCCTGACCCAGTGATTGTCTGGAGTCGGGGGTCTGTTTGTGTTTTTCCACAGGGAGAACAGCAGCCGATTTGGATTCCAGAGAGATTAACTAAAACAATTTCTACAGATCGAAAAGAAGATGATTTGACTCAAATCCATAACAGCTGATATCCAGAACTCCAGCTTGGCCATTCTTACATCTGCGACAGTGATTAACCAGGATGCTTTTTTCAATAGCTATTTTATTATTGCATTTTTCCACATCATAAGGTTCTATTTTTATTTTTTGAGCTCATACAAACCTAGGTTAATGTTTTTCTGATCAGTTTTATTTTTTTGACTGTGGAGTTTTTAAACATTGCAATGGAGATTTCACCTAGGTAAAGCTACAAGGCCTTTACTATTTTCTTATGTGTTGTACATTTGTGTGCACATTTGTGTTTTGTGTTGTATGTCTGTATGTGTGTATGTCCATATTTCTTATATGAGGAGCGCTCATGAAAAAATGGATCCGAATTATTATTATTTTTTTATTCACGTGATTTAAATGGTTTAATTTAAATTAGGTAAACAGCTGTTAAGGATTGTTTTTAAAGGTGGTTAACAGATCTGTTTGTTTACTAATTTAAATTAGGTAAACAGCTGTTAAGGATTGTTTTTAAAGTAGGTTAACAGATCTGTTTGTTTACTTTCACCTTTCCTTTTCATTATATTTAATAATTCTTTTCAGGATAATGTCTCTTTAGCATCATTGCCAGAATTCCCATCTCCATCCCAGTGCCGGTGAAGACAGCTTCTATGATAGCTATCACAGTAAGCTGTATAAACTGATGCATCAATGAATATAACTCAACAAGTAATGCTCAATCAAGGAGTCAACTTACTTTGGGAGGAAACGGATTTTGGGAGGAAATGGACATATTGATAGATTCCTCCGCTTTGAACTGCTTGCAAAACTTGCCTGAACTATGTAACTATCGTTTGGTGCAGCGAATTGTGGTAATGCTGGCATATCTTTGCTGATGGTGTCACCAGTGATGCAATTTTTATTTCCTTGCCAGCGCACCCCATGTTAATTGTGGTAGTGCTGCCATATCTTTGCTGATGGTGTCACCAGTGATGCAATTTTTCCCAAGGAGCCGTCAATTGGCTTGGTGTCGTGGCATTTCTGTATCCTCCTCCCTTCTGCTAGTGATGGTCTAAAATTTGGGGGCCAATGGCTATATGCTGGACCGGTAGTCAGTGACGGGTATGATCCAATTGCAGTGGTATCAACCTAAGACAGGAGGCTGACGCCTAAAGGTCAGTTTTTCCCATGACGGGTAAGAACCATATGTTGAACTGGACAACCTACCAGGCATGGTCCTTAAGCCACATTGCTTGTTGTTTAATTAATCAGAAGGGGGGAGATGCTGGGAGCCATTAGCCAAGTAGGTATGACAATTTCCTTGCCAGCGTACCCCATGTTGCTTAGTGGAAGGACTCGTGGAAATAGGACATTTTGCAGTGACATTGAATGTAGGTGACCTTGCTCAAGGACCAGGGCGGATTAGGGTGTTCCCGGTTTAGGATAATCGGGTTTAGGGCGTTCCAGGTTTAAGATTATTCCTGCTGGGAATAGGGCGTATCCTGCTGCCTGAGTTCCCCTTGAGTTCTCACGGGATTCAGACAGTATTTTTTGGGAGACAGAAGCCCAGTGGATTTGGGCAGAGAACATGGATTTCCCCAGAACGTGATTGTAGACGTCTGGTGTGAGTTCGGGAATAAAGAGTTGCTGTTTGAATCTACAAGCTGTGTGGTGGCTCGTGATTGTGTGCCCAGCCAGACTGCGGCAAGTTTCTGTGTCCTCTATTCTGTACCATTGGTCTACCACTCTGTTTTGGTGCTAATACCATGCTGTTTTTGTTACTATTCCTCTATAGAATAGTTTAAGATCTGGAATAGCAATGCCACCTGCTTCGCTATTCCTGCTAAGGATTGCTTTAGCTATTCTGAGTCTCTTATTTTTCCGGATGAATTTCATGATTGCTTTTTCTATTTCTATGAGGAATGCCATTGGGATTTTGACTGAGATTGCATTAAATCTATATAGTGCTTTTGGAAGTATGCTCATTTTGATAATATTAATTCTGCCTATCCAAAAGCAAGGTAGATCTTTCCATCTTCTAAGGTCTTCTTTGATTTCTTTCTTTAGGGTTCTGTAGTTTTCATTGTATAGGTCTTTTACCTCTTCTGTTAAGTTGATTCCCAAGTATCTTATTTTTTTGAGGTTACTGTGAATGGGGTAGTTTTTCTCATTTCTGTTTCAGAGGCTTTGTCACTGTTATACATAAATGCCTTTGATTTATGGGTCTTGATTTTATAACCTACTACTATGCTGAATTAGTTTACTTGTTCTAGAAGTTTTTTGGTGGAGTTTTTTGGGTCTTCTATGTATAGAATTATATCGTCAGCAAATAGTGTTAAGTTCTTCTTTTCCTACATGTATCCCTTTAATTTTGTTCATCTGTCTAATTGCTCTGGCCAGTGTTCCAAGCACTATGTTAAATAGAAGTGGTGAAAGAGGGCATCCCTGTCTTGTTCCAGTTTTTAGAGGGAATGCCTTCAATTTTTCTCCTTTTAGAATGATGTTGGCCTGGGACTTAGCATAGACAGTCTTTACAATATTGAGATATGTTCCTGATATCCCTAGTTTTTCAAATATAAAGGGGTGCTGTATTTTGTCAAATGCTTTTTCTGCATCTATTAAGATGATCATATGATTCTTATCTTTGAGTCTATTGATGTGATGAATTACATTTATTGATTTCCTTATGTTGAACCAACCTTGCATACCTGGGATGAATCCCACTTGATCATGGTGCACAATCTTTTTGATATGTTTTTATATTCGATTTGCCAGAATTTTATTGAGAATTTCTGCATCTCTGTTCATTAGAGATATTGGTCTAAAGTTTTCTTTCTTTGATGTGTCTTTGCCTGGTTTTGGAATCAGGGTGATATTTGCCTCACAGAACTAGTTTGGAAGTGCTGCCTCTTTTTCTATTTCCTGAAATAAATTGAAGAGTATTGGTATTGGTTCTTCTTTAAAGGTCTTGTAGAACTTGGCTGTGTATCCATCCAGTCCTGGGCTTTTCTTGGTTGGTAGGCTTCTGATGGTGTCTTCTATTTCATCATTTGATATTGGTCTGTTTAAATTGTGAATATCTTCCTGATTCAGTCTGGGCAAATCATATGACTTAAGAAATTCATTGATGCCTTTGCTATCTTCTATTTTATTGGAGTATAAGTTTTCAAAATAATTCCTAAGTATCCTCTGCATTTCTGTAGTGTGTGATATTACCTTTTTCATCACATATGCTGGTAATTTGAGTTCTCTCTCTCCTCTTTGTTAACGTAGCTAAGGGTCTGCCAATTTTATTTATTTTTTTCAAAGAACCAACTTTTTGTTTTGTCAATTTTTTCAATTGTTTCTTTTGTTCGGATTTCATTGATTTCAGCTCTAATTTTAATTATTTCTTGCCTTCTACTGCTTTTGCTGTTGATTTGTTCTTCTTTTTCTAGAGCTTTGAGACATAAAGTGAGGTCACTTATTTGTTGACTTTTTTTATTTTAAGGAATGCACTCATACAATGAACTTTCCTCTTAGAACTGGTTTCATAGTGTCCCAGAGATTTCGATATGTTGTGTCTATATTCTCATTTACCTCTAAGAATTTTTTAATCTCCTCTTTGATGTCTTCTGCAATCCATTGTTCATTCAGTAGCATATTGTTTAGTCTCCAGGTGATGAAGAAATTTTTATTTTTTATTTTGTCATTGACTTCCAATTTCATTCCATTATGATAAAATAAATGGTAGTATCTCTACTTTTTAGTATTTGCTAAGAGTTACTTTGTGGCATAGCATATGGTCTATTTTAGAGAAGGATTCATGTGCTGCTGAGAAGAAAGTGTATTTACTTGATGCTGGTTGAAATATTCTATATATGTCAGTTAATCTAAGTTATTGATTGTATATTGAGTTCTATAGATTCTTTATTCAACTTTTGTTTTGAAGATCCATCCAGTGGTGAGAGAGGTGTGTTAAAGTCACCCGAGATTATTGTGTTGTGATCAATTTGACTTTTGAACTTGAGAAAAATTTGTTTGATGAACATAGCTGCACCATTGTTTGGGTCATATATATTTATGATTGTTATGTCTTGTTCATGTATGGTTCCCTTAAGCAGTATATAATGTTTATCTTTATCCCTTTTGATTAACTTTGGCTTGAAGTCTACTTTATTTGATACGAGGATGGAAACTCCTGGTTGCTTCCACAGTCCATGTGAGTGGTATGATTTGTCCCAACCTTTCACTTTCAGTCTGTGTATGTCTTTTCCTATCAGATGAATCTCCTGGAGGAAACATATTGGTTTTTTTAATCCAATCTGCTAGCCTATGTCTTTTGATTGATGAGTTTAAGCCATTAACATTTAGGGTTACTATTGAGACATGGTTGTTATTCCCAGCCATATTTGTTTATTTATTTTTTATCTAACTTGACTTGATTTTCTTCTTTGATTAGTCTTTTCTTTAGGGTACTACCTCTCTCTGATGATTTTCATTGTTGTTTTTTATTTCCTCTTCATGGAATATTTTTCCAAGGATGTTTTGTACTGTCAGTTTTCTAGCTATAAATTCTTTTAACTTTTGTTTATCATGGAAGGTTTTTATTTCATCTTCAAATCAAAAGCTTAATTTTGCTGGATACAAGATTCTTGGTTGGCACCCATTATCTTTCAGAGCTTGATATATGTTGTTCCAGGATCTTCTAGCTTTCAGGGTCTGTGTTGAAAAACCTGCCATTATTCTAATTGTTTTTTTTTCCCTATATGTAATCTGATTTGTTTCTCTTGGGCTTTTAAATTTCTCTCCTTATTCTGTATGCTGGGCATTTTCATTATAATGTGCCTTGGTGTGGGTCTGTTGTGATTTTTGTACACTTGGCATACTGTAAGCCTCTTGTATTTAATTTTCCAATTCATTCTTCATGTTTGGAAACTTTTCTGATATTATTTCTTTGAATAGATTGTTCATTCCTTTGGTTTGGACCTCTATGCTTTATCCCAATAACTCTTAAATTTGTTTGTTTTTTTTTTTTAATGCTATCCCATATTTCTTGAATGTCCTGCTCATGGTTTCTTACCATTATCACTGTGTGGTCTATATTCTTTTCAGTATTACATATTTTGTCTTCATTGTCTGATGTCCTATCTTCCAAGTGGTCTACTCTGTTGGTGATGCTCTCATTTGAGCTTTTAATTTGGTTTATTGTTTCTTTCATTTCAAGGATTTGGTTTTTTTTGTTGTTGTTGTTGTTGTTGTTGTTGTTTTTAGCACCTCTATCTCCCTGTTGAGGTGATCTTTTGCTTCCTGTATTTGTTTGTGTAGCTCCTTGTCACAGTGATCTGTTTTACTGCCTGTATTTCCTCTCTTATATCTTCCTTGAGTTCACAGAACATTTTAACCATGTACATCCTAAACTCCTTTCTGTCATTCCTCATGCTGTGGCTGCCAATGATTCTAATGATGTGGTGTCTTCATTTGTTTGTGGAACTTTCTTCCCTTGTCTTTTCATGTTGCTCCTGTGTCTTCTTTTCCAGCTCTGTGGGTGTATTGTTATTGTTTTTACCCTATAAGTTTGTAGTGCTCTTGTAGGGTTCCAAGACCTCTCCTTAGTGGGGAAGGACAATGTTAACAGATCCCAATATCAACAATGTACCACCTATGAACAATTTGTTTTTATTAAGACGCTTACAGTTTAGTCTCGATGTACAGAAATGTTGGATTCAATTATTATCTAAAATATAATCAGTAGTCTTGTATAAAAAAGGTTTACAGTTTCTGACAGTGGACAATAACCTGGGGTGGGGCTTAGGACGATATGCTGAGGAGGTAGGATGTGAGGATATGAAGTTAATATATCTTAGGAAGTATGAAGGAGAAATCTAGTGAAGAGGGTTAGTAGCAAGAGAATAGACAGGGAGTAATTTAGGGTAGGCAAGTACGTGAGATGACAGTAAAGCACATAAAACTAACACACATATGTATTTAGAAAAATACAGATGTTAAAAAAGTAAAATTTGGATGGGGAAAGAAAAATAAAAGAATAAAAAGAAAAAAGAAAAAAGGGCATATACAACACCTCTATATTATATTATTCAGATGATTCAGTCCTCAAAGTCCTAGTTCATGCAAAGTTCTTGGTTTCACATATGTTGGGGATGTGAGGACCAGAGGATGGAGGGGTAGAAGAGAAAAAACCAACCAACCAATCAACCAACAAACAAAAAATCCAGGGTTGTAGCTACCTTTAGAGATCCCTATCTTTCCTGCTTCTCTTCTCATCCAGTAGGTGGCGTCCTCTGCTGTAAGCTGGTGTCTCTGCCCTTCCAATGGTGGAGGGAATCAGGGTGGGAAAACTGGTCCTGGAGCAAGGTGCCTGGATGTGGGGAGTGGCACCTGCCAGTCCCTGCAGAAAGATTGCACCTCACAGGTCTCTTTTTGGGACCGCTGAGCACCTGTTACTATCTCCCTCTTTTGCCTGGAGATTTCCCAGTTCCTGGTCTCTCCCTCTCCCCTAGCAGTTAGTTCCCAATGGAGGAAACTTTTACCCTGGGGCTCCCATGGGCAGCTCCTTGATCGCAGTGCACACCTGTGTTGTGCAGCTACTGTGTTGGGTTACCTCCACTGGGAGAGGGGAAGGTTGGAAATCTCCTACCTGGTAGCTGGAAATCCGATCTGGGAACTTCCCCCAGCTAAATGGCGAGAATGTTGAGTCAAGATGGCAGCGGTTTGCTTTCAGCGCCAGGGTGTCTGGTGAGGTGGGGGGAGCCTGGTGAGTGGGCTGAGCCTGGCAATGGCATTGTGCTGTAGGTGGGTAGCAGCTGAGGGACTCGCCTGGGAGCGGAATGAAGTCTTGGCGATCTGCAGATGTGTTGCTAGGTGATTCTGCTAAGGTGCTCGCCTAGTTTTGCATGGACTGTAACTTCTGGCTTTGGGTCCTGCTCCAACACCCGGCATTCCTATTTGAACTCTGAGGCCTGGAGCCCCGCATGGGGTCACAGTGCTGGTGATTTCTGCAGAGAGCAGCTGGCTAGGGGTCCTCTAACACTCTCAGAGATGGAGTATTCTGACCAGGTGAGATCTGCGGGTCTAGCAGCACCGGGCACAGGGCGGCTCACTCTGCCCGCCTTGGTTTTGATCATGAATCTGCATGATATCAGGTGCAGTCCTCATTTAACAGACAAGGAAGTTGATGTTCACACCGATGGAAGAACCCATTCTACATAATGCATCCAGTCCAGTGCCATGGCCAACTTTCCATTTTAGGACAGGGAAAATGTCACCACTCATCTTTCCTGAATCCCAGTGGTCACTGTACAGTAATGTTACCTTCTTTATTTCCTGTAGACCTGTCATTAGCTTTCTCGCATGGGTTGCCTTGTAATTAAGAACCTAGAGTCCTTGATCAAGGTGCCTGGATTCATTCACAGCTTGACCATTTCTTAGCTGTGTGACCTTAAACAACTTTTTTTTTTTGACTCCTTTTGAGTCATCCTGTCTGTAAAATGCATTACAATAAATCTACCCATAATGTTGTGTACAGACTAAATGAGACGGTATGTTGAGAGCTGGGAAGGGTGCCGAGTATACTTTCTGACTAAACCCTCTGTAGAGTTTAGCCAATGATATCATCACAAAGACATTTAAACTAATATTGAACAAGGGCTCATGCATTTCATGGTGTTCTACACACAACATAAAATTTGATTTGATTGTTGGCAAAAATAGTAAGTTTCTATTTGGCTTATTTCTTTTTGAAATTTTGTTAATTATGACTCAGATTTAGGAACCTAGACAGATGTTTATTTAATTAAGTTTGAAACGACAATATTTCCTTCTTTAAAAGGGAAATCAAAGATAGAAAAGGAAAGTGGCAACAAATATTTACCAATTAATTCCTGTTTATTTGACAACTAACTTTTGCAAAATACTAGGCAGAAGCCAGAAAACCAAAACAAAATGAAGAGAAAATAGTTATAGTAGATCTGGGAGGTAGAAAGTGTATAGAACAACATCCTTGGAGGATTTAATTTTATCAGACAAGTGGCTGGGTGGCCGGTTTCTCTCTCTCCATTAAATTCACAGGAAGAGAACCACAGCCTTTCTCATATCATAATGTAGTAATGGTAACAAGGCACTGTTGACGAAGGGCAGGGAGCTGGTCCCCCAGACTGTCTGATCTTTTTGAGAAGATTCATCTCTCAAGTTGCAGTCTTGTTTTTTTTTTTTTTTATTAAGAGAGTGCATTGTTACATTTATTTATTTACATAGTATAAAACTAAAAAACATAGTAATCAGTAATATTTTAATTATTCAAGTAGAAAAATGAAATGGATATGGAAAGTTCATCATTGTGTTGAACTCAATAAATAAAAATCCTTATGATTTGAAGTTTTGTCATTAAGAGATGAACACATCTAATATATAAAGCACTATTAAAAGTCAATAAGAAAATAATAAATATCCAAATATTTTAAAGAGGTTTAAAGTGGCAATTTACATGCACACACAATATATATATATATATATATATATATATATATATATTTTTTTTTTTTAAAATATATATACATACATACATACACACACATATTGTTGACAGAACATTAGGACTAGAACAGTCCTAATCAAGGGCAAATTGGCACTTTAATTTCAAAGATCACAAACATGAATGTTGCCTTTGAGGCTACAATTCTACTTCCAGAAAAATATCTAAGAAAAGAGGAAAGAATTGTTTTAACAGTGTCTCTTCCAATTTTGTTGATATGCACTGTCAACAATGCACACACACACACACACACATATACACTATATATGAATATATTAATTATATTTTATACACACACTATATATATATACATAATGCATATGTATATGCATATATGTACATATACCTATAATTAATATAATAAAAAGATTCAATCTCAGTAGGAATAAAATTATGTAAAATAAGTAGTAATTCTAATGATATAATAAGTGAAAGAGATATTAAAGCTCTTTCCTGTTTCCTGTTGCTGTGAAAAAAAAATATATGCATATATATTCTCTCTCTATATATATGAATATATACATCATATTATATACATACTATAGTATATGTATATACTATATATGTACATATACATTATATGTACATATATATGCATATATGTACATATACATATTATATAAACTGAGACAGTCCTAGTCAAGGGCAAATTGGCACTTTAATTTCAAAGACCACAAACATGAATGTTGTCTTCGAGACTCCAATTTTACTTCCAGAAATATATCTAAGAAAAGTGGAAAAATTTGTTTCGATGATGTTTCTTCCAATTTTGTTGATGTGCACTGTCAACAATGATAAAAAATTTAAAAATGCAGTCATAGAGTTTGGCTCAGTAAATAAGCCATATTACAGAATGCTCAGCAAAATCATTAAAATGATGTCTTAGTTTCTCGTTTTGGCTTTTCGTATTTTCTAAATTTCATATAAATCTTGATATGATGAGAAAACACAATGGTTTCTATTTCTTAAAATAAATGTGATGAAATTATATATTAGGAGTTTTACTTGCGAGGGACAAATCCAACATATTCTCTACTTAATAAAAAAGGTAATTGAATATTTTGCCATAATAAAAGGTTACAGGGTGGACTCATCTTACTAGCCTGGTAGCTTATCTTACTAAAAGTCCCCCTGATCTCTCACAAGAAATAGACACCTGGATGGATTCAGGTTCCAAAGGGAGTTTATTGGATCCACGTTCTCTTTCTCCCTCCACCTCAGCTGGATGTACTTTGAGGCAGAGGTTGAGGTGTAGTGAACAGAGAATTCCTAGCTAAGCCCAGGGTGGGCCTCCTTAAAAACCCCATGCCTTCCCACCTAATCACCAGCCCCTGCTGGAGTTTTCTCCATCATACTCACCGTCATGAATATTCTTAATTTTGGGGTGACTCTTCTCTGTCTCTTTTCACTAAGGTAAACTCCCTCAGAGCACCAATGTTGGGTTTGTTTATATCCCTCCTCCGGAATCTCCAACATTCAATATTGCATTGTACACTTTGTTATCTTTTTAATTAAATGCTCATAATGGTTAATTTGAATTGTCAACTTTGATTAGATTAAGAAATGCCAAAGATTAAGAGGCTTCTAGGTGTGTTAATGATGGTGTGTCTAGGAATGATTGGCAAGCAGAATAGCCAATCAGAATAACCAATACAAATGGAGACCCTCCCTAAACCTGGGCAGCACCATCCAATAGGTTGGAAGCTTGAATGGAATAAATGCTGGAAGAATGTGGAAGCTGCAGCTGATGAAAGGTGAAGTCTCTTGAACACATTCTTGATTGCCCCTGTTATCACCTGAGGATGTCAGACCTGCTTCTTCACTCTTCCAAAGCGAACTCTGCCAGTGATTCTCTGGGAGTTTCCTGAAGCCTTTGATCTCTGAATAGGGAAGCATCGTTGATCCCTCTTTTTCTGAGGCTTCAGCATCTTGGACTGAGCAGCTATTGGTTCCTTCAGCTCCCCAGCCTGCAGATGGTCACTGTGGATTATCCAGCTTCAGGTCGTATAAGCCAATCTAATAATCACCTTTTTATAATCATACCTCCTGTTGATGCTGTTCCTCTAGAGAACCCGAATACCATGCTCAAGAAAGACTTGTAGAAAACAAGAATGGATGAATGAATAATGGGCTAAAATCAAGGTAGAAAGCAAACCATAAGATAGCATTAATTTCTTTGCCTAGAGAACTCCATAAGGGAAATAGCCCGTCCCAATATCTTAGACATTATGGACAACGAATAGTAGTCATAATAAGGTAAATAGAAGGTCAGAGATGGATGAAAAAAAAGCAGTACTTCTACTTCAGCCACCCTGGAGAGACTAATGGAAAGTCAAAACTTGAATTCTATCAGTTGCAAGGGCCTAGCAATCTGGATTTATTATACTTCCCCATGACTCAAGTAGACTGTGTGTCAATCACTAGAGAATTGCATTCCCTGTAGGCAGACTCTGGAAATACACAATTTGAAAGTGGCTCATGATCTCATCTTTGTCGTGGGAAGAAAGGAAAGGTTGATAATCTTCTTAGGATGCAGATCTTGCAAAATCTACCCCTTCTTCCAGTTTGCTTAAAATCTCTCATGGCTACTGCAGGTGTCAGAAAGGGCAACATTGGCTGAGATGGTGAAGGTTGTGAAAGTGGAATAAGCTTATGGAAATTCAGATAGGTTTACAGTTACTCATGAGTGCTACTTCCTTTAATCAAAGTGCTTACCTTGACAATGGAAGATTAAATGGAACACTAATTAAGGAATTTTCCAATTATTCTTCCTTGTTGAGGATACAAACAGCAGATGGGTTTTTAGCCCTGACAAGATCAATCGTGTTCCAAACAAAGCTGAGTGGTTGATTACTTGAGGGAATCTATCACCCCACTTCATGTGGCATTTGAAAGTAGATCTGACTTTCTCCCATTGTTTACTGTTTTTTTTTTCCTTTTTCTTTCATTTTTTTATGTGCAGTTACCAGTCTTGTGGAAAATGGACCACTTCAGTAAGCAGAGAACTCAGGAGACAGCACCTGACCAACTAGGTATGTCTGGCTGGCGAATTGACTCAAGGCCATGTGCCCTTACTCCTCAGTATTGAACTTGTTTTAATGGAGGGGAACTTCAGATTCAGATATATGAAATCTATCTCACAGGGTACAATATGCATATCTACACCAGTGCAGTCAATCTGTATGTGCTTAGCAGCTAATTTAAAAATAATAATTAAAGTGAGATAAAGGACTAATTTTAACAGCAATGGCTCAAAAGAGCAAGAAAAGTCACCTTGCAGTCTTGAGGTGAGCTTAGAAGAGGAAGCATGCAGCTTATTTCCCTACTTTAATCTCAACCTTGTCCTACCCATGATGTGAATATGATGTTTCTAAAGTTCATTCCAATATTTAAAGACAAGTTGTTGTTTCAGGTCTTAAATATAAGTTATTACTTCATGTAGTGTTCTACTGTAGAATTTGAAATTGTCCCAGTGGTGAAGGAAAACCTGGATGTCCTGGTTATCTAAGGTCAATGCTCATGGGTAATTTTGATTGTATAAGACACTTCCTTTATTTGTTGAACAGAACTTCCACACATAATCTACAAGCTTCAATATCAGCCTTGCCTCTCAGTAACATCAAGCTGCAAGGTGAAGCCTTTGGCATCCTTTCTATCAATACCCATGGGGAATTCTGCCCATTTATAAAAATAGTTTTGGAGACTGAGGACTGAGATACTAACATATTGTGAAAATGTAGACATGAGTTGATACCTGGGAGCAAAACCAAGGAAGATCAAAATAATAAAGGGGCACTTATGCATTTTCACTATGACTTTCCCCAACCTCCAGTCTGGCCATTTGTTGAGTTCTAGAATATGAATGTGTGAACAAATGCTAGTTTTACTTCCAAACCTGAGGCTCATCGGGGAATGGGGACCATTTACCCTTTTTTCTAAATGCCAGGAAGCTAACTGAATCCTCAGCTGTAGAGAGAGGTGCCTCTGAATTGTCCCTTCCACTGGGTCATTACAGGGCAGCCTGGCCATGTTCTGCCCTCTTGGTGGTTATTACACGGAGAAAGAATCTTGGTTGGCTTCAAACAGAACCATTTACATTTTTCATTATAAACATTAATAAAACATGGTCCTGGTGGACCTGTAGACCATCTAGAGGGATAGTACTTCTGTTCTGCTTTTAAGAATATCAGTGATCTGATGCAATCCAAGAAAAAATGGTTTTCACAGTTGTGCCTCATTTGCTTAAAGAAAACAGGAGACTTGTCCAGAATTATTTTAGACCCTTTGATATGTCTTCTGAAGGCCCCAGTGAGTGGAGAGCAAGTTCTTCTGGAAGGTCCTGGCCATTTGAATCCACTCCAGGTCCAGCCTTCCTTCCTGCTGTGGTCAACACTGATGGCCAGGAGGAAATCTGCAGCTGTTCAGGTGGCCCAGGGCTCTTCTGCTGACCTGGTACCTGCTTGTATCCTGGCTGAAGCTTTCCTAAGGTCTCTAACCAATCTCCAAACCCCAATTGCCACGGTTCAAAGAAGCTGATCTGTCATCTTCCTGGGTTGCTTTTCAGAGTGATCTACATCCTTCTCAGTAAAGGTAATTACTAAGAAGTTTCCAACTATTTTCATGCTTCTAACATTAAGCATTCTCATAAATTAGCTTTTCAAATGAGCTCTGAAACGTTCCCTTTGGCTTGGAATTGTCGTCCAATTCCCACTTCCAGGCCTGTTATCAAACTCAGCACTGTCACATGGTAGTGTCCTCAGACAGAAACTGATCTCCCAGTTGGCAGGACCTGGGCTAAAGGAAGCAAAGGCTTCCTTCATCTCACGGTGCATTTCCTGGGGCTTTTCTTGATTCCTTTAGGCAAGAACTGACCTTCACAAGAAAAATCAGAGATTTATTTGAAAAGAAATCCCTTCACATAAAGTGCTTTGTAATATTATGAAATGAGCAAAGCAAGTGCATTTCTGAAAGATCGGTTCATAAAACAAGCAGTGTTCTTTGTTTTTAAGGAACCCAAATTGGCTCTATCTTAATTTTTTTGAAAAATATAAGGTAGCTCATGAATTTTAAAAGAAGCCTTCAGGGTTGGGGATATGGCTCAGTGGTAGAGATGTTAGCATGTGTGAGGTCCTGGATTTGATACCCAGCATCCCCCCCTGCCGCAGTCTGGCTGGGCACAAATGCCGCAGTCTGGCTGGGCACACAATCACGAGCCACCACACAGCTTGTAGATTCAAACAGCAACTCTTTATTCCCGAACTCACACCAGCCGTCTACAATCACGTTCTGGGGAAATCCACGTTCTCTGCCCAAATCCACTCCCACTGGGCTTCTGTCTCCCAAAATATACTGTCTGAATCCCATGAGAACTCAAGGGGAACTCAGGCAGCAGGATACGCCCTATTCCCAGCAGGAATAATCTTAAACCTTAAACCTGGAACCTAAACTGGGAACACCCTAATCCGCCTTGGTCCTTGAGCAAGGTCACCTACATTCAATGTCACTGCAACATGGGGTACGCTGGCAAGGAAATTGTCATACCTACTTGGCTAATGGCTCCCAGCACCCCCCACCCCCAAAAAAGAATAAAAAATAGTCTAAAAGCTAAGTCACAGCCAGACAAGGAGATTGATTAGTTCTGTCCCCAAGAGCAACTATGGAGATGGACAAAGAAGCACAAGCATTCTTTAAGGGCTGTGGAAATGGACCAGTACCACACAACCTGATCAGCAGATATTTATTCTTGAAACTGCCAATTGATGGATAAAAAGAGTGGAGATTTGGGGGCTGCTGAGGTCACCTGCTCCCATTCACAGTGGGCATGTAGGCTTTGCCATGGTGGAATGGGTCATTGGGAATGGAGTCTTCTCTACCCAGTTTGAATGAGCTTGCTGATTGGAGCAGTGAAGATCGATGGCCACACCTAGCAGCTTTGTTGGTAGAAGTGACTAGGAGTTGGTCCGGTGAGGAGGGTGGGTGGATACACTAGCCTGAATTTGCATGGTTAGGGCAGCATATTCCAGGCCTGAGGTTGATCTTGCATACCAGAGTCTACAGGGTCTACCTGAGGGTGCAGGCTTTTGCATAAAAGATGTGAACAGGCCCATTAAAAGGAAAAATCCGGGGCAGAATTGTAAAACCTGACCTTGACTATGCATCTCTCCTACAAACACTCACCAGAAGACCTGGAAACCTTGCTGTCTCGAGGTGTTGAGCATAGTTTCTGTTGGGTCTCTGTCCACTCACCGGCTAACACTAATCTATGCACACGTGTGGGTGACCTGTGGGAAGTTAGGATTAAAATCAAAATGGAGAACTAAAAAAAAAATGAGCAAAGACAGCAGCAGCTATACATCATACAGAGGTAGATTACAAAGGTTCAGAGAGAAGTGATTAATAGAACTTGTTCCTAGAACCAAATTGATGAGATAGTCAATAGTCATGCGGCTGCAGTGTGCAAACAGAAGAAATCTAGTATATAAGGGTCAGGAGTCCAAGAGAAGCTGCCCCAATAGAATGTCACAATTCTTTCCCCCATTTGTGCAACAATGTCAGTATTCAGAGCAGGATTTCTTTGAGAAGGAGAATCCAGGAGCTGGAAGGAAGGACCCTGTAATGCCTCATGGAAGTGATTGTTGCAGACCCCCTCCAAGGGCGTCCATAGCCAGTTGCTGGGTGAACATCCATGGGGTGGTGGTGGGGTTGGAGGTGGATTGCTCAGCTATTTAAGCTCTCTTGGAATCATCTGCACTGAAATGATTTGCCTCCTTCAAGGATTCTCCCCATTCTCGGAGCAGCCTACAAGCTGATAAGGAAATAGAAAAGCCCAACCATCTCACCCTAGCTCAGGACACCCTTTCCTGGGATTTGCCAGCTTCAAAGCTCCCCAGAGCTGGCTGGGACCCCAAAGTGTCTGCATCACAGCCCACCTCCTTCTGCCCTGTCCAAGAATACACAGGTTCCCTGCATGCTCATTTCTGTCTCAGAATCTGTCTGCCTGGGAATCCAAAATGAAATATGCTCAAAAATGCTCTGTAAGCTACAGTGCACTATATACTTGTAAATTATTATATTTTGGAACTGAGTTACTTTATGTTGTTTTCTTAGCCACCTATTAACACAAATCTATCATAAACATGAAAATAGCTGTTAGGAAGGCTTCAGGATTCTACCACTTAAGAAATCCTTCTTAGGGTAAATAGAACCATGGCATAGACTATCTTTTAAAATCCAGAAATGAAATAAAAGTCATCAATTGTGCATCTCATTAACATTTTATGTGAAAAATTAATGTTCAAATAGCCCTCAGTCTGTATTGCTACTATAAAGAAGGCCATGTAGACCCCCAAATGGTTTTCCTTGGTGATTAGCTGACTATTTGCATCCTGCTAATCATTCATGCTTATACATTATGATACCTAAGGCCTTTTTCTCCCCTTTTACAGTGTTAGTAAGAAAATAATATAAAAAATAAATGAAATAAGCTAGAATGTCATTTACTTTTTCATGTTAAGTGAGCCAGTGATTAGAAAAGCAAAACTAGTTAATATTCTGCTCCTCCAAGATCTAGTGTTTTAGGAAAACTGCCTTTAACAAAAACATGGGTAAAGAAGCAACTGGGTGTACCTCAAGCCCGCTTCCTTAGTGTGCCACAAATGGAAATGCATGGCTCCTTTTCCCAGAGACACATCGATGGGGTCTACACTCGCAAATCACAATGGCGACATTTCTTCTGTTAGAGACATGGAGGGAGTAAATATCCCTGCATCATACTGTCCACGAAAAGCTTCAAAGGGAATGTTCAGTGTTCTTTGGATTGAATAATCATCTGGATATGAATTTGGGACGGTCAGGACCCCGTAATTATGTGGAATGTGAAACCTAGTAAAGACCATTGAAATGTGTCTTACTCTTGATATGTCCACTAAGTTGTAAATTCAAATGGCTGCAGGGTCCTGCAGGTGGGAAAAATAAGTAACAACAACAAATATGTGTTTCAGGCTTTTGATAAGCAATAAAAGGGGTGTGTGTGTAGCTAAATGTGGCTGATGTTTAGCACTCAAGCATTAGAATTACCTGTTAACAAGCATTAGAAAGGCTGTTACCACCTCTGTTTATGTCACACCCCTATCTTTTACTCTAACAGGACAATGTCAGGTTCACTTAGTGGAGGGCCCAGGGAGGCACTCAAGTTGTTTATATGGCAAACTATCTTCAGGATTGGGATCTCAAGTTTATTGTCATCACGAGAGACATCTAATGTATTTAGGACTCTACATTTCTAGGTTCTGGAATGAATTTTGGTTGTGATACTAAGTGCTAATTTTGCATTTTATTTACTTTTGAAACTTGAACATTTCACTTAATCTCTTTGTACCTCATATCTCTTTTCTCTCCTTGCCCAGAACACAGAGAATAAAGCAGATTTAGGAAGATGATGCCAGTAGTTGGAGAAGTCTTGAGTGGTATGGAAAGCTCTTAGAAATTTCTCCTAGCCAGGATGTCCAGGAAACCCCAGGTCCAAGTGACCTCTTCCTCACATGTGAGCAGAACCCTGTTTCACGCTGCATTGCGTTATCTTCCTCAGTTTGCCCTAATACTTCAGCAACTTCCACGATGCCCAGCACAGGCAATGTGGGTGGAAGGAGGGTAACAGAGGCAGACAGTGTGATGAGGTCAGAGATGCACAATTAACGAGGAGCAGAAAATAGAAAAAGCATCATTAGCTAACAGTTACCAGTCAACTAGGAAAGCTGTGGGGAAGGTAATTAGTTCATTTACGTAATGTACTGAGGTAGATCATGTGAGGATCTCTTTTTCCAGATGAAAAAAATGAGGAATAGAAATGTTAAGCAAATTGCCCAATGACCTCACCAAAAATGAACCCAGCTTCAAACTGGGGTAGTTTAGAAGTTCATTAGAAGGGATGGAAAACATAAATATTGACCTCAGGGAGTCAGAGAATTTCAGAATAACCAGAGAGCAGACCATCTCTTTATTTCTTTCCCCACCTATCTTTTTAGATATATTCCAAATACCTATCTCTATATAGTCCCCATCTTAGAATATTTGAAACTACATCCATCCTCATTTAAAATCTCTTGACTTTCAAGTCCTGAATGTTAATGTCCAATGTGAGTCCCTTTAACTCAATAATAATGGTGAGTTATTGCTATGGATAACCTTTCATTGAATGCTACTCCTCCTGTGCCAACCCTTTCCCCACAATAACAATAGCATATTTAGCCTATGCCTGTGCCTCTCATTTCTTTTCTTTCCTCTTCCTGTGTGTGAAGAAACCCAAGCTTCAGGGATACCCTCTGTTAGACAAAGACTTTTTCCCGACTCTGCCCTCTCTGGTGGGGCTCTACCCTCACCTTTGTGGCTTTTCTGCTCCCAAATCCATTGCAATGCCAGACTGGCAGATACTGTCTTTGTTTTACCAAAGTTAGGCTCTTCACACAAGTCGCCCTTCCTGATGACTTTCAAAACACCATCAGGGAACCTTCCATCTTACCCATGTGCCATCTGGAGTTTCAGCTGCCCATTGCCCCACGTCACCCTCTGCAGAACTGGCTCTCAAGTCTCTTGGAGTCGTCTCTTCCAACCACATCTCATTGCTTCCCCTTTATTCCACCTGTTGACATCCAGCCCAGCCTCCAACGATTCCACCACAAGGATGTCCCTTTAAACCTTTATTATCAATTAATCTTCCTAAAATGCAGCTCTGTCTTGGATGTTTATTATGGGGGCAGTTTTACACATAGTAAGATACAACGGTAAACTCCCCACTGCTTGGAGTGTGTCCCCCACATTTCTAACTGCTGCAACATCTGAATTCCACTCACTCAGCCTACTTATTTGTGTTCTTCCTTCTTATCAAATTTATTTCTCATCATAAATCATATACTCCAATAAAACAGTTGTCCCAAAAAAGCCATGCCTTTTTCTTCCAATGATCCCTGGCTGGCTCTGTTTCTTCTAAGTGAAATGCACCTTTTCCTTATCTGAAATATTGGTCAACCCACCAATAATCATTTAAATATCTTGCATGGAATCTTTCTTGATAGTGTAAGAAGAGGGCATGACTCTGTCTTTGAAACCCCATGGCATTTTGTTTTTCATCTAGTCCTTAGTGGTTTTAACATGTATTATATTTATGTGTGTGCCCATTTAATTTTTATGCAAAACTGTGTGAAATTCTATAGTAACAGGCACTGTGTCTTACAAATCTCTATGATTATACCAGTCATCAGGTTCCTTGGTTGGGGAGACAAATGGCACTTTCAAATTACGGGAATGTGGAAAAGTGTGGCAGGGGTTAGAAAAGCCACAGAGAAGAAGACATGCCCCTACTAATAATATCAAATCCATCACCACCTCCAGGTTTTAGGGAGCAGGGAGGAGACTGGTCTCTGTGGGCTATCGGCAGCCCTGAGAGGCATTGTGACTTTCAACAGAGGGTTCACCCAGGCTCATCTCCCAGTGAGGAGAGTCCAGATGTGGTCGACACCACACCTTCCTGCTCCTCTGCAGCCTCCTGCTGGCTCTCTGACTGGCCAACCTGGAGCCCACAGGATAAAGGAGTGTGTTGACACCAGGCCAGTCCAGAGATAGCAAATGGGAAGGAGAAAGGTGGAAAGGGGATCTAGAGGGTCAAACTGAAGAGATGAAACAACCATTAAGACCAAATAATTACTAAACATTTGTAGAATGGTGCTTCAAGTTGCGAGTATGACTAGATGATGTCTAAGGTTATTTTCAATATTGTGATGTATTTTAAGAGTTATAAGGTCCAGTTGATCTCCTTGACTAGGTATGATTTTTACATTCTGCTCAATGAGGTGATAGCGGGAGGAGATTTGTCCCTTCTTCCCCAGTATGTGGACTGTCAATGTGTCTGGATAATGAAATGACTTTTCAATACTGAGTTGAGGTTGAAACCAAGATCGTCTTTCCCCACATCTTTACTGAGGTAGAGCTAATAATTAAAAAATTATATGAATTGGTACAGACATTATGGAAAAGAGTATGAGACTCCCTTGAAAGATTAAAAATAGAATCACCTTATAATCTCACAGTCCTGCTGCCAAATATACATGCAGACTAAATGAAATCAGTATCTCAGAGTTATCTGGACTCCCATATTCACCTCAGCAGTATTCATTATTGCTAATATTGTTTTAAAGTGTAGATTCAAGAAGTAGCAATTTTCTGGGGGAAAAAGACAGTGAAAACATACCTACCTGGTTATTAAGTTTCACACATCTCTTGCCAAAGGTTATAAGAAGTCAAGATTTATTTTCCTTTTTAACTTGCTATTTACTCTCAACCTTCACTGTGGTTGTCTCTTTTTGTAAGCCCCTGAATGTGAAAGTCAACGAAAGAGCAACGTGACAACTGAGGTATGTGGGATTAGGTTCATTATTCTGGGAAGATTTATTATTAAGCTTCTAATGCTCTGACTCTTGCATGTATGTCTCTGTGGAAATGTAATGCTTTTTAAATAAGATAAAACTCCATTATTACTCAAAAAAATCCCACAAACTTAGTTTCATCTATGTATACCACATTTATATGATATGTATATGTATATATATATATATTAAATATGTATATATATATAAACATAAACTAGTTATATATCACTATAAACTAAAAGTCACAAAATAATTAGAAGAAATGTTTGTGTATGTAGAATATATAACATGAGTCAACTGTCAAATGAAAAAATTTACCTAATATTTTATAAGATTACGACTACTATGTGGGCTGGTCATTTTCCATCTTCAATCCAAGTCTTATTCTAGCTGCTATTCAGGACACTATTTGTCCTGAAAATCTTCTTTTGAATGACACTGATGTCTACTGTTCTTTGTCTTTGATAGAGGTACTAATACTATCTTACAATAAGAAATCAATAAAGACCTTATGATCAAAATATACAATGGATGCTAATTGTGAGGAATAACTTATGGTAAGAATAATGGTTTGTTTCAGATTTCCAGGCTGATAAAGTCTGTGAAAACAAAACAAAGCACCAAAAAACTTTCTTATTTTAACTGCAATCCAGAGAGTCCTCATCTATCAAAAACCAAGTTAGAATATTCTTTAGAACTCTTCCCTTTGCTCATCTAGACAGAAAAACTCCAAACTTTATCAATCAGTACCATTGATGCAAAAAAAATGTCAGATGGTATTGTGGTTGCCTTTAACCTTGGGAAACTCCTTTGAGGTAGAGAGTTACAGAGAAAGGAATTTGATTGAACAGAGACTCAATTCTTCAGACCACTTTGCCTCTGAGAGCTGCCATGAGACTAGTTCTTCCAATGGAATATGAATCGAAGCTATATATGTGTAAAGCCTAGGCTGCAGTGGTTAGTAGTTAAATAGTGTTCTTTCTCTGAGTCCCTGAAGAAAGTCAGAGCCCAAGATAGAAGGAGCCTGGGTCCCTGAATGACCAAGGGAAAACCATGTATAGACCAGGAACTTCTGCAATGATCTGTGATATGAGGAAACAATTTTTTTTTCTCATATTATGTCTTTGAGATGATATTATTTAGTAAAAGTGAGCATCATGATGCTGAAATATACTACATGTTTTAAGCAATTTATATAACACTCAGTTTATCTCAGACACAATTTATATATGATATGCATATATATGTGCATATAAACACTATATAAAATTCATGTTTATTTTCTTTTTTTAGGAGACAAGAGTTTTGAAAGGCCATAAAAAATGAGAAAAAGAGCATTGTTGTTTTTATTTCTACCTTTAGTTAATACATTGATATAAAACTAGAGGCAGCAGAGACTACAGGAAATTGTCACGCACCCTTTACCTTAAAGAACCATCTCTCCCGCGTCTTAATTACTGCTAGAATGTGAATAGCTCGCAAGCAAGAGAGCGAGGAATCAAACTATCAATTTAGTATTTAAGTATCTGTATTAATTACCTGTTTGAATAAATGTGCAATTGTACAAATTGCTCAATGATGATTACAGAAGAGTTTGCATTTGCAAACAAATGCCCTTGCCATTTGCCTGGGAAGCACCGTTTGCAGAATTAGAAACGTAGAGTCCTTGAAACCGACAAGCAGTTCATCCAGGATTCCTGATCTTGCTTTACAGGTGTTCTCTGGGTTACATTGTCCACTTTTAAAAGCTGCATGCTGTAAGTCCTCTACATTTCTCCTTTGAGTATGCCTTGGTGTTTATCTTCTCTGTGACCTATATTATTACTTACTTGATACTTTCCCTAAAAGCAGCTACTGTAAAAATTCTCTCTTTTGATCCACTTCTGCCATCAGTGATTGCCCCTATATTTGTTTCCTTGCACTGTAAGAGACATTTCTTTTTACTACCTGTATCCAATTAATCTCTGTGCATTCTCTTTTTCTATTCTCTTTTTCTAGACATTTTCTATTTCTCCCTATGACTTGGGTATTTGCCATTTTGCACATTGTTGAATCTTCACCTGGCTGCCCTTCACATTTCTAAATCCAAAGCTTGGTTTTCAGTCTTCGTTGTGCATGACTTATTAGCAGCATACCTTCCTGTGACACCGTTATGTTCTTCCTCCTTGCTATACTTCTTCCACTCCCTTCCAAAATCCCACACTCTGATTTTCAGCCTCACTGTTCACTCTCTCGGTCTCCTTGCCCAGTTTCTTCTCCAGAACTTCCTCGTGCCCAGGTGTCTCAAAGCTCAGAGGGTGGTCCTTTTCTCTATCTACACTCCTGCTCTTGCAATCTTAGGCGGCTTCATGGCGATAAACGCCAATTATTTCTACCTACTTCCAAATGTATATCCTGCGCAAACTCTGGATTTCGACTGCATGCTCAATTCTTAGTATCTAGCAGACAAGTGAAACTTGACACGTCCCAAAGAAAGCTCATGATCTCACCCACTCTGCATAGTCTCTTTACCTGCAGTTTGCAGAGAGCCAGATGAGGGCATTGTTCCAGCTGACAGGTCCAGAATTTTCAAGTTCACTTGATTTGTCTTTCTCTCTCTGGACTTCACATCTCCTACCCCATCTGTCAGGAAATCCTGTTGGTTCTGTTTTATAAATGCACCCAGCGTCTTCCCTCCTCTCACCATCTCCATAGCTGCCAACCTGGTTGGAGTTGCCATCATTCTGTACCTGGATGGCTGCAATAGCCATGTGTAAACCTTTGAAATATAAATAAAGCCATGTCACTCCTCAGTTCAAACTCATAATGGCTTCTAATTCAGAGCTAGAGACTAAGTTCTCATAATGATCGACATAGACTCTAATTGCCTCTTTGTCTTCATCTATTCCCCTTTCTCTTGGACTTTCCTTTCCTTCACGCTGCTTCTCAAATTTGCTAGATATCTGCACTGCAGGCATTTGGACTGACTGATGCTCTACTTGGAACAGTCTCCCTCCATCAGATGGCCACATGACAAGCTTCACTTTCTTCATGTCTTCACAAAAATGTCATTTTCTTAGCTTGAAGCTGAACTGGATCGATGCATTTAAAATTTGTTTTCCTCACATTCTCTACTATACTTCTCTTGTTTTTCTATTGCACCTTTCAATCTCAAATATACCATATGGATGACTTATTTATTCTGTCTATTCTGCTCTGACTGTAGCCCCTGTTTGAAGACAAGCTCCACTTGGGCAGGAGTTTTACAATGTTTATTTACTTGTGCATCCTTGGCAGTTGAAACTCTCTGGAACAGGGAAGGTGCTCAATAAATGTCTGTTGCATGAATTAAATCCATGTATGAAGCAAGTCTGTTACTTGAACCAATCATCCTTCCAGGACATGAAACTTGACCATTCTACTTGTGGGCTGCAAAAAAAGCAGAAATGGATAATCTAAATATTTTAGTAATTCTGCAATCACTTACATGAGTAGTTCATGATGTATACATTTATTTAATAAGGATATAATCTAATATTTATCAAATATTGAGAAAACAAAAATGTAGATGGGTTTGTGATTTGCCTCAAGCCATCAATCTTGTAGGATGTGCTGACTATATCTGCCTTTGCAACCTCAATTCATTGCTTTACAAACTATCTGTGATGAAATACCTTTCCTGTTAATTCCCATTCCATCACAGGATAATACTTTTGTAAAGTCTAATAAAAATGAATTACCAGAAAAATAAAAATTTAAAAAGGCACAAACAATGCAAACTCCATTTATTTCATACTGCTCTCATTGGAATTTTCAACTTAGTATAAACATTCATAAATGCTCACTATCAATTTCTGCAGGTACATTGTCATGAAGAGCAATGCGGAGTTGACAGGCTAGCACAGGCCCTGGGACCACACTGGGCGCACCACCCCTCCACGGCAATGCCTCTCTATCCCATTTCTTCCATGTCCTTGCAACTCTATTGAGATGAACACGGTCACTGCTGCATTGCCACCTTCCTACCCAGCTAAGGGAACAGCACTGTACACACCTTAATCTAACACAGCAGGTAGGAAGGGTGCTGAAGAAGAGAATAGCAATCTAACAAAAACTTCATATAATTTTGTTTCCCGGGACCAGAATGACTTCTTACTATGCTGATGGGGCTCCTTCTGGAAAAACCTGGAAACAGAATCAGATGACAGTGTGCGTGTGAACCTGCTGACAGAAGGGACACCGTAGGACAGGTCTCTTTCCATCTTCTTAGTTATTCTTTTGTCAAGATGCTCAACAAATTGGCAGCAGAAGCAGCAGTGGCTTCCCTGTGAGATTTGTAACTGGGAGAGAGCACATTTCGGTGTGAGTGAGCGTGTCCAATGGTTGTCCAGGAAACAGTTTTGCAATCTGTGTTTCATCAGATTCATTGAGTTTTCTCAGCATTACAAGCAGTTCATTACTGTCATTTCCCCACAGATGACTCTATTCCTCAGTACCACTTACCCACTTAACACCTCCTGGCAATGACCAGTGCCAGCCATCTGCCTTCATGGTGCCAAAAGCAATAACTTCTGGTGCAGAGCATGAACATTATGTTATTATATTTAATCTTTCTTCTGTGTGTTATCATTCAGCATAACCACCCTTCTGGATTACAGAGAATTAGATGGCAAATAATATTGCTTCCATATTGTTTTCTCCTCCCAGCTTCTGGGGTCTGCTGCCAACAACCAGCAAACCATTTGCTACTGTCACATGCCTGATGCTGCTGAAGGCCTTGCCGACTGGATTATTAGGAATGTGTGAGTAGTGCTGTGTCCATTGCTGGGCCTCCCTACCTTGAGTTTGGGAGGTTTTCAGCATGAAGCACCACCCAGAGCGTGGCTTATAGAAGGTATCATTTCAATTATCTCCATAACACTGGGGCATTTGTTTTTCATTCCTACCTTGCTGTGTGGAAGGAAGGGGGATGGCTCCTGCAGGCTGAGCATCCCACCTGATGCTTCCACTGTGGGTCTTGGGCAGATGAGCTGTGACTGATGACTCAGAAAAGCCATGCAAGTCAGCAGAAGGGGAAACAACCAGAATGAGTAGCAAACAAAAGGAGCTGCTTCACTGAGGATTTTTGTTTTTCTACTTGTAATGCAAAGGTTTTGTAGAATTTTGTTTCCTAAACATTTGGCTTTGCAAGTATCATTGAGTTTGACTTCTCATTCATCATGGTTAGTTTTTAGTTTTTTTTTTGTTGTTGTTGTTGTTGTTTTTTGAAGTGCCAGGGACTAAATTCAGGGACACTTCACCACGGAGTTATATCTCTCGTCCTTTTTATTTTTTATTTTGAGATGAGATCTCAGCATGTTGCCCAGGCTGGCCTAGAACTTGAACCCACCTGCCTCAGCCTTCTGAATCACTGTGATTACAAGCATGTGACCCCGTACCCAACTCATTTACCCATTTGTTGTTTTTTCCTTAAATATTTATGTGATCATTACATATTTCCTTTTAGAATTTCAAAGTCCATAATACAACATTATCCTAAGGTGAGTTTAAGGAGAAATCAGGTTCATGGGTGTTATGGGAGAGGAAATGTTCTGTGGTTAAAAACAAAAACAAAACAAAATAAAAAGGCAAACAAAACAAACAAAATAAAGAGGATGGATTAAATGAAGATTTCTGTTTTAGTCAACTATTTCACTGCTGTGACTAAAAGACCAGACAAGAGCAATGTAGAGGAAGAAAAGTTTATTTGGGGCTTATGGTTTCAGAGGTCTCTGTTCATAGATGGCTGACTTCATTGCTCAGGGCCCGGGTTGAGACAGAACATCATGGCGGAAATGTAAAAAGAGGAAAGTAGCCCAGAAAATGGCACCAGGAAGGAGAGAGAGAGAGAGAGAGAGAGAGAGAGAGAGAGAGAGAGAGAGAGAGAGAGAATTCAAATCAGTGATAAAACATACTCCAGACAAACATTTCCAGTGACCCACGTCTTCCAGCCACATCCTACTGGCCTATATTCATCATCTAGTTAAACCGTTAAAGTAGATTAACACACTGTTTAGGTTAAAGCTCTCATAAACCAATTGTTTCACCTATAAACTTTCTTGTATTTTCTCACACATGAACTCTGCTATTCTAATTTTATAAATGCAAATTATTATGGTTTATTATCTAAATCATAATAATTATTGTGCTTCTTAATGACATTATTTCTTGAAGGTGAAAATGAGTTAATGTGCATTAAGAATTGACAAGTGGAGAACCTAAGGGTCATATTAGCGAGATTGTTTTGGTTAACAGAATGCCCCTATCTCTTTGCATTTTCCCTCCCACAGAATATCTGATAGCCCTAGTATTCATAGAATGTATCTTCAGGCTCTACTGCCTGCTGAATATCTATGTGATTCATCTCTGAACCTTCCCCATCCTCCTTGTGCTTCAGCAGAAGCATAACAGAACTCTGTGCTGTGTGACTTCTGCAGGCTCTGTAGAAGTATCAAGTGCCTCTCATGATCTTTCACATGATCCCTTAAGATGTTGGGGTCCAAAGATGGGAATGGTCTATACCCTGTGTCAGCGCTTGAAGAACATGACCTTGGAGAACAATGGGACTGGAACAGAACTTGCATGAGTAAGAAACAAACTCTTAGGCTGAGGCATTGAGATTCTGTGGACAGGAGCACAGAAAGCCTGTATTGACTACCGTTATGGTTTAGATACGAGGTGTACACCAAAAGCTCATGTGTGAGTCAATGCAAGAAGCTTTAGAAGTTAAATGATTGGGCTATGAGAGTCTTAACACAATCAATTAATTAATCCACTTGAAAGTATTAACTGGGTGGTAACTGTATGTTGCTGGAGGAGGTGAGGCATACTTTTAGTGTATATGTTTTGTCCCTGGTCTGAAATGTCTCTCTCTCTCTCTCTCTCTTCTTCCTGGTACCATTATCTGAGCTGCTTTCCTCTTCCACACCCTTCGGCCATGATGTTCTCCCTCCCTTCTATGGACTGAGACCTCTGAAACTATGAGCTCCAAATAAATTTTTCTAAGATTTTTTTTTGTCTGGTCTTTTGGTCACAGCAGCAAAAGGAGTGTTTATGGTAGAACAGCTACTATAACACAATGAAACTACTGTGGCTGACATTCACCTGAGGCCTGAGTTACACACACATGAAGGAGTGACCTTGCTGACCTTCCCAACCATGGCATGCCCTTAATTTGTGTTCACACTTCACCAACTTACCACTACTTAAGCATTTGGAAGAAGAAACAGTTAAAGGCAAGAAGAGTCCATACCTGCTGCGTTCCTTGATGACAGAATTCCAGTAGGCACTGTATATGAGAATGTGCTAGAACCTATTTGTGTCCCAGTGTCTGAGAGAAAATTCTATCTTTGATTTAGATGAGATATTTCTACTTAATTTATGAATATGGGTAAAAACATACATTCTGTTCACCTTCAAGTGAAGACTTTGGTCCTAAAGAGATCCTCAAAAGAAAGAAGACATTTTACGGGAAATTCCAGTCTTCATTTCCAATCAACAATGTTGGCCATGTCCACTGGTTGGCAGGATCCTCTCCTGAGCTCCATGGAAATGTACATGACTCCTCCTCTGGAACTTTCAAGCAGCCCTCAACAGAGCCTGAACTGTTCCCCTCACAGGGTGGATGACTTCCATTCCTGTGAGGTCCATTTCAAACCTAGGGGTGTACACCATTTCACACAAAGCCTGGGGCATTCTTCTCTCTCTCTCTTTTCCACTCAAGAGAGATAATAGGAAGCAAATACATGAGAGAGATATGCAAAGCATTTGAATGTGTTTAAAGGGATGCCTGGTAAAATCTGGTATTCTAGTTTTATGAGTACAAAGTTACTTGGGATTTGGAGAAGCTGACCATCACACAGTAAGGATTATGATGGTGGAGAGGGTGATTGTTAATATCTGTGGAATGCTTCTTCTTAGAGAGCACTCTTCCAAATATCATACATAGGTATTATGAAAGCTTAAATGTGGCTCGAATATTTCCTCCCAAGATTTGTGTGTTGAGATTTCACACCCATTGTCGGGTAGTAAGATGGTGGAAACTTAATCTAATCCTGGTATTTAGAGGCGGATACTCCATGATCAATACCGGGGCTTTATAAGAAGAAAGAGAGAGAGAGAAAGAGGTACATGAGCTTCCTGCTCCTTGTCCTGTAATTCCATGCCCCACCTCAGGACTCTGCCAGGAAGAAACCCATCTCCAGATCACACCCTCAACCTTGGACCAGCACCATGAGTCATATTAAATCTCCTTCCTTGATAAAGTTACTCATCCTCAGATATTTCATTATAATAATGAAAAACAAACTAATAGAGATATATAGTTTTTTTTAAAATTTCAGTTTATTTACTCTTTAATCCTCACTACAACCACCTAAAAGGGCAATATTATTTCCTCATCTTGCACTTCTGAGGGAGAGAACAATTTGTGCAGTCACACAGCTGTTAGTTGGTAGAAGTGAGTTGTCATCAGCCAGGATGATTTTAAAGCTCATTCCCTAAAGGAATGTCACTAAAGTGACACTAAGATATCATAAAAGAATATTATAAAACTATACTAAATACTATAAATTGTCATCATAATACTTATTACATGTGAGAGCCAGTAGGTAGCCATAGACTGTTCTTAATTCACATCTAGATCTTGGGAAATAGACTTTCCCTGTTTTGGGAGGTGCCTGGAAAAGCTAGCCTGAACCTTATGACTATGCAAGCTAGCTTGCAACCTTATGACATTACAGCTCTTTTAAGAAGCTAAGATTTACCCCTGCAACCACACCGAGGGAATGGCAGAAAGGGAAAGGCCCACAGATCATTCTTTCATATGATGTCAGAGAATGGCTCTGCAGTTCTATTTTTGCAATTCAAAAACACATCTGTCCCTCTTACTTGGCAGCCCTGTGATTTCCATTAATTCATTTGTGCATAATTATTGACTGAGAACTCACTCTGGTCCTGGCTCCACTCCTAGACCTGCAGAGACAGCGCCAGCAGGACAGGCCAGGTCCTCACCCTCATGATGCTTCCCTTCCAGTGGGATGAGACAAACAGTGCTCCAGGACCCAGGTTTGTTTTAGCATTGATTTCAGGGAATGATAAATTAGCTAAAGGCGACCGAAAAGGGCAGTGTGAGTCACAGTAACCATGGATCAGGTTCAAAAGCACCAACAAATCACCAAAGAAAAACACACACTGGGCATAATGTTACTGTAAAGTACAGAACACACCTTCCCTTTGTAATGATTTTATGACATGAAATTGAAGATGCACATAAATAATTGAGAATATTGAGGTTTTCAGAATGACATTTTTGGGCAATTTTCTTCTTGCATTGATATTATTTCAAGCTAGATTCTATCATAAAACAATAACTCTAAAATGTTTTCCTTCAAAAATAAAGTAAAAAGATTTAATAATGGTTTAATAAAGAAAAATTAGGAAAAATATAAAAATGAACAATAATAATGCAATGTTGATAAGGGCAGCTCAGTTGTCAAAAAATGAGAACAATAAAGACATTACAGCAACCTAAGGATGTTTGTAATATAGTAAGGAAACACAGAACACAAAATTATTTATGATAGCCATTATCATAACCATATAATACTTTACATACATAAAACAAGGAGAGGAACATTGCAGAAATTGGAGCTGGTGCAATAGTTGGAGAAATTGGCTTGAAGACTATAATTTCTTGCTGTTGGTATTTATGAAATAAATTGTTCAAGTGATTTCAAAGCAAAACAAGCACTCTAATGATTTGAAAACATCCTCACCAACTTCACAAAGAGGAGCCCAAAGTTTTCCTGATTTGACTTTCATATAAAGTTTTAATATATGTTGCTCTTGCAAATGGGCATCCCAAATTCCACATAAATTCATTTTGAATTCAGCGCTTAATCATTGCTAGACAGATCCCTACTCTAGGTAGCCTACTTAATCCATCAAAGAGTTGATCTCATCAAGGTTAGTTCCAAGTGGTGTTTGACTTTGCTTTTTTCTGTTTCTTTTCTGTGTAGGTTGAAGTCACTTTCCTATAAATCTCATGTACAAGATTCCTCTTCACTATAGTTTCTGGCAAAAAGGGTAATTTTCTCTCCTAAGCTTATGACAATTGTAAGTTTAGATTTCTTTATTTTTTTTCTCATTTTAGCATCCCTTTCCCCTTTCCTTTCTTTGTATTCCCAGCAGCTTCTGTACTAGGTTTTTTTTATTAAGTTGTTTCTATTTCACCCTCAACACTGTGTGGAACTCAAGGAGGGATTAGCTCAGAGCAGGAAGCCATTTATGCTCAGAAGCCACAAGCGCCTGATCTGATCAGCTGTAACCTGATGACTAATGTGTGGCTCTGCCCAGCCGGATCATCTGGGGGTCCTGTCATTTTAGATGTGGATGTGCAGTTGTGCTCTCTGTAAAGTGGTTTGCATAGACAGTGATGAGTGTTGGTGTCACCCTTGGTGTGTTTCCTTCTGTTGGTCAGTCCAGAATCTAGATAAGTGACTGGCCATGACTCCAAGCCCAGGACAAGTTCACATCAGGTCTGAAATGGATGTTCTCCCTGTGCACTTACAAGGTAACAGCTAGCTTCAAGGTAGAAGCAGGCTCTTCCAGTGTGGGAAACACCCCTGTAACTGCTCCTTCCTTTCTGCCCAGCTGTCCTCAGATTCATGGGCAATACATGGACCTCTGTCATCTCTTATTTTGTCATTATTCAAATGTTTAAGATGCCATGGGGCAATGGTGAGTTCATTGGGCTAAATCCACATTAACTCTCTGCTCTCAAGGGCCATCTGCTAGAGCTTGGGCAAGAAAACATTTAGACAGACAAGTCAGTAAGATACTGTAGAGTGTGACAAGAGTATCTTAAGTATCTTGACAAGGGTGTTTAAAGGAATAACAGGATACATAGTGGCTGTTGGAGGCCCACCTCTTGGATAGGGTGGTCATAGGAGGTGTCCCTGAAAAATTGACGTTTGAAGGTAGATCTAAGAGAAGTGAAGGGCCCCACCAGGTGAAGATTCAGGGACCATGGATCTGGTAGGGTTGAGGACAATACCAAGTCCCAGCAGGACAGATAAACTTGGAGTACTTAATGTAAAGATAGCCACTGTGGCTTGACTACAGTGAACCAGGAAGCAGTGGTGGAGATGACATGGAAGAGGGGACACCGGGCATGCCCCACAGCCCGACCCACCTGTGTGTCCAACTAGGAAGGTTTCCATAGATGGACACCTAATAGACATGCTGATGGAGAAGACTGGCTGTAAACTCTGATTCAGCAAAATGTTACTCCTCTGTCCCCCAAGAAGAATTTTATTCCTGTAATTATTAGTTGTTTTATTACAAAATTATGCTTTCATATTTTTAATACTAATGTTAAATAACAAAATTTTTATTTTTGTATTTTGAGTGTGTATTATTTCACAGTTCCTGTGACACACTGTGACCTTCATATCACCTTCAGAGAGTTGCCCTTCATATTTCCCGCTGTCCTTCCGGAAGCTAGACGAGAGCTCCTCTTCTGCTCCCTGGAATGACTGCTTCTCCAGCCTGTCCTGACAGGGATGTCCTTGGCCATTGGCAAGGGTAGCTCTTCCTGGTTCCTTTCCTCTTGAGCCACACAGGAAGGGCTCAGTCCTCCACAGAGCAGCTGGTCAGCAGCAGCGCTGATATTCTCTGTGGCCTACAAATGACCTATGGTAGAACCGTCAAGGATGCAGATATCGAAAATACAAATTCTAGAGACTTAGGCTGCACACACTGAATCAGATTATGGGAATGGAAGTTCAGAATGTGGCTTTTATCATATTTCTGAAGTGTTCCAATACAGTCTGAAACTAAGAAAACATATTTATTCTAGATTTCAAAAGATAATTTGTAATTTCTGAGTCTGTACAGAAAATCATATAGAGGTATATCCATATATACACACACAGACATGGGCTTGTGTGGATGTGCACATCCATATATAAAGTCCACATAGACAAGAAATAGTAAGTCAAAAAAGGGCAATAAAAACTATCTTATATTTTATTCAGCACATTCATTAAGCATCTTTTATTCTATGCAGGCACTGTTCTAAGTGCTTGGAATAGAAAGGTTAGCAAATACGTAAATATCTCCGTCTTTGTTAATCAACCAATCAATCCGTGTATGCCTTGACAGTGTTCTTAAAAGGTGATGAATACTATTTGGAAAAACAATGTATAGAAAGGGAACAGGTTGTTCCCATGGTAAGAGGGATTATGAGTGTAAGTGTGGTTCTCTGAGAGGACTTTTCTTTTGCTTCTCCTTCTCCTGGCTTTTTTTCTTTTAAGTGTTCAAACAATTAACTCATGTTTCTTTTTCTCACTTGGTTCTCATGACCTGCAATATATTAGTTCATTTAATCTTAGTATACACATAAAATTATTGCTAAATTTGTCACCATGGCTCTTCAAGGAGCAGATTTTCAAAGGGAAGTACAGCATATTGAAGCATTTCTTCTTTGCCTGTAGCTTTTATGGAACCCCGTCAAAATTCTGTTTTCCAAAGTTATTTAGGGAGTTCCTTTCTTCCTTCAAGGGGGTTATTACTCATTTGTAATGCACTTAGGTTTATTTATTGCGATTTGTGTCCCACCTGGGGTTCCCCCTCCCATCCTGGTTGATTTTGCTTAAATGTTTGATAATGTTTTTTGCTTAACATGGACTTCTGGGTGTATTATTTCATTGCCATGGTTCTAGGAGTCAGAAGCATACAATACAGTAAGCCCAGAAAAGTTTATTCTGAATCCTGCTCTCCTGGTCCCATTCTCCATTTTTCCTGTGTCTTTCCCACCTACCTCATGGAGGAAACCAGTCTGTCTAGTTTCCTTTTTATCCATTCTGGTCTTATTTGGGGCAAACAAGCAGATACATGGGGATTTTCTTACCATCCCATTTTCTTATCAGACAATTTTCTATGCTGATTTTGAATTGATAGTAGTATATCCTGGAAGTTTTCCAAATTGGTTTGTCGAACGCTTCCTTGTTCTCCTGAACAGCCACACTACACTGTTTTTGCGGATGTGCCATTGTTTATTGAACTGCTCTCCTATGAGAGGGTATTTAAGTTGTTCCCAGGTTTTTGCAATTACCCACAATGCTTCGGCGAAGAGCCCAATGCATATGTGTTTTCATATTGCTGGGATGCACCTTCAGGGTAGATTCCTAGAAGTAGAACTGCTGTGCGAAAATCCATGTGCGTATTATTTTGTGAGAATTTGCCAAATTCCCCTCCACAGGGGCTACACCCGAAGGCTTTCCCATCAGCAACGCGAGTCCTGTCTTCCCACAGTCTCGCCAGCAGAATGTATTGTCATGATGTTTAATTTTTACCAGTCTCATAGGCAATGAATTCTATGTCAGTGTTTCCTTTTTTGTTTCACTAATTAGGAGTGATTGGATTGTCATTTGTTTAAGGAGAGTGTGAGTGCATGTGTGTGTGTGAATTATGCCTGTATTTCCTCATTTTTTAAAAATCAGCTTTTTGTGTTTCAATTTTTTCAGATTTCTTTACATATTGGTGACACATACGTATGGAAGTCTATTCCACTTTGATTGTGACACACACCACACATATTTCCTCCCAATTTTCACCTGTCCTTTGATGTCATGCATGGTTTTTCCCAGGTGTATATTTAAATGGGATGGCATTCTTCATCCTTTCTCATTTGGCCTTTGGATTTGAAATCATGCTTAGGAAACCCATCTCTGTACCATGGTTGGAGTGGGGCTTATCCAAGTTTCCGTCTGGTTCTTGTGTCAGGTTTTACACTGAGATCCCTATCCATTTGGAGTTTATTCTTCACATATAATGTGAATTATGGATCCAATTTTATTTTTTTTTCAAAATGACTACCCAGTTGTCTCAATGAGATAGGGGTCTCACAGGCAGTCAGTCAGGGTTAGGAAAGAGGTCACAGGAAAAGCCATTTTGAAATAAGATAAACTAGCAAAACAGGGTGAACTCGCTGAACCACATCACCACCCAATCTTGAGAGTGGAACTTGAAAAGGAAACAGGGTATCCATAGTTAGACCCTGAAATGGCTGAATAAGAAAGCCCCATTAACAGCTAGAAACCAATCAGAATAGGGTGCAATAATTTCTCTAAAGAACCCCATAAAAGAAAGCGTGCCATAGAACTCAAATGACAACCCTGCCCCTCTGGTGGGCTGAGCGGGAGTTCCATTTAGTAAATCTCCTTGCTTGCTAACCTTATAGTGTTCGTGGTGTTCATTTCTGCAGTAACAACAACATAATTTATTAAAATGTCCTTTACCCTAGTCTTCAAGAGGCCACCTGCCCTGTGTAATTCCCAGTCCCAAAGGTTCTTGGGTCTGGTTCTGGGCTTTCTCTTGGGATCCACTGGTCTGTTACCTACTCACGTAGCCATGCCAAACTGATTTTATTTTGGAGACTTTAGAGAATGTTTTGATGTTTGCAGGCCTAGACCTCCTCAGAGGCTTTCTCTCAGTTATTTCACTTTTCCTGGATGTTCTTGTATATTTTGTTTTTCCCTCTGAAATTTAGTGTCAATTTGTGACTCTGTGAAATAACTCACAAATGGGAAACTTAGGTGTAAGTTTAGAAGGGTATAGAACAGGTTGGGGGAAAGGGAGGACAAGGAAATGACAGTCTCTCTCCCTTAGATTCTGACAATCTGGAACGCAGCAGTTCTCGGGTGCCGGTGTAGACAGGTGGGGACCCCTTTTTGATTCCCTGGGTATTGGACAGATTCTGAGACTAGACTGTGACTGTGACCATCAGTGCTCCTTCCCAGGAAGCTGGGCAAGCAGGTTTGGCCATTGTTAATCATGGGTTCAAAGTAGTTCTGCACGAATATGCTTTTTCTCCTCTTGGCACAAATTCCCAGGACAGCAAATAGAGAAGGTTGAAGTGAGTTATGGAGTCCTGAACCATCTCAGGGTTGCCCCAGCTGGATGCTGCCTGCAGCTCTTGAGCAGACTTGCCTCCTACCTCCTTCTGCCTCCTCGCTCTCCTCTGTATCCACGTCCATGATGCCTCTCAGGACTTCCTTCCTCTTCCCAGCCCACGTTACTCTTCCTACCCAGCCTCCAGACCAACACACGCTTTATCTGGACAAGTGAGCTCATATCCTAAGTTTTCTCTTTGTCTTTCTCCCTCCAGCTAGAATAATTTTTTGACAATACTGGGGATTGAATCAGGGGTATTTTAACACCGAATTTCACCACATTTTTCATATTTCAAATTATTTCAAGGCAAAGTCTTGCTAAGTTGCTGAGGCTGGCCTCAAATTTGTGATTCTCCTTCCTCAGCCTCCTGCATTGCTGGGATTACAAATATACACCACTGCATATGGCCAGAATAGTCTCTATATACTTGGATGACACCCTTGAGTGGCTTGTGACTCTTCTTGGGCTAATGTCCAAAATCTTTGCATAGTTTACAAGGCTCTGCACCATCAGGCCTCTGCTCAGCTCAAATGTCACTACCCTTGTCACTATTTCACTGCCACTCTGGATTCCCTCCAATTTCTAGAAAGAGTCCTGCTCCTTCCTGCAGGTTCTTCCAGGGATTTAACGTCTTCTCCACATTTGCCCCTCAGCTGGGTGGCCCCACTGATCCCTTCACCCATCATCAGACGAAGGCCTCTCCTTGCCTGGCCTCTCTGTGTCTCTGTCCACCAATGCACATGCACTCATTGAACTGCCGGCTCCTCCTGACTTCATGCAATGACCTGACACCCACTGACTGAAGGAAGAGAGGAAGAAACAAAGAAAGCACCACTGATTCCCAAGCTGAAAGTTCCTGAGAGCCGCGAAGTGCCACATCTTCAGTGTTTGGGGTGATAGCGTTGATGGGGTAGTTGCCGCAGAAAAATCAAATGAAGTTTACTTACTTGCAGATAGACTCATTTAGATTTATGAATTTAAAATGCATACCTTTTTTATACAGCCCTCTATAATTACTGTGGTTTGGATTACAACTTGCCATTTGAGGTTTTTATTTCAAGCTCTCAAATAACAAAAGGGGACCATTTCTTACATTATCTCCAATGCTGCCAGGTGTTCTTCCATCATCAAATTGTTAAAGAAAACACACAAAACATATGTTTTCCATTGTTCTCGGCATAATCTGGAGCTATAGAAATGCAGGACGCTTACATTCTCAGCAGAAATGAGCCAGTATGAAATATTCATAAGCCTGGTGTTTGTGGTTATTAAGTAAAGGCCAATCGTGGGGAGTTTGTCATTTTTAAAAAATATGTAGCTATTTATTAGAGCACTGAACATTTGCTATATCATTGATCTCATGATAGTAGAAGCTGAGATGCTCTTCAAGAGATACACTGAAGACTCTTGAAAATAAAGGACAGAAGAATCTTAGGAAACACAAACACATTCAGGAATTGGCACAACCAAAGCCTACCATCTTTGATGTCTTAGAAAGGTCTCTACATTGTATTCATTTTAACTTCCAGTGGAAAAGGAGATCATCAGCCTTTGAGCTTTGGAAACAGTGAGAATTAGTGCTGAGTCTTCTTGGGTCACATATTAGTTCTGGTGATATTGGGCAAATTACTAAAGTTTACTTAGCTTCAATAGCCCTGATCTTCAGAATGGCAACAGCAATAGAATGAGCCTTCTAGAATGACAGCCAGCAGTGTGGGCAGTAATGCAATGCCAACTGTTTATCTTAGGGTCTCCCCACACAACACTCACTTAAAGCCCATTAGATATCATTTTACTTTGATTGATTATTTCGTCTAATATTTTCTCCTGCAAATTGCTAGGCTAATCCATTAGAAGTGGAAGCCATGTGGGGCAAGCCCCAGTCAACAACTTACTGAGGTCAGACCTAGAGCAGATAGTGTATAGATTTGAATTTTAAAAAGCTGAAGCTCACAGATGGCTCTGCTACATTTTTATCTCTGAATCTCTAGATAGGTAATGGTATTTCATATTCCTGATCTATAAAATGAAGATAATGATAATAGTTGTGTTGTTTGTATATATTTAGTGAGATCTTGGAAATCAAAATATTTTATGTGATAATATTCAAAGAATGGCAGATTTAGTCTGTTTAATTCTTTTGTTTCACAAATATTTAGTGAGTGGTGCTCTTTGATAGGGTCATTCTGAGTTGCTTCCGAGTGGAAATATATGTCCTATTTCAGCAAGCCATCTCCAGATCTATTAGTAAGAGGACACAAGGCTTTTGGGTGTTTTAAAACTAGAAATCTACTGTTATAAATATATTAGTTGATGATACCAATATGAGCACAAAATATAAATATAAAAATATGTAGTGAACTATGGTGAGGCTTAAGTACCGTTTAGAATAGCAAAGTATAGGAAACCCCTAAGACATTACTAGGAGTACACAGGATGAATTACTGGGATACACAATGCAAAGGAATAGTATGCAGCTTTCACAAAGAACAAAGCTGGCCTAAATGTAAGGCAGTGTCTCATGCACAGAGAGAATATGCAGAGTGTTTGGGGGCACATGATCTAGAGCACTTGAATTGGAATCACACTCGACTCCCTATGGAGTTACCTCTCCCAGGGGACTGCATAGGGATTATGTGAGAAGTGAGCGCAGCTTCCAGTTTAGAATACACACTGTAAATATGTCAATTTCTGCTGTTATTCTTATTGCCATCTGTTTTGTTCAGCTGCTTTTTATCTGTTGTGACCAAAAGACCTGACAAGAACAATTTTAAGGAGCAGAAGTCTGTTTTAGGGCTCATGGTTTCAGAGGTCTCAGTTGAAAGACGGTCTAAATGTGGTGGAGGGAAGCGTCTCAGGAGGTGATCAGGAAACAGAGAGAGAAACTCTATTCCCTAGATACAAAATATATACCCCAAAGTCACGCCCCCAATGCCCCCCTCCTCCAGGCACTCCCTACCTTCAGTTACCACTCAGTTGATCCCATTAGGGTGTTGATCAGTGGCTGGGTTAAGACTCTCATAACCCAATCATTTCACCCCTGAACCTTCTTGCATTGTCCCACATGTGAGATTTTGGGGGACACCTCATATCCAAACCATGACATCATCATTAAGATTACTGCAGAGGACTATTTCAAAGGCATGCTGGTAAGTGGCATCCAGGATGCATGGGTGGCCACTCGCTACTGACTATGTCAAAAAGTATTGTTAGAGGATGGGAAATACCTGTTTGAATGAAAACATGCTTTATGGAAGAACTTTGGAGAAATTCACCAGTTGTTACCTTTTTGCAGGGTAAGTGGAAAACTGGGTGATGTGGTAGGAAGAGCAAATGATGCTTAATTTGAATAGAATTTTAATCCATTTGAAATATTGACCATACACACATAGCACTTCAAAAAAAGAAAGAAAGAAAGAAAGAAAGAAAAGCTAAATAAGCAATTATATACCATTGTATATGATCTGTAGTGTTGTTATGTTGTTGGCATCTCTCCCACATGGGACACATTTGTGTGTGTGTGTGTGTGTGTGTGTGTGTGTGTGTGAGATTGCTGGGTGCGTTGGTACCTCAGTCCCCCAGGGTTCGTTAAGCAGGGTAAAAACCCTGCTTAAATCCTCAGCAGGGCATTGAATACTTTTCATAATTAAAGGTCCTACAGTGACTTGGGAAGGGTTTGCCAGGCAGAATGGCCAACAGCTCACAATCAGGCTCGGCAGCAGTCACGTGGCTGCCTGTGGGAGGCCCCAGAGAGCCTCCTGAAATAGGGTCAACTGGAGCCTGTCTCAGTATATTTACAAATGGCCTTTATTAAAAGGGGTTGCTTCTTCAAGGCCTCTGATGTTATTAAACTAAAGGGAAAAGAAAGTTTCAAAAAAAAATTAAAGCAGCCACCCTCTCCACCCTCATTCAACAGCACATCAATTTATGTAAATTGTTTGTTACAAGTCGCCGCAGAGTCACTTAAAACATTCATTTAGCTGTGTGGGCGAAGCCTCCAGGCTCCCAGCGTTTGTGCTGTATGGGGGAGGGGAGGAAGCTTCTCTGTGCCTCCTGGCTTTCAAAAGGTTTTTGGAAAAATGTTTTCCATGAGGAATTAGCACACACAACCTGAAGCCAGAGACCAGGGACCTCTCTTCTGTACTGCGACCAGCAAGACAGCTGATCCTCATGGAGCCATCTGTGCTCTCTCTCTGCTTCGCTGAGAGCTCCCCTGCTCTCCGCCAGCTGCTGATGCATGGGGTCCCTGGCCATGCAGGTGAAGGCACAGGGTTTGCTTTTGTGGGACATACCCATAACCGCAGGTCCTTCCCTCAGGGATGTCTAGGAGAGGCAGCTGACCTTGCCCTCTGCAGGGATGTGCATCAGGCACCTGCTGGGCCATGGGGTCTGAGCACCATTCCTCTTCTGCTCTAGTTCTGCAGACAGAGCTGGGTTCTAATGGAGGCTCTTGCTAGTGGGCTCTGAGCACACTGTCTAACCTTTGTGCTGCGTTTTTCAAACCTGCATGGGGGGCATGAGTCAATGCATTCAACTAATAATCTGTGCTGATGCTAAGTCTCTTTGCAGGACTTGGGCTTCTAGGGGAAAAAGAGGCCAATAAAGAGCCCCTTTCTAGCACAGGAATGGGATATTTTTCCTCAGAGTACTGATATGATAATGATGGTGACCATATCAAACTATGAATTCTCTCTTCCTCTCTCCATTCCTCTCTCTCTCTCTCTCTCTCATTTCACTTTAGAAAACCAGAGCATATACTTTTCTTGCTTATCCAAGCCAGAATCTAAATATCCAAATATGCAGCTTTTCTACAAGATAAATGTGAGTCAGCTGCAGGACAGGAATGTTCCCATAGCACCCGGATTTCCCAGTCTGTGCTGACATTTCTCTGACCCAGCACCAGGCCTGACCTTGCTGGACGGGGCCTACAGTGTCTCTTGAATCATTTGTGTTGTTAACCATATTTTGAATATGTTCAACTCCATGCCTGGCTTTTGATGGCCTTAATAGGCTTTCTTAGGGGTCTTGTGATGGAGAAATTGTCTTCCAAATTCTTTTGGTACCCCCTGCACACTCTACCTGGCAGGTGCACCAGCCACACAATGCATTCAGCAATAATTAACCTCGAAAAGCCTAAAACCGCATGCTGTTTGAGCACCTGGGAGGGAGTTAGCTGAATGCCCATATTAGCTTGAAATTCAGATTGAAGAAAAAAGGAACACCTGCTTTTGACATTTTAGAGCATTTGTGCAAATCTGCGGGCACACTCTGCATGCCCTGGTGAGGCCCAGCCCAACCTTGCTACCTGGCTCTCTCTATTTCTTTCCACTGTGAGTTATTATCCTCCCAGGAACTTACCCACATTCCATTTTCATTGTCATTCCAAACCACATATTCATTTTGGATCTCTGGAAGCCCAAGGTCATGTCACAGAATAAAATCAAATTAACAGAGGGTCAAACATGCAGAACAGCGAAGGCAGACATCATGTGAAATCTTTAGCAAAGGTCAAACTTTGAACAGTTTATGTAAACGTAAGGAAGGAGAATGCAGAAGAGGACTACTGAAGGACCGAATGACCAACCCTGAGTCACCTTAGAGAACCCACTGGGTGCATAGGAGGCACTCGAGTCAGGTTTGAATGATTCCATAGGGTGACCCACTGCCCTGGTTGTCTGCGATGTATGATTTTCAGTGCTAATCTTAGGAATTTTCTAGGAAAACTGGACAAATTGGCCACCTTAGATTAGCATGCACTGACTTTGGAAATTTCTAATAGCTCATACTTGCAACGAGCACTCTGTGATAACCCATGACTCAGGTAGGACTGGGTCCCCATCCCTCCTCCTCTTTCCAGACATATAAGTTCAAAGCACAAGTCCGTATTGTGTCCCTCATGGACAATGTGCTTGAGGGTAAAGGGATGGGGAAGGGAAGAAAGAAGTGTTGCCCTTTGATATATTCAACGCAGCCTCTCTTTCCTTTTATTCTCTTTTTAGGCAAAGAAATGTGGACCCAGACATCTAAGAGCTTTTAAAATATAATTTCAAAGGCAGGGCTGATTCTCTGAAAACCCATCAAATGCACTTACAGCAGTCCCTACCCAGCAAATGAACGTGCTGCCTTGACCAGGATGATGGCCATATCCTCAGGGGCATGCAGATGCACAGACTGGGCTGGACGCAGCCAATGTCACTGAAAGCAGAAAACACAGAAGCTTCTCACACTGGCCCTGGAGTATGTGTATTATCCTTGCAATTAAGAAAATGTGAGCCATCGAAGACAGAGAGGGAAAACAGAAATGAAATCAATGTATAAGGAAAAAAAAATCCTGTTGCTGCATTTATAGTCTAGAGAAAAAGAGAAAAGTCTTCAAGGTGAGAAAGGAAAACCCGAACAGAGTTCAGCAATCCCTCCAGGGCATCAGCAAAATGAAGCAAGAGACTCCTACTTGGAAGATAATGCAGACATCGATGCCCAAAGCTAACAAAGAAAAGTTCTGGGTTGGATATCACAGAGTTACTAGGCAGCCGAAAACATAAAAATAAAATAAATCCCAGGATCAAATTATACAGCTGGGTGGCCCACCTTACTCTGGGAATTCTAAACAAAGAGGTGCCTGGGACAGGAGACATGTGGCTCCTGGACAAGGAGCTTGTGGCTGTCCTACCAAAGCAAGTGAGGCTTCCTGGCTGCCCTGACTTGGGGGCACACCTCTAATCTGTTTTATTTTTTATTAGAACTCAGCAGCAGCTCTATAAGAATAGGAAATGCTCGACTGGGCTTACGTCAAACAACGTCATCCAACGTCATCATCCATGGAAAATTCCTGCCTTGTTCCCTCGGAGGACAGTAAATCATCGGGTCACTTTAATAAAGGGGAAGCTGGAACAGCAACCAGCAGAAACAAGAACAGAATAGAGCAGGCAAAACCTCAACTGCTTTCCTAGGTAACAACCCTGTATAAAACTGACAATGAGAACTGGTACCTGATTCTTGCGTTCTAGCAATTGCAGGTATAAATTAAGGTGCATTTAAAATGCTGCTTTAAAATATCAGATGTGTCTTGGGTGAGGTGAGGATGTGCCTGGATTGTACCTTGTGTCACACAATGTCCAGGCTGCTTCCTCCTAGTGAAATATTCTGGAATGCATATTTGAAATCTGACAGCTACGTATTGAATGCCTCTAGTAAATGCTGAAATCATCTGAGCACTGTCGACAGAGTGAAAAAAGCAGACAAAATTTCTGCTTTTATGAAACTTTATATTACGATTGGTAAAACAGATTGTTTAAAAGTAAGTAGCATATACATCTTATATAAGCACTATAGAGAAAAGAAAGAGTAAAGCAAGGGAAGTAAGTAGTTTGTGATAAGAGCCCCTGTGTTTGCCATGCTCCAGGTGCTACTGGGAGGCCATCTTTGGACTGAGGTACTGTCCATGGAGTGGGGAGTAGATTGATGGATGGATGGATAGGTAGATATGTTTTCTTACTGAAATATATTTTGAAGGTAAAGTTGACACAGCATGGCTTCTTTTTTTTTCTAATATAGAAATCCCATATATTTGATTCCTGTCTCTCTCTTTCTTTGTGTGTGTATATGTGTATATATATGTATATTATATATATTTATGATGGCCTTTGTTGGGTCCCCTGTGAAATTAAGTGAAAATGACATATTGCTGACCACAGAGACAGTAGAGAGTTACCCCACCACGTTATGCCTCTAGGATTTATTTCACTTATCACATCCATTCACTCATTTCTTTTACAAGTGTTTATTTAGCTTCTAAAGCTCTTTAGCACAGCTCAGGGGGCTCTCACAGGAAGGAAGACTCTGAATCCATTGGTGTCAGTGGAATATGAGGAGCAGCTGGCAGGTCACCTGTGGGAGGGAACGGGGTAGGGCAGAGTGTGGGATGGGGAGCACAGGGCACCTACGGGGGCCTGGGACCATATGATCTTTGGTGCCACTGGGAGAATGAGGTTTCTCACAAGCTCTCCAAAGACAACGTTCCTTGCTACACACAGATTTGGGACCCCTCCCTGGGGGCTGCTGACCCAGTGGGTGCATGGAGGAAGGGCCTGTGTGTAGGTCCACGGTACCCAGGGATTGTGATCACTGGGGGTTTGAGAGCTACTCTCCTAGGAGACAAAGAAGGGGACAGGGGAGGGGCCTCTGGGTGGATAGGATGGAAAGGGTCACATGTAGGATGTGTGCGTGGACACAAGCAGGGACTTACCTGCCAACAATCAAGTCCTTCCTAAACAAGAAGGAAGGGAAGAATGGAGGGAGAGGTGAGGAGATAGAGCTGGGGTAGTTGTACCTTATTTTGGCAAGAATAAATAAAAAGGAACTACCACAACACCACACACACACACACACACACACACACACACACACCTACTACTTCATAAATAAAGAACATTTTAAATAAAAGGTCAAAAGATACAATCTCACAAAAGAATAATAAAATCATTATGTTCCTTTTCAGTTACCACCGTAACAAATTATCACCCATTTGGTGGTTGAGAGTGGAACCACCTGATTGTCTCACAGCTCTGCTGACGTGAGTCTCTCTAGAACAGCCTTCATTCTGAAAGCTCTGGAAGGAACTTTGTCTCCTTGCCTGTCCAGCATGGAGAGGCTGCTCCGGTTCATTGGCTCATGGTACCTTCCTCCATCTGCAAGTCAGCTGTGATGGTCCCAGTCCTTTCTACATCCCATCTCTCTGACCTTCCTTCTGTGCACACACCTGCTTCTTCAACCCAACCTGAGAGAGGTTCTCCCCTTTGAAGGACTCAGACGATGCCATGGGACACAGTTGGAGGACCTAGGATGACCTCCCATCTCAAGACACTTAACTCAGCCCCATCTTGCAATGGAAGGTAGCATAACTATAGACTCTACAGACAGAAATTGGGGAGGGGGTGTTTCCTTTTGTGGGCCACAAATACGTCAAATTGAAATATTCTAGCTTTATGGAAATCTCCTTTCATTGTCCTGAGCTTTCTGACCTCCTTTTGGACAAGTGATGGCCCCATCTGGAAGCTTCAAAAACCCATGTTGAGGACCAGAGGCACCACATTCAGAGAAGGGCTCTAACTCAGGAATAAAGGCTCGCATTTCTTTTAGTAAAGAAGAGTATTCTACAAATACACAGTTAACTTACCCAGTATACTATATACGAGTAGAGGTGGCCTAATTTTTTTTTATTCTCAAAGTTTACAATTTTTTTCAGTGTTATTTTTGTACTCAACATAAATTGATGTTCTTAAGAATGAAGGTTTTCAGTAACTCTTCCCGAGTTCGTTGCCAAAAGCTTTGCCTTTGGCAAGCCACAGAGCTCAAGCCTGCACATGCAGCATGTCGAAGTCAGTGTCCTTCCCCTCCCCTGCCTGTGGAAGATCTGCCTTTTCAGAGGAAGGCTGTGGGTTTGTGTTGATGCAGACAGAAAAACCCAGTTAGCACAAAGCCGGCCTGTGCCAGTGTGTTAGTCTTCTCTTCCAAACGGGAAAAAATTAAATAATGTCACACTGCTTAATAAATGAATCTGAAAGGAGTGAAGGGCTTCATTTAGAGGCAAGAAAAAGAGCAGAGAGATACATGACATTGTTTAATAGCTGAGAGAAATGGCTGAGCGCAGCACAAGTCCTGTCCCCTCTATCATTTCAGGATTTGCTAGATTTGTTTTACTCCTTTGTGACAGATGAAGTTTAATAAAGTCTATTTATTTCGATGGTTTCCTTTGACTTTGGTTTTAAGTCACTTTCCTCCAACTCTCAATTTCCCTGGGACTCCACAAAACCATCACTTAGCCCAAAAGTGAAAGAGGGACGAGAAGTTAAGACCACCCGGGTCCCTGTGCCCCTGGTACTGGCTGGTTGGTTTGGATCCAGCACAGGGAAAGAGGGGCGGGAAGCAGAAGGTCTGTCTTCCATGATTCCCCAGTGGCTCCCCTTCCCACGTCATCTTCTGAATGAGTCACGGCAGTCCTTCCTGTCTTCCCACATACAGCCCACAGGGTAGCTACTCATGGGAAATCTAGCTTTTTAAGATAAAATGTACAACAGAGTATGAAGAAGAAATTAATTATTCAGACATTACTGTCCATCATTAACTTCTTGTGATGGCTAATTTTATATATCAGCTTGGCTGAGGGAGGAGGGAGCTGGTAATAAATCCTAGTGGGTCTCTGAGAGTGTTTCTGGAAGAAAGTGATGTTTGAATCAGTAAACTGAGTTAGATTTTAAACATAAAGTTTAAGACAAAGAAGTGTTTTGAGAACCTGAGGCCATCCGTGTTTGAGTGAATTCCTAAAATAATAAACACTCATTGTAAGAAATAAAGTATGAAAAAATAAAAATAGAAATGAAAAAAAAAAACCAGCTCCAAACCCAACAGGGAAGAACAAATCATCACCTGAACCTTGTTCCAGATCTCCTGCTTTGAACCTAAGTGGACAGCTGGACAATGGGTGGACAAGATTGGAAGGAAGGAAGAGTACCCTGAGGAATTGTGATAGATGAGTTTTAAAGGAATTTTTATTTGTTTTAATTAGTTATACATGACAGTGGATTGCATTTATGCACTTTGATGTATCATACATAGATGGGATATAATTTCTCATTTTTCTGAGTGTACATGTTACAGAATCATATTGGTCATGCAGTCACATATACACATACAGTAATAATGTCTGCTTCGTTCTACTGTCTTTCCTATTCCAGCATCCCCTTCTCATCCCTCCTATCACTTCCCTCTACCTAATCTAAGGTAACTCTATTCTTCCCCAGTGCCCCCCGACTCAAGGTGGATCAAAGACTTGGGCACTAGAACAGAGACCCTGTGCCTAATAGAAGAAAAAAAATAGGCCCAAATCTTCACCATGTGAGCTTAGGATCTGACTTCCTTAACAAGACTCCTAAAGCTCAAGAAGTAAAATCAAGAATCAATAAATAGCATAAATTAAAATGCTTCTGCTCATCAAAGGAAACAATAATGAGGAGAGAGCCTACAGATTGGGAGAAAATCTTTATCACATGCATCTCTGATAAAGCATTAATATCTATATAAAGAACTCAAATTTAACACCAAAAAAACAAATAACCCAATCAATAAATGGGCTAAGGAACTGAAGACACTTCACAGAAGAGGAAATACAATTGATCAACAAATATATGAAAAAGCGCTCAACATCTCTAGCAATTAGAGAAATGTAAATCAAAACTACTCTAAGATTTCATCTCACTCCTGTCAGAACAGCAATCATCAAGAATACAGGCAACAATAAGTATTAGTGAGGACGTGGGGAAAAAGGAACACTCATACATGCTGGTGGACTGTATGATGTATGTATGGTGTATGTATGATGTATGTATGTATGTATGGTGGTGCAACCACTATGAAAACCAGTATGGAGATTCCTCAAAAATTTGGAATGGAACCACCATTTGATCCAACTATCCCACTCCTTGGTTTATACCCAAAGAATTTAAAATCAGCAAACTACAGTGATGCAGCCACATCAATGTTTATAGCACATCAATTCACAATAGTTAGACTATGGAACCAACCTCGATGTCCCTCAATAGATGAATAGATAAAGAAAATGTGGTATATATACTCAATGAAATATTACCCAGCTTTAAAGAAGAGTGTGTCTTAAAAAATTGTGCTCTATATGTGTAATATGAAATGAATTGCATTCTGTCATCATGTATAACAAATCAGAATAAATAAAAAATAAAAAGAAGGATGAAATTATGACATTTGTCAGTAAATGGTTGGAGTTGGAGAATATCATGCTAAGCGAAATAAGCCAATCTCACAGAACCAAAGGGCAAATGTTTCTCTAATACGGATGATTTTTTAAATACAAAATTTAAGTATTTTGTTAAATATAAAAGGAAGAAACAAACAGAAGATAAAGTTATTCAAATGCAAATCAATGATTCCACCTCCAAATAGGCACTCTCAACCTCCCTAAAATTCAGAAATATTATACATAACATTAGTAATCTGTAGTCATTTTTAACCTGCAGTTTAACAATTCTAATTTAATGAGTTGAATGGTCGACTCTAAGATTTATTTTGACCCCCTTTGCTTCTTTCTAATTTGTTATTCAATCATTATAGTATTTTCACTTTTTTAGGTTTTTAGGTTTTTCACTTTTTCACACACTCCAAATGTAATTTTTGTAGTGTTTATCATTAATTTTATATTAATATTCACAGAGATACACTCAGTGCAAACCATCAATCAGTCCTTTGCCATTTCCATTTGAAATGCTAGATTAATATCTGGAATGGCTGGATTGCATTTACAGGTAGTTTTGCAACAGGGACTGTCTGGGAGTTGCAAATTGAGACGGTTGGCCTCTTCCCTTGATAGCGGAACACCTCATTGTGTATAAGATGTTGTGCCCAACATCTTCCTTCAAAGCTCTATTAGCTCCTCAATTTTCTTCTGAATGATGTCCCCACCTGCCTCCATTCCACCCTGAGTCCTTGCTAAAGCCATAATCACCTGACTGATTCTGACACATACCTCCTTTAAATGCAGAGTTCATTTTTGCTCCATGTAGAGTCTGTGCCTTATTATGATTAAGTCATAAAATCATTCAATTGGCAAATGCTTGTGGAGTATATAGTACACGTCACACACTGGACTGAGCACTGAGCTCACACTGGACTAGGCACATAAGGGAGGCAGGATCCTGTCCAGGCCCTCAGACAGACGGCGCCCCCTGGAGGGGAGTACAGTCAAATAAAAAGACAACCGAAAGATAAGATATACTATATTACAGGGCTGCAATAGAGAGACCTTTAGGGTGCTGAAAGAGAATAGGATCCACTTTCACATGCATTTTTATTATCATCTTTTACTTCCTCTCATGGAAAAATGGAAAAAGACTGGGGGAGGGATGGTGAATTTTAAGGTCACCAAACAGATCAAATGTCCCTGAAAGAGTTTCTCAAAACTGGCACTGTTGACATTTTGGGAGAGCTGGTTTTTTTGATGTGGGGGCTGCACCATGCACTTTTGGTTATTTTAGGGCACCCCTGGCTTTTACTCAGTGGATGATGGTAGAATCTTAAGCATCACTAAGGTGACAGACAAGAGCTCTGTCCTATGCCAGTCTTTGCTTGCTTTCCTTGTTCAATACAGCATCAGCTCTGGGCTTATTATATATGGACTGTAGTATGTGGAGGACTGTTCCTTCAGTGCCTGTTTAGTTCAGCATCTTTTTCATGAAGCAATGTTGAATTTCATCCAGTGGTTTTTCTTTGAACCTCCTTTTTTTTTTTTTTTGGTTTTATTTGTTAATTGTCTTACGGAGTGGAGACACCTGCTGGTGAGTTATTTTTGTCCTTTTGATTCACTTGCCCACCTCTTGTTATCCTCTTGGAAGGTTAGGAGGGTGAGATTGATGAACTTATTATCTGTAAGCCTCCACGTTGCTGTCACTCTGAGAAATGACATTGTTCTAAGTTGATGGTGGGGGGTCCCCATGTTCTGGTCATCAACTGTGCTGCTCAGCAAATCAACAGTGTACGTTCTCTCTGCAGCACTGAGTAACTGCATATGTTATTATTATTAATATCTTTATCTTATTTCCCTGGTTAAATACATCACAGTTGATATTTTCATGGTATGACCCAAGGAGTTCATTGGTCAAAAAAGTGATCTGAAGTGGGTGTCCTGGCAGATAGTCTGGTGATGATCAGTGGGCAGATTAAATCCACACCTCCAATTCCTGACACTGACAAAATAATTATAATAAAATACAGCCTGTGGAGTTTCATCTTCAAACTGATTGAAAGTGGGGGGGGGGGAAACAAAATTGCTAAATGTTTGCATGAAAGACAACATTTTGTCAAATTGAAGCATTCACATCCTGTGTTTTAAAGGAGATATTAATTTCATGGGCTTTTTTTCTCAAAAAGGTACTCAAATTTTGTGTCATCATTTGCAGCTGGGCATATAAATCTATAAGTGTGCTGAACTAGACATTACAGAAAAGTGAGAGTGAATTAATTTCTGCTGTTTCATTTCATAAATTAGAGTAAGAAGAAACTGTCCAAGGCCAAAGTGCTAATTTATTTAACACTGTTGAGAGCTGTGTTCTGCACGCTTTACAAATGCTAATTCATTTGATTTTCATATCAACCCTCTGAGGTAATGCTTATTTTTTATTCTTATTTTTCAAATGAGAAAAGAAAGGGACAGAGAGGTTAAGGAACCTGGTCAATGTCACAGGGCAAATGCACAGTGTAACCTGGATCAGAGCAGCTAGTCTGGGCCCAGGTGGGTCTCTGTTGTCAATCACTTATGGCTCTCTCTCAACAAAAGGAGCCTCAAGTTTGTAATCCTGAACAAATCGATTGCAATTAGAGTTATATTTACACATGTAGTATAAATCCTACGTAGATTTATAGGCACTATTTTGAGGAAAACTCACTTTCACTTCCAGGATGCAATTGACAGTTGTCTGGAAGCACCCACAAGGCTCAGGGCACACCTCTAGCAGTCCTCAGCCTGAGATTAATGCTGCGCCTGGGACTAGGGACAAGGGCTTTCCCAGTCTTATTTATTGAGTCCATGCAAGGGGCCTTGGACGCTCTTTCCAACATACAAGAGCTTTTTTAGCCCGTACCCTTGGGCCCTTTGCTCTACCTAGTGTCAATAAATGCTGGATAATGTGAATTAGTTTAATTTTACAAACAATGTACTAAGATACAAGCTAGTGTAATTTATGATTAGTCATTTCAAGTTTATGGTAATTACAGATTTGCACACAGCTGTAAGAAGTAGCACAAGCTATACCCCGTACCATGTACCCAATTTCCTCTGTGGCAGGATCTCGCAGAACTATGGAACAGCATCACAACTGGGACATTGGCACTGACACAACAGTCCCTTGGCCTAGGATACCTCAAAGTGACATAGGTCCCTTCCATAGACCTATCCCTCCAGAACTCCTGGCAGTGCCTAATCTGTCATTTATTTCCATAATTTTATGACAACTAAAATGCTATATAAATGAAATCATACAGTACAAAATCTCTGAGGTCTGGTATTTTCATTCAGTATATTTCTCTGGAGATTCATATGAGTAGCTCGTTTCTTTTCAGTGTTGAGTAGTATTCCACAGATGTACCATATTTTGGTTAACCACTTTCATGTTAAAGGACATCCGGCTTATTTTTAATTTAGAGGTTATTCCAAATAAAGTTGCTCTAAACATTAATATGTAGGTTTTTGTGTGAACGTAGATTTTCTTTTTCCTGGCATAAATGCTCAAAGTTGGGATTTATGGGTAATGTAGTAGTTGCATGTTTAGTTGATGAAACATCCCATCAGCAATATGAGCTCCCTAGTTTTTCTCTGTCCTTGATAGTATTAAATTTTGTAACTAATTTTTTTAATATTTATTTTTTAGTTTTAGATGGACACAATATCTCTATTTTATTTTTTTAATGTGATGCGGAGGATCAAATCCAGTGCCTCACACATGCCAGGCGAGCGCGCTACCATTTGAGCCACATCCTAAGTCCTGTCACTATTTTTTACTCCAGTCATTTGACTATATGTTTCCTGATTTTAATTCTTATTTTCATGATGCCAGTAACCTAAAACACTTTCTTTTTTAATTTTTGTTTTAGCTGTAGTTGGACACAATACCTTTATTTTATTTACTTATTTTTATGTGGTGCTGAGGATCAAACCCAGGGCCTTGCACAAATAAGGTGAGTGCTCTACCTCTGAGCCACAACTCCAGCCTCTCAAACACTTGTATATGAATATTTGCTATTTGTACATCCCTTTTGATGAAATACCTCTTCAATTATTTTGCTCATTTTCTAAATGGACTTTTTAAAAAATGTTTTCTGAATGTTCACTATATATTCTTTTTCTTTGTCAGATACGTGGCTTGCAAATATTTCCTGGCAGTCTTTCTTTCCTCTTTATAAAGACTTTTGCAGGAAAGTGTTTTTAATTTTAATGATGCTCAGTTTATCGATTTTCCCTTTTATGGACTGTGCTTTTAATGCCAGGTCTATGAACTTTTTGCCCAGCTCTAAATCATGAAAATTTGTCTTTATTTCTTTCCTTAAAAGTTTTAGGTTTCAGGTTTTACATTTACAGCCATGTCTATTATAGATAATTTTTGTACAAGGTGGTGACATAGATCAAAGTTCATTTTCTCCTTCTTTTTTTTTTCTCCCTTGATATTGTTATTTCAGAATCATTTACTGAAAAGACTATCTTTCCTGCACTGAATTGGTTTTGCACTTTTGTCCCAAATGATCGGACACATGTGTGCGGGTCTGTTGCTGGATTCTGTTCGGTCCCTTTGCTCTGTGTCTGTCTGTCCTGCCAGTACCCAAAGGTCGTGGTTACTCTGACTGCCGTAACAGTTGAATTTGGACAAACTGGCTCATCTCACCTTGTTCTTTGTTTTCCAAGTAGTTTAGTTTCTTTGCCTTTTCATCTGTATTTTGGAGTAATATTGTCTTTATAAAACATCTTTCTGAAGTTTTGATAGGAGTTACACTCAGCAAGCATAGGAAACTGGAGGGCAGAGTCTCTGTACTGCGTTGACTCTTCCAGCAGGAGCAGGCCGTCTCTCCATGATGTTGTTCGTGTGTGATCGTATTTTCTTGGCCTAGCAGCTGTAGACCTGTGGATTTCTGAAATTACAATGGTGTTGCATTTTTAATTTCAATGTGTGCATGTTAATTACTTATATAAAGACATACAATTGGTTTTTTAAATGTCTATCTTGTGTACTGTGGCCCTGCTCAACTTTTATGTTCTAGGAGGTTCTGGCTCTTACTCTTCTTCCTCACCTTCCCTTCTCCCATGTTGTCCTTTCCTCTGTCCTTCCTCCCTTCCTTCCCTCCCTCCTCCCTTCCTTCTGACTTCCTTCCTTCCCTCCTTCCTTCCCTCCTCCCTTCCTTCCTTCTTACTTCCTTCTCTTCTTCCTCCCTCCCTCCCTCCTTCCCTCCCTTCCTCCCTTCCTTCCCTCTCTCCCTCCTTCCCTCCCTCCTCTCTCCCTCCCTTCCTCCCTTTGCTCCCTCCCTCCTTTCCTTCCCTTCCTTCCTTCTCTCCTTCCCTCCCTCCTCCCTCCCTCCCTTCCTTCCTTCCCTCCCTACCTTCCATCCCTCCCTCCTTCCTTCCTTTCCCTTCCTTCCATCCCTCCCTCCTTCCTTCCCTCCTTCCTTCCATCCCTCCCTCCTTCCTTCCCTCCTTCCTTCCTTTCCCTTCCATCCCTCCCTCCCTCCTTCCCTCCCTCCTCCCTCCCTCCCTCCTTCCTTCCTTTCCCTTCCTTCCATCCCTCCCTCCTTCCCTCCCTCCCTCCTTTCTTCCTTCCCTCCCTTCTTTTCATCCCTCCCTCCCTCCTTCCCTCCCTCCTCCCTCCCTCCCTTCCTTCTGTATACTTGGGGATTCCACACACAGACACTCACACTGTCCTGAAATAGGCTGCTCCTCGCCTCTCCTTTGTGACCCAGGCTCTTTACTTCCTCCTCTTGCCCTCCTGCACCGCTGACTTAGAGTGGCTACAGCCCACATTTCTCAGCCATAGAGAAGGCATCCAGTCTTCCACCATTAATACAGCATTAGCTGAAAGGTTTAAAAGATGCTCTTTATCCACTTGGAGAAGTCCCCCTTTATTCCCATTTTTATGAGAGTTTTCATCACAGGCAGCTTTTGAATTTTGTCACTTGCCTTTTCTGCAGACTGGGATATCATCACACTGTTTGTCTTTAGTTTGTCTTTAGTGAATTACATTGATAGATTTTTTTTTGAACATTGAACTAGCTTTGCAATGCTGAAATAAGCTTGATGTGGTCATAATGGATGATTATTTTTATACATTGCTGAATTTTACTTGTGGGTGTTTTGTTAGGATTTTTGTATTTGTATTCATGAAGGATGTGAATTTGCAATTTTCTTTTTTTGCACTGCCTTTGTCTATTTTTGTTATTAGGGAGAGACAAGTTTATAACATGTACTGGAGACTACTCTGCCTCTTGCATACTCAGAAAAAAGTATGCAGAATTGGTGCTAATTCTCCTTTTAATATTTAGTATAATTATCCAGTGAACTCAACTGTAACTGAGAATGTCTGTTTTGGGAACTTTTAAATTATTAATCCAGCTCCTTAGCAGCTATAAGGCTACAATTACAATTTATCTATTTTATATTGAGTGAGTTTGGTAGTTTGTATTGTTCAAGGAATTGGCCCATTTTATCTATGTTACCAAAGAGATGCCTGAAGTTCATTATACTATTCCTTTCTTGTTCTTTATTGTCATAATTATTTATCTGTAGGGTCTTTAGTGATCCATGGATTATTGAGTGGTATGATATTTTATCATAGCTGATCAACATACTCTTTTTGTGGTGGGGGGATACTGGGTATTGAACTCAGGGGCACTCAGCCACTGAGTCACATCCCCAGCCCTATTTTGTGTTTTATTTAGAAACAGGGTCTCACTGAGTTTCTTAGCACCTTGCTGTTGCTGAGACTGGCTTTGAACTCTCAATCCTCCTGTCCCAGCCTCCTGAGCCACTGGGATTATAGGCATGCACTACCGCGCCTGGCTAACATACTCTTTATGATTTAGTTCTGTCAAAGTTTTTTAGCATTATTTCATTTTGATATGTCCTATTTTGGCATATGTTCTGTGGCACTTAAAAATAATGTGTACTCTACTGTTTGTTTTTTTTTCGTGAAGTGTTATGCAATGCCCACTAGATTCTGTTGGTTTTTGGTATGGTTGAGTTATTCTATATCCTTGCTGACTTTCTGTCTAGTTGTTCTATCAAATTTTCAGGGAAGGGTACTGAAGTCTCCAAATATAATTAAAAATTAATCTATTTTTTCTTACAGTCATATCTTTGTTTGATTTACATATTTTGTATCCCTGTTTCCTGTTTCCATATACATTTAGGTTTGCTACACCTTCCTGATGGGTTTACCCTTTTCCCAGTAAATATTGTTCATCTCAAGTCTCTTTTTTGAAGCAAAACTGTTTTCTTTTAATTAATATCTGTACAATAAATCATTTTCCATTCATTTATATTCAACTTGTTTGCATCATTTTACTGGAAATGAGTTTCTTTTAGACAGCATGAAGTTGGGCCAAGTTCTTTCATCTACAGTGCCAATGTCTTTAATTGATATAGCCCATTGACCTTAAATATAATTATTGATATACTAGGGCTTAAGAGTATGCCATTTTATTTTTGTCTCATTCTGGTTTTTTGGTTTCACTATTTTATTCATTTGTTTCTGATTTTCTGTGGCTTACTTGTACATTCATGGGAATTCCATCATAATTGACCAATAGTGTTTTTTGTGTATCTCTTAACATATGATTTTAATGGAGAATTTAGGTAACACATTTTGCATACATAACTTTATAATAGTCATTATTCAAGCAACTTCTGTTCAAGGAAACTATTGGGAAAAAAACTCTATATATGTTTATATCCCTTTGCCCTCAATCATCTAAATATTATTGCCTTAAATAGATTCTGTAAATGCATTTATAACGATATTAGGAGGTAATAAATTTTTACTCTCATGTTAAATATAATTTTAAACCTAAGACAGATGAAAAGTCTATCATATTTATCTATATCTATACTTATGTTTAATACCTACTTTCTTCTCATTGTTCTAAATTCATTTTTATTTTCTCACTTTCTTTCTGTTTAGAATATGTTCTTCCGGCATTCCTTTATGGTAGATGTACTGGGGACAAATTCTTCAGTTTTCCTTCCTCTAAGCATGTCTTCACTTTCTCTTAATTTCTGAAGAGTATTTTTTTTTTTTTTCTGGACATAGGATTTTTCATTGAGAGTTCTTTTCTTCTATCCCTTGCAAAATATTCTGTAACTGTCTTCTGACCTAGAGGGTTTCAAATAAAAAAAAAATCTGCTATCATTTGCAGTGATTTCCCCTTCAGGGTAATATGATTTCATTCTTTTCTCTTTACTTTCAAAACAAAAAAGGACTGTCTTTGGTTTTCGGATGTTGTGCTGTCTTGATGTGAATATCTGATCTTTGGTGTCTCCACTTTTGTTAGGTTTCAGAACTAACATTGGGAAATTGGTAAAATTTTCAACAACTACTTGAGTACCTTTGTATTCCCACCCTCTCCCTCCACTGTGACTCCTGTGGTCTCAGTGTTGGATCATTTGTTATTTTCCAACAGACCACGAGGCTTATGCCTCTCTGTTATTGAGACCATGTCACTCCTGGTTTCTGGTGCTTTCCTGTGTCCCCTCCACTCCATGGTTGAGTACAAGAGAGACTGGTGTTTGTTGAAACTATTTCTATGCCTGGGTGTTCTGTCATTCTATTGTGCTCCAAACACATTGGGAGTCACTTGTGGAAGCGTTTTGTGACGGCTACTTCCAACTATTCCTCAGCTAACATCTATGGCATTTGGTGTTGCGATCTATTGATTTTTTAATCCAATTTGAGAGACTCCTGGCTTCTTGGCAAGACTAAAATTTCGTTATTAAAAATATAATCTTTGGGATATTATGGTATGGATTCCTCAACCTTATTTAAATTCAACTTAATTTTATTTTAGCTTTTTTTTTTTTTTTTTTTAGTCTTTGTGTTGTTTGTTTTGCTTGGCTTTCTGACACCAATATTCCAAAGATAGGGGCCTCCATTTTACTAGAGCCAGGTGGAGATAAAAATGCATGTCCCCATTTGGACTCATTTGATGGAAGGGGGCCCTCCTGCTGCTGTTCAGAGTTGGAAGTTCTGGCTTCCCAGTAGGTCTACACTGAGAGTTTCCTTGGGTAAGACGGCTTTTAGTGCCACGTGACTGCTTCCCACATCTCCACTATTGATGTCATGTTGGCAGTGAAGGCCTTGCTATTGCTGGGTGGTAGTGAAAGTGCCAACTCTCCCTTGGGGTTACTGTGACACCTCTGCAGTTGGGAGGATGACCTTCACTGCAGGACCAGGGTGGACATCAAGGCTCCTCTGATACCACGGGAGGAAGCCATTACCCTGTACTGGGGGGTGAAATCATACCCACAAACCCTCCGTGATAGTAACATGGCAGGGGTCAGGGAATCTCGTTACAGGCTCAAGAGAGCTGAGGTCCAGGCTTCCCACTCAGCTTTTCTGGCATGAATGGGAGGATGTCCACACATTCGTCTTGGGTACTCAGCTCACATGGAGCAGTTCTTGTCCAGAAGCTGTCTGTCTTGCAAAGCTTCCTCTCCCCTGATCCGTTGACTGGAGAGAGCAGGCTTTTCTTGGGGATTTTTTTTGAAGGGAGGATGTGTTGCTAGTTTTCCCACATTTTGCCAGCTTCTTTGCCTCCCAATCTGGGGTAATGGATCAAAAGGGAAACCCCGGACCCACCGCTCTATCATTGCTTGGATCCCTAGGTCTCTAGCAGACCTGTCTGCAGGGTTTTTTTATTATTATTATTTGTTTGTTTTTCTTTTTGTTTTTAGTTTTCAAGCCTTCTTCTGTTTGCTTGATATATGACATCTTGGGTTTCTAGTTGTACTTAAAGGAGGGATGGGGAAATGCCGTCTTCCCAGAGGCAGCAGTCACAGTATAATTTCGAAGGTAGAAATTTACCCTCATTTTCTACAGTAGCACCACTGGGAGCTGCTGAGCCACTGCTTTCTCCTTTCTTTTTTTGCTAAAAGAGCCTCACCTCTGTTGAGGTATCTAGGAGTGACTTCTCCAGCTCTGGAGGAGGAAGCATGACTACAATGATTCAGTCCCCTCTGTCATTCCTTAGTAATATGCTGGCATGCTGGGTCTTTGGGGACAGAGGAGAAATTTTCTAGGAAGCTTCTAGAAGGAGTTCATCCCTCAAGAAAGGAACAGAGACTTTAGGGAAGAACGGTACTTCTCCTTCTGCTCTCAGAGGGTGTGGAACTGCAGTTAGCTATTGTGGGAGGAAAGACATTTTGATTTTAATGTCCCATTTAGTGCTTATCACAATGCTCTTATTGTCCCCATTTAACTTGTGAGAAAATGCAGGCATGGATAGGTTAAGTTATTCACCCACAGTCATAAATCAGGTAGAATCATGTTGAACCTGGGATCCCATCTCCCACTGTATGATAGTGCCACACCCTAGTCAATCATGCCATGGGGCCTCTGGTTTGGTTTCTTACTTCCATTAGCATGCCTGATATCTGCCAGCTGAAGGGTGCCCCCTCTCCAGGCACAAGAGAGACTGAGGTCCCTGTAGGTTTCCCTCTGCATCTGTGTCTGGCTTTTGCATTGTGGCTTTTTACTTGAGCTCATGAGGCTGTCTCTCTCTTTTAAATTGGCCAAACCCAGCTAATCAGTTTGTTGTCCCTAGGTCACTAGAGTTGACATTATGGCAGTGATGAGTTGGTTTGATTATCGTGTTTTAGAGTTAAGCCTCTAATTAGACCAAACCACAGCTAGATTCTGCTGGTGCTTTGATATGTTTTGGGATGCTCACTTGGCACTCTTGTTTGAATTGGCCAGCCATCTCTTGTTTGTTCCATGCTCTAGTGTGATCCCCAGGTCTGAGACAGAATATGACGGACCATGAGATGCATTTTTTTTCCACCAGGAGCCCTACCTGTGACTGTGAATTCCAGTTTCTTTTCACAGTAGCCAGAGCTTCACCTTAATCCCCAGGTTCTTCCTATCACTGCTCTTCTTCCCTCTCATGAACCGTGCCCCCTGCTCGCCATTTGTGTTTGCCTTGAGCAGAACGGCCTCTCAAATGGGAATCGCAGCAGCTGTGGATGAACGGTGTAGAGTCACATCACTGGAATTAAGGTGATGTGAAAAGTCAGTCTTGACTTGAAATGTAAATCATTCCCAAGTTTGTGTTCATATCAAGGGCTCATCGTTTTCATAGCTTGTCAACTCTCAATGAATAGCCAGGTCGCTTGCCGGGATTAAAATGTTGCTGTGCTGTCCCCACCCCCTGGCAAGTCTGGTTTCTTGGGACTGTTGCACCTGCTGTTTCTTTCTCAGGCATGGTGCCCCTATTTCACAGCGAATTTCCCTCTACTCTCATCCTTTACATCTCTGTTCCCCTTTCACTTCCTCCAGAAACTGTTTCTGTATGTTGGCTGCCACTATTATGAGCTCTTCTTTGAAATATTTATTTTATTTTTATGGTAGTGATTATTTGTTGTTGTTGGTGAGCTCATCTGCAACCACCCTCCCAGACAGCGAGCTGCAGAAGAATAAGGACAGGTATATCACTCATTCCTGTCTCCCCAGCACCCAGCACAGAGTGCAGATGAAGTCTCTTCTCAAGCCATGCAAGGTAACACATGGACAGATAAATACAGCAAGTTGCAAAATAAAGAAAAAAATAAAGCAGCACTTTACTATAAGTGAATGACATGGACTTCTTTAGCTTTTTCTAGGGGAATAGAAATTCAAAGAAAAATGTAGAAGGAAAATACAAATATGCCCACCGTGGATTACAGCGTATTTCTGTGCCCAGTAGACTATTAGTGTCAAGCCTCCATCCTGTCAGTTAGGAGCACACATGCCTTATTAAAACAGCACCTTCGGGCTCATACATAGACCTTACTTGAACATGAAGTGCTGAGGTAGTTGTTACCCAGTGGGAATGCAATGACATAGCTTTCTTTTCCTTTGTGAAAGTTAGAAAAAGAGGAAAAAAAAGAACACTAGGGGAAAAGGTGGTGGTGGGGTAGATTTCATAAAAATAGAAGGGAGACAGGTAGAACAGAGGAAGGGGATAAAGGGAAGGGAAGGTGGAGGTAATTGAAATGGAATTGACCAAACTGTACTGTTGTATTGCATGCATATATGAATATATAATAATGATTCCCACTCTTATGAATAATTATAATGCACCTATTAAATGCAATATTCCCTCCAGAATTTCAGTCACTTGAACACCATCTTTTGAAGTCATGAAGGCTGTATGTAGCAGATCACTGGGTGACTCTCACTCCCCAGGTATCATGAGCTCAAAGCTGGTGGTGTTTCAGGTGACCACTGATTGCCTTCTTGGAGGGTTCCCAAGTTTTGCCCATGGGCCACAGATGCCAGCCATTGTCTGTAAGGTATGACAGAACAGTTTACCTTCAACACTGACAGACCTCATCTCCATTAATTCTCCCAACAGAACCAGGAGGAAGTACTGTATTCCATATCACCACGTTGGGGAGAAGAAATTGTAGTGCACAGAATATAAGGATCTTGTCCATGACCATCAGCCAGAAGAGTTAGAGCTGAGTTTAAATCCAGCCAATCTGATTTCTGAACTCCTTGACCTTTCCTTGCCTGAATGAATATTGACCAATAAATTATCAACTAAAAATATAAAGAAAGAGTAAAAGAGCCTAAAATTTCATCAGGCATTTAGAGAATATGAAATAAGTAATCTACATTATTATCTACATTAAGTAAACTAGCAATAATTAGTAAGCACATTAAGGAACAGAGACAGACTCAACCCAGGAGCATTACATGTTGAGATCCATTTACTTCTTTGCCCAGTGGTCTTTATACAAGAACAGCCCTAGGATATGAGCTATTTATTTCTCCTCTACATCTCAAGTTGCCATCTTAATTGGAATGTTGGTGCAACCTTAAGGGAAAGACTTGCCCCCAGTCTCCAGTCAAGCGTGCATGGTATTCCAAATGTTTGCCTTCCCTGAACAGATCAGTGCCTGCTGCAGTTCTCATGGCTAAAATACTGTGTCAGTCTGACATGGCCATAAACACGATAACTGCCAAATTTATAGACCAGCAAAGAAGGCCAGAATTTCAATTATTAGTGAACCAAAGAAACCATCCTCAATAAAGAAGATCTAATGAAAGGTGTCTGAGGAAGGGAGGGGGTGGAGGAAGCGGTCCAATGACCCACTAAATGCTCTCTCATGGTTTCGCCTCCAGCTGGTCATATGGAGTATGGGAGGACTAACGCTGATTTTTATCAGCAAGTACCTGGGCTTTTAGTGTAAGCTGGCAGGCCTTCCGAATGTGTTTATTTCACAGTGCCATGCTTTTGAATTTTTGAAGATAAGCGCTAGAAAACAAGCACCTTTTAGACTTTCTTTCTCTTTAGAAATAATGATAAGAATATTAAAATATGTATGAGCCAGCTCCTTGGTTCTCTGATCCCCAGGATTTTTTTTTTCCCCCCTGTGGCAGCTCTAAGAGAGGAAGCATGGAAAGATCTCATAGCTAGTCCTTGGCCTCAACTTCAAGATCAGGGTTTCGCCTTGGGACGTCCTAAGACAAGATTGAGATACTCAGCTGTTTCTGACTCTATGGACAACTGAGGGTATTTGACTTCCTGGGCTGATGAGTGGGGTCTGTGCTGACTTTCCTGGCTTCCAGGAACATTGGCTGAGACGTGAATCACTCTCAGTCTCTCATCTGAGAGTTCAGCCTCCCCAGCCGCACTCTACTGGAGTCTTTGGAAAACCCGATTCTTTCACCAAAAACTCTGAATGGAAGTGGTGAGACATTTGATTTTGACATGAAGGAACTTCATGACCCATTCCTGGGATCAGAGACCAGGGCCTCTCTCAAGGTGTTTGAAAAGAGTGAGAGGGTAGAAGAAAAATGAGAAGGGAGAGTGGGCGGCAGGGGAGCACAGCGCTTCTCTCTGCAGGGATTAGTTTAAGCGGCTGATACAGAAGAACCTAAATTAAGAGTAGTTAAGAAAAGACTGGAGAGGACGCCCACATCAAGTTCCGGGAATTAGTCCAAGCATGGAGTTTCAAGATTGCCTTTTCTTGTTGTTCATTTCTTGTTGTCTTTTAACTTTTCACTATCCTTCTCCACCCCCTCCCCACAAGGCTTCAATTGCAGCTATGGAGGACACAGGAAAGGGGGAGACAGGAGGCTCCCTTTAAGGAGACTTCACCTCCCTGTAGTGCCTTTGTCAGTTCCTGGCCACATGGTGATATCAGGATTGGCACACAGGGACACTTCAGTCAGTCATGTACCCTGATGATATTTTGGGGAAGATGGGAAGAGCAGATATTTTGGGGAACAACTATTAGAGAGAGTCTGGATCATCTACGAGACCTGACCTGTGGAGCTGGGAAGGGAAAAGGTGAATGAAACCCATGAGGGAAAAGGATCTGTGACAAGGAGAGAAAAAAATTCCCTTTGGGGCTCGATCCTGATTCTGCTCACTTGAGTCCCAGCTGCTTCCTGTCCCAGGGTTCCCTGGGGTACCTCTGCTCTAACATTGAAAAGCCTCCTCTTCAATTTCATCCAGCTCAAATGATTTTTGTTGCTTAAAATCAAGTCTTTATAAACACTTTCTTTGTGACATTAATTATTTACAGTGCTAAAAAACAAGGTTGCCATCTGACCTCAGAGTAGTGTTGTTTGACTTATTCTATGTGAGAAAGGAGGTCACCTTCTGGCCAACACCCCTGGAGAGATCCCTGTGCCCTTGGGCAGTCATCAGATAGACTCTCTGGACCCCAGTGGGGTCCTATCAGCAAGGCTGGCAAGAATATTCTCTGAAGATCCTGGTTGGACAGGATACATTGAGTGACAGTTGGACATACAACATTCATGTTTGAAGATCCCCAGTTGAATCTAGATTTGTAATGATTCAACGTAGAAGAAAAATTGAAGTCTTATATCTTGTGTCTCAAGTTTGCTGACTCATTTGAGTACCACACTAATACTGAACCAATGTCCTTAGACTTAACTTGACTCAACCTTTTAATGATAATTTAATGGTAAGCACATATATCTATCTTAATCCTGCAGGTATCACCAATTTCACAAGACTGCATGTTATACAGTAGGTATGAACTAGCTTTTAAATATTTTCTAGAATTATTTTGTCTTGAATCAGGGCCCTCACTATAGACCTTATTAAGGGAGATATCAATTGTGTAAAAATTTTAAGATAATAGACTAATATATAAACAAGATACTTCTATAGTAGTTTCTGGATTCACCTTTGGTACCAAGAAATGAAAATCGAATGGAGACCAAAACAAAATGTTCGTATAATAAAACTGACACTCGAATTTGTGCCCAAATCACCAACTAGTAAATTTTCCCACTGTAATCCAATTTGATTGCTCTTCTAACACATGGTATGTTTTAAAAAGTACAACCAAACAAGAGTTTTAATAGATATCTTTATGATGAACATTAAGAAATTTTTGTTTAGTCTTAAGAAACCATGCAAATATGTGCGCCATATACTTTATATGCTCAATATTTATGGTGATTTGTATAGCCTTATGTTTATTCATGTTACATTTACAAAACTAATCTGTTCAGAAAATATTTGAGGTCATTCTGGGTGCCAGGTGCTGTGAATCAAGGCAGATGAGACAGCCCACGCCCACAAAAGACACATTATCACAAGGGGAAATCAAGCATAAAAATGAATTGTTGGTGATACAGCACTAAAGGCTTGGTGACAGCATCTGTCCATAGGTGACATAAAGAGGAGGGGTGTCCATTTGTATTGTTGTGTCCAGAGACAAAGCTAAGGCCAAATCTAGATGATTAGGTGCTTCATGAATGGTTTTTGGTGGTGACAACAGACTCGATTTAGAAAGCACAAGACAGATAACTTGTATTCTGGTGCTCTCAGGACTGTCAGTGCAGAGAGAATTTCCCCAGCAAGAACAAGATTCAATTGGAGAAAATTATTGTTCAGTGAACTGTTGCTCAAACTTGACCAACAATCTCGCAGCTGAGGTACGTTCACTTCAATATCAGAGAGTTTCTTATACAAAAAGGGGAAAAAGAAACCTTTGCATGCTGTCTGTTCTCTAGGTGAACCCAGACAGAGGACCTGCTTGTGTTCTGAAATATCTTTGCATGCATGGAAGAACTAATAAGATTCATGCCCCTGAAAATGTGTGAAAGTCAGTGGGACACAAGGGTAACTGTTAACCCATGCTCCTGGGGTTGCAATGCACCACACAGTTTTATACCATATTTGTGCTTGAGCTATTTTCATAACCCTTGCTACACATCCCCAATCTGGCATCCTTTCAAGCCAGGCCCAATGCCACATTTCCTTCCCTGCTGTTCCTGATTCTCCTAAGATTCTGGTTGGGTTGGGTACATTGGAGGACAATCACACGTAACATACACTTTTAAAAATCACCCGTTGAATGTAGATTTACAATGACTCAATGCAGAAGAAAAATTGGGGTTCCATGTCTTACGTCCAGTGTTTGCTAACTGTGAACTTAATTCAATACCACGCTAATACTAGTCCAATGACTTGGCCTTATACCTGATCAATAACTCACTTATAAAGGGATATTCTTCCATTAATTCATAATTAATTAATTCTTATCACATTTATTAAGCAACTACAATGTAGTAGTGGTGAAACAGGCACATTATGGACCTCGTAGGGCTAACAGCTCAGGACATCAACGCATGATTTAGCAATTAAATAGACAAGGTAACAGACATGGCTCATAATGGCAGTGCCATAAAGCAGTTCCATTGTGACAGAGTAAAGGGGGTCAGGGTTGAGATACTTATAATGGGAATCAGGAGGGGCTTCTCTGGGACACTAACGTGCCACTCACACAGACTTAGTCTCTCACTACACTGTATGATTTTTATATCTCAGTGTCACAGGGGGCCTGTCAATAGAAGGGGCTCCGCAGCAATTGTGGATAGAAGCTATGGCACTTGCACTGCAGGGTTGCATTGCAGAACATGGGACTCCAGGCAGGGGATGCTGAGCCATTAAGCCTGGGAATTTCTCCTCTTAGATCTATGGCACCAAGTATTTATTGATTTGTATTATGTGTTGAGATTTGAGAGATAATGAGTCATGATATTTTTCTTCCCCTCTGAGTTCTGCACCAACTGCAAAGTAAAAGAAGAAATCAGACAGTTGAACATCAAAAATTCAGGCTTTTTTTATTAGTTTTTTATTCTAGTGGACATTTATTTGTAGTGTTCTTCTTCAATCTGCAGTCAATTCCTAGCTATGTTGCTTCCTGAGTGGGACTCTTGGGACAGGTTCATCCCAAGAAAAGCTTGGGTCTCAAGAGCAGAGGAGACATTTATTCAGATACCAAGAATCACTCTCTTATACCACCAGGTGCTGACCCCAGACCCACATCCTTCACCCAGAGGCACTTGCAACACAAAAGCAGAGACAGAGCCAACCCATGGGCCAATTCAGGGGAAAAAGAGACTGCAGCTATGTCACCTGCTCCAATCAATGCACCGATCTACCAAGTGTAGAATGGATTATAGACCAGAGACTACCCCTCTCACAGCTTTTGAAAGGCAAGAAGTTCCTACATGTGACTGAAATGGAAGCTCAGGGAAAGAAAAAATGCTTCTCCTCTTGAATATTTAGTAGTATCCATCACTAATTATCCACAGCAATGTCCCAGCCATCTTGACCACTCTTCAGTGCTTTCCAAGGATACAGAAGTTTTTCTAGCATCATGGTTATTTTTTACAGGAAGGGTGGCAGAGGTTATTTTGACAGGCAGAAGGAAAATTCTCAGATCTGTGTGATGTTATCTGTTTTCATTTACCACCTGCATTGGAGAAACAGAATTGATATTTAAGTGATATGAATCCAGTATTAAATATGGACTCCTACAGAGTCTGAGTGACTACCTGGTCCTTCCCAAGTCCTTAAAGCTTCTATTATTAAGAATTCCCTGTGACATAACTCATCAGGGAACAAACAAAATGACAAAAATTTTGGAAGTATATTGGGTCAGTGACTTTCAAAATTGCTATTCATGGTAGAATTTCCTTTCTTTTTGCCATTTCAACGCATGCTTTCTGGTCATAGAGAACCGTTCTAGGTAGGAGAGTGCAGCTTAGTGGTATAACATGTCCTTAGCATGCACGAGGCCCTTAGCATTTGAATCCCCAGCACAACTAAAACAGTAAATAAATAAGTGGAAGCTTTTCCATACAGAAAGACTGATGCTATAGTGGCTGATAAAAGTTATTAGAAGATGTGTTTTGCTTGTGGCATGCATCTGAGAAATCTCCAGAAATAGAGGCACTGGTTTCACCAGGCGAGTTCTAAAACATTTTAATAAGATATTACAAAACCAACAGTACTGGTAAAGTCAACTGAATTGGCAACATTGCCTTTGTGGGAAATATCAAGACCCATGGCCCTCAGACCCACTCCTACTGGAAAACATAACTGAGTCCTGATGAATTGGTACTTGAAGGCCTATACCCCTAAGGGCAGAATTTCATGGGTCCTTCAGCTTCCTGTGCTCTGATATACCTAAATGCTGCAGGGCTTTAATGCATATGCCAAAGAGTATTTTCAGCAGATCAAAGGAGCTTTTCATGACTCCTGGGCTGAGGACAATTAAACCTTTCATGATCTAGAACTCAAAGACTAGATCTTCTTGAAACAGTATCAAGGAAAGAATGCCCTTGCACTCCTGTGGAAAAGACCATACCAAGTTATTCCCATCTCTCACACTGCAGGAAGATTTCAGGTCCTTGAACTTTAGGTCCACATCTTACAACTCAAATGAGCCCCTCCAGAACCTTTGGAGGTTTTAAGGCAAAGCTAACTGGGAAGTTTCTCTTCACAAATACACAGCATCTGACACATGGGCAGCCCCTCAGGTCAAGGACAAAGACTTCTCTGCCATCATGAACTCTTACCTCTTTCCATTTTTCCTTGTTTATGACTTTCTCTTTCACTGGGCAGGATAATGTTGTAATTATAATTCCACGATCATCAGTTTCTGGGTATAATAAGGCAAAACATTGGGTTTATGATGCCAATCTCTGTCTTTCCATGATCTGAGAGGCCCAATGTTCACCTAGTAGTGAAATTTACCAGCATCTTTAATGTAACTATTGTGCACATTGTGCTAGGGGAGACTCCCAGAATCACCTGCTCTCATTTCTTGTTTTAATTGAACCCAGTCCTGGAATGCAAGAACCAGGACCAATGACTTGACTCATCTTTCAGACTGACTTATATACCGAGATACTGTTCTTCTTAGCATTAAAAACTCTGCCTCAGATCCTGGCTACAAACTGCTAATCCCACAATTCTGGGTAATATATCCATGAACAATGAATCAAAAAGGTTTCTGTATGTGTGTGTGTGTGTGTGTGTATCCAAGGAACATACATTTATCTGTGAAGTATTTTATGGTCAGCTTTATGCATGAGCAACTTCACACCTTCATGGATGGAAGATGAAGGGAAAATGTGGGCTAGGAAATTTAATGGTAGCTCCATTGCTCCGTAATCAATCAGAAACACAGCACTGGTCCACTCCTTTGAGCCTACATCATAGGTTAATGAGAACATTGCTAGGAAGCATCCACCCTTCTGGATAGGTACCATGTATTAAATCATCCCATTTTTTTGTGTGGCTCAGAGTAAATAAAATGCAATAATGATTAGAAATTTATCCCTAATAATAGGCCCTATAGCAGACCCTACCACAGAGGCTGTGGTTGCACAATAGACTCTGTCTTCTTGCTAAAGTTGCACTAGGTAGTAGAATTGCTCTAGGTTACCAGCTGTAGGAATTTGACAGTTCTGTCGCACGTGGGGAAATGCATCAGAGATCGGGAAGACTCAGTTTCAGGGGATTCATGGCAGGTTGCTTGGTTAGATGGGTAGACTACTCCTTTGGCTCCTCTTGTTAATCTATTCACTTTTGGTTGGTTTGGTTTGTAGGAACATTGGCTAAGGAGTACACATCCTCATAGTCATCATGGTAGTCTCCCTGGTATGCCATATGCTCTCAAAAATTTCATGTTGTAGACAGCTATCTGTGCAATGCCAAATGGTCTCTTTAAGTAGAAGTACCCAATTCAAAGGAATGTGTGGTAAGGAGGATACCATAACCCATAAATGACATATTGATCTTAGAGACCCAAAATGATGGTGACCCAGAGCAGTCCTAATGCTCAAAGTTGTGGTCACACTCTCCACTAAGTGAAAGTGAAACCAGATAGGGAAATGGTTGGTCAAGATTAGAGGAGGCCAGCTGGGTGTGATGGTACATGCCTATAATCCCAAGTCACTTGGGAGGTTGAGGTAGGAGGATTGCAAATTCGAAGTCAGCCTCAGCAACTTAATGAGGCCCTAACAATTTAGTGAGACTCTATCTGAAAATAAAGAGATCTGGGAATGTGACTCAGGGGTTGAGTACTCGTGGGTTCAATCTCTAGTATAATAATAATAATAATAATAATAATAATAATAATAATAATAATAATCAGATGAGGCCATTGTTTAGGATGGAGCTCCTATATAAGGATTCAACAAACCCCAAACAGGCTAAACCAAAATGGCATCGCTCATGCTAAATGTCACTTAATCAAACTGAAACTATAAAAAAGCAAATAAATCCTCAAAAGACCATTCCTTCCTGTAAAAACAGGGGATTACAGTCTGAATCAACATGATATTGAGGTTTCTACTGCTTTACTCTTCTAGCTCCCCACAAAAAAACTGAAGTGATCCGATGTTAATGTTTTTTTCCTATTAATCTGTTTCCTTATTCTCACCTCATAAAGCTCACGATTCTGCTATTTCACCATGGAATTTGAGAGAAAAGAAGACCATTTGTGATGATGACAGAGAATGACATCAAGGCCCAAAATTTTGGTCAAAATTCTGAGGTTGACAAAAGGTGGGGAGATGTGAAATTTGTCCTAAATCCTCTTACATATTTTAGATGTGGCTTAAAGGTTTCTCCAAAGTGAACTATAATCTAATTTGATGTGTGAATAAACTGCAAACTAAACTTGTAACAGGTAGTAAAGTCTCAGCCAATCATAAGCAGCCAACTGTTCCATGTTCACGTAAGATAGACATGAGCAATAACCAATCAGACTGTCTCTACCTCAATTCTGTTTCCTGTGGGTCACTTACTTCTCTCTGGCTATGCATAAAATCTGTCCAAGTGTTGGACAGACCATTTTGAACCATTTTGGGTCCAGACAGCTGGCCCAATCTTGAATCACAAATGAAGGCAATTAAGATCTGCAAAATTAGAATTGTAATTTTCTCTTTTAACAGGATTGAAATTCATTATTCAAAAATATTGTACAACAGAATTCAACTACATTAAAAAAATAAAACAAATCAGGAGGTCCATTGTGTTAGGGTAGGAAGACTCAAGGTCTTCCCATTTAGCCTTCCCTTTATTCCTTAACCTAAGCTTCTGGACCCATAGGAATTTTACCACATAGTGATAAACACCATGAGTATCTTGGATCTAAGTGGTTTATTGAGATCATCCACATATTTAAAGAGAATTTAGCCATCATTCCAGATTAGTTGAGGCTTATGTCCTTCACAAACCTCAGCAGCCTCCTCTGTGGCTCCATGGGGCACTCATTTCCATTATAAAGTAACAGAAGTGCACCCACCCATTTCTGTTGCTGGGTAGCTGTGGTTCAGCCTTTGCTGTGATGGTTCAACGGTCTGTGAGCCTTTCTCTGTGTTACCTGCTTAAGCAGCTCTGAAATCCCAAGCCCCTCTGAAGCCTGTCCCCAGCAGCCCTCCTCAACATGCTCAGTACTTCCTGTCCGCCAAACCTGATGCCTTCCTCAGGGGATTTCCAGTTTATGTTGTGGTCTTTCTCTAAAAAGGAATGGACTGTCATTGTCCTAAGGCTGTCCTCAAAATTTCCTCAGACTGAGCTTCTTCTCCCCTTTTCAAATCCAGCAATATTTTGGGAGGAATGCTTTTCATGGTCATCAAATTCAAAATCGCCCCCCTCCCCATCATTCTATCCAATGGCTTATTTCATGATCCTCGTAGCATTTCTAATTTTCTGAAAAGTATGCATTCATTTATATGTCAATCTCTGGTACACTCCATGAGAATATGAACCTTGTTCACTTTTTTTTTCATCCCCAGCACAAGGAGTAATTCCCATCACATCATAAGCATTCAATCCAGATTATAGAATAAATCTGTGACCCTTCATCTCCATTCTACACATGCTGATAAGATGGAAGAAACCAATGGCGGACTGTGTGAGTGGATGGATGTGTGACTTGTTTGTGTGAAGACAAACATAAAGCACTGGGATTCAGAACTTGATTGGGCACATTAATAATGAAGATTTCAGGATCAAAGTTTGCCTTTGGTGATAAAAGGCAAATTGCTCAGCAAGGTCTCCTTCCCCATGAATCACACGTTTCCTTCTCAGGCTTCCCTGTAAACCAATGGGCTTTGAAAATGTGCTATTGAGCAACTGTCAATGTCTCAAACACAGGCATCTAAATCCCTGTGACAGAATTTAGAGTGAATTTGTATCTGGAATCAGAAAATAAAATAGACTAGGCTGCCTAGGAAATTGACATTTCCATCATTGATTTTCTTTTCTTCGTTAGATGTATTTTGTTTAAGGTCTTCTGCAAATTCCATTAAACCTAACGGTTTTATCTTTCTTGGGTACTTATTTGTTCTCCAGGTAAGATTGAGATAGAATGCAAACTGGGCCTTGGTGAAAATGGTGCTCATGTCTCCATTGGATATCAATCTCTCCTCCTCATAGCTTTGATGTAGTTTATTCTTCTTCTACATTTATCACAGTCTTTTATCAGACAGAGTCATTCACTGAGGCTTTCTGCTAAAGTGCAGTATTGGATTTTGGTTGAAAAACTGTGACTTATGTATTTTTACAACCACCCCCACTCTACCTGTGCCTTGTAAAAACAACATGCTTAGCAGAGAATTTTTTAGAAGGAAGATTCACGTAGCCATCAGCTAGGTTAGGATGACCCAGGGACACTAGTCTTCAAGACTCCCTCTGAGGGAAGTTTATTGGTTGACTAAGAATTTTAGATGAAAAGAAGGAGGCTATGGCTTAAAAATGGAATGGTCTTGAGAATAAAATAAATTTGAAAGAAATCATCACACTGTGAGTACACTAAATTCATTCACTAAAAAGGAAAAAATAATAAATTGGGAAAAGATTTAATAAATTAATTAAACATGAAAAAAAGAAGGAAAAAATACCTGCTCTCCCCCCCCCCTCCTCCTTTTTCTCCAGTTGATATGGTGGCAGTTGTGGTCTATATGAGGTTACGCACTGCCTAAGAAGAGAGGAACACATACCAAAAGTGGAAAAGCTAAAATAAATTCTGGTGTTGGACTGGAATTGGGGGTGTTCCTGTGAGCTCTCTCCCCTCCAATCCTAAGATCCCTAACATCCCTGTAGTAATGAGCACAACTAGTGTCCAGATCTTGGTTTCTAAGTGCCATTTATGGAATGGAACCAGGTCTCCTTAGAGAAATGATTAATTATCAGTTCTAGGTCAGGGAAAGAATAGATGAGTCTGGAACATTCTATTTACCAGAAAGAGGGGAGTGTCCACACAATGATGAGGAGCTGTCAGAAGGATGAGCAGTTTGAAGAGGCTCCCTACTGACCAAAATCGGGGACAACTTGAGCCTCAAAAGGAATAACAATAATTAAGGTTTATATCTCACTCAATTAAACAGGAATCCAAAATGTGATACTAATATATAGAGATGCATGAAAAAATGAGGATGTGTTCTTCCATAAAATAGAGCTTTTTTTTTTCTTTTGTGCCAATCAATAACCACAAAAGAAATGATGATATTAGAAAACCTGGATTTAATAGTAATAATCATGTTAATAATTAATTCAGAAATATCTGTGGTGTTAGATCCCGTGGTGAAAGTAAGAAGAATGAGATGTGACTTAGTGTCAAATTATTTCTCCACAACATGTCACTGAGTACAATGTGTGTATAGGAGGCAACTCTGCTTGAAAATAGTACGCTACCAACCCCATCTTAATCAGGTGACCAAGGTTCCCACCACTGTCAGCAGGACAAGTTTGCATCACAACTAGAAGAAGAAAATATCACATCCACCATAATCTGGTCATAAAACATGCATGAATCTAATAAGAGCATACCAAAGAAACCCCAACTAAAGGCTGGGCCTCAAAAAGCCTGACCTGGAATCCTAGAAAAGGGGATGATCAAGGGCCTGTCCCAAATGGAAGACCAGGGAGCTAATATCTGGGTGCCATGCTTGATCCCAAATCCACATCCTTCTTCAAAGGGAGTTTATGAGGCAACTGGGAAAATTTAAAAGAGACTCTGGGTAAAGGGTGTATGTGAGCTCTGTGGACTGTCCCTGTAACCTATCCATAACTAAGAAACCAATTCAAAATACCCGTCCTTCTAGATGTGTGAATAGGTCACACCCAAGCTGAGCCTCATGCTGTAGGTCTTTTAGTCTTATATATCTTTTTCCTCCATTGCTCAGAATGGTCATGTAACTGATTTGGATTGGTGATATTACCATCAGCTGTTGGTGACACAGTTCTGCGTGAACAGGGAATCCACGCCAGGATTTCATGCTTACCGCATCTTGCCCACCTCTCTCCACCCCACCTTGTCCAGTTACTCTGCACCCGCCCTGAACTTCTTTCCCCATCTCCACTTAGGTACAGGGTTCTTGGCAGAGCCTCTGCCTTTAGCCTGGACGTTCTTCCCCGTCTTTTTACATGGCCATCTCACCTCTGTTCTTCAGTTCCTACACTTCTCACATCACACATCACCTCTTCAGAGGCCAGAAATAACCACTGACTATCAACCCAAAACACATGGATGTTGTTCTACCCTTCACGTCACCTATGTCTGCCCTCGAGTAACTGATTGATCTATTGTGTTAGGCATTTGCTTCTGTCTCACTGGTGTCTAAGTTCAACAAGTGTGTTTCCGTCCCTGTTTACAGCACTGTCTCCAAAGCCCAGCCCAGAGCCTGGTCACCAAAAGATGCTCCATAAATATTTGCTGAGTTCATCAAGTCTGCACCAGCAAACTTGAGATTGACCTTTCTTCTGCATTGTTGATTCAGCCTTATTATATCCCCAGGACCTGACCATGGGCCTGAGCCCAAGAGCAGGATTTAATCTGAAGAAGTTATTGCCATGGTCATCATTTTAATCAATTCAAAATTCTATAATCTGAGACAGATTTAAGGGCACATGCTGTTCCCTGCTTTTCTCCAATCATCACATGGGAGAGATACACAATGCTCTATGGAAGAAGCAAGGCCACAGTGAGCTTGGGCCTCATCTTCAAGTTGCCTTCAGGCTCCAACATACAAAAATACCATAAAATTCAAAGTTTGAAAACTTCAACATTCTCATTTCAAAAGGAGGCCAAGAAGTCTAAAGTATCTCACTGGAAAACTACAAATGTATTTTTTATTTTATTCAGTGCTTCTACAATGGGGAATAAACTCCCAGGGCTTAACAAGAGAAAGAGTAATAATGTTCTCAAGTATAAAAACATCTCCACAGATATTTTATCCAGAATTGAAAGTATGCATGTTCTTTAAAGAATGTCAGAAGACACGTGCAGCAAATCTAAGTCACTCTCGAATAACTCAAGGAGAATCTCTGATGTGGAAGATGTCAGGCACTTTGGATTCAGGGAAAGGCATAGCCATATGACATGAGTTGCTGGTCCAGTCCCTGGTGTTCCCAATGGTGTGAGCTCACGTGTGTGTGCGTGTGTGTGCATGGGCACGTGTGTTGTTTGAATTGGGTTTCGGGTTTCTATCATTGACCATTCTAAAACCTTCATAAAAGACAGTTTCAGCCACTAATGGATTTCCAGGGCACTGGGTTGGAGGGGTCCAATAAATAAGATGTAATATTTTCCCAGCAAGTGGGCTTCATGGGATGCCAAGGTCAATAACAATAGGGAGGAGGGGTGCTCAACTCAGAGTCACAGAGGTATAGAGTGAACTTGGGCACCTCAGTATTTGGCAAACAGAGCACATGAAGATAGAAATGTTATTGTCACTGTTACACTTAGATCTAACTCTCTTTCAACCTCATGATTTTCATGAAAAAGGCAGAATAGAAAGGTCAAAGTTTTAGCTCAAGTTTGGACTTTATGATATTTTCAGAATTTCAACCCATGCCCATCAGTCTACAGGTTTAGAGTTTGACTCTGAAACCACAAAGTGGCCCCTTGACCTACATGACCTGGGCAATCCTAGGTAGTGAGATGCTGACTGGATTAGCCTTGGTGTTACTCTCTGAATGCCAAGAGCCCAGGATTTGGGAGCCATTGCTGTTGTTCACTGGATGATGGTGCAAGGCTCTCGCCCACAATCCCACTGGGAACACCAGATTTAAAAAGGTCAGTTTCTGGGTCTCATCCTTCATTGCACCCTGCCCCCCATAGATAGGGCTCAGGAGGGTGGACCTTCCACGTCTCTATAAAACTGCGCATAGGTCAATGTCCCCTGAGGGAGGGTCCTGCACTTGCAGCATCACTAAGGCCACCTGGTTGGCTGGGGAGAGGAGCACTAGGGTTGTCAAAATGAATAGATCTATGACCTGTAGACTTGCTAAATCAGATGTTCAAAGCAAGGACCTGGGATCCATATATCTGGCAGGAATTGCTAGATCCAGACAAGTTTAGCAAATGCGATCAGAATGGAATGGGAGTGACCAGAAAGCCAGGCCCAGATTCCCAGAGATTTACGGGCAGTGTTGAGACATCTCCTGTAGCATGTCAGATGCTGTTCTGAGCACTTCTCAATGTCCTCACCTCCGCTGTATTCTCATAACAATCCCCACTTTACAGATGAGAGGACTGAGGCAGGAGAGGCTGAAAACATGAGCAAAACCACACAACCTGTAAGCAAAGGCACTGGGATTTGATTCCAAACCACTGGAACCAAGCTTTAGCCATGATGCTGAACAGCCTCTGCAGGGCATCAGTTTAACAACTACAGGCCACTTATTGAAACTTGTCAGCTTCTCTTTCTCCTCCTACACACACACAACACCTTGCAGAGCTTTCAGACGATTACATGTGAACATACTTAGCACACACTAAAGATACTAGTTAAGATACTGCTAGCAATAGAAACCTCTCTGTTTTTTATTTTTTATTTTTTTGTTGGGGGTACCAATTATTAAACTCAACCACTGAGCTACATCCCAAAACCTATTTTGTATTTTATTTAGAGGCAGGGTCTCACTGAGTTGCTTTGGGCCTCGCTAAGTTGCTTAGGCTGGCTTTGAACCTGTGATATTCCTGCCTCAGCCTCCCAAGCCACTGGGATTACAGGTGTGAGCAACTGCAGTGGGGTCTCTCAGTATGTTTTATGTATTTTCTCATTTTGTTCTAATACAACCCCATGTGATAGATACTATTAATCTCTATTATTAGGATTAGGAAACTGAGGCCCAGAGAGGCCAGGAAGTCCAAAGTTACATAACTAGCAAGCAGTGGAACTAGGCTAGAAGGTGCCCAGTGACTGTTAAAGAAACAGTATACATTGTTGAAGTGCCTTTTTAAATGACAAATCCAGAGAGGGCAGGACCATACTCTCCCTCCTTTTATTTTCCCAGCTCTAGAAGTGAAATCATCTGTGGATCTCATCTTCTGCATTAATATCAAAAATCAAAAGAACCAGCGTGGCCCTTGTTAGTGGAAGGCATCTGTATGAGGTTGAACATGGGGCATGGCAGAGGGCTTTGAGCCTGAGCAGGTGTGGAAGCCCGGGGCTGCAGGCACCAGCAACGCCCTTCGGAGCCTGCGTCATGTTGTGAGTTGTGAAATCACTCCTTCACACTGGCAGGCCGGATATTCTTAGTGTGTGGATTTTGCATTTTTAGTCAAGAGGGGGAAAACGTGCTTCATCTGCAGTTGGAGCTGGAAAGTGATCACGGTGCTTGGCCTTGTCTCCCTCAGCTTCCCCCAAGTTGGGGGCCAAACAGGAAGTCGGGCCTTTGCATTGGAAATCAGAGACCCTGGGTGCAGCAGTGACCACCACAGGTCTCTCTCCAGTTCCTTCCTTGCTGATTTCCTCTTCTGAAGGAGGAGCAGCAAGGAGCCTGTTACAGTTTCCTGAGGCCTGTCTGTGGCCACGGGGAAGGTTTGGATTCACCTTAGACCACGATGCATTTATGTACCCTTTCTTTGTGTGCTTGAAATTTTCATTATAGTTGCTGCCTTAATACGTGCTAAATATATTTCTGAAATTGACAAAGAACACACGCAAAACCTTACACCAAGTTGGACATGAACCCCCACTAGAGAGTTATTAAAGACATGATCATCTAAAAAATAGAGGGTGATGAAGCTCGACACCCATTCTTTTGAGAAACAGAGGAACTTCAACTTTGTAGAAGTTTATATTTAAATTTTTTGTCCGGCTCTTTTCAATTGAACAAAGGTAGGAAAATATGAGGAAAAGAGATTGCCTTACAACAGCAGTAGGAAGGCAGGATTGAGATCAATTTGGGCAGGAAAAAGAGTTTCCTTTGCTAAAAGGGACTCTTCACACGTGAAGCTGCAGGAGAGGGGTGCACACATGTATGTATACCTTAAAGATGTGCTTCTGGGTGATGTTACCACGGGAGCCCAAGGAACCTCGGTGTGGTCTGATGGCATGTCAGTCTGCAGTCTACTGATGCCAGGCCACAGTGTAACCATCAGGATTCAATTCAAGAGACCAGTATGGATTCATTACAGAGTCAGCCTGATGCAGTTGTGGGAGCTGAGTCAGCGACCCCTTTAAGGATGTCAACTCCAAGGTTAGAGTTGCTGTGCACCAGGCAGGGGGCTGAAGAAAGGACCCTGATGTAAAGCAGGGGAGAGCAGTTTCAAGCTGGAGTCCATGCAGACAAGCTGGAACCTACAAGGACAGATTGAAACCTGTATCAGTTCCTGTCGCCTCTGGCAGGGTGCCCAGGGTAGCCTGCTCTGGCCAGGTCCTATCATGGAACTAACACACACACTGGCCAGAGCCAGGGGAAGGTGGAGCTATAGCAGGCCCCACAGATGCTTCAGGCCCAAGAAGTGACTAGCAGATAGCGATAACATGTGCAAGCCAGAAAGTGCTGTGTCTTCACCATCCAAATCTCCCATAAGCCTCCTCTGGGGCCCCTCCCATTTGGACCTCTAGACTGGAGGAGGTTCTGAGAAACCATGCCCAGCCTGGCCATGCTGACATCTGCAAAGACTCCACAGGAATCATGCTTTCTAATTTTTGTACTAGAAATTTTTCATGTACAAAAATTTAAATCAACTTGAGAAGGGCAAATATGTTTCCTAAGACCCCAAAGTCATGCCAAATGATGTAGATAGACCACTAACTTAGAGTGAGAACAGTGAAATCCTCATAAGCTGTACCAACAATGGTGACGCATCTCTAGTGAAGCCATGTATAGGAGCACAGTGGGCTTTGCTCAGGTTAAGTGCCTTTCAGCCCTCATAGCACAGATGCTGGGAAAGTCCGCTCTAAGGTCTCACTCTCAGGATAAAGTAGATTTGGCTGCCAAAAGTGATGATAGAAATCATGGTGGAACTTTATTCTCTGTTTCTATTGCTGTTGTCTTTTTGTGTTATTTTCATCATCCAGGAAGGCCATAAATCTAAAACCTCACACATCACATGAGGAGTCCTCTTGCATAGCTACCCGCATTGTGCCCAAGTGACTGGATTGGGAGGAAGTGGACTCACTTGTCAACTCCCCTGACATGAACACTTGGGGCTGGTGCTGAGTCTGGGATGTTGGCCAGATTCCTCTTTCCTTTGCATTTAGCTCCCAGTAGCAATGTGTGCTTTCTCTCCTTCTGGAAGGTCCCAGTCTTAGCCCTGGGTTCTCCAGGTGTGGCTTAAAACATGGAAACTTAAAAGGAAAGAGTGTGGATTGTTGAACTTTAACTCAGGCAATCCCTGTGCTCCTAAGGCAAATTTTTTCATCTTCTCCCTAAACTATAAGCTAGAGTGGAAAAAAAAATCGACCCAAGAAATATGGATGCTACTATCTCCATGAATGGAAACAGGCAAATACTTTTCAAATGCAAGTTCCTTATTTTAAATAAATAAATGAAAAAAAAAAAAATAAAAGTTAAAGTTCTACCTCACTGGGCATCATGCTTCAACCAATACCAAGAAAGAAAAAAGAAATCACTTGAAAGGTTATTTTGCTAGCAATTCCAGCTGAGTGTTTGGTAGTTAAGGTTTACTGCAACCAAGAGAAATTGCAGTCGGTTGAAAATTACTCACTGCATGCAGGAATTATAAAATACCTTTCTGTTAGCACATATCTAACACGCCCTCACCTATCATTATCAAATCTGGGCACTGCCAGAGATATCTAAATTTAACATGACAAACAACAGATGGAGAGAAACATCACCCTACCTATGCTCTCCAGGTGTGAACTGTGATTCATTAGGAGAAATTAAGGGTCACAGAAAATTGTTAGCACAATGCCAGTCTGTGCTATAGATGTAAAGGTTGGATGGATGATGGATGGATGGATGGATGGGTGGGTGTATGGGTGGATTGGTGGGTGGATGGATGGATGAATGGATGTGTGGATGGGTAGGTGCAATGGATTGGTGGCTAGAAATGTAGGTGGATGAATGGACGAGTAGATGGATGACTGTTAAATCACCAGTGTATTGGTACAAGGACGTAAAGAATTTTATACATTTAATATTCAGATGACATGGAAGGGATAGATAGTGAATAAAGAAAATTGAAATGAGATTTTTCTTTGGAAATACTTTGCTTATTTGGGGGGTTATTCTTAGCTTGAAAAGGATTAAAGTGGCCTCAGGGATAGTAGAAAAGAAAGGAAAAATCTGGTTTGTTATTTTAGGTCTTTTATTTTCTTAAATTTGTCCCTTCAATAGACAGAAAATCCCAGGGGATGTGATTAGAAAAGTTGCTGGCCACTTATTCTTCTGGGTAGTGTGGAGGCTGCTGGGTAATCTTTTCTGCATTTAAATTTTCCTATTCTTGATCACATCATATTTTGTAACAGTTCATATCCAACTCCATTCTTCCCATTTTCCTTTCTATAGCACATACACACAAGAAAAACATTGGTAGCAACTTAATATTTTGAAAATTAGTTCTGAAATGTTGCTGTAATTCAGAAGTACTTATTATTCTGATCTACCCATTTAATTCACTACCTTTGGAACAATATAAGAAGAATTTCACGGCACTTTCAAATATAATGTAGCACTATATTTGTATCACTATTGGCAATTCATGGAAAACATAATCCAAACAAACATTAAACATGATTTTATTACAGTAGAAGCATAATTAAATGCTTATGATTATTCCTCATACATATGTGGAAATTTATTTGGAAATGTAAATGAATTAAAGAGGACTCTTGGAAGTTTCTCTTGTTAACTTAAGAAAAGATGCCATACTGATAAATCACAATTCTTCAAGTTATGATTCTACAGTGATCTTGAAGTCATAAGGCTGTGATAATCTATATCATAATGGTTATGAGACTTGGTGCTTTTATTAAATTCAGAGAAATCAACAGTCACAGTGACTTACCAGTGAAAATGTGAGCAAAATCAAAATTATGACTATAGTTAGTTTTTCACTGTCAGTTTCAGGAATCTGGGACAAAAAAAAATGGCGAGTCATTGGAGCGGGAGGAGGAGACTTCTCTTCTCCACCACCCGAACTTATCAGCATCCTTATTAAAGGGTTTGGGTTTTTTTTTTTTTTTTATTCATACTTGCCACTGTGAAGTGGGCATGATAGGGAGTACATTTGACTTTGAGCATTTTACAACTGACAAAATTTATCATCCATTGATGTAGCAAGTTTACTCAATATTTATAATGACCTCACTTTGTACCAATATTATGCAAAATGAATACAAGACAGGGTTACCACCTCATGGTGCTTACACATTGAGTAAGCAACACAGGCATGAAAAGAATCAGTTGCAGTGTTATATAGAAATTCCTTGAGGAGGAAGCAGGTATGGGGTCACAGAGTCCTTAACAAAGAACACATAATTCAGGTTACAGGCTCAAAAAAATTTCCAAGAGGAAGGACTTTCTATACTGAAACTTCAGAGAAAAAAGGGGCAGTTGATGGTGAGAAAGATGCACCACGAGGATTAGCAGGTGAAGGACCAGTGCTGGAAAGATAGGATGCATGATACATTGGAGGAATTGAAAGGAGTTCAAGGACAGAGCAGCATGAGGCTGACACTAAAGCAGACAAGGATACTAGAAAAACACACAAGCCCAGTGCCTGTAATCCCAGTGGCTCAGAAGGCTGAGGCAGGAGGGATGTAGGTTCAGAACGAGGTGCTAAGCAACTCAGTGAGACCCTGTCTCTAAGAAAATACAAAATAGAGCTGGGGATGTGGCTCAGTGGTCAAGTGCCCCTGCGTTCAATCCCCTGTAAACTCCCCCTCCGAAATACAAGCCAGTGTATTTTGATAAACATAAATGCAAAATTTTTCAATGAAAGTTTAGCAAATCAAATTCAACAGCACGTTGCAAAGCTCATTTGCCATGATCAAGTGGGATTCATTCCAGGGATGCAAAGATGGTTCAACTAGTATATGCAATATTTGTGGTTATCACATGAACAGAATAAAAAAAATGTGGTCATATGAGTAGTTGCAGAACAAACATTTGACAAAATTTACCATTGTTTCATGATAAAAGCAACTAGCAGAGTACGTATAGAAGGAATGTATATTTTTCCATATTTTTATTGGTGCATTATAGTTATACATAATGGTGGAATTCATTGTTACAAAGTCAGACATGCACACAATTTAACAATATATTTGACCAATATCATTCCCCACTATTTACCTTTTCCTCTCCTAAGGAGGGCCTCCTTCTCCCTAGTCCCTTTCCTCTACCCCACTCCACTCATGTCCCTTCAATTCCCATGATAAAGGAATATATCTTAGTACAATAAAGGCCTTATATGACAAGCCCACAGCTAATGTCACAGGCCACAGGGAAAAGTTTAAATGTTTCCTGTAAGATCTGGATCAAGACAAGGATGCTCACTCTCGCTACATATATTCAATAGAGTATTAGGAGTCTTAACCCAGCAACTAGGCAAGAGGAAGGAAGGAAGGAAGGAAGGAAGGAAGGGGGAAAAAGGAAGGAAGGAAGGAAAATAAAAGAAAAGATAACTAAAGAAAAAAAATCATCCAAATTGTAAAGATAAAATTGTCCTTGCTTGCAATCAGCATGAGCTTATGTATATATATCTCCTAGAGACTACTCCAAAAATCTATTAGTTCTAACAAATGAATCAAATTGTATGATATAAATCAACATGCAAAAAACAATGTTTTTATACACTAAAAGTGAGCTCTCTGAAAAAGAAATCAAGAAAACAATACTGTTTAGCGCGCGCGCGCACACACACACACACACACAACATATTTAGGAATAAAGGTAACCAAGGAGTAAAAGATCTCTACACTAAATGCTGTAAAATATTGATAGAAGAAATTGAAGAATATAAATAAAGATATCACATGCTCAAGAATTACAAAAATTAATATTGTGAAAATACTCATATCACCCAAGTGATCTACAGATTCAATACAATCACTATTGAAATACAGATGACATTTTTCACAGCAATAGAAAAGAATAATAATGATCCTAAAGTTTGCATGGAACTGCAGAAGACCCTGAATAGCTAAAGTAAACTTGAACAGAAAGAGCTATGCTGGGGGCATCCCGCAAACACATTTTTTAAAGTATTACAAAGCAATAGTAACTAAAACTGAATGGCACTGGCATGAAAACGTACACACAGAACAGCGGAACAAAACAGAGGGACTGGGGCTGTAGCTCAGGGGTAAAGTGCCTGCCTCACATGTGTGAGGCACTGGGTTCAATCCTCAGCACCACATAAAAATAAATAAAGATACTGTGTGTTCATCTACAACTTAAAAATAAAATAAAATAAAGAAAGAAATACCATCAAAACAGAGATCCCAGAAACAAATCCACACATTTGTAGTCCACCAATTTTCAACAAAGGTTCTCAGAACACACAACAGGGGAAGGCTGACCTTTACAATAAATGGTGCTGGGAAATCTGGATATACACCTGCAGAAGAATTCAATTAGATCCTTATCTCAAATGATATACAAAGATAAACTCAACATGGATTAATGACTTAAATATAAGACCCGAAATTGTGAAACCACTAGAAGAAAACCTCACAACAAGTGTTGGCAAGGATGGAGAAGAGAGTACTTCTTATATACTCTTGATGGCACTGTAAATCCCAGCTGTCATGGAAAACTATATGGACGGTCCTCAAAACTTAAAAATAGAGCCACCATTCAGTCCAATAATCCTACTACTGGGTATACACCTAAAGGAACTAAAATTAGTATGTCAAAGAAATACCTGCACTACCATGTTTATTACTGCCTTACCTACAGCAGCCAAGATATGGAATCAAACAAAGTGGCTATCAGTATGTGAATGAATATAAATGAATAAGCAAAGAAATACTGCTTAGCTATAAAATAGCAGCAGACCCTGTCATCTGGAGCAATATGGATAAACTTGGAGGATATTATGTTAAGTGAAATAAACTAGGAACAGAAAGAAAAATACTACCTGATCTTCTCACTCATGTGGAATCTAACAAATTTTATCTCACAGCAGTTGAGAGGCAAATGGTAGTCCCCAGGACCTGGCATAGTTGGGGAGAACAGGTTGGGAGATTTTGGTCAAAAAAATGAACATTCAAGTTGGATGGAAGGAATAATTTCAAGAGTAATCCTTTCATCTATTAACTTACTTAATATCTGAGCAAATCAATGAAGTAGGTATGGTTATTATCATCCCCATCAGTGTGAAGGCAAGTGACAAGTAGAGTTGAAGGGATCATAAATGGCAGAGCCATGACCAAACCAGCAATCTAGCTCCACAGTCCCCACCTTAAACTCTGTACCTTTCTTTGAGCAAGGAGTGGCATGTTCAGATTCTTACTTTTACTTTTATCTGTTTCCTTTTGCAGCATGGAGTGGCATTGGAGGAATAGAGAAAAACACGTGGCCCTTTGAGAAATCTGGTAGATTGATTCATGAGAGTAGATGTCAGAATCTCAGCAACGCTAGTGGAATAGCAGTGGAGGAAAGAATGAGCACTTGAGAGAGACTTGGAATACAGAGCATGGGTGCTTATCCTCAGTTGGCTGTGTGGGGTGTGGGGAAGCCCCTCAGGGGATTCCCTGGTGTCTAGTTGGCCGCTGGATGACTGTCAGCCCCCTTCACTGAAATGTGGGAAGAGAATATGGAACTGGTTTTCCTTCCTCCCCCCCCCCCCGCCCCGCGTCCTTTCTTGAATTTTCTTTTTATTCTTTCTCCTTCAGATTTATAATATTTATTCTGAAGATAAGTGAGTGAATTCAGTTTGGGACCCACTGAATTTCAGATGCTAATTACATTTCTAAATAGAGAAGAAACAGTTGGATTGAACACAAGGATTTGGAGCATACAGAAGACAAATGAGTTGCAGAGTGAGATATGAACATATATATATTATATATATTTATATATATTATATAATATATATTAATTTAACCCACAGACGAGAATAAAATCACCCAGGCAAAGGAGACAGAGGCTAGACTGGATCTTGATGTTCCATAATCTAGTGTGAAAGGCTGACATGTAATGTTGGATTTCATGCATTAACAGATGTACTGACCCAGGAGGATTTTTCATTTACTGAATGAGAGTTGAGAAGAACCATCATGGAGGAATGACAGGTAGGGTCTCCAAACTGAGCAGCTGTGGCTCCTTGGTCTGGAGCTCATCTTCCTTCCACGTTGAAGATTAGTCTTCTGTGAGGAGGAATCAGAGGCCAACAGTTGATACCTACTGATTCTTAGGCTTATGAGAGAATAGTAATCAAGTGAGTTTTGACCAAATACTTCAAATGGTAAAACACATAAATATACACACAGAGGAAATGGGGATGAAATGACCCAATTTCACATTTCAGCTTCCCCTGTTGGAACTGGAGGGTCATGTGAGGGTGACATCTAGCCCTGAGCAATGATACCCAAGCCTACACAAGCTAGGTGAGAATATTTATAAAGGGACCAAGGATTATTTACTGTTTTCTTTACTGCTCTCAATATTTGGTTAATTCTGCCTTTTCTGGTGTTTTGAAAGAATTTCTCTGTCATCTTTTGGAAAATCACTTTATCCTCTCAGGAATGCCATAAAGAGCTATTCATGGTCATAACTTAAACACAGAAAATCAATAAACTTGTAATTGCTTGACTTAAAAAACATCCTTCATAACTTTAGATATTATGTTCAGAGGAAACAATGGCTGCACCCTCTGTTGAATGGAGGCAGAAGGGCAAGAGCCCCTCACTGGCTAAGGTCGCTCAACTTCCCAAGGTTGGACAGAGATGCTGATATTTGACTAAGGATACAGGTGGGAACTGTCGGTGACATTGTTCAATGATCTGATTTTGAGTTTTAAATGCACCAGCTGTTTAAGGTTCAAGAGAGGGAGACAGAGAAGTGCCATTTTGCAAGAAAGTTACAGCATGGTGGCAGTTGTGAACTATCCTGTCTGGAGATAGGACACCTCGCTGCACACATACACACACATACCTGACTCTCCACTGTTCCCACATTCCCCTCTTCTCTCCACATCCACAGGCCCTGGAAAGCAATACTCTGTGTATGTTTAATGCACTCCTAAACACATCCACTATTTAGCTTGTAGTTCCTACTCCCGGATGCATTGCAGTACTGAGGACCAGCTCTGAGTTGTGGGTTCTGACTACACAACCTACTGATTAAGATCCTCAGTTTCCTTGTTGATAACATGAGGACATACACTTTGCAAATCCATAGGATTTTGGTGCTGTGAAGCACTGAGATTATCACCAGGTATTTAATGTAATTATTATAAACACAAGTTAATCAAAACATATTTTATTGCATGTAATGGTAGAGGTACCAAATGTCATCTGTTATTACCTGCATCAAATGTTGTTGCAAAAGTTCACTTAGGAGAAAGAACTTATTTACATGTATGCAAAATTTCTCAGTAGATCTTTAAAGCATTTTATTAAGGTATGGATTCCCATATTTCTATTAAATCCATCACTGCCAGATGCATTTATGTTTAGTTTGCCTTAGAACTCATGTTAATATAGGGAAATTGAATGACCTCCCACAGCAGGCTGCCAAAGACTTCCCACATTTCACACCAAAGATAAGTGGAAATAATAACTAACCTTAGGTACAAAGATCTCTTTTTTTTTTGCATAGAAGACATGACTTCTAAAGACATTTGAAATCCAGGCTCAACTATCACATGTTCTCCTGGCTTTCGTCCTCTCTGTGGACAACACTACTGCATTTCAGATGGCATATATAAAATCTCTTCATTTGGATTAAATAATAATATCTTATGTATGATACTTGCCTAACCATTCTTTTTTTTCCTATTATGAAAAGGTCTAGAGTAGTGAAAATTAACCTGGTATTGTAAAAATTAGAACAACAACTACCTTCTGAATTAGTGGTCAGGAATGGACTCAAAGGGGAAGAAATGAATTTTTTGAGGTAAGAAAAACTTTCTATGTCTCATCAGAGATTTGAGGGGCTGGGGATGTATATTTACAGAGTGAAATGTAGAAACATTAAATGTAATGTTCAATAAATTTGACAAAAACAATATACATATATAACTCAAATCTCTCTCTCTGTTTTTGTTTTGTTTTACCTCAAAAGGTTCCCTTCTGTCCCTTTGAGTCCATTCCTGACCAGAAGGTGGTAGATGTTCTAATTTTTACAAAACCAGACTAATTTTCACTAGTCTCGACCTTTTCATAACAGAATTATCCATTATGTGTCCACTTTAGCTCCATTTTCCCTTTAGCACTCTGCTCTTTAGACACAGTCCTTCTCTAGCATATGGAATTTTGATTTTTTCATGGATGCATTCATCATTCTGCGTATCTTTTTTGTGAGACATCTTTATTGTGCTCATTGTTTATCTTTTTATTATCACATGGATTTTGATATATTCTTCTAGTTCTGGCATACATATATGTATGTATTTTTAATAGTGTCTAATGAACAGAAGTCAAATTTATCAACCTTTTTCTTCCATGGCTAGTATTTCTGTGTCTCAACAAACCTTTGCCTAACTCATGGTCATGAATATATTTTCTTTGCTTTTTTTTTTTTTTTTAAAAAAAATCTTTACATTGGGTTGCTACTGTGTTTCATGGGTGTTTATCTTGATTTCAATTTTGCTTTGGGATTCCCCTAATGATAGTAACTGAAGTTCACTTTTGTTTTTTTATGGATATCCAATGGGTCCTGCATCATTTGTCAAACAGACTTTCTTTTCTTAATGAAAATGCTTTGCCATCTTTGCCAGAAAATCCCGTTGACACCATATACATCATGTCTACTCCTGGACTCTGAATTCAGACCCATTGACTTATTCTCTGATTTTGTGCCAACGTCACACAAACTTGATTGGTGTTTCATCATAGTGTCTGAATATTAGTTCTGGAAAGTCTGCTACTTTATAAAGGTGATTTGGTCCAGGATTCAGTTACGGTCTAGGTGGCTTTCACTTCTCTATCAATTGTGGAACCCACTTGTCAAACTAACACTCACTGGGATTATGACTCGGCCTGTATTAAATCTGTAGATGAAATAAGAGAAACTCTTTTCAATGAGAAAATCAATGTCTTAACGTTGAATCTTATAAAATGTATATAGAGTATATTTCTTTCATCTTTTAGCTGCCTGTGTTAGTCAGCGTTTCTGGTACTGTGACCAAAATACCTGACAAGAACAACACAGAGGAGAAAAAGTTTGCTTGGGTTTATGGTTTCAGAGGTCTCAACCCACAGGTGGCCAACTCAATTGCTCAGGGACCAGGGTGAGTCAGCACAGCATAGAGGAAATGGCCCAGCAGAGGGGAGCCGATCAGCCCATGGAAAGGTCAGGAAGAACAGAGACAGGAAGATAGAAGGAAGGGCTTTAGAGAGATACCATTCTAGGACACACCCCCAGTGACCCTCCTCTTCCAATGCTCCACCTGCCTGTAGCTACCACCCAGTTAGTTCATTCAAACTGGATGAACTGATTAGATTGTAGCTCTCATAGCACAATCAGTTTGCCTTTGAATGTTCCTGCATTAATACAGGAGATTTTTGGGGGGGCGGGGCACCTCCTGTTCAAACCAGAGCATTAACTCATTATATTTTTCTGCTATAGTTTATACTATCCAGCACAGAGGTTTCTCTAATTTGGATTGTAATTGTTCTCCAAAGACCATGCATTAACAACTTGGTCCCCAGGTTGCACTCCAGGGAGGAGGTGGAACCCTAGGAGATGGGGTCTATTGGGAGGTCTTTAAGTCACTGAGGACAGAATCTTGAAGGGGATTGTATGGTTTGGTTCTCTCCTTTGACTTTTGCTTTCCAGCTATGAAGTTAAGTGGATTTTCTCAACCACTTGCTCCTTCCACAATGTCCTACTTTACCACAGGCCCAAAGCAACAGGGCCAATTGATCATGGACTTCAATTTCCAAAATTGTGAACCAAAATAAACCTTTTATTTTTATAAATTGATTACCTCTGGAATTTTGTTATAGTGATTAAAAGGTAACACAAGGATCTTGTACATCTTTCATAAAATTTATCCCTATTTTATGTATGTTGAAACAACTGTGATTGGTATTTGAAATTTTTTTCACATATATATAATTTTTTTGTATGTTGACATTTAATCTTGAAACCTTATTAAATTCCTGCATAAAATCTAATAGTCTTAGAGATATTTACACAAGTAATATTAACTCCAAATAAAGTTACTTTACGTACTCCTTTTCAATTTTCAAAGTTTTATTTTTAAATTCATTTGTGTTTTATTCATTTACATATGCATCTATTTATTTTTGGCTTTACCTCACTGACTGGTACTTCCAATGCAATGTTCATTAGAATTTCTATATTGCTGTCACTTTTAGGGGAAATTTGTCTTGGCTCTCACAATGCAGCATGCTAGATGCATGTATTTCATAGACTTTCATCATGACATCTTAGAGATTGAGGACGTCTCAGTTTTTAAAGTGCTTTTGTTCATTCACCATGATAATTATATAATTTTCTTTTTCTACTAATTTGATAAATTGGATGGATTGCTTCACATAATCTAACCAGTTTTATGGATCTATGCTGTGAGGGATAAGTCTAATAGGTCTGTTATTCTCTGAAGTTAGAAATCTCTTATCTAGCTATGCTTCTGTGTGGAATATAACGTTTATAATTGAATTGTTGAACATTTAATGATAAAAATAACAACAACAACAATGTATGTGCAATACTGACTCTGCACTTACCCATGTTATCTACTTCAATACTGAAAACAGTCCTGCAAGGTAAGTCTTCTTAAAAATCTTTTGAGAGGAGCTCATTCTGTTCACTTTACTTAGAGAATAAGTATCTTGCTCAAAGAAATATAGCCTGAAAGCAAAAAACCTGAATTTGGATTATCTTATCACATCAATGAACTTTTTTTTCACCCAATAAAATACCATTGTTTATTATCTTTGTCACCAGAGTTCTTTGCATTTCTCCACCGCTGCTGACCATAGTCAGAACCAGTTAGTGTAAAATTTAGTGGCTGCCTACTATGTGTAAGAGATTGCTGAGTAATGAGCATTTCTTTCTAGCCCTTAAATCAATTTTTTTGCACTGGAAAAAGTCCATTCCTTCAGAAGATTCCTTTGAGCGGTTGCTGTGCCTCCTTCACTCCAGGTACATTAATTCTCCATGTAGACAGATTCTGTATCAAAATGTCTGCCCAGATTCTGAGTCTGACAGCCCAACCTTCATTTTTCATTTCAGAGCCTTGGCTTATAGATAGCATGAAATATGTATGGGCACTTTCCACAACTCAGCCATGGTCCTGTATAAGTGGATGCATTCTATCACAAAGATATTGTCTCTCCCGGAGAGATACAAAATCTACACGTGACAAGCGATACTCTCCCTTTCATCTTAAGGCTTCTTGTTCACAAAATGTTCAAAATTGAGGCCAAGAGGCATGGTTTCATTCCAGGGGCTTTAAAAATATGGCCATATAACTGGGAATGAATATAAAGGGACATAGTTTCCATGCCCTGCAGATCACAGGAAATCAACAGGCGAGGAATGACTCAGCTAACTAATTCATCAGTGTTTATTAGGCATCTATTTTCTTCTTCCCATAATGATGTAACAGGTGATTATTAATTACCTACATACACAAAAAGCCTTTGCCCATTAAAGAAACCAGCAATGTAAAGAGGAAACATAGAAACTGCCTCAAAAGTCACTAAGATCTTGCAAGGGTTGCATACGAAGCTCTCTTCCCTGATAGACTCTATCAGGCTGTTGATGGTGATGATGGTGGTGCTGTCAAATTACACTTGAGATGTGCTTCCCAGGGCCAGGCTCTGCATTAATGTGCATCTTACAAGAGCTTCATCGAGAGGCTAGGAACATGAAGCTTCGATGTAAGCAACTTGCCCAAGGTGGTCCTCCTCTGCATTCTGCAGCTGAGGTTCATACATGGCCCTTGGTGGGGGCTGAGGTTCTCTGGTGTTCACTGAGCCTCGGGACCCCCTTGAGTGAAGTGTGTTACAGCCATCTAAGCAGGAGAATTGTTTGATAATTGTTTTCTTTATAAAGTTTGTATGCTGAGATCTCACTGGAAAGAATCTCCTTGGAATTTTGACTTTCTTTCCCTCTCCTTGGGCTCTCCTCTTCTTCTTTTCTTCACCATGAAACCACCGCAAAGCCTTTCATTGCATGACCATGAAACCCCACCTCTGTCAAAGCTCTTGCCAGGCCTTGGGTGATCTATTCCCCACTGACTCTGAATCAATCACAGGCACCTTTGCCTTTGCTCCCTAGACTTGAGTCTCTGTGGTCTCCTGCTTGTCCTACTAGGTGACAGAAGTCCTCTTCATCCAATTCCTTGATTCCCACTGCCCCGTACAAGTGGTCTCTCAGTTTAGCATGGCAGGGTCCTCCTCACCCCTCGGTGAGCATGTCCTGTTATCCAGGTGACACTCCACCACCCCACTCATGACTTTCACCTGTGATCACTTCACCTGGATTACTGTTTTAGGTCACTCGCTGTCTAGCATGGTCACTTACTTATTTGCTTGCCCATTCAGTGTGTTTCTCTGTGTGCGCTCATGAGCTCTAGGAGATCAGGGCTTCCACGGCCTTCCACACCATGGTAGCCGCAGTTCCAATATCTGCTTCATAAAACACGCCTAGTAAGTATCCTTGCCTGGAGGGATACACAAATGAGCAAGACCCAGCAAACCTGGTGTCCTGCAGCTCCCTGCCTTCTGTGTCCTGCTCCCAGCGGCTCTTCCTTCCTTAAAGCATGGCTGGTAGGCATTCTGCCTGTAAAAGGCAGACCTTTGTCTGCGACACAATCCGGGCTCAGACCTAAAGTGTAAGGGTAAAAGAAATTGAAGTTAAAGCGTAAAAGTTAAAGGGTAAAAGACCGGGTATTGTAAAGTTTCTAAGCTGCAAGGTCTGAGTTAAAATGTAAAGGATTAGGTATTGTTAGGTTTCTATGCTACCTGCAAAACCTGAAATTTCTGTAGCTGTTAAGACAATGCTTGGAACCACCCAGTAAATATTTCCCCTGACTGTTTGGTTGTTTAATAACTGAAGGGCTCTGTGTGGTCGCACGTAGGCATTGCAGGGCCTGGACCAATCAGTTTGAATGTAACCCCCTCCTTAGGAATGACCTATCACTCCAGCCTGACCTGTTCCTGCCAATGAATGAACCAATCACGTTTAGGAGTTGTTGTTCAATTTTCCCGCGCCTCATGATGATTTGTTCTGATGTATACAAAGCCCTCCGCCCTCCCCAAAAAGTGTACTTAAGCAGTGCTCAGCCCCTGCTCGGGGCTCTGGGCTGCTTTCCCTTCTTGAGTGAGCACGGAGCCCCAGCATGCTGGTTCAATAAATCCCCTTCTGCCAATTGCATGAGTGGTCACTTGGTGGTCTCTTTCTCCGACGCTTCGCCGGACCCTTACAAAAGGAACTCCTGAACAGTTGGCAGGCAGTACTCGATGGTGACGCCTTGAGATCCTACAACATCAGGTTAAGTCACCACTCCGTACGTGTTTTACATTTGCACACAAGGTGGTCATCCTGATTTTCACAAAAAACTACAGGCTGGAAACCTAAAAGTGTTCCTCCAGGTGAGAACACCAACCGGCAGCACTGGCCCCGCCCACTTGCCATACTGGCTTCATCATTGCTGACTTGATATGAGTAAAACAGGGGGAAAAACATCACAGGCCGAAAAAGCTGGACACATGTATAGAAATACTTAACCCACTAAGCAGGGACCAGGAAAATCAATCAAACTACAGAGAGCCTGCTTAGACACGGAGAGGTCAACTTCAAGACACTGCATAGAAGATACTCAATGTTTGCTAGAAAACTAGAATTTATTTCTGGGGTTCCTCATTGGGGTTCCCTGGTGTGGTACTTGCATAGCTCCAGTCTCTGCCTCCTGTGCATCCCTCCTGGAATGACACCAGTGACCATGGGTTCAGGCCCATCCTGATGCAGCAGGACCTCACCTCTGCTTGATTATATCAGCTTGCAAAGACCCTATTTTCCAAACAAGAGCACATTCCCAGGTGCCAAGGGAGAGGGCTGGGACCTATCTTCTTTGGCAGGGAATACCATACAACCCTAATGCAATAGTTCACCAACATTCTTCTCTTATAAGTCAGAAAAGTGGGCGTTGGACGGCAGAGTAATTTGCTTAAAGTGATACCCTGTAAGGAGCATTTGCCATAGACATGCTGGGACTCACTAAGTTGCTGGCCATAAGAAACAGCAGCCATTGACATGCTCAGTCATCTCTGCTTGCAATTGATAAGGAGCTGTAAGGGGCACTAGCCATAGGTGTGCTTAGCAATCACTGGTTACTACTGAGAGGGAGCACAGCTCCATGTACATGCTCAAAGAACATGCCCAGTTGCAATTACATCACCTCATTGGACATGACCAACGGACATTGACTTTCACTGGTTGTAACCAATCACCAATATACACCACCAACTTGGAACTGTATTTAAATTGCTGGTCCTGTCACATTGAAGAGTTTTGCTCCAAGGACATCAGTGAGACTGGCTGGCTTGCTGTCCATCCTTGGACTAGCTCTACCATTCTCTGACGTCCAGCCATTGGCTGCAGAGAGCCACCAGACAAGGACAATGTCTGCTTTTTGGTTAAGAGAAGTTGTGTGGCATTGGAGACATTTGGGGGCTCATGGTTGCCCTAGGATGGTGTGATTTACTTATAGTTTTTAATTAGTGTGCACCGAATGCTAGTTGGGGTGCTCCAGCACACCCAAAACTTTTGCATTCATTTTTATATTTGATGATTGGTGTGATCAAATACACGCTTGCATTTAAAGACAATCTGCCTCTGAGTAATGATTAACAGCACCGCTCATGACATACCCCCAGGAGATGGGCAGCCTCAATTCCAGATCCATTGATTTGACAGCCGAGCCAGCCCTCCCACAGAGAAGGCTCACAGTTTGTACAGAAATCAGATGAAATTAGGGAGGAGGTGGAGGGATAACACATCCAGCCCAAGGCACTCAGTAATCTAGCCTTGGGGAAGTTCTCCACTGCACTGTCGCCTCACCTGGGGTATCACTTGGGAATAAGTGGGTGTGGTCCCTCTGAACTTTCAGGCTGGGCATTGTTCAGTGTCATTGAGGAAAAGAATAAACCATAAAAATTACTGGGTCCTGATATCCCAAAGGGGTTCTGTGTACAACTGTCCTCGTGGAGGGTGGTGTTCCTGCCACTGGATGCTATCAGCCAAGGTATGAACTCTGTGTTCGTGCCTGGAACATCGCTGCTTAGTAAAGGACTGTCCCTCCCAGGAAGCCAGCTACATCGCTGTTGGAGGTGGTCCTCCCTCACACCTCTCTGCTCCAGGGACTTTGGTATCCCTGAGGTCTTCTCCTTGTGCCTTTGTCCACGATATGTACCCTCTCAGCCCTCTCAGCCTTCCCATGCTCCTTTCATCTGAGTCCCACTCACCCTTGACAGCTGGACTCCAGCCCCATCTGCTGTAGTGGGCGGATTCCTTGATCCTTTCCACCCTCTGTGGAAAGAAGCGGGGCTCACCTTGCAGCTGACCACACTCTACACTGTCTCCTGAGGCTTTGATGGCATCCTGTGTGCAGGTGTCACTTTCCCCAGTAGCTTTTACACCTGTTGAGTGACAGGACTTTTAACCATCTTCTTTCCAGATCTCCGTGGTACCCAGGCTGCTTCTGGCACATCAGCAGAGGTTTCTAGACAGTAACAGGCAGGATCCAGGGCAGAGAACGGTTCTCACCCAGAAGTGTAATGTGGAATGGGGATGAGAGATGGCTTCCTCTGCTGAGTGGGGCCTGCTGCTCTCTACTCCATTGTCTGTGAACTAATAAGCATTATGAAAACATTGCACACAATAATATATCATTAAATGTAAGAATGAAATTAATCTGCTCTCCTGCAGCTATACTTTTACACATGCTTCAGGATGTACTTTTTCAGACTATGAAATGGAAAATACATTAAACATACATTTTGTAATTGGCCATTTTCACCTAATAGTTCATGAGCACCTATCTTGATAAGGAAATTAAATATATTAAAAATGTCACCTTTTCACAGCTGTGTAGTATTCTATTTTATGAGTGGAATGTCATTGTGTTAGACATGCCAAGCCTTTGATCATCACATGAGTATATCCTGGTTATCTCCACGTGGCTGGCATGGTTCTGAGTACTGGGATGTGGCCTGAACAGAAGAAGCCAGTCTCCATCCCCCAGATGTCTCTGTTCCAGTGGAGAAATGCTTCCAATCCATGTTTCTTATCAAGATATCAGTGATTCCCAATGGGGACAGTTTGCTGTCCAGGGACAATCTGGGTGATTTATAGAGATTTTCAATTGTCCCAGCTTGCTGGGAAATTGGGAGTGGGAGGAGAAGGGGGTTGGGAAGGTGCTGCTGATATCTGGTGTGTGTAAGCCAGGGATGCTGCTAAACATCTCGTGATTTTAGTGTTTGCACTGCTGCTTTTCTAAGAGGAAAAACTGATTGGGTCCAGGGTGCCAGTAGCACCAAGGCTGAGAAATGTGGCTTTCCTCTGACACATCGTTACTCGTCAGAACAAACACACATGAGGTTCAGTTTCCCTGGGTAGGAGCCTTGCTGGGTTTAGGCACTTCGCAGAGAACTCAGTTCCCTGTTTCTACCTTTGTCCACCTTTTGACGTGCAAAGCTGCCATAAGGAGGCCACTCTCCAAGCAAAAGCAAGAGGAGTGCTAAGCAATGGAACTCCAGGCACCAGAGGCTAGAGAGGGAAGGGGGACAGGCAGAGAGACAAAGTGACCAGATGGATGCACCCGCATCACCTGACTTCCACCAGTACCCTGGACAGCAGGACACTGACCATCAGGGAGGGGTGAGCAGAGCTACCTAATAGGAGGGCTAACTCCAGTTCACTTTTTCTTTATTGCTGTGACTGGAAATTACCTTCAAAAAAAAAAAAAAAAAGTGTAAGTATCGACCTGAAAGTAAAAATCAATGTTTTAAAATTTCTTTCTTTCTTATGAAGAAAAGTCAGTAATTTCATATATACTTTGAAAGTACTTTTTGTCTGTTTGTTTGTTTGACCTAGTGCACAAGGGGAAGGGTAATTTATGGAAGGTATGGAGAGGACCTCACAGGGAGCCAACTCACTGCAAAATACTTCCTAGGTAGGACATTAGATGAGAACAAGTTGGCATGTGATTGGGTGGACCTCTACGCCAAAGTGCATGCTAAAAAATGCTTCTGTGGGGAAAGCATGAGGAAAGAGATAAGAAGAGAACCACACAACCCAAAATACAATTTTATTACCGTCTCCCCAAAATTAGACCTTTAAGAAATGGCTGATTTTTATTTCTTTTGTTGACAACCAGATTTTTCTTCAATTTGCTATTTTGATTTTCTAACACTTCACCTTATACAACTTAGAAGTATGTGAGTTGTTAAAAGGTGGTTTTTATGAACACAGGAAGTTACTATCAAATTTGAGTAATGATCTCTCTTGAGACTGGGACAAGTGGCTATATCATATTCCTTTGTGTCAAATAAAACACTGTTTTTTAATGCTAAAATATTCACACTTACTAATGGTCTTTGGCTTTGTAAAGTTGCATATAGTCAGTCAATTTGAATATTTCATAGGATGAAATCATCAAGTAATCTCTGTTTTCCATTTCACTTTGTGCAGCAAATTGCTCTGATGGAGTTCTCATACGTAATATGCAGTACTACACTTTTATCGATGTTTCCGACTTTAAAAATTCAATACATGCAATGGAAATCTCTAATACTCATCTACTTTAAGTTTACTATTCTATTTCCTAGAAAAATAAAAACACTTACCTAGTGCACCACATAACCATTGAAACAGTATACATCTATCTGCCAAAATTGGGTTTATTCTTGAATGTTTGCACTTGGTATATTGCTTGGTATTAGGTATATAAACTTGGAAAATCGTTTATATGCCTAAAGGTTCATTTTTAAAATGTGAAAGAAAAAAAGGGGAAAAAGAAAATGGAAAAGACAATATAAATACCTCAAATTTGTTGTCAGGTTTATGTAAACTAGAAAAAAAATAAAATGACTTATTATATAAGTGACTGACTGATATATATAAAAGATACCAGCCAGTCACTTATATAATATTTGTGCTTCTTTTTAGAAAGAGTTGAAGATTGGTGGAACTACAGCTACATATGCCAACCCTAATAATCGCAGAAAGACTATGTTGGAAAATGAAACTGAATCCCTATCTCTCGCCATGCACAAAAGTTAACTCAAAATGGATCAAGGAGCTAGATATCAAATCAGAGACACGCCGTCTGATAGAAGAAAAAGTTGGCTACGATCTACATACTGTGGGGTCGGGCTCCAAATTCCTTAATAGGACGCCCATAGCCCAAGAGTTAATAACAAGAATCAACAAATGGGACTTACTTAAACTAAAAAGTTTTTTCTCAGCAAGAGAAACAATAAGAAAGGTAAATAGGGAGCCTACATCCTGGGAACAAATTTTTACCCCTCACACTTCAGATAGAGCCCTAATATCCAGAATATACAAAGAACTCAAAAAATTAAACAATAAGATAACAAATAACCCAATCAACAAATGGGCCAAGGACCTGAACAGAAACTTCTCAGAGGAGGACATACAATCAATCAACAAGTACATGAAAAAATGCTCACCATCTCTAGCAGTCAGAGAAATGCAAATCAAGATCACCCTAAGATACCATCTCACTCCAGTAAGATTGGCAGCCATTATGAAGTCAAACAACAATAAGTGCTGGCCAGGATGTGGGGAAAAGGGTACTCTTGTACATTGCTGGTGGGACTGCAAATTGGTGAGGCCAATTTGGAAAGCAGTATGGAGATTCCTGGGAAAGCTGGGAATGGATCCACCATTTGACCCAGCTATCGCCCTTCTCGGACTATTCCCTGAGGATCTTAAAAGAGCGTACTATAGGGATACTGCCACATCAATGATCATAGCAGCACAATTCACAATAGCTAGACTGTGGAACCAACCTAGATGCCCTTCAATAGATGAATGGATTAAAAAAAAATGTGGCATTTATACACAATGGAGTATTACGAAGCACTAAAAAATGACAAAATCATGGAATTTGCAGGGAAATGGATGGCATTAGAGCAGATTATGCTAAGAGAAGCTAGCCAATCCCTAAAAACCAAATGCCAAATGTCTTCCTTGATATAAAGAGAGCAACTAAGAACAGAACAGGGAGGAAGAGCATGAGGAAAAGATTAACATTAAACAGAGACGAGTGGGGGGAGAGAAAGGGAGAGAGAAGGGAAATCATATGGAAATGGTAGGAGACCCTCAATGTTACACAAAATTACATATAAGAGGTTGTGAGGGGAAAGTGGGGGGGGGAAACAAGGGAGAGAATTGAACAACAGCAGGTGAGGTAGAGAGGGAAGATGGGAGGGGAGGGGAGGGGGGATAGTGGGAGATAGGAAAGGTAGCAGAATACAACAGTCACTAATATGCCATTATGGAAAAATGTGAATGTATAACCGATGTGATTCTGCAATTTGTATTTGGGGTAAAAATGGGAGTTCATAACCCACTTGAGTCAAATGTATGAAAGATGATATGTCATGAGCTTTGTAATGTTTTGAACAACCAATAAAAAAAAAAGAAAAGAAAGACTATGTTGGATTCTCAGGAAGACAGAAGCTGGGAGATAGACTGCATTAGATACACCTTGATAAAATTCAGGAGAGCTTTAACTAGGCAGATGACCAACTTGGGTGACAGGCTCCTCAGTACCTGCGATATCATTCTTTATATAAAATATGCCTTCACTGAAAATTTAACTAATATAAAATTGAGCCTACTCTAGAATCAGAAATGTAGTGAACACTGGCCATTTTTAATCTTTGTTTCCATTCTGCTCAGCACCTTTCACTTTATCGGTACCCCAGTGAGCAAAGTTTCAGCTCAGCAGATGCACTTCTAGCACAGAGAAGAAAAGTGCAATGCTCTTCATATTTTGCTCCTCATGCACCATTACTTATTGATTTTTATACCCAATGAGATGATCCTTTTGTTGATTGTCATGGTAAGCATTTCCCCTTGCTATTATCTCTGTAGCTGGGTGCTTATCTTAGCTTTTGTAGCTCCCCACAGAATGTTGTGTCAAATAGGAGAAATTATTATGCATTTTAAATAGAGCTGGAGAGAACAGTGAGACCTGTTGTCAACTGCCCAGCAACATATGAGAGGTTTCTGGAACTCCAGGTCTGTAAGTCACCTCTAATTTGCATACACTGGGAACCTTTGCTAGAACTTATTCCTTAGTTTTAGAAAAGTCTATTTTAGTTTGCCACAGTGCTGGTTAAAAAAAAAAAAGAAATTCTGAAGAATCCAAATGCAATACTCATAATATTAGAATGAATTGACTTCAAGCTAAGATGTTTAATCTCCAAGCTTTTTCCCAAGCAGATCCTCAAATAAACATTTGACTGAGTGACAGTTAGTAGGTGTTACTTTCCAAATTGAAAACTAATTTTAATTTAACCTTCACATTGTTGAGGAAAAGTATTACCATTCACTCAATAATTAGACTTAATTGGTCTGAGAATTTAAATGCTGCCTTCACACCAAACATTTCAAACTGTGTATATTTCACTACCTTAAATCTACACTGGAGACCAAAACTGTGAGATATATTTATTCAGTTTGTGGTATACTTCTGTAAGCAAGTGAATTTCAAAGCTCAATTGCTGTTATTTGAAAATAAAAATCAAAATCAAGTATGAGACAATGTACTTTCTACTCTGATTTCTGAATAACATGTGGTATTTTTTTCATATTAGAAATGGAACATCTATACTGTTTCTTACTTGTCTTTTATTTAGCATAATCACCAAATATCTACCCAGCGTAATGTCTATTTTCTATTAAGCATCTGCCACGTTTTTAACATTTGGGCTTTGTCAGCTTTGCATCACTGTGATCAAAATACCCAGTAAGAACAACTTAGAAGAGGGAATGTTTATTTTGGCTCATGGAACAGCCACACCCCACTTGCCTACAGTTACCACCCTAAGTCCATTCAAACTAGGATGGACTGATTAGGTCACAGCTCTCACCGATCCAATCACTTGACCTCCAAACATTCCTACCTTCTTGGAAGCATTTGGGGGGACTCCTCACATACAAACCATAATGGTCATGTTCTTTACATACACTAGAAATGGGCACCACAATGCTATTTTATGAGACAAATGGTCTTTTCATTTAAAATAAGAAATGAAGCCAAGATGCATCATAAATGCTACTTTTATCTAATTCAATTTTCCTCCTCCACGCCCCCGCACCTTCCTAAGGATAAGTGCATAGACTGTGTTGGGTCATTGTAACAGCCTTGAGGAGTAGTTCTGTAACAGATGATCAAACTTGGGCCAATTAAATGAATTCTCTTGCATTTTTTTTTCTCAACTGAAGCTTGTGAGGAAGACATCTCCTCTTAGGTCACAGAACTGGAAAGGGAACCTGGCAGGGGCAGTAGCCATGTTTTCTCCTGTGCAGCAGAGATAAGCTTGACAACGTAAATGAGAGATGAATACCAAAGAGTTTCTAATGACTTCTAGTGTTTGGACCCAGTCATGACCAAAATTTCTCAGTGACAGTACAGCTGACCTTTTTGGCTTCTTATGTCCCTTTTGTGAGGGGTGCCCCAGGCTGGTCTCTGCTCAGTAGATTCTGGTTTTGACAACACAAAGTCTCAAACAGTGTCAAATGTCAGTGAATCTGGGGAGAGACAAAATACCTCCATTGAGAACCACTGAGTGTGTCATCTACCTCTGGATTTGCCAATTATTTGAGCTGTGAAGTCTTCCCCATTTGCTCAATATAATCTGTAAATCACTCAGGAATCTCAACTCATTTGTACATGGTAAGTAACTTGCTCAAGAAGGTTACAATGAGAGTTAGCCCTACATCCTTGTGGGTGTACGCCATAAGAAAAAAACACACAGAGGAAGCCCCTTCTGTAGGTATCCAGAGGAAAATCATAAAGGATCTGAATACAGAGAGTTTTGGAGTGCTCCAGATTGTTGATTTGTGAAGCACATAGACCAAGATGTGCTTCCCAAAACTTTATTCTGAGTTTAGCTATGCCTGCGAAATGGCTGGTTAAATAAGCATAAGCAAAATGTGTTCTTTTATTATTATAAGATTTCTCATAGCCTCTAATCTGCTGCTGGGCTTTAATAATCTTTACCAGTTTCTCAAATTTCTACAACCATTTTTTAAGAGTTCCAGGTAACATTTTTTTCATGATGAACATTCTGCAGATCTCAATGTCAGTTATAATAGTCCACCAAACCAAAAGGCAGTCCAATGTGGGAGACAAAGAGTGAGTGTTCTTATGGGCCTCTTTTTTTTTGGGGGGGGGGAGTATGTTTATCTTTTATCTGCATTTGGGGAGAAGTGGGGATTGATGATGGACTATTTTATAACAGTTTGAAGATTTATCCCTGTTAGAGTCTGTAAACAAGTCTGGATGGCGCCTGGCATTTTGCCAGAGGGAGTGGTTTGAGAAGTAACACCAGGGAGCCATTAAGTGTGGAGATCCCTTATTGGTTGACTGCTGTATCTATTTTATGTTAATTAGATAAGCTGTGTGAAATGTATAAATACCCCTCTTGTCCTACAATAAACGGCTCCTACTCCTGCTGTATCAACGTACACAAGTTGTTTGTCAGCCCCCGGTTATTTTGCTGCAGCCGGACTGCGGCATATCCCTACCTCAACCGATGACAACGAGGAGAATGACAAGATTTCTTTCGGAAATCTTGTTGTCTACAGAGGATGGATCCCAGTGAGGTAGCCAACAGCCAAGGCAGTGATTCACCATTGAAATGGATCACATCGGAAGTGCCACGTGTTCTGATGATGTCAATGGCATCAAAATTGATGGAAGTGATTTGATTTTTTTCATCCATCAGACTGATGCAAAAGATTGTTTATCACTAATCCTCCATTTGACGTTACTATGTTTAATCACTTTGACAGGTGCTTCTAATTTCAAAGATCACATGCATTTCTTTTCTTTTTAACACCTGTGAGTCAAATTTGATAGGAAGATAATGCACATCAGTGATGGATTGCTTAGAATCTGGCCTCACTAGACCAGATACTCTCTTTAATAAATGTTTTCTAGAAGTCAATTCCACTAGCTCTATATCTGACTCCATTTTTAGTCATAAAACATAAAATATCAACATATCCATTTCTGCTATAGAATGTATGAGTGCCACAGCTGCCCTGAGCCTCAGTGTATGGTTTTCTTGGTTAATTTGCAAACGGAAAGCCTCGAGTGACTCCCTCGCCACTTCCCTGTGTTAAAATTGTTGGGGTTGTAATGAGCATCTTTGGATCAGATACTTTCTGGCTCTTGCTGTCTTTGTGGCCTGCATGCTAGAAGATAAGGATTTGGCCAACCAGCAAGGGATCGCACGGGGAGCTCAGGGTCTCACTCATGCCTGGCAACATCTGAATGCTTGATGTCATTATGCAAGTTATCATCCATCAGCAGGCAGCTGCGTTAGGACTTCTAGCCAGCAGCGCAAACATTTGTGCTTGTGGCTTCCTCCCTGAGCATGCTGGACCCAGTGCCCATCAGACAAGAGGACTGCATACACAGTCCCTGCCCGATGCTCTGGACCACTCTAACAGCTGTTCCAGGCCAGTGTTGGGAGGCTCACCTGGCAGCCCTGTTGGAGCTTGGAAAGAGATGTGCAGATTAGAGGCTGTTTGCTCAACACAAAGGGCTTTTCTGTGGAAGAACCATGGGGAGGCAGGGGAGGGAGCACAGAAGCCGAGGATAAAGCTAACAAAACATTTCTTAATAAAATGGACCAGATGATGTAGTCACAGGAGTGTACAAGATCAACCTAACTCAAAATGCAAAAAAAGACAAAAAGCATTTTGATCTTGATGGAATGACAGGTAGCTTAAGCAGTTGTGTTAAAGGGAAAGGATAAAAAAAAAAAAACTGATTCCATAACCAACAAACAAATACCTATCAAACACATTGCATGTCCCCAGACACCTGAGAAATACGAGACAGGAAGTTAGTGCCCAAAGGCCTGGGAGACTGGCAGTCATTTGGGTCAGGTAAGACAAATCCACAGGAAGCAGGTGGTAGAAATACTATGGTTATCAAGAGCTTAATTTCCATGTGTGGAACTTGCAGGAAGGAAGAGTGAGAATCCCAATCTTCTAACCTTTAGGCCTCTCTGTGGATGCAGATACACAACCCCTCATTTAAATCACAGGGATCACATTAAGCCCAAACAAACAGGAAGTGTCCCTAGGTTCAAAGGGTGGGCAACAGACCCTCCTAGGGGCTGTGAAAGACTTTACTGCTCAGAATCACACAGGTGTGTCTGTTAAAATGCAGATTTGGGGGTAGACCTGAGCTGGAGGCACTAGGAATCCGCGTGTTAAACAAACATCTCAGGTGTTTCTAATGGTTAATTCCAAGGTTTTACTCTGGGAAATGTTGCTTGAAAGATGCAAGAAAGCAAAGGCAATTCAGCCTAACAGTTTCTCATCAGTCTGTTATCCTGCAGCCATTGCAGAGCCTTTAACTGCATTCAAAAATTGAATTTGCATATCTACAACTAAAAAAAAAAACAAAACTGAGTTTGCATATGTACATTACATTCTTGGGGGAAAAGGTTTGTAAACATCTTTCTACTCTTGGGACAATTTGCCCACATGTCCATCCTCACAATTAATCATCTCTAAAAATATTTCCATGTTTCTATCTACCAATGTTGCAATGAGCAAAACCACTGGCTCAGTCTCTCCATCCCCAACTGAGGCTTGGGAAGCTCAGTTGACCTACTTTCTGTGGTTTCCACATTTGTCAAGTCCTCTCCAAAGCTAAGAGCACAGCACAGCACTTCAAGGGCTGGGCTTCCCACCTCTACATATTGCTTATTCTCTAGGGCGCATCACATTGCATCGTGATTCCTGGAAATATGAGGCACTGATGGCCAAGACCATGCCACTGAATATCTGCAGATAATGTGTCTGACCATCACCTTTATCGGGCACGAAAGGAGCAGAACTCATAACTTCTAATCATCGAATGAAGGGGTGTGAGATCATGTGGCTAGTGAGTGGCAAAGTCAAGTATTGTGCACATCCCATCTTACAGAGAAGCATCCATATGTCCCCCAAAGGCTCATGTGTTGAAGGCTTGGTCCCCAGTGCTGCCATGTTCAGAGATGCAGGCTTCAGAAAGGGATTAGATCATGGGCTCAAATCTCATCAGTAGATTAATCAATGATGGATTAATAATTTAATGGCATTGTTGGGAACTGATGAATATTGTAGTAGGGTCTAATTGGAAAAAGTAGGTCACTAGAGACATATGTTGTACTGACCCCTTCCTTTCACTCTTTCTCTCTGCTTTCTGACTGCCACGAGGTGAGCAGCTTTCCTCTGCCATGCCCTCTACCATGCTGTTCTGCATCCCTTCAGGCCTAAAACAATGGAACTGGCCAAACATAGCCAACCTCTAAAACCAAAATAAATTTTGCTTCTCTAAAAAAAAAAAAAAAAGAATGAAGGGGTGTGTGTGTATGTGTGTGTGTGTGTGTGTGTGTGTGTGTGTGTACGTGTACTGAATGTTTACAAAGAGAGCAAAATAGAGAAGGACATTCATCTTAATTTATTCTTCTTACCTGAAGCTGTAACTCAAGACCAGTTTGGTGAGGAAGACAATCCAAGATAAGGAGACTTCCCTCCACCCAGCTAAGGTCCTCATGTCCTTGGATATGTTGGTCTTCCAATCTCAAGGATGTATAGTCCACTTTTTTAAGGTGTCAGAAATAAACAGGCCCCAGATGTTCAAAATGATGCAATTACTAATTAGAAAGGGACTAAACCTGGAGAGGTTTGTTTCCACAATGACATAAAGAATCCCCTCTCACAGTGAGAGAAGCAGCTCCATCTTAGAGCCCCAGCCTTGATTGTTATCAGAGAGGGACCTCCCTGGTTTGAAGAACAGATGCAGGTATGCACCCCTGCCCCCCACCCACCTCAGAGCTGCAAGGCTTTCTCTGTCTGCCTGAACTCTGCCTGGTTTTCCCCCCAAACATATTTATTTTCAGCTGTGGAAGAAATTCACTTTCCTTCAAACAGAGAGCTGTTTCTGGCCGGGGGCTTTTACTGGATGAGCAAGAGCTATAAATAACCCTCAGCCCCTTCCACCGTAATCTTGGATTTTCAATCACTCCGCCTTGGCATTCAAAGACTTCAGCCTGGCAGGAGCAGGGACTTCAAGCCATGTTTACGGTCACCAAATAATGAGGCTGTTGGCGAGGCTGACAAGAATAGACTTTATCGGTGCTGCTTCTATTGTGTGCCTGCGATTGCGCTGGCTTCCAGAGAGGAAAATCAGACACGTCTTGGAAGTGGTGGGGGCCCTGTGTGAGAATCCAGCTGTTCTTCCCACAGCCCAGACAGATGGCTGCAATTCTGTTCTGTGTCTGTCTGATATTTCCACGGGAAGGGTGAGGTGGCCGAATCCTGGGGAGAGCACTGCTCTGGGTGGAAGAGACAACTGAATGGGCCCCCAAGGAAAGCGAGTGGTGGCCGACAGAGCTGGACAGCCCTCAGTCCAGGCAACACAGGCTGGAACAGAAAGAGCACAGCAATTAATTGGAGAAAATCTGTTGAGAGCCACAGATGAAGGGGCCCCAGCAAACTTCCAGCTGCCAGCAAACTTCCAGCTGCCGGCTGATGATTGGCTCACAGCGGCCCCAGCAACATCTAGCTGATTGGCTCCTCGGCCCCAGCAACATCTAGCTGATTGGCTCCTCTGCGGTGATGCTCATTGGGCTGTTTCCCTGCCCTTTCAGACCATGGAGCTGCTCATTGGGGGACTTCTTTGGCTCCGCCCATGTGACCCAGCCAATCGGCCTCAAGAGCAGGAGGATTGTGGGAGGTGGAGAGAAGCTTGGGTGGGAGAGAGAGGCTGGTGGAAAGCCCGTGGTGGCAGTTGAAGCTCTGAGGGTTTTTCCTGAGAGGCTGTTTTGTTTGGCGTGTGTGGTTCTAAAAATAAAGTTAGTTTCTTTTGACAAGTGGCTCCTGATTGTGCCCAGCCAGACTGCGGCAAAAATCAGAGTCATTGACCCACTGTATTTGTATTTGCTGATGTTTTATGTTCTAAGTTATTTTCAGTGGTATTGGCTAGAATGTTTTCAATTGTTCATTTCTTGATTCTTTGGTTCAATTGTTGTTAGGATGGTTTTACCGCCTATTGTTTTTCTTATCATTGATTTACTAACAAGGGATACAGGAGACAGAGCCTCAGGGGCTCAGGACCTAGAGCACCCATCTATCCATGTCAGTTTCAAATCATTCATTCATTTTAAAATTCAACACATCTTTTCTGAGCAGTCACTCTGCTGCAGGGAGCTTCGTCTAGAATCTGTGGATACAGATAGTAACAGGTTGAGGGTAGCTTTGCCGCCAAAGACCCACATCCTGCCCAGAAAAAATAGAGAACAAACAGAAATTATCATTGTCATTGCTGGAAAGAAAATAAACCAGGGTGTGTCCATGACTGGATCTGGAAGGCCCCTTAGTCTGAGCAGTGTGCGGTTTTTGTCTGGAGGAGCTGAGGTTGGAGAGGGGAGGAGGCAGCCATGTGACACCCCCAGGGAAAAGATTTAAGGTCAGAGGAAATCCAAGCAGATTCAAAGTTTGAAAGACAGTTATGAACTTGTACATTTCAAGGAAGAGCAAAGCACTTGGAGAGAAGGCTCTAAAGAGTGAGCTGCATGGGGTAAAGTGGAGAGCCCAGCAGGAGCCAGATCATACAGACGGGGGCGCACACCCATGGCAAGGGGCCTCGACTGTGTAACAGTGCAAGGAAAAACCAATGGAGGCTTTACACAGGAAAGATGAATGCTCAGCTTCAAATTGGGCTAAGATTATTCTTACAGTGTTGTGTGAAAAGGTTACAGAGAGAGAAAGAGAGAAGGGGAGAGGAGGACAGACCACTGAGTTTTTCATGTCAGAGATGAACAAGAACCAGGGAAGTGGAGAGAGAGAGAAAGAGAGAGGGGGTGGGGAGGATTCAGAATAGAATAGGAGGAAAGAATCAAAGATAAATCTTGCATTCCCAAGTTCTCCTGCATACTCATGTGCTACAGTGTTACTCTTTTGTTGGTCAACATTTCCAGGATATTCCTCAATGTGCCTTGGGGGATAACTTGTGGGGGAGGGTCACAGTGCCCGCTGTGGAGGAGTGGACTGACAGAGAAGATGGGTGACTTGTGCAGATGGAGTTGGCAGAAATCACCTAAGCAAGACACAGCTGAATGTGCAGAGAGCAAGACGGACCCTACACCATCTCACAGGTGAGGCTTCTCCTATGTCCATTTGATGAGAAGCACGATTCTAAGGTCCTCTCGGCCTCTAATAGTTCATGATTTCTTGACTATCGAAAAGAACCTCATAAGGTAGAGTCATGCAGGACAAGATTAGGGTATGTTTAGGTGCACCGGATATCCAAAATAACAGTGGCTTAAACAAGACACTACTTCTCCCACAGGTAATCGTGCAGGAGTGATTCTCCTGTCAGGGATCCAGGGTCCTTTTGTGTCCTTGCTCTGTTGATTGTGGCGCTTTCCCCTCATGTATGTAATCCAACATGACGCATCCTGATGTTCATATTCCAGGTCACAGGAAGAGAATCCGTTTCCCTTTGAAGGCATGTCCAGTGGGCTGCACATGATCATACCCTCGTGTGTCTGTTGCTGCTGTGTGCAGAGCTGCAGGACAGTTTCAGGGCCTGATACCCGAGTGCCAGTCAGTGCTGGACATCAGGTCTGGCTGTGCTCCTTGCACTTTCCACCAGTTTGGGTCCCACCTCATTTCCTGGTGAATGAAGCAATTGGCACAAAGAACAATCATCTAAGTGTCTTAGGAACTGGTGTGTCAGATCCTCGTTTCCCATGGCAGATGGGCAGAGGGGACCTGCTTTGAAACAGCTGTAAGCTTATTCCACACACTCAGACTCAGGGGCGTCATGGACTTCTGGTTAGTTCTGGGCCTGTCTGACACTTTGTTATCTACTGTGTGGGGCTTATAGGAAGCACTCTGACTCCCCCGCCCCCTCCCCGTGACACTCACACATCACTTAGTGGCCACACACTGGCTTCTCTGAGATCTGTGACATTTTTCACAGGGTTCCCTAGGTACCTGTCAATTGGGTTGTTATCCCAGGTGACTGCACAGTCCACTTGATCATGGAATTTTTAATTTTTTAAAAAATATTTATACATCTGTATGGGGTATGCTATGGTAATCCAATACCTATATAAAATGTCTAGTTATAAGCACTTCCCTCTCTTCAACCATTAGTCATTTTCATGTGCTGGGAATTTGATGCTGTGCATTTTGAAGCATATCACTGGTGTTCTGTCCAGTGGGTACCCCACCCCGCTCAAGAAGGCCAGAGGTGGTTGTTATACTCTCACCATGTATTTGGGCCCCTTATTTGCCACAGTCTGGCTGGGCACAAATGCTGCAGTCTGGCTGGGCACACAATCACGAGCCACCACACAGCTTGTAGATTCAAACAGCAACTCTTTATTCCCGAACTCACACCAGCCGTCTACAATCACGTTCTGGGGAAATCCACGTTCTCTGCCCAAATCCACCTCCACTGGGCTTCTATCTCCAAAATATACTGTCTGAATCCCGTGAGAACTCAAGGGGAACTCAGGCAGCAGGATACGCCCTATTCCCAGCAGGAATAATCTTAAACCTTAAACCTGGAACCTAAACTGGGAACGCCCTAAACAAGATTATCTTAAAACCGGGAACACCCTAATCTGCCTTGGTCCTTGAGCAAGGTTAAGTACATTCAATGTCACTGCAACATGTCAGCAACATGGGGTACGCTGGCAAGGAAATTGTCATACCTACTTGGCTAATGGCTCCCAGCATCTCCCCCCTTCTGATTAATTAAACAACAAGCAATGTGGCTTAAGGACCGTGCCTGGTAGGTTGTCCAATTCAACATATGGTTCTTACCCGTCATCGGAAAACTGACCTTTAGGCGTCAGCCTCCTGTCTTAGGTTGATACCACTGCAATTGGATCATACCCGTCACTGACTACCGGTCCAGCATAAGCCATTGGCCCCCAAATTTTAGACCATCACTAGCAGAAGGGAGGAGGATACAGAAATGCCACGACACCAAGCCAATTGACGGCTCCTTGGGAAAAATTGCATCACTGGTGACACCATCAGCAAAGATATGTCAGCACTAACACAATTCGCTGCACCAAACGATAGTTACATAGTCCAGGCAAGTTCTGCAAGCAGTTCAAAGCAGAGGAATCTATCAATATGTCCATTTCCTCCCAAAATCCGTTTCCTCCCAAAGTAAGTTGACTCTTTGATTGAGCATTACTTGTTGAGTTCTTCACCAGCACTGAGATGGAGATAGGAATTCTGGCAATGATGCTAAAGAGACATTATCCTGAAAAGAATTATTAAATATAATGAAAAGGAAAGGTGAAAGTAAACAAACAGATCTGTTAACCTACTTTAGAAACAATCCTTAACAGCTTTTTACCTAATTTAAATTAGTAAACAAACAGATCTGTTAACCACCTTTAAAAACAATCCTTAACAGCTGTTTACATAATTTAAATTAAACCATTTAAATCACGTGAATAAAAAAAATAATAATAATTCGGATCCATTTTTTCATGAGCGCTCCTCATATAAGAAATATGGACATACGCACATACAGACATACAACACAAAACACAAGAGTGTACACAAACGTACAACACATAAGAAAATAGTAAAGGCCTTGTAGCTTTACCTAGGTGAAATCTCCATTGCAATGTTTAAAAACTCCACAGTCAAAAAATAAAACTGATCAGAAAAACATTAACCTAGGTTTGTATGAGCTCAAAAAATAAAAATAGAACCTTATGATGTGGAAAAATGCAATAATAAAATAGCTATTGAAAAAAGCATCCTGGTTAATCACTGTCGCAGATGTAAGAATGGCCAAGCTGGAGCTCTGGATATCAGCTGTTATGGATTTGAGTCAAATCATCTTCTTTTCGATCTGTAGAAACTGTTTTAGTTAATCTCTCTGGAATCCAAATGGGCTGCTGTTCTCCCTGTGGAAAAACACAAACAGACCCCCGACTCCAGACAATCACTGGGTCAGGACCTTTCCATTGTCCTGTTAGAATATCTTTCCAAAGTACTTTAGGCTTATGTACATTTTTTGGATACATATGCCTTTCCGCAGCACTAAGTCCTGATGAATCCAAATTTAAAAAGTTTAGAGTAAAAAGCGTTATTTTAAGTTTATCTTTGGGGGATATATACCCCCTTCCAATTCCCTCTTTTTGCTTTAATAAGTATGTTTTAATAGTTTGATGAGCTCTTTCAACTATGCCTTGTCCCTGTGGATTGTATGGGATTCCTGTTATATGAGTAATACCAAATGATGAGCAAAATTGTTTAAAAGAGGTAGAGGTATAGCCAGGACCATTATCGGTTTTTAACTGTTTAGGAACGCCCACAGTGGCAAAATTTTGTAAGCAATGAGCTATAACATCTTTAGTTTTTTCTCCGGCATGAAGGGAGCCCATCAAAAATCCAGAAGAAGTATCGACTGTAACATGTAAATATTTTAATTTTCCAAATTCTGGCAAGTGTGTGACGTCCATCTGCCAAATATGGTTAGGTATCAGTCCTCTAGGATTGACTCCAAGATTAACTTGTGGTAAAAATGTCACACAATTTTGACATTGTTTTATTATATGTCTGGCTTGTTCCTTAGTTATTTTAAAACGCTTTTGTAAAGTATTAGCATTAACATGAAACCTTTTATGAAAATTTGTAGCTTCTTCAAATGTAGAGAAAATATGTATGTCATGTGTAGTTTTATCTGCTAAATCATTGCCTAAACTAAGGGCTCCAGGCAATCCTGTATGTGCCCTAATATGTCCTATAAAGAATGGATCTTTTCTGTCCCAGATTAGACTTTGTATAGTGGAAAACAAAGAGAAAACAGTAGAAGAAGGGGAAATCCTACCGGCATCTTCAAGAGATACTATAGCATTAACTACATACTGACTATCAGAAAATAAATTAAATACAGAATCTTTAAACATCAAAAAAGCTTGTAAAACTGCATTAAGCTCTACCTTTTGAGCTGATTGTTTGGGTACTAAAAATGTAAAAGTTTGATCAGGGGTAACTACTGCTGCTGTACCATTATTTGACCCATCAGTGAATATATTTGGAGCATTCATGATAGGTGTTTTTCTTGTCATTTTAGGAAAAACTACAGGATGCTTAGACCAAAAAGACAACAAAGGATTAGATGGTAAATGATTATCAAATGAAACATTAGATTTACACATGATTATTGCCCAAGTATTTAACTCATTAGCTAACTCATCAATTTGATCCATAGTATATGGAGTAATAATTTTATTGGGAGAAATTCCAAACACTCCCTTCGCTGCTTTTATTCCTTTGAGTATTAATTGTCCTACAGCCTCAGGATACCTAGTAAGAATAGTGTTAGGAGAATAAGATAAATGTATCCACAATAATGGACCTTCTTGCCAAAATACTCCTGTAGGAATATTTTTTGTTGGTAGTACAATAAATAATAAAGGCAAACTTATATCAATTCTATCCAAATGTATGTTTTCCATATATGTTTCAATAATTTTTAATGCCTTTCTTGCTTTAGGAGTTAACATGCGGGGTGAATTTGGATCTGATGGACCTTTTAGAATATCAAATAAAGGTCCCAACTCTCCTGTTGGTATACCTAGATAAGGCCTTATCCAATTTATGTCTCCCAATAACTTTTGAAAGTCGTTAAGTGATTTGAGTTGATCTACTCGTATTTGAATTTTTGGTGGACGGACCATGGTTGAGGACAATAGAACTCCTAAATAATTAATTGGAAAATTTAATTGTACTTTATCTATTGCTATCTCTAGATTATAATTTTTTAATAAGTTTGTAAGTGTGGCATAACATTCCAGCAATATGTTTTTATCTTTATGTGCCAATAATACATCATCCATATAGTGAAATATTTGTAGTTCAGGATTTTGATTTCTAAGTGGCTGGATTGCTTTGTTAACATATATTTGACACATAGTTGGACTGTTAGCCATCCCTTGAGGGAGTACTTTCCATTCATATCTCTGATCAGGACCTTCATGATTTAATGCAGGGATAGTAAATGCAAAACGTGGACTATCCTCGGGATGAATTGGAATTGAAAAAAAACAATCTTTAATATCTATAGCTAAAACATGCCAGGTTTTTGGCAAAGCAGACAATTGAGGAATCCCTGATTGAGCAGGTCCCATAATAACCATCTCATTATTAATGGCTCTTAAATCTTGCAACAATCTCCATTTACCAGATTTCTTTTTGATGACAAAAATGGGAGTATTATGGGGAGATATGGAAGGTTGTATATGTCCTTCCATTAATTGTTGTTTGACCAGATCATGGGCTACTTGTATCTTTTCTTTTGTCAGGGGCCACTGAGGAACCCACACTGGTCTTTCTGATTTCCAAGTAATTTTGATTGTCTCAGTGGCCCTTTCTGAAAATCCAACCCATGTCTGTCTGTTCCTTGATCTATTTGTACTGGTGCTGCTATACCTTGCCCTTGTTTTCCTAATCTTTTTTCTTTCCTAAAGCCTTGTCTAGCCCTAGTAGTGGGCGCATTAGGATTGATATTATTTGTTAACGTCAAACCTAATTGATCTAGGACATCTCGTCCCCATAAATTTATAGGAAGATGATCCAATACATATGGCTGTATAGTTCCTTCACATCCTTCAGGATCCTTCCAATCTAATATCATAGAACTTCTATGGGGATTAGTCGCCACTCCTAGGCCTCGAAGCGTTTGAGTGGCTTGTTGTAATGGCCAATGTTTTGGCCATTCTTGACGAGATATAATGCTAAGGTCAGCTCCTGTGTCCAGTAGCCCATTAAACTCATGACCTTGAATATTTAGTTTTAGCATTGGGCGAGAATCTAAATTTAAAGACAACATAGCCCAATCTACACCTGTGGAGCCTAATCCCCTGGAACCTCTTTCTACACTATGACTAGGAAATTTATTATGTAGGCTGGGTATTATTAACAACTGTGCTATTCTATCTCCAGGTGAAATTACTGATATACCTCTTGGAGAACTAGCTATAATTTTTATTTCACCTACATAATCGGGATCAATTACCCCAGGACTTATCATAAGTCCTTTTAATGTAGATGAACTACGTCCCAGTAATAAGCCTACTGTTCCTTGGGGAAGAGGTCCTTTTACTCCTGTGGGAATGATTTGAACTCCCATCTCTGGAGTTAATACTGCTCTGGCAGAGGCACAGATGTCCAACCCTGCGCTCCCTCGGGTTTGTCTGATGAGGGATTTAATGGACAATGTGTCCTGGGCACTACCCTGATGGTGTTGCTGGGATCCTCCACTGCCCCGTATATTTGTGGTTGTGGGCCCCGGAGCATTGGGCCCCCCTGTCCGTTTTTTGGCAATGGAGCCTGATGCCTTTCTCCACGATATCTTGGATAAATACCTGGTCTTTGTCCGTTTTTTGATAAGGGAGTACCTTCTATGGTGGTTTGAGAACGGCATTCATTAGCCCAATGTCTCCCTCTACGGCATCGTGGGCAAATACCTGGTATTCTATTCCTTTGATACCTACTTTTGTTAAACCCTCCTCCTATGGGGCAATTCCTTTTAAAATGTCCTGTTTGTTCACAATCATAGCATGTTTTTGGCCTGGCATCTAAAGCCTGTTGTACTGCAGCTGCCAAGACTTGCCCTTGTTCATTAATATCTCTACATAATTTAATATATGTGTTTAAATCTTCATGTCTCCATGGTCTAATAACCTCTCTGCAGCAACGATTTGCTTGGTCATAAGCCAGTTGTTTTATTAATGGCATTGCTTGTTCTGTATCCCCAAAAATTTTGGCAGCCGTTTGAATTAGCCTATCTACAAAGTCAGCGTAAGGTTCATTAGCTCTCTGTATTACCTTAGATAGCTGACCTTGTAAATCTCCATGTCCTTGTAAAGTCTTCCATGCCCTAACTGCGTCTGCAGCAATTTGTGCATATATAGCAGGATCATATTCAATTTGTTGCCGTTGACCCTCATAAGGTCCTTTTCCTAACAACATATCTAGATTTCTTTGAGGGTAACCGGCTGCTGCATTTCGCCTAGCTGTCTCCGCGCAAAATTCCTCATTGGCAACCTTCCATAACAAATATTGTCCTCCATTTAGTACAGATTTACACATGCTAGCCCAATCTGCTGGCGTCATGTCCAAGTTAGTAATGGACTCAACCATGCTTACCGTGAAGGGAGCTTGGGGACCATAGGTTGTTACAGCCTCCTTTAACTGCTTCACTGTTTTAAAATCTAAAGCACGGTGAATTCGCTGCCCTCCTGCCTGTTCAAGTACAGGGCATGCTAATCTTTGAGGTCCTGTCTCAGGATCCCATTTATCAACTACGGGGTTTGAGGGCCACTCAGCTGTCTCCATCGGTGGGGCTGTTGGTTGAATTACGCCCTCTTGTGATAAAACGGAGTTACTAAAAGCCTCCTGTTGTGGCCTTTTTCCTAACAACCCCTTTTCCTTTAAATTTTCTTCCTCTGTCTGACTAGCTCGAGAGACCTTCTCTTTTGCTTGATCTAAAATGTCTTTCTCCATGGTCTGAACCTCTAACAATTTACTTAACATCTTTTCGGTTTGTTTTTTACTAATTTCTAATCTACTATAAAGATAACGCAACCCAATAAGATAGCACAAAACAAAGCCGAAACTGAATGAAACAAAAACGGAATAAAAAATCGTTGTATCAATTTTCTCTTCCTCAGGGCCGACAAACTTCAAACCTTTAGTCAACCATTTTTTCCAGTTTGCCTGAGAAATTTCTAGGGATAGGCAGCTTGAAACAAAAACAAGATAAATCAAAACAATAACACATTGTTTTTTGAGTTGGTCACCCATTCTTTCGCTCTTCCTCAGGGGCGAGCAATTTCACTTACCTCTAAGCTTCAGAAGTTCCCCGTACGAGCCGCCAAATGCCACAGTCTGGCTGGGCACAAATGCCGCAGTCTGGCTGGGCACACAATCACGAGCCACCACACAGCTTGTAGATTCAAACAGCAACTCTTTATTCCCGAACTCACACCAGCCGTCTACAATCACGTTCTGGGGAAATCCACGTTCTCCCAATCCGTTCTCTGCCCAAATCCACCTCCACTGGGCTTCTATCTCCAAAATATACTGTCTGAATCCCGTGAGAACTCAAGGGGAACTCAGGCAGCAGGATACGCCCTATTCCCAGCAGGAATAATCTTAAACCTTAAACCTGGAACCTAAACTGGGAACGCCCTAAACAAGATTATCTTAAAACCGGGAACACCCTAATCTGCCTTGGTCCTTGAGCAAGGTTAAGTACATTCAATGTCACTGCAGCAACATGGGGTACGCTGGCAAGGAAATTGTCATACCTACTTGGCTAATGGCTCCCAGCACTTATTGAATTTCTTTCTGTCCCCCTGCCTCCCTTCCCTATCTATTCTATTCCATTTTTCTACAAGGTGGACTTCATTATTTTCCCAAGACAAGTGAAAACACTGAGTATTTGTCTTTCTGTGCCTGTTTCACTTAACATAAGGACATTTATCCATGTTATTACAAGACCTCTTTTTTTTTTAACCCCATACCAGAATACTCAGGGGTGCTTAACCACTGACCTGCGTTCCCAGACTTTTTTATTTATTTATTTTTTGAGACAGAGTCTCATCAAGTTGTTGAGGCTGGCCTCCAATTTGTGATTCTCCTGCCTCAGCCACCTGAGCCACTGGGATTACAGGGTGTGCACCACCACAGCTGACTAAGACTTCATTCAAATAGGATTTCATTGTGAAAAATACATCATTTTTCTTTATCCTCTCATCCACTGAAGGTCATACATGTTGATTCCATATTCTGGATATTGTGAATAGTGCTGCAGTAAACAGGGGAATGATCTTTTTGGCATTAATGAATTCATCTCTTTTGAATATAGACTCATTAGTGGAATTGCTAGATCACCTCGTGGTTCTACTTTCTCTGTTTTGAGGAATCTCCATACTGATTTTCATAATGTTTCTTACCATTCCTTAAATATTTGCTTAATTTTTTTTTCTCCATAAAGAAAAAAGGGAGTCAGTATTAGCCAGGCATCCTTGCCCCAGACCTGAGCAGCATTCAGAAAACAAATCTGCGTCCAGGAAAAGCTCTCTGCTTATTTTATTTTTCCAGCCCTTGAGTGAGTCACAGACAACTCAGCATCTTCCAAACACACATGCTAAGGGGCCCCTGTCACACTCATTATCCCTCCTGCTCTGCTCTCTGCCTCCTCTCCATAACATGAGGTCCAGGATCCACTCTTTTGTCCCTCCTCAGTTTTTTATAGAACAGTTTCCTAAACACACACACTAAATCCTACAGGAGGAATGGTCAACGGCCCACATTTTGAATAAGAACCCTGCCTGCTCTCCTCTTCCAGGTGAGGACAAAAGAAAGCCCCTCGTCCCATCCCACTGCTAAAACTTTCACAATGAGTGGGTATCTGGGTTCCTTCCTGCACTTTCCCCTAATTATCATCTGATGATTCTTTTTGTCTACAGATTCAAGAACTGGATTGCAGTTATTAGAAAAGGCAGCCCTGCCTGAATCTGCATTCCCACCTGTAAAGCTGTGGGAACATTACCACCTGGCTTTCTCCTGCCTCCTCTCTTTCAGGCAAGACAGCACTCCCGGATCCTACAGTTCTTTACAGTTATTATTGTAATGATCCTAATAATAGGTAAGAGGTGCAGACTGCCTATCTTCACAGCGTGAAGCACTTCCCTTTGAAATTAACTCAATTACCCTCCTAAGTTTGTATTATTATTATTTTTTATCAAAAAGATATCCTAATGTTGGTGTGGGAAACAGAGATGATGGAGCTCATGGAAGATGCATAAATAGGTTCCTTGAAATTTTGAAATTACATTATTTACAACAAAATCCATTCTTCCCTCTGCATTCTTCCCATGCCCTATTTTCGATTTCAATCAGATTCTATTCATTTCTTTACACATTGCATTTTAAGAACCGTTAACATGAAATGTAAGTATGGAAATAAATATCCCGATCTTAGTCCAATTGTGCCTATTTTCTTGCCACTTCCAGGAAAGTGGGGATTATCTTCCTTTCACTTAATAGTCTCAATTTCAGAAATGATCTTCCACGGTAATGCTTTCTCAGGGTTCACTCTGCATCTACAATGATTATTTACACTTGTCCTTTTCAGCCTGCAGGAAGCCAGCGGTAACCTCATTAAGGGCACCATGATGACCTCTAGCCTGATTTTCATGTCATCAGGCTGCATTAAGATTTCTGTCACTAGGACGTCTTTGTCCTGTCATTCCACCACCCCTACCCTGCCCTGTTCATCTCAATCTTACTTTTTTCATGTATCTAATTCCCTTTCTAGCCAAGTTAGACCACATGCTTATCTCTAGTGTCTCTGACCCTTTTGTTCCTGTAAATAGTTTTATCTTTGTCTCCTTCCTAAAATACTCCCTGTTGCCTGCATCTCACATGGGTATTCATCTTTAAGATCAACTAGATTTCTCCCTTTCCTTAGTACCTCTGGACCTTCAAAATCATAAATTTCCATATCATTTTAACTTTTTATATGAAGCTCCACTTTGTGTGATGTTGGCTTCCACCTGTGGCTGTGAATGGAACCTGCTGAGCAAATGAACCCGGGGGTCAGGAAAGCAGGGTTGGCCCCTCTGGTGCCTGACACAAATTGATGGTCAGTGCAGACTGGTCAGAAGCCTTAATGTCTAGCACAAGTCACTTATTTAGCAAGCCAGGAAGGAATGAATGGCCTGATGAGGAAAGGCCCCTCCATTAAATGTTGCTGAGTGATGTGTTGACTGGACAAGGAAAGGTGGTAACCTTGCAGAGAGGGGTAGCTGGGCCCTCTCTGTATTGCCCCAACACCTGTGTCTGAAGGGCTTCTTCACTTAGTGGACAGCACATCCACATGGGCTCCATGGCAGCACTGTTCTGGTCCAAACTTGGAGTCACAAATACCGGCTAAATTTCAAAACTAGGTGGAGTCATCCTATCCAACAATGTGAAAGCCTCTGCAGCAATGGCAAGAGTTATCTGTACTACAGAAGAGTTTCTGTAAATTCCACCTCCCTGCATAACTCCCCACCTAGGGCTATTTCTGGCTAACACTTAGGAATTTGCAAAGTCTGGGCCTAGGAGAATAAAACCACAAAATATAGGGTCGTGCCTTCAAGCTCCACTGTCTACCCTGAGGACCTGACTCTCTTTGCTACCAGCCCAGTGGTGGCATGGTGACCTCTCTGCAGAGAAGGCACCTCCCACTCACAGGGGCATCCAGGTCTTTTATTCTGCAGAAACAGCCAGATCAGGAAGAGCAGCCCAGCAGCCAGGGAAGAAGCATCCATTCTCAGGAGTAGAGGAGACTCTCACGATAGCCTGGTCACTTAAAGGGGAGCGGTGATCAGGGTTTCCACCCTCCTCCACACTCCTGCAGTTCTCTTTAATTTGGAGCTGACCTTTCTAGCTGAGAAGCCTCACTGCCTATCACTGCCTTTGACCTATTTATATAATTTTGGTTCTGCCTACACTGGGGATTTTAATATTGCAAACATTGTCTCTATCACTCTTTCCTTCTACCTCTTCTAAATGGCACTGGAGAGTGCTTAGGATCTCAAGGAGAGGAAACACTGCTTGCACATAAGCAACAGGAAGGTCCAGGAATCAAAGCCGTGAACACCTTGGCCCCAAAACAACATCCTCTAACCCCCAGCTCAGTACTGGTGCGGGCTTTCATTAGCCCAGATGCTGCACTTGAGCTGTTGAGGTGTCTGCGTCTGGATATCAAGGTAGGCTACAGCTCAGGGCCACCAGAGGAGGGATGATCACATTGATAAAGATAGCCAGCAAAGTCCCAGAGGGGCTACTCAAATGCTACCATGTGTCCCTAAGTAATGTGGAAGGCAGAGAACTGCCTAGGAAGCAAGTCAGGGACAGAAATCCAAAGAAGAAGGGGAGAATTGAATTCTGGGACTGGAGACAGTAGAACACGCACAGAGAAAGGAAAGGGGTCAGGGCAAGAAAGATGACCTGGAACTTGAGAGCCACTGGAGGCTCAGATCCAAGAAGAAAGGCCATTAGCCCCACCAGGTCTGTATTCTTGTCACTTTCTTTTGCTTCCAGAGCTGTTAATTTATTGCCATGCTGGCAAAAGGGCATCTCATGAAAGTTGTACCTTCCATGCAAATCTATTGTGGTTGCTGAATGGTTCAGCTCCCAAGGAATAAATAAATAATAAAAAATAAATAAAATAGGAAATAAGTATCACATGCCCATTTGCATCCACATGCTGCATAAACAGGGATTGTCTGTAGAAAATGTATCTCAAAGACCGTTTGACAGCCAGGGTTTGATTTATGGAAAGAAAATCCTGTCTTTTCCTAAATTAATATGTTTTCTTAATTTTAAAGGAAAATCCCTAATATGCTTGCATCAGTCTTTTAAACTCGAGGGTTTCCAAAATTGAAAATGTAGAAGTTTATAGAGGAACTTCAAAACCAATAAAAGGAATTTAAATTATTTAGTTTTCAAAAATGAATAGACATTGTCAAGCCAACCTTAAATCAAACCTCAGGAAATAAGATGCTTCTCTTATATAAGAAGATAGTTTATATTTTTAAACCGTAAAATGTTAGGCCCAAAATATTTTTAAAGCAAAACAAGACATCACATCTAGCTGCCACTCCCTGGTGCCTAGGAAACAGACCATGAGTCAGGCGGGGCAACTTCTTGCGGTCCTCCAGTGTGGCCTGATATGCCTGCTTCTGTCCACATCCTGCCCTGCCCGTGGGCTCCCCCATTCCCACTGAGAGCTCAGAGTCACTTTTCAATGTGATTCTCAGATGCCGCCCTGAAGCAGCTGTTCATTTTGTCAGGGATATTTCCTCCCCTGTCACCATCTTTCCCTTTACATAGTTCGGTATTTATCAAATCTAGCTAATATATGTGGTGTTTAAAATCAAATAAAAAAAACTAAAAATGTATTAGACTCCCCATAATAGAAATAATTTTGTTTTCCAATATGTGCAAATGTGAAGACTTTATTTGTTTCCAACTTGTGTACAACTTCGTAATCAAATAAATTTCAAAATACATGTAATTTAAAATGTAAAACAATCAAGTTTAAAATAAGAGCATTCATTTAATATGGCATTATGTTTGTTAGGTGGTAGTAGGATAATGGCAGGTAACAAATAACCTCAGGTCTCAGTAACACATATTTATTTTTCTCTCAGTTATTTGTGAGTTGTGACCCATAGATCAGTAGGTTTTGAGTGAATTTGAATTTTAAACCTATTCTGTGTTCCTTACAGTAGTAGCTGTATTCACAATAGCCAAGGAGCTAGAGAACAGTGAGCAGAATTAGGAAAAGACAAATCCTCTGTAACTTGTACGCTGTCATTTGTAACTTGTACACTGACATTTGTAACTTGCACACTGTCATTTGTATCTGTGAGCCTTTCTTTGGTCAGTGCAGATCATTTGGCCCAGGAAGGGAAGTGGACTCTTCCTACAGGGCAACCATGCCAAGCCAGGAGCTTAGGAACTGTGTGGTATGAAAACAAGACTGCTGCTATCAGAGAGAGGTGATGTCATTTATGTGAACTCTACTTGAAATTTCCATTTTGCATGCTACATCTTGCAAAACTTTGTGCCTGTGATGACTCTGTCTGTAACTGTTGAGTCATGAATCCTTCCCAACTAAGACAGAACTTTCATTTCCAAAATGTTCCATGTTATTGTTCACTCCTCACTTGACAGAATGCATCAGAACGTGCCCACTCCCTTCTAGTTTTTCTGCTGAGTTTATAATAACTAACATGGCAAAAGATGTGCAAGAGATTTCTAGACTTCCCCTAAAAACTGAAACTGAGAACTATCTCTAAACTCCCCTGAAATTGTTCATTTTAAGTTAGTGTGTGTGTGTGTGTGTGTGTGTGTATACACATATACACACACTTATTGTGTGTTATACACATTATATATATATATATATATATATTATTCTATACTATATATGAAATACATTACAATATTTATATATGTGTACTGAGTAATTAATTTTAAAGGATTTGAGACTATGTCACCCCAAAATATGCATATTGACCAATTTAAGGGTACTTAAAAAATAGCAGCTCAAGGACACTGACATTTCATTCTGTTTCATAGGAGATGAAGTCCCCATTTGAAAAATGCCCTCCCTATAGTTCAAGTAACCAACTACCCTAGCATCTGCAAGGATATAAACCTTGCAAACAGATATCACCGATTTCTATGATATTAGTTGTCTGTTCTTCAATCACAGGGTTGTTATTCAACAAATACCATTGAACTTCCATGTCTCGGAGAGTTCACTAAATGCAGTTTATCATTGCTGTCAATGAGAGAGATGCATTTTAAGTCCTCATACAATTTAACATATTAGACAATTTTCAGCCCACATGTGCTCTCCTGGGAAGTCGGATAGATAAGCTCTCCTCGAGGCGTGTTCCTCTCTGCAGAAAGCTTGAGGAGTAATATGTAGGTGACTATGTGGGGATTATTTGTGTGTGTGTGTGTGTGTGCACATAATCTAGTTTATTCATTTCTTTAGTGTATTGATAGTGCCTTTTTGTTTCATTCCTCCAATCATCAAACTTTTAGAGGAAAATGGGAGAATATTTCCATGAAGGAGGACTAGGCAAAGAGTTCTCAGACAAGACACCAATGTTGTGATTCATAAGAGGGAAAATTAAGGAATTGGACACCATAAAAATTTAAAATTTATTCAATGCAATCACCTTGTTAAAAGGACAAAAAGAAAAGCCAGAGACTGGGAAAAAATATTTGAAAGTCACATATCTGACACATGACTTACATCAAGAATATATGAAGAACATTCTAAATGAAACGATAAGAAAATAATCCATTGAGAGAACAAGCAACATACATGAACAGAAACTTCACCAGGATGATGTAAGGGTAGCAAATAAGTACATTAATGCTTCTCATGGTTAGGCATTACATACTCAAAGCAAAATCACAATGAAAGGTTGTTACACACCCGATCTGGTGGCACCCACCTTTAATCCCCACTACTGGGGAAGCTGAAGCAGGTGGATGGTAAGTTCAAGGCCAGCCTGGGCAACTTAGCAATACCTTGTCTCAAAATTAAAATAAAAAGATTTAGGGTATAGCTCAGTGATGGAGAGCTTGCCTAACATGCAAGAGTTCTTGGATTTAATCCCCTCCATCAAAAATAAATGAACACAAATTATAAATCTGCCTGCTATTGTGGATAAAATTAAAATACTGATAAATTTGAAAGCTGATTCAGAAATTCAATATCTCTCCTATAATGCTGGTGGGAATACAAATGGTATGACTGCTCTGGAGGAAAAGTCTCCAGTTTCCTGTAAAATTAAGCAGACACTTATGATATAATTCAAAAATAGCACTTGTGGGTATTTATCCTATGAAAATTTATGTTCACCCATAAACCTGTACACAAATGTTCATAGAAACCTTATTTATATTAACTTCAACCTGCAAATGCCACAAATAGCTTTCAATAGGTGAATAAAAAAATAAATCTGGTACATATATGCAATGAACTATTATTCAGCAATAAAAAAGGGCAAAAGAATCTACTAACGCATGCAACAAACTGAATGCTTCTCAAAAGAAGGAAGCCTGTGCCAAGTGTTTGTATACTGTATAATTCCAATTCTGCTACATTCTCTCACAGCAACATTATAATGAGGACAGCACATCAGAGTCTCCTGAGGGACAGAGCTGAAGAGGGAGTTGAATATAAAGGGACAATGGGAGGGACTTCCTTTTGTGACAGAGCATTGACAATCTTGATTATGGTGTTGCTTACATGAGTCTATACAAGTGTTGAATTATCACAGAAGCACACACAAAGTGTTTGTAAACGAGTGAAATTAAGAAAGATTCTGAACTTAAGTTAGTATGAAAATGCCAGTGTTAATTTTAACTTGTGATATTGAATTTTTGTTATTTTAAGATATTATCATTTGGGGAAGCTGGATTAAGGGCATGGAGAACTCTCTATACCATTTGTTTACAACTTCTTTAAGCATTTCAAAATGAAAACTTAGGTAAATTATCTTTTGCTTCTGAAAGTCATGATGATAGTATCTCTACATCCATCTGTCAATCATCTATCCATAACTTTTTATAAATGTTTTAAAGGAAATTAAAAAGTCTAGGAAGATCTGTTATCACAGGTGTTGATTGTCCCCAACAAACCTAACCTGCACCTTCATCCCCTTGACTTTCTGAAGTTACTGCAACATGCTGATCTTAAGAAAGTAACTGTAGAGCTCAGGACACCCAGCCACTCGTCCACACAGGTCCTCCAGGTGCCTGAGTAGGACCACTGGCATTAGCACCCATGCAGGACTCCTGACCACCCACCTGCGCAGGACATCCGGCTGCAGTGCATGCGCAGGAGCGCTAGCCACCACTCCTATGTGGATCCCCACCTACCAACGTGGGGCTCCTCCTGTGGCCTCCATATTGGGACACTGCAACCACTGCAGTGACAGCCGCCAGCCACAATACTGCATACCACAGCTGCATCTCTGAACATACCACTTAATGCCACTGCCTGGCCCCACCCAACCCCCAGACACCCCATTGCTGAAAGCAGCCTCCTCTATCTTGGGACACCTATGTGGCCATCTGGGGCTTAGAAGCAGTATCAAGGTACCAAAAGTTCCCAATTTCCCCCGCCTCCCAACAGCTGCTAACTTGGCACAGTGCCTGTGACTATACAGCCAGTCCATAGCTTGCAAAACCTGGTCTCAAAACTGGGTCCTGAATGGCTCAATATAAAACAGCTCTCCATGACAGGTGCATGCCCCCAGAGCACAGCCCATAAGACCTCCAGAGAGAGAAGTTCCTGATTGGAAAGTAGAAAGGCAGGGAGGGAGGGAGATCCAGTTTAGAGACTAAATTAGAGACTAGGAATTGTGGAGTCTACAAGCCATATAAAGAGATAAGGCCAGGCCCACATCACATGAGTGGGCCCCAAAGGAAATCCTTGGGGTGAGTCTCCCATCTGAAGGGCAAGTGCTATACCCCACCTCCAGGAGGCACGCCCCCAAGACCAACCCTCTCACCCTAATAATCTTCACCATCCTGAGGGTGGAGATACCAACAAGTAACAGACACCCCACCTACTGGATAAGAAGGGAAGCTGGAAAGATACTGATTTGGATTTTTCAACCCAGACCTTGAAAACTAGAAGATCCTGGAACAAGGTATACCAAGCTCTGAAAGAAAATGGATGCCAAGCAAGAATCTTATATCCGGCAAAATTAAGCTTTAGATTTGATGGCAAAATAAAAACCTTCCATGAGGAAAAAAAAAAAGAATTTACAACTAGAAAAGCATGCACTATAGAAAATCCTTGGCAAAATATTCTATGAGAAGGAAATGAAAAACAATGATGAAAATCAGCAAAAGGTAGTATTATATTAAGGAACTACTAATCAAAGGAGAAACCAAGTCAAGTTAAAAACCAAAAATAAACAAATATGCCTGGGAATACAAATTATGTCAATTATATCTCAATAATAACCCTGAATGTTAATGGCCTAAACTCACCATTTAAAAGACAGACTGCAGACTGGATTAAAAAAAAAAAAAGACCAAAGAATACAACAATATGCTACCTTCAGCAGACTCATTTCATAGGAAAAGATGGAGGTGAAACATTGGGAAAAAACATGCCACTCTCATGGACTGCAGAAACAAGCAGTGGTTTCCATCCTCATATTAAATAAAGTAGACTTCAAGCCAAAGTTAGTCAAAAAGGATAAAGAAGGACATTTCATACTGTTCAAGGGAATCATTCATCAAAAGACATAACAATTATAAATGTATGTGCCCCAAACAATGGAGCACCTACATTCAACAAACAAACCCTTCTCAAGTTCAAGAGTCAAATAGACCACAACACAATAATTCTGGGTGACTTTAACACACCTCTTTCACCACTGGTGAGATTTTCCAAACAAAAGCTAAACAAAAAATCTATAGAATTCAATAATACAATTAATAACATAGACTTAACAGACATATATAAAATATTGCATCCATCAATGAGTGAATACACTTTAAAAATTTTTTTCAGTGGTTGATGGACCTTTATTTATTTGTTAATTTATATGTGGTGCTGAGAATCAAACCCAGTGCCTCACACATGCTAGGCAAATGCTCTACCACTGAGCCATAACCTCAACCCCAGAGTGAATACACTTTCTTCTCAGCAGTACATGGATTATTCTCTAAAATATACCATATATTATGACACAAAGCAACGGTAAGTCAATATAAAAAAGTAGAGATACTACCCTGAATTCTATCAAATCATAGTAGAATAAAATTAGAAGTCAATGATAAAATAAAATATAAAAGCTACTCCAACACCTGGAGACTAAATAATATGATATTGAATGAAAAATGGGTTGCAAAAGACATCAAAGAGGAGATTAAAAAATTCTTAGAGGTAAATGAGAACACTGATACAACATATTGAAATCTCTGGGACACTATGAAAGTAGTACTAAGATGAAAGATCATTGCATGGAGTTCATTCCTTCAAAGAAGAAAAAGTCAACCCCAACAAACAAATGACCTAATGTAACATCAAAAAGCTCTAGAAAATGAACAAATCACATCAAAAGCAGTAGAAGAGAGGACTCAATTAAAATTAGAACTGAAATCAATGAAACTGAAACAAACAGTTGAAAAAAATTGACAAAAGAAAAAAGTTATTTTTTTGAATAAGTAAAAAAAAAATGGATAGACCCTTAGCCATGCTAATGAAGAGAAGGAGAGAGAAAACTCAAATTACTAACATCCATGATGAAAAAGGAAATATCACAACGGAGACTACAGAAATACAGAAGATAATTAGAAATTATTTTGAAAATTTGTACTCCAATGAAATAGAAAATACCAAAGGCATAGGCAAATTTCTAGAGTCACATAATTTGCTCAAACTGAGTCAGGATGATATACGCAAGTTAAACAGATCAATTTCAAGCAATGAAATAGAAGACACCATCAGAAACTTACCAACCAAGAAAAGCTCAGGACAACACAGATACACAGCTGAGTTCTACAAGACCTTCAAAGAAGAACTAATACCAATACTCCTCAAATTATTTTATAAAATAGAAAAAGAGGGAACACTTCCAAACTCATTCTATGAGGCCAATATCACCCTGATTCCAAAACCAGACACATCAAAGAAAGAAAACTTCAGACCAATATCTCTAATGAACATAGATGCAAAAATTCCCAGTAAAACTCTGTCAAATCAAATACAAAAACATATCAAAAATATAGTGCACCATGATTAAGTGAGGTTCATCCCAGGGATGCAAGGTTGGTTCAACATATGGAAATCAAAAAATGTAATTCATCATATCAATAGACTTAACGATAAGAATCATATGATCATCTCAAAAGATGCATAAAAAGCATTTGAAAAAATACAATACCCCTTCATGTTAAAAACACTAGGAAAACTAGTGATAACAGGAAAATAACTCAACAAGAAAAGCTATCTATGCTAAGCCCCAGGCTAACATAATTCTAAATGGAGAAAAATTGAAAGCTTTCCCTCTAAAATCTGGAACAAGACAGGGATGCCCTCTTTCACCACTACTATTTAACATAGTTCTTGAAACTCTAGCCAGAGCAATTAGGAAGATGAAAGAAATGAAAGGAATATGGATAGGAAAAGAATAACTAAAATTATCACTATTTGCCAATAATGTGATTCTATGCCTAGATGATCCAAAATGTTCCACCAGAAAACTTCTAGAACTCATAAACCAATTCAGTAAAGTAGCAGGATATAAAATAAACATCCATAAAGTCATTTCTGTACATCAGCGGCAAGTCCTTTAAAAGATAAACTAGGAAAACTACCCCATTTAAAATAGTGTAAAAACACACACACACACACATAAATACTTGGAAATCAATTTAACAAAACAGGTGAAAGACCTCTATAATGAAAATTATAGAACACTAAAGAAAGAAAAAAGGAAGACCTTAGAATATGGAAAGATCTCCCTTGTTCTTGGATTAGCAGATTTAGTATTGTCAAATGACCATACTACCAAAAGTAATATGCAGATTTAATGCAATTCCAAACAAAATCCTGGTGATATTCCTCATAGAAATAGAAAAAGCATTGATGAAATTCATCTGGAAAAATAAGAGACCCAGAATAGCTAAAGCAGTCCTTAGCAAGAAGACTGAAGCAGGTGGCATCACTATAGCAGACCTTAAACTATACAACAGAGCAATAGTAACAAAAATAGCATGGTATTGACACCAAAATGAACTTGTAGACCAATGGTACAGAATAGAGGACACAGAGACAAACCCACATAAATATAGTTATCTCATACTAGACAAGGGCACCAAAAACATACATTGGAGAAAAGATAGCCACTTCAACAAATGGTGCTGGGAAAACTGGAAATCCATATGCAACAAAGTGAAACTAAACCCCTATCTCCCACCATGCACAAAACTAAACTCAAAGTGGATCAAAGACCTAGGAATTAAACCAGAGATCCTGTGCTCAACAGAAGAAAAAGTAGGCCCAAATCTTTATCATGTTTGATTAGGCCCAATTTCCTTAATAAGACTCCTATAGCACAAGAATCAATAAAATGGATAGATTCAAACTAAAAAGCTTCTTCTTAGCAAAAGAAACAATCAGTGAGGTGAATAGAGAGCCTACAGAATGGGAGCAAATTTTTACCATACACACATCAGATAGAGCACTAATCTCTAGGATATATAAAGAATTCAAAAATCTTAACATCAAATAAAACCAAATGACCAAATCAATAAATGAGACAAGGAATTAGAGAGACACTTCTCAGAAGATGATATACAATCAATCAACAAATATGTGAAAAAATGTTCAACATCTGTAGCAATTAGAGAAATGCAAATCACAACTACTCTAAGATTTCTTCTCATTCCAGTCAGATTGGCAGCTATTAAGAATACAAACAACAATAAGTAGTGGTGAGGATATTGGGAGAAAGGCACATTCATACATTGCTGGTGAGACTGCAAATTGGTGCAACCACTATGGAAAGCAGTTTGGAGATTCCTTTGAAAACTTGGAATGGAACCACCATTTGACCCCACTCCTTGGTTTATGCTCAAAGGATTTAAAAACAGCATACTACAGTAATGCAGCCATGTCAATGTTTATAGCAGCACAATTCACAATAGCTAAATTGTGGAACCAACCTAGATGAATGGATAAAGAAAGTGGGGTATATGTACACAATGGAATATTACTCAGCATAAAAAGGAAATAAAACCATGGCATTTGCAGGTGAGTGGATGGAGTTGGAGAAATTCTGCTAAGTAAAGTAAGCCAATCCCAAAAAACCAAAGGCTGAATATTTTCTCTGATATGTGGATGCTTTTCCAAAATTGGGATGGGGGAGGGAGCATAGGAGGAATAGAGGAACTTTAGATAGGGAAGGGAAGGGAGGGGGCGTGGAGGTAGGAAAGATGGTGGAATGAGAGGGACATCATTTCCCTAAGTACATGTATGAAGACACGAATGGTGTGACTCTAATTTGTACAACAAGAGTCATGAAAAATTGTGCTTCCACTCAAGAACTGTGGAAGCAAAAGCTACAGGACTGAGGGGCATTGAATTAAATTAATTGAATTAAAATGCATTCTGTTGTCTTATATAACAAATTAGAATAAACAAATAAATTTGCAAAGAAAGAAAGTAAGTGTAACAGGATCTTATGAAGGAAGGAACTGTATCCTGTGCAAAGTAGATGCTCATTTGGATAATGGTGAATGAACGAGTCAGAGAGTGAGATAAAGCTTATCACTTCATGGGTAATTAAGACCAAATCAATTCAATCCAGGGAACATTTCCTTTCTGTAGGGTTTTCAGTCCTGAGACCCCCTTAGAGGACACAGCTGTGGTACTGTCCCCTCTTTACGGGTCTCAAAGGAATCAAGAATCTCCAGAAAAGCATTAAATATGGCTGCTAACACAATTTTGGATAAAACGTATTTAAATGTTATCAAAATAAAATATTTTAGATGTTTTTAAAGAAAAAAATTCTCTAAATGTTTTCTTTCTTAATTTCTTTGTTTGCTGGGGATTGGACTCATGGCATCATGCATTACTAAACACACTCTACACTGAGCTACACCCCCAGTCCTATTTATATACTCCTTAAAAACTTTTTTTTGCAATCTTTTAGTGAAAAGGAATGAATTTTTATTTTTTCCACTTTTATCCTCTTTTAAAAATTCCATTATTTTAAAACATGCCAGTTATACAATTATTATTGTAAGAAGGAGGCCAGGATTCTAAAATCTAATCAGAAATGCTCCCACTTTCTTTGGTACCTCTGCAGAGTTTAAAAGGAATTTAACCTCTAACATCCTCCAATCAAGCACAGACTCTAATTAGCTAATTGGGAGTAGTAAGAACATGTTAAAGTAATTGAAGTTGTAGATACTCTTCTGCTACTGTAGTGCATTTTTAAATATATTTTCACTGGGATTTTATAATAATGGAAAAAGAGCCAATTACAGGCTGGCCGAGCTTGGGGGCGCCATGCTGCTTTTCTGATTAGTCATCAATCTGAAATTACTAGAGCTCTAGGTAAAACAGAGTGAGTTATCTTAACCAGGTGCCAGATGCAGATGTGAAAGGGAAATCAGAAGTGGGGATGTGGGCTCTGGGGGGGGCGGCTTAAGCTGTCCGTCAAGTGAGCCGCCTGGAGTGGAGGCAGGTCCCAGACTGAGCATGGCCAGGGTACAGAGCCTCACCCTCTTTATCCTTCACCACGCAACTCTGGTTCACAATCCCACAACTTTTCTATTCAGGACAAATTTACCAATTCAGAAATACTGGCCACATTTCCTCCATATTTGCCATCCTGAGGTTGTTCAGAACATGTCTACATCTGCTATGGTAGCAGCAGGGTCTGAAACCTTGCATATGTGAAGCATGCAGATGGGAATGCTCTACGGGGGAGCTTAGCCAGAGAGACTTGTCAAAGAAGTATCTCCAAAAATGTGACCCCTGCATGCTTGCCTCAGAATTTCTTGCCTCACTTTTCATGAAGTCAGAACTCTGGGTCTCACTCAAGAACTGTGGAAGCAAAAGCTACAGGACTGGATTGGCACTCATTAACAGAAAACTAGAACTGGTTCTCAGTTCCCTAACATGAACATGGCAGATAGAAAGAATGTCTCCCTACTTCTAAGGTACGATTCAATCAATACAAGTAATATCATTTTCAAACAATCAACGAATGTAAGTATGGGTATCTCCCAATACTCAGCAACCTGGCAAACACTGCACTGTCGTGGAAGGGCTCATTACTTTCTCTGTCATTCATTCTCCAGGTTTCTAGATCTCATACAGTCTTGTCCTTTTAAATATTATTAAGTGACAACCCGGATATATGTGTCTACACCCAACTGTTCCATTTTAACACTGGCTCCTTTACTTAACTGCCTACTGAGATCTCTACCTGCATGTCTAATAGAGACCTCAAACTTTACAGACTTCACACTGAGTTTATGATTTTTTTTTTTTTTTCTCAATAGAATTTTTTTCCCCATCCAAACCTTCTGTGGACTTCCTCATCTCCTAACTGTTAACTCTATTCATCCAACAGTTGAGGCCAAAATCTTGGCTACATCACTGCCTCCCTCTGTCCTTCATCTTTACATTCAGCTTATCGGTGTATGGAAGGAAACCTCAGCTAACGTCTCTTGTCCAGTGTATTTATTAATATAATCCCTTTCACTCTGGAAGGCATCTCTGATTGGGGCCGTCCAATCCAATATCAGAGAGAGTTGCTTCTACTTGCAAAACATGACCAGAATCTGACCACGTCGTACATATCTGTCTCTAATCCTTGTCACCACTGTCTCTTGTCTCATATTTATAATAGCCTCCTGCTCTCACATGTGTCATCCATAGTTGTTACATGCCACCTGAAGTGACTGCCTTGGTCTCCTAGGGCTGCCTTAACAAACTACTCGAACAGTTCCAGAGTCCGCAAGCCTGAAATCAAAGTGTAGGCAAGGACACGGTCCCTCTGAAGGCTCCACAGAAGAGCCCTTTCTTGCCTCTTTCTGCTTCTGCTGGTGGCTGGCCATCCAGGTCACTCCAGTCCCTGCCTCCTTCCTCATGTGGTCTTGTGCTCTGTGTCCAAATCCCCCTCTCCTTGTTGAACTAGGGTCTACCCTATTTCTAATATGACCTCATCTTGAGTTGATTATATCTTCAAAACTATTTCCAAACAAAGCCACATTCACAGAATTAGGATTTGTTTGTTTGTTTTTGGTGGAGCTAGGGATTGAACCCAGGGCCTTGTGCATGTGAGGCAAGCACTCTACCAACTGAGCTATATCTGCAGCCCCACAGAATTAGGATTTGAACAATTGTTTTAGGGGGACACAACTTAACTCACAACAGGGATTAATTTAAAATATAATTAATAAAAAATCATTCCTTTGTCTCCAACCCTACGACGGCTTCATTTTCCTTAGGATAAGCTCCAACTCAGATGCTGGTCCCCGTCTCCTACACTGTGCTCTCCCCTTCACATCCTGATCCACTCAGTGCTCCAGATGATGTCTCTGTATCTTTCTCTCTGTGTCAAGAATGCTGCCGTACCAGGCCCTCTGTCCTTGCTCCTTCTCCCCAGAGCCCTTTTCTCCCTGGTACCTACGTGACTCCTCTTTGCTGGTGAATATTCGCTGTCTTTCCATTTAAGCAAATACTGCCCTCTCCCTCCCCCTATGGCTACTGTATAGACAGAGCCTGATAAATGCTTCCTATTTAAAAAAAAAAAAAAAGCTAAAGGAATGAAAAGGGGGAATAGATATTATGCTAGTTCTTATAGATATTATACTAGTTCCAGAGAAAAAGTATATTGTCTTACTGAAACTTAAAGATAATATCATTTCACTCCTTTTACAGAAGAAACTGAAATTCAGAAATCTTAAACGACTTTCCAAAGATTATACAGCTCACAGGTGGTGGTCAAATTCCTTCCCAGGTTCTATGTGACTGTTATACAACTTTGTAACAAAGTTGTTACAAATATGACCTGCAGTTGCATAATAAGGGGAGCACATGACCAGGACTTTGTAAGAAATGTATTGATAGAAAATATCACATAAAGAACTTGAAACACAATGCAAACACTGGTGCCTAACCCCAACCCACAGACTTCACCGGCATTCCAAACTCATTCAACAAAAAACAGGAGAAAATGCACAATTAATACATAACTTGAATCTAATTATGCATAAAAATGAGACAAAGTCAAACTGAGGAACAAACTGCAAAGTACCTAGTTTGTAATTTTCAAAAAGGTCAAGTCAGAAATAACAAAGAAAGACATTCAGCATAAAGTCTAAATAGAACTAACAATTAGAACTAAGGTGTGATACTGGAAATATCCTGAACCAGAAGGAGAAAAGCTTAAAGATAGCATTATTAAGGCAATTAAACTAAATAGACTGTTGATTACCTAATAACATTATATTAATAGTCAACTTCCTGATTTTAATCTTTGCCCCAAGACTATGTAAATGTCTTTGTTATTAGGAACTATGCACTGAAGGATCTAGGGGAAAGGACACACTGTCTCCAACTTACCTTGTAGAGAGAGTGTGGTGGATGGAGTTTTCTGTGGCACAAACCATAAACAATTGGTGAATTTGAATCAAGGGTAAAGGAAAATTGCTATCAGTATTTGCAAACTTATATAAGTTTTAATCTTTATAAAATAAGGCCACATCTGATGCATTCTAAATTTATTTTGCACTAGTTTTACATAAAAAGATAAAATTTTCAATTGAATTTTACTAACATGATATTCAAAATTCCAAGAAGGAAAGACATCTTGGCCATAGTTCACACCAACAGAAAGTGTTTTCTGCCTGCCATGCTGGCTCTAAGGAGATACAAAATGTTCTGCAAGTTGGAAACTATAGGAAAGTTCTAGCAAGTAGCTTTTTAAACACTTTTTGCAATCAACACATAGACTGAAATTTCTGACAGTTTTCCTAATTAAATCAAGATACAGTAATTATGATGGACTAATACCTTATCACAAAGCAAAGGGAGATTATTAAATTACATGAGATGTCAATATAAGGAAGTGGTTCTTGTGAAAATACAGTGATGGAGACCAAAAAGTCCAAAAGGCCAGATCTAGCAAAAATTACCCAGAACATCCTTGGAGTGTGATGAGGACTGCAGATGAGCTTATCTGGGCAGATCTACCATAGTAAAGGAACTCATATACCAAACTTCAACAGGTAGGCACTACAGAGAACCATGGTGTAACTAATTACACTGGGTCTCAGGTCACGCTCAGCTAAAGATTTTAATTTATGTCCCACATGACTTTATACAAGGATCTGGTCAATGTAGTTCAGATTTTCTTGTCAACTAGGAAGTTCAATTTCTTACTGAGATTAGCAAAGCTCCCGTTTATGTATCAGTCCCTATGGGTTCGGTTGGCACAAGCTTTTATCACAAAGACCAAATGCCTCCCGCAGCAATAATAAATGAGATTTTTAGATCAGAAATTCTAATGATCAAATTCTGGACCCCAGTGATGTTTTTGAGGGCAAAATCACCAGGAGGCCCTAATTAGGCAGAAAGGCAATCTCCCACTGTTTATGTCACAAAGTAGAAAACCATGTGGGTGTTTTAGGTCCTGTTTTCTAGTAAAGATAGTCAGGTTTTCCTCTGAGAAACTACATATCTCATACTTCTTTTTTTTTTCTTTCTTCAGCTTAGCTGAGAGTGACATTTTGTCTGATTTAGAGTGCAGCCAGTTCCATCATCCCACTGAATAGATTGAATGCATGGACATCTAGCCTGGTGCTGTCCCATGAGCACTCCCTATAATCCCTGAAATAGACTCTCTTTCCTTCATCAAAACTGCCTGGAGTTTCTGGAAGCTGTTTTGCCACAACTTAAAGAAGCCTGCTTGAGCATGAAGCCCACACTTGGAAGGCAAGGATGAAAAAGAGAGGTACAAATTCAGGACACTATCATTGTCATGGGTTGGATATGAGGTGTCCCCCAAAAGTTCATGTGTGAGACCAAGCGAGAAAGTTTGGAGGTGAAATGAATGGGTCAGGAGAGCCTTAACATAATTAATTAATTAATCCACCTGAGTGGGTTACCTGGGTGGTAACTGTAAGCATTTCCAAGATGCATCTGGAAGAGGTGAGTCATTGGGGGCATGACTTTGGGATTTGTATATTGTCCCTGGTGAACTGAGCTTAGTCATTCTCTGCTTTTTTGTTGTCATGTACCGAGCTGGTTTCCTCCACCACACCCTTTCACCATAATTTTCTGTCTCACCTGAAGCCCAGAGCAATGGAGTTATTTGAGACCTCTGAAATCATGAGTTAAAATAAACTTTTCCAGCATCCTTAGCAAGAAGAGTGAAGCAGGTGGCATCACTATGTCAGACCTTAAACTATACCACAGAGCAATAGTAACAAAAATGGCATAATATTGGCATCAAAATAGACTTGTAGGCCAATGGTACAAAATAGAGAACACAGAGACAAACCCACATAAATACAGTTAATCTCATACTAAACAAGGGCACCAAAAACATGGAGAAAAGATAGCCACTTCAACATATGGTGCTGGGAAAACTGGAAATCCATGTGCAATAAAATGAAACTGAGCCCCTATCCCTCACCATGCACAAAACTAAAAGTGTATCAAAGACCTAGGAATTAAACCAGGGACCCTGTGTCTAATAGAAGAAAAAGTTGGCCCAAATCTTCATCATGTTGGATTAGGCCCTGACTTCCTTAATAAGACTCCTATAGCACAAGAAATAAAATCAAGAATCAATAAAAGGGATGGATTCAAACTAAAATGCTTCTTCTCAGCAAAGAAACAATCAGTGAGGTGAATAGAGAGCCTAAAGAATGGGAGCAAATTTTTTACCATACACACATCAGATAGAGCACTAATCTCTAGGATGTATAAAGAACTGAAAAATCTTAACACCAAAAAAACCAAATAACCCAATCAATAAATGGGTGAAGGAACTAAACAGACACTTCTCAGAAGATGATATACAATCAATCAACAAGTATGTGAAAAAAAAATTCAACATTTGTAGCAATTAGAGAAATGCAAATCACAACTACTCTAAGATTTCATCTCACTCCAGTCAGAATGGCAGAATACAAACAACAATAAGTATTGGTGAGGATGTGGAGGAAAAGGCACACTCAAACATTGCTGGTGGGACTGCAAATTGGTGCAACCAATATGGAAAGCAGTATGGAGATTCCTTGGAAAATTTGGAATGGAACCACCATTAGTGAGATAGTGGGACCCAGCTATTCCATTCCTTGGTTTATACTCAAATGACTTAAATCAGCCTACTATAGAAATGGAGCCACATCAATGTTTTTAGCAGCACAATTCACAATAGCTAAATTGTGGATCCAACCTAGATGCCCTTCAGTAGATGAATGGATAAAAAAAGTGTGGTATATAGACACAGTGGACTATTATTCAGCATTAAAAGGAAATAAAATCATGGCATTTGCAGGTGAGTGGATGGAGTTGGAGAATATTATGCTAAGTGAAGTAAGCCAATCCCAAAAAACCAAAGGCCGAATGTTTTCTCTGATATGTGGATGCTTATCCAAAATTGGGATGGGGGGGAGAGCATGGGAGGAATGGAGGAACTTTGGGTAGGGCAAAGGGGAGGGAAGGGAAGGGAGGGAGCTTGGGGGTAGGAGAGATTGTGGAATGAGAGGGACATCATTACCCTAAGTACATGTATGAAGACACAAATGTTGTGACTCTACTTTGTACAACCAGAGACATGAAAAATTGTGCTCTATATGTGTGCTATGAATTGAAATGCATTCTGTTGTCATATATAACTCATTAGAATAAATACATACATTTTAAAGATAAGTAAATAAACTTTTCCTCCTCTAAAATGGTTCTTGTCAGACCTTTCAGCCACAGCAGCAAAAACCTGACTAAAACAATTGTGAATGCACCTGATTGTGCCATACCTAGCTCTTTCAACTACATGAGCCCCATGTCCGTGTCCCTTCCCTATCTTATGACAGTTCATGTCATATTTCCCTAATTTTTAACCAGGAAATTCCACTGTGGTACATACCTTCAACCTGAAGTCTCTGAAATCACAGTACACAGAATTGAGCATATCAGACACAGACTAAGAGCAGGCTGTGCCGTGAGTAGGTCTTTCACACCCACATCAGGCCTGGCACTAAGAAGGGAAGTGGTCAGCCCCGGGCAATGCAGAGCCCCAGGGTGTGTATGGGAGCCAGGCTCCTGCTCGCACTCAGCTTTTCAGTTTCAAATCCACATAATCATCATCTGTCCCACCCCTACGGATAAACATGGAACATTGCCCTCAATGAATATCTACTGAATAAATAAATGAGCAAATTAAAAACTACAGGGGAACTCTATGACTAGAGGTAGTGAGAAATCTAAATCTCCCTGTAGATTATATTTTGGGAGCAATGTAAAGATCAATGGGACGAACGATGGTGTGTAATTAAAGACATTTGACAGAGGCCCTGTAAACTTTTCTGGGAATCCTGGTGAGAAGGAAAAATCTAATGGGGGCCTGCAGAATGCCATCATCAGTAGCCACAGGCAGGAGAAGGCCTGATGCCCTGCCTCACCTGCGGTGTTACTGTGGACAGCTACAGAACTTTCAGTTCTTAGAAAGACTTCTATGTGTTCCTGAACCCCACCCCAGAGACCCTCCTCACTCTCTATTCTTGATCAAAAATGTAACCATAGCCCTAGTTTCTGGATCAAATGGCATTTTCTCATCTCTGTCTTCTATTGGGGCTGAGAAAACGGCGCCTTTAAAATTGAACTGAACCATCAGAAGGGCTTTAGCACATCTCCTGTGTGATGTGGCTGGCAGAAAAGAATATCTACACGTTTGCTGCTGCCTTGACTGTGTTCTATCTGCTTGACCTGGCTTTACAAGTGAGGTTTATCAGTCTTAAACAGCAATAGCTGATTTGGAAATAGGGATATAAAAATCTACTGTTTCTTTACTTTCATATAGGATTTTCAGCATCAAAAGTCAGATGTATAAACGGCATTGGTGGCTGTGGTTCTCAAACCCTGGCACCACCAGGCAGGATCATGTGGATCCTACGTGTGTGAAGCTGTTTCTGAATGTGCTGAATATGACCCAGCTTGGACAGTTGCACGAACAGATGTGTTTCTTTTGCACCAGGTGCGGTGTTTTTAAGCGGTGCACTAAAAATGAAGCGTCACTCAGGAGCTGATGTTTTCCTTGTCCACTTTGAAATGAGATGTTAGGCTGAAGTTCAAAAGAAAATTCCCAGAGGAAGGATTCAGGATGAATAAACTATTTATTGCTCTGTCTACACAAACTGGAGCCGATCTAAATAAGATATCAATGCTTATTTTATTTGAAGTCACAGAACAAGCCATAGGTTTGGTATTTTCATGAGCAAGACTTCCAGCTCTCTTGGGTCACAGGAGGAGCAATGAAAATGGCTGGAAATGGACAGCTTCCAGCTGCCAGAGAGCACCAGTAAGAATGATGGCTTGCAGTTTGATGGCGCTTTTGTGAAAACATGCTCAATATATCTATTATCTCCTTCATGCCCTTACAATGCTGTGCGGGTAAACAGAGCAGTTGTTACCCCCAACTGATAAGTGGAAAATAGTCAAGAAGTGATTTTGACTCAAGGACACATTTCGGTCTAGACTTGAATGTTCATCTTGCCTCTCAGTGCTCTGTCTGCCAGAAGACGCCATAAAGCATAGTAAATAAGATTTTAAAATACATTACTTAAAATGTAGGAGCTTTCAGTGTGTGATGACAAAAACCAATGCCAAAGATACAGCATATAAAGGAAATGAATGGTCTATATTGAGGAAATGAGACACGTTTATTCCCCAAGCAAAAAGGCACACTGTGAGGGACAGACAAGCAGAGGGAAGTTTTGCATTTAAAATTTATTAGATATAGGAAAGCAGTGTAGGAAGTTACATTTCTTCTCACCCTGGAACTGGTTGATGAAGGATTCAGAGTCCTCAGGATCCCCTCTCAGTGTTGGCTTTACAATTATATTTGCTAAACACTCTTTGAATTAGACTTTCTCTGAAGTCCCCCCAACCCAAAGCTCAGATATCTGGAAGTATGGTCTTTGGAGGCTTTCCAGTTCTGCAATAGAAATAATTCCTAGAAAAGTGACTCTGTCTCAGTTCAGGGGTTTTGTTGTTTTGCTTTATGTTTTGCCAAATCTTGGTCTAACCAATTCTGGCACGTAAGGGGGATGTTCAATTTATGATTCTCAGTGTCCAGGGAGTGGAGAGGAAAGTGTCCAGAAAAACAAAGATAGTGGTAACAAAGATAGAGATGCAACAAGTGTCCACTATCTATACTAAGAATTCATTTTGTAGCCACCATTGTTTTTTAGTGATATTAGTATTGAGAATAACAGTATAAAATAAAAAAACACAAATAAGCAGTGGCTTAAATCCATTGGTTTAACACTCTATGTTTAAAATAAACACAAAAAAATCAGGGCAAGATTAATGGTTTAGAGCCAGTGGGACAATCTCTGGAGAGTCCAAGAAGTTTGAAAATCTCCATCATCATGATGGTGGCTACATGTTAGCAAGGTTGAAGAAGGTTGCTGGACCCACTATAACGCCCACTTTCTAGCCATCAGGGAAGCCACGGAAAAAAAAAAAAAAAGCCTGCACTGAACTGAGCAGTTTGTACCCCTGACATGTGCTTCCACCCTCTGGTTAAAAGTTGGCCACCTAGTCAAATCTTGCTTTAAGACAAGCTAGGAAATGTAGCTTCAATAACACATATTCCTAAACAAAACTATGTTCACTGGGAAGGTACAGTTGATATTGAGGCAAATGAGTATATAGTATCAAGATAAAAACCAGAAAATTCTGAAGCAATGATATACATTCACGCACTATATATATAATTTTTCCATAGATACCCCATAGAAGACAGTTTCTTAGACATATTCATATGAAGACAATGTTTGAGAGAATCCACCTAAAGGGGAAATTTCACCTGATACCAGAAGTTGAGGAGCTTTCTCTGCAATGGTCTAAACAGTAAAGATTTTGGAGTTTGCTAGACAGAGGGGTTCTGCTGTCTTAACATGAAGCAGCCATAGACAATAAGAGGCTACATCAATACCACTCCATTTACAAAAGCATTCTTGCGGCTGGGGGCCTGATTAGCCCAGTGGTCAAAGTTAGCTGACTCTGTCCTACTCAGTACCATCTCTCCCTCTCTGTCTGGGATCCGAGCAGATGGTTGGCCGTGTCAGAAAGGCAGAGTGGTGAAAAACACTCAAGATGGGAAAGAGCTGGAGGCACAACTGCATAACTGAACTAAGGGCCAAGGGCTGTCACTGCATGTACTTGGAAAAAAGTCATCACCTTTTCCTAAATTGCTTATGATGGTTCATCAGCTTTAGTCTACAAAACCCATCTGTTCTGTAACCATTCAGAATGTTCTAATTTCACTATTGATTTTAAAGGAAAATCAAGATCTACTCAACCCTCTACCAAGAACGGCAACAAAAACAATAAATGAAGTATATACCCCTATCCTAAAAAAGGAAGAAAGAAGTCCTTTATCTTATTTGCTTAGAACCCTGCCTTTCGGCGCATGCTACGATTGATTGCAAAGTCTCTCAGAAGACTCCAGGGCTTGGACTGCCAGCTCCACTCTCCTTGGCTGCTCGGCTGACCTTCCCCACGCTGACTGACAAGGTACCCATTCCAAGGGAGATTTATTATAGCAAAGGCTGGTTGTAGATGGTATTATTATGTAGAATGGGAAGCTAGTTGAACTTGTAGTGAGTGATTTTATTCAAAGAACGAGCCTGAGGCCGGTTGACAATAGCTTTAACATGAGGAAAAAAACCTGATGGTCCAGGAACATTATGAAAATGCTTTTTGTTTTGTGTATATGAACCCTGTGCTGAAGCACATTATTTACACATTACAGTTTTATTGCCTGGAAAGGCTTGTGGGTAAATGATTGCTGGCCAAAGTTAGAGTTGAATATCCTGTTTTATTCTTTATTTCTTTGAATTATGTGAACATTATCTTATTTGTAAGGTTAAAAATGTACTTATGAAAATAAAAATTTCTGAAGAACACTTAAAATCCAAATTCAGAGACTATATTATTTGTTCCACAAGGATGAACAAACTGGGTTCTGGTTTCTTATTAAATGAACGTGTATTTTTCTCTGCTGCCTTAGTTTCATAAGAGTAGACTCTTCCTCGTCTCTTTGCAGAGGACAGACTCTTCGGATTCCTTGACATTATTTTCCAGTCCCTTTTCTCTTAATAAAAACTGTAATATAACACACTCAGGGACATTCCTGGCTATGAGTTTATTATAAATTGGTTTTACATGAAATATTCACTGGATATCATTATTTATATATACTTCTGGCTAGTAAGTGAAACAGACAAAGATTTTATCAGAATAAAATATAATTGATGCTTGCTGTTTTCTTTCTTTCCCTCCCCCCTTTCTCTTTCTTTCTCTTGACATGTAGGAATTGATCCCTAGTCCTAGCACATGTTAGGCTAATGCTCTACCATTGAGCTAAACCCCTAACCCTGGATGTTATTTCCTAAACAAAATTCAAATGGTTTTATATCAGTTGCAGCAAATAACAGTCTAACATGCTTAAGTAGGACATTATGATAAATGATTTTGGGTTTCTATGTTGTTTATAATTAAATTCAATAAGAATTATATGCATTGGCCAGTATCCAATATTATTCTCTAGAACTAGAGTAAATCAATTAACTTTTAATGAAAATCAGCTTAATTTACTAAGTCAATAGATTAAAAAGGTACTTAATAAATCATATATAATCATTTAAAAAAACATACCAGGAATAACTTTTTTCCCTTGAGGACTGGGTATTGCATATACAACCTTCGGTCCATGGTGACTGACAAGTTACTATTATAAAGCAAATTTATGATAGCAACTCAGCATCCACATAGCTGTGGAAATGTTTTCTATGGGAAAACATTTTGAGTAGACACTTCATACTTACACACACACAAAGTTACACGAATGGCCAATGGCATTTGAAAAATTACTCAGAGCAGAGAGTCACTGGGAAAATTCAAGTTAAAATCCCAATGAAATATTATTCCACACCCTCCAGGATGCCTACAAGTAAAAAGCCCAGCATCATGAAGTGCAGGAAAGGATGCAGAGCATTGGAACCCTCCCGCGGGCTATGGGTGGGAATGTAACCAGGCTTACCTTGGAAAACATCCTGGCAGTTTTGATTAAATATAGACTTGTTCCATGGATCAGTGATTCTAGCAGGTATTTTCTTCAGAGAGCTGAAAATACATGTTAACAAAGAGGTAGGTGCGAGAAAGCTTACAGCAGCTTTATTCATAGTGACCCACATTGCAAACAGCCCAGGGGCCAACAGGAGAATGACTTAAGAAACTGTGGTTTATATTCACAGTGGAATCATATTCACCAATAAAAGTAACCACCAACTGACATCACCAATGGATCTCAAAATCTCAACCACGAATCTCAGAGGCATCATGTTGAATACAAGACGGTTTTCAGAGCACATAATGTATGAATCCATTTATATGAACTCTTAACTTATGTAAAATTATAATACAGGAAATTTATCATGAAGAAAACTGAGATAGGCGTTAATTCTGGGAGCAGTGTATTGACAAAGGTATACACAGTGCCTGGCAACTCAAGTCCCTCTTGAGATGAATCTTTAGCATGTGATTATTGCCCTTAAAATGAGTGGATAGCTTCCATTTACGGAATCAGTGTTCCACAAAATAGTGATTTTTGAAATAATGCAATAAGTATCTCTATATACACACACAAATATAAATCTATATAATGTTAAATTAAATAGTATATTTACCATATCATAGATAATTTACACTAAACAAGGAGGGATAGGAATATAAAGGGCAAGCAAATAATTGGAATATGGGTGGAGTGCTGAGAAGGGTGACAATTTTCCAGTTAGTTTATGAACCTGGCATTTATTATGCCTTGAGGAAAAGTCAGAATGTATTACATAGGGTATTAGGGGACTCACTCAATCAGCTAATCATGGTGAACAAGCCACATGGTAAAAGTGGACATACTAGTTTTTCAATCTTGTTCTCTTTTTTGGCCCTAAGAGATCATTGATAAACAAAATTTTATATTTTTGAATACCATAACTCTTAGGAATGTGTACTTTTTTTACCCAAGAATATCTGCATATAATCCCTAAAATAGAATCTTATAATTAAAGTGGATATTTGAAGCCATTTGGTGATTTCAGTGACCTCACAGTCAATGGTTTCTACCAGGATATAGGGTGGTTTGCAAATATATGGGGGCAAATACATAGAGGGGTGTGTTGTCAAACAACTAGGGGTGACACTATGATTAGTGGGCAGGTCCTGGGATGCTCAACATTATGTGGTCCTGACACATGTCTGGCATGGCAAAAAATCACCTACCTACAATGCCAGGGGTGCTTCGTGAGGTCACACTAACCCTCCGACGATTTCCATCATGCTGAGAATGGAATCCCGTTCACTGTCACAGCCCGCCAGGTCCTGGGCACGCAACCCACAGATGCCCCTGAGCCCAGTCGTCTTCCATCTCCTTGTTTGCCCGTTGCCTTTCTGTGCCACCTTGGGCTTCTACAGGAACTCCCTACATTCTGCTCCGGTCTGGTGCACTGAGGTCCCTGCGCCTGGCTCCTCTTCCTGTTCCCATCTCGGGGGGGGGGAGGGGGGGGCTGTTTTCATCACTTTTGAAACCGCAGCCCCACCCAGCAACGGCTCCCCCTCCTTACCCGTTTGTTTCTCTGCAGCACTTACCACTTTTGATGTATTACTTCTACGGTGGTTTTCATCTTGCTTGTTTATCTGATCGTTTTATCCTCACCTTACTAGAATGAAAATTTACATGGGCTGGAAGCTGAAAAGCAAACAAAACAGAATCAGAATATTTCTTGGTACCCAATCAGCTCTCTGGTATTTGTTGAATCAGTGAATAAATCAATGAGTATGGTTAGATCCTCAAACTTGTCCTATTTGAATCCTTGAGGGAGATTTAAAATACAGAGCCCCAGGTCTGAACCCAGGAGAGTCAATCCTGTGGGTGTCATGCTCAGGCAAGGTCTGAAACCACTAAAATAGTGCAAAACCCTGTGTGACTCTGCAAACAGTTCAGATAAGTAGACATACAGCAACTGATGTCTCTGAGGCACTGCTGCCTTCCCCGAGTGCATCCATTCCTTCTGCATCCAATAGCAAGTAGCTTCAATTCTAGACCACTAGGGACCAGAATATTGGCTCTATATTTAAGTCTTGTTCACACCTTGCCTTTTGATAAATTCTTCTCTTTTCCTACCATAGACAATTCATCTTGTGGCCATATAATTACTCCAGATGCATCTTCCTATCTGCTCTTGCTGAAGTGGATTCACACACTTGCTTCTTCCTCTGAGAAAGGTTCGGTAAGGCGACAATCAAAGAATGAAAAAAGAAGTCTTTCTCCAACTGACATCTTCTAGAAAGAGGGCCGGTTCTTTCTTTACAGGAACTGAAATGCAGAAGATGTTAGCAAGCTGCATAGCTGGCCTATTTTTTTAGCATCTTAGAAAGAATGAAGTGGAACAAAGGACCAGTCCAATCCAGTCCCACTCTGTGCAGCACAGAACTCTGGGGAACTGGTTATTAGTAAACATGCAAAAAATTCCAACAGTTAAAATGGGCTTGAATGCTTTGAGAAATTCAAATTAAATGTTCAATATTTTATGAAAGCTTTGAGTGGTGATATGTGCTTGATCCTCACTGCAAAGGGAAGCGGCAGGGTTGGAAATAAAGGCCAGCATTGCAGTGATCTGGAGAAGGCCACTTGGTGTTCCACTATTTAATAGATGCTGCTTTGTGGGACAGAAGAAACCCTCCCCTCTTTGAGGTTACTGTGGAGTAAAATCTGACCCAAGACTGTCATGAGAGTTTTATCCTCCAGTAATCTCCCAGTGAGTATAGTCAGATTTAAGGAAAAAAAATGTGATATATATATATATATATATGGAGAAAATGTAAACTTCAGCTAATGTTTTTAGTGTAACCATGTCCCATTCAATATTTGAGATCATTTATATTAAAATTATTTTTTGTTTATCTGAAATTAGACTATAAGTGGGTATTCTGTATTTTATCAGGCAACCTTAATTTAAGGTTTGAAAAGATAGTATGGCTATCACAGGATGATGCTTAAGCTTCCAAAGATCCCTCTATAAAGACAGGTAGGGTCCAGGTTGGGGGATGGAAGGGAGGCACCTGGGACATGCAATTGAAGGGGACACTTCCTCTTGGGCCAATTGCAGAATCATTACTTACACAGCCCTGAGAGTAAACAACCCCTGAAGTGCACACCCTGGTCCCCTCCTGCCTTACTAGTCCAGGTCTGGACACAGATTGTAATTTCTTCTCATCCTCTTTTTCAAGTTCACAATGTGAGGCAAAAGAAAATAAAATGACTTTATGTTGATTCTGCTTGGGAAAGCTTTAATTTTATTCTGTTCTTCACACATGGGTGCAGATGAATCCATCCTTTGTTATGAGAGGAATGAGAAAGGAAACACCCATTCAACTTTTTACAAAAGTCTTTTGGAGAAGCCATCAAATGATAAGAGAATATGGTGGCAAAGAAGCACTCAAGGTCTTTGCTGTCTGGCAGCTTCTATTCTAATGGCAAAGATGAAGGAAAGGATGAAACTAACAAGGGTTGTGCAGAGTGATGCAGTTGATGGTGTGTTGGGTTGATGCTTACTCCATGCCATAAAAATCAAAAGTAAAAGAGAGAGATTTGCATGCCCCAAGTCAAGGTAAGATTAAAGGCAGTGAAGTACAGAGGTGCTTGGCAACTTCAAGGTAGCGAAAGGTATTGTGGCATTAGCAGCAGTTCAGTGAGGTGATCTGGACAGGAGGGGAGGGAGACAGGGACTTGGGACTTTACATAAAATACACCCTGCAGGGTGTTAAGCAGGACAGTGGGGGTGGGGGATGGGACTCAGAAAATGACTCAGACAGAAGAAAGAGAGAAAACATTGCAATCACTTGGTTCTCACTTCAAATGTCGCTAGCTTTCCCCATGTCACCTGTTCCTTGATCTCAAGTCCTGGGAGAGATGCCACCTCGAGGACAGTGTTATGACAAAAGCTTCCATTCAGCTTACTCCATTTGATTTTGGGGACTCAATTTCCCATGGCCATCGATCATTCACTGATTTCTTTAAAAGTCAACAGTGAAACCATACACTATAGAGAAAAAAAAAACAAAACATGTCCATGCCACCTTGTCTTACGTCCACTGTGAGCCAAGGCACTGGGATGGCTTTTGCAAAGGAGACTTTGGGCTTTAAGGAAGTAGAAATAAACTGTAAAGCACTGGATGGGAAGGATTTGTATTGAAGGTGCAGGGAGTGGTAACCCAGGCTGAATCCTGTCTGACTTCCTTCCTAGCAAGATGCTGCCCTGGAAGCTTGGCCTGATCTTCTCTATTACGATAGTGTGTGGGTTGCCAAAGCCCTCTGCAGTCCCAGTGTCCTTGGAAATCTCTTATACATGAAGGAGGGAAACAGTAAAACAAGGAACATAAGTGATGGAAAATGAAAGCTGAGCTCCTCATGATGTAATGAGCCAGCAGAAGGGCAGAGAAAGGAAAGAAAACAGCCGTGGCCAGTTAGGAATGAAGTGGCAGATCTGAAAAGATACAATTCCCAAGCTTGTCAGTGTGCAACCCACGCTGAACCATGAGAAATAAGCGAAATCAAACATATCCGTATAAGAGTAGCATCAGCTTATAGGTGAATGTGTGCTTGTGTAAATTAATATTAATGATAAGGACAGATATCAGAGTTTGGAACATTTTAGGTATGTTATGAGTTGAACTGTGTCCCCCAAAAGTTTACAGCCCAACCACCCAAAAACTCACATTGTTACCTTATTGGAAATGGGGCCACTCTTGTGTAATTAGTTAAAATGAGAAGTAGGGCAGGCCCTAGATCTAATAAAAATGATGTCCTTAGAAGAAGTACAGAAAAGACACAGAGATGGGCTCCTAGAGGCCACCACATGATAAGCAGCCAGGGATAGGAGTGATGGAGTGATGTCCCTGCAAACCTAGGGACACCAAGGATGGCTGGCAATTGCCAGAAACCCAGAAGAGATGAGGCAGGGTGCACCTCTGGAGGCTGCAGAGAGAACACAGACTGGCCAGCACCTGGATTTCAGGCTCTGGCCTTCAGAACTGTGAGAAAACAAAATCATGTGTTTTAATCCACCAGTTTTGTTTCCAGCAGCCTGGGAAGATAACGCTGCATGCTTTGTTTAATTTTTCTGGCCACGAAGCCATACGTGAGAAATTCTCATAGTTATTATTATTTTATTTTTATTTTTTGACAACAACAAGAAGGAATAAGTCTCAAGGATGTTTGCACACTTAGGGCACCAGGGTGAACTCCAGTAAGGGCAAGGTTGAGTTTGGCTGAGAGAGAAACCTATGTCTTCTCCTTAGGTTAAAGATACTAGAGTGAGGAAAACTGCACAACTCTGGCAAAAACAGCAATCCCAAGAAAGACAGCCTGTGGGCTGATCAGTTCCACCTTGACGAGAGGTTTGGAATGACTTTGACAGTCGATTCCTCGGACCAACAGTGCCCTTGAATAGTAGGCATTTAGCTGGAAAAGAGCAACTTCCCATAACTGTCTGCTCAAGAGATTTCTGGGAACTGTCCACGGCTCATCTGAATCAAAGTGAACTTGTTTTTGTAGTAACAATGATGTGCCCGTTCTTCCTGGGGACTTTCAATGATGAAATTCCTTCTTTGGATTGCCAGTGTGTATTAACTGGAAGTATTGTTATTTTACAAGCTTACTACTAAAATTGCTCTCTCTGGCCTTGCTACAACCGAGGACTTTGAGCCCACCTCAAAGAGTTAAGGAAATAGAATAAAATGAAAACAAAGAAAGATTGCGTACTCAGCGCTACTTTCATTGACATTAATTCTAGTGATATATAATACGTAAGGGACTGGGTTATTAAGCATCAATAGCAAGTGCTGTTAATCAAGTGCTTTATAAATAGCCTAATATATTCTAAGTGGATTTTGATGGTTCTTCAGGTATCAATTTTATGTATTTGGTCCCACACATTAACTTTGTAAACACTCAGTAACATTCTACTTGAGATTTTTATGGGCTATTTTTTTTTCGCCAGAATAATCACTTCATGGACGATGTTTAGAAGTTTCAGAATCCTGAAGGTTATAAGAGAAGGTCATGTCAATATCAAATGGATGGTACTGGGTAGAATGGACACTTCAACTATTCAGAAGGTAATTTTAATTATAACCTTGCCTATTAGTAGTTACTCAAAGGATTGTAGAAATTCAAAAGGAAAAAAAGGAAGGAAAAAGATCACTGATTATGCTGAAGTTAAAACAGAAGACGCATCATGGTTCAAGTCTTGTCAGATGGGACATCATTTCCATTTCTAGTCGCAATGGAATAGCAGGGACTGGCCTGACTTCCTGCTGGAACCTGAGATTAAATATCTTTATCTACCAACAAAAGACATAGGAGAAATCTCCTTTCAAATCCTTTGTCTGTTATTTAATAGGATCTCCTTTTCCACTATTGTATTGTAGTAGTTCCCAACATATTTTGGATATTAATCCTTCATCAGATATGCAGTTTGCAGATATTTTGTTCCTTTCCAAACTGTTCTCTGGGCTGGTGCTCTTCAGGTTGACACAGTTCTATTGGTCCATTTTTGCTTTTGTTGCTTGGGCATTTGATGTCATGTCCAAGAAATCATGGTCAAGACCAATGTCATGGATTTTTTTTTCCTCTAGGCTTTCTTCTAAGAGTTTTATAGTTTCAAGTCTTAGGTTTAGGTCTTTAATCTTCTCTCAGGGTAAGATGAGTCAATTTCCGTCTGTGTGCAGGGTTATTCAGTTTTCCCAAGACCATTTATTGAAGAGATTATCCTTTCCCTGTTGTGTGTTCTTGGCACCCTTGGTGAGGATCAGCAGATCACATATGTGCAGGTTTATTTCTGGGCACTCTCTTTTGTTACATTGGTTTATATTTTGGTTTTTATGGTAAGGCTCTACTTTTTAAATTACTGTATCATTGTAATACATTTTGAAATGAGGATGAGGCCTCCAGCTTTGTTCTTCCTCAAGACCTTTGCCATTCAGGGGTTTCTGTGGTTTCAAATATATTTTGTGATTATTTTATATTAGAGTTTTGGTGGGTATTATATTGAACTGTAGATGCTCTGGGTAATATGACATTTTAATAATATTAATTCTTTCACTCCATGAACATGGAATATCTTCCCACTTGTGTGTGCCTTCTTTAATTGCTTTCATCAATATTTTGTAATTTATTATACCAATCTTTCATTTCCTTGGTTAAGCTTATTTTTAGGTAGTTTATTCTTCTGATACTATTGCAGCAACTCAACAGGACAAAATCAGAATAATTTGATAAAATTTAGGCAGAGGACTTAAATAGACATCTCTCTAAAGAAGACATACCAGTGGCCAGCAGATATATGAAAAGATGATCAGCATCACTAATCATCAGGGCAATGACAATTAAAGCCACAATGAAATATCACCTCACATCAATTAGGATAACTAGAAAAGATAGTAAAAAAAAAAAAAAAACAACAAAGTTATCATGGATGTGGAGAAATGAGAACACTGTTTTAGTAAAAATGTATTTGTGCATTGTTGGTTCAGAAATGTTACAGAAACAGCAAAAAAAATTAAAAGTAACTCATCCTTTAAAAATTAAAGATAGAACTACCACACGATACAGCAGTCCCACGTCTGGGTATATATCCAGAGAACTGAAATCTGTATCTCAGATGTCTGCCTTCTCACATTTCCAGCAGCATCATTGACAATAGTCAAGATATGGAAATTACCTAAATGCCCATGGACAGATGAATGGGTAGAGATTGTGTGGCATATGGGTACAATGGAATATAGACAGCCTCAAGAAAGAAGGGAAAATTCACCATATGCAATAGCACGAACGATCCTGCAAGACATTATGCTAAGTGAAACAAGCCAGACGCTGCCTTTTTTCTACCTACACCATGTATCTAAATTAGTCCCAGTCTCATGGAAACAGAATATAATAGTAATTGCCAGGGACTGGGAGAAGGAGGAAGTGGGAATTTGCTTTTGAACTGATATATAGTCTCAGGTGTGTGAGATGAAGAAGGGCCGGCAATCTGCTGTGAAATCTCCTGTCCATAGCAAACAATATTTTACTAAGCACACACATTTTTTTCCCCAGAGTATAGATCTCATGTTCAATGTTTTTACCACAACAAAAATTAAAAATAGGCATTGGACAACAGAGAGTGTAGGACTGTAGGCCATGAGTGAAAGAAAACAAAGAAGGCATGCTTGAAGATTGCCTTGACTTCTTACACAGAGGGAATATACTGACCAGAGACACTGGTGGACACAAAACTTGAGATCTTGAGGGATAGAGTAGATAAAATTGGAGCTTCAGGGAGCTGAGGAGGCTCAAAATTATGCAGCATTGTTAGAAAGGTAGAACTACATATAAATAACTTAGAAATCTACACAGGAGGCTCTAAGCATTAGGGTAGCAGGATGTGCATACAGAGGATAAAGCTCCACCAGGCTGGGCAAAGGAGAACCAGGAAGTGTTGACATGAGGGAGATGCTGGAGGGATGATTAGCCAGCATGGAGACTTCTCAGTGAAGCTGGGACATTGAACCAAAAGGGTAAGGCCTTATTAGGAAGGCCAAAGTACTCTTGGAATGAAGGTCCTTGTAGATCTGCTGTAGCAAAGCTTAAAGGAATTTGATGAAGGAATTAAATGGAACAACCAGTATCCTAACTCTCTATCAAAGTCAAACATCCTTTAATAAAAGAAAATCCAACCCAGACCTTTAATAATGGAAAATTGGCCTTGTTTGTCATCCAATAAAATGCCGTTGAACATGTAAAGAAGCAGGAAATCATAACAACCAGGGGAAAAAAATAGTCAAGGGGAACAGACATAGAAATTGTAACAATGATGAATAGTTAAGCAAAATTTTATTTAAAACTAGTAAAATTGTGTCCCATATTTAAAAACAAAACAAAAACCTAGTGAAGAGACAAAGGGGAGATAGGAAAACAGAACTAAATGCAACTTTCTGAGGTCAAAAATATAGAATCTCAAATGAAAATTTTAGTGGAAAGGAAAAATAGCACATTAGAAAATACAAAAGAAAAATTTGAAGTCAAAGTTTCGGCATCAGAATCTATGAAAAATGAAGATCAAAGGGTACAAAATGAGCAAAAGAAAGAGTGAGTCGCAACAACCTGTGGAACAATATCCAGATGCATCACGTGAAGTTAGCATCCTAGAGAGAAGGGGACATGAGAAAAAGCTTTCAGGAAAAAGAAAAGGAAGAAGTTAAGAACCACTAAATCTAAGAGGTCCAATTAATTCCAAGTAGAATCACACACAAAGAGACACACAGGCACACCATAGTCAAATAAGAAAGAAACATTGTTAAGGAGCGAAGGAACAAACATGAAAGAAGACAGAAGTAAAGACCAAGTTCTAAATGCAAGAACAAAATAACACCTGGCCTCAAATTTCTTGCCAAAATCTTTGCAAACCAGAAGGCAAGAGAATGATTTTTTTTTTTTGTCTTTACAATTCTGTTAACCTAGAATTCTATACCTTGTGAAAAATGTATGTTAGAAATGAAGGTAAAAATGTCTTACAGAGACAAAACCTGAAAGAACTAAATGCAGAGAACTTCCACTACAAGGTAGGTTAAAAAGAAAATTATTTTAGTGGAAGGAAAAGTACACCTGGTAGATCTATAGAAAGCTAAGAAGAGCTCTGGAAATGTTAAATATGTGGGCAAATAAAAAAGATGTCCTCATAAAAAATCACTTAAACTCAATTGACATTTAAAGAAAAATAGTATACTTTGAGGTTTATAAAATACAATAGAACATTATATACATATTCTGTGCAATATATATGTTATATATTTACACGTTTTATATCTATATATATAATATAATTAGGAATATGATGTAAAATAATAAAAAGACAAAGATAGGAGTAGGAATTCCAAATATAATTTTAAGGATCTTATATTATATATAATTATATGATAATAATTTGAAAGCAGGCTCTGATGAGTTAAATGTGTTTATTTTAAACTCTAGAGCAGGGTTGGCAAGCCAGGGCTGTGGCCCCACCACCTGTGTTTGTAAATAAAGTTTATTAGGAACGCAGCCACATCTGCATTGGCACATGTCTGCAGTTAACTTATGTGTTATAACATTAGTCATGAACGGTTGTGACAAAGACCACCTGTCTCAAAAGGCTAAAATATTTACGGTCTAGACCTTTTCATAAAAACGTTGCTTATCAAGCTTGCCCTAGAAAAGTAACTCTTTTTTTTTATTTTTTTTAATTTTTTTTTAATTTTTTTTATTGGTTGTTCAAAACATTATAAAGCTCTTGACATATCATATTTCATACATTAGATTCAAGTTGGTTATGAACTCCCAATTTTACCCCAAATACAGATTGCAGAACTAACTCTTTAACAACTATAATGAAAAAGAGACATATCTATTAAGTAAATAATCAGAATAAAGTTGAATTTTAAAATACACAATTCAAAAAAGTCAGAAACATTAAAAATACATCAACTAGAAAGTAAATACAAACAAGGTGGATTTAATAATTAATTGATTATTAAATAATTAATAATTGCATTCAGTAATTACATTAAATATAAATTGTCTAAAAATTTCTAATTAAAAGGCTTAGGTTGTCAGACTCAATAAGAAAAGCAAGATACAATTATATACCATCTACTACTATCTGCATATGTGAAAACGCAAATAGAATATAAAATAAAAAGTATATACTATGTTTGTATGTATGTGTGTGTGTGTGTGTGTGTGTATAAATCAAAAGAAAGGAAATTACTCTCAATATCAAAATATACTTCAGAGTTAAGTTATTATACCAGGGATAGAAAGTGATGCTCATAGTGCTAACAGAGTAAATTTTCTAATGATATAGCAATCCTAAATGTCTGTTCACTCGAGAACAGAGCTCCAAAATACACAAAGTAGAATTCTACAGGTTGAAAATAAATGGATTTGTTTGTGATTATAGTTGATGTCTGTACTATCTTCTTGTCAATGGCCAAACTAAATAGGCAGAAAGATCTGCAGATTGTAGAAGTTTTGAGCAATGATAATTCCCCAAATAATAAATGAGTGTTGAAGAAAGCAAAAATTAAGAAAACAATTTCATTGTTTGATTCCAACATGTTATTGTTACAACGTTTTTACAGGAGGGTGTTTTTTTTTTTAATTGAGTATTTAATTGTTGGAGCAAATAGGAGAGAACAAGACCCTTGACCAATATTGCCTTGCCATTGTCAGATCCAGGAGGTGACAGCACTGGAACACTGAAGGCTCTCACTGAGACATCACCAGGATGAGCGGAGTTATAAGAACTCTTGCCACTTGCCTTGTTCCTGGGGCCACTCCTCCTCTAGAGTTTCCCTGGGGAAGGGCTGAGGATGTACTATGTTTCATGACAAGACCTTCTATAATTGACATCTCAATCTTCATAAGCACCTTATTAAAGAAATGCCGTTTGCTATTCCCATTTCACAGGTAAGCCTAACCAAAAGGTCTTTTGAGTGGAGATGAAACCCAAGTCTCTCACCCAGTCTGAACTGCAGCCACCTGTGCTTCTTGGTATCTGCTCCTGCCTTCTTCCAGTACATTCTTCATCAAGTGCTTAGATCCTCTTAAATGCAAGTCTGATTCTTTTTCTATTCCTGTTTAAAATTCCCCTATCTTCCTAGTGCTCTTGTGGCCTCTGCGCAACCTCACCTGGCTTCACTCTGCTTTTCCTGCTCTGAGCCCCAGCCTTGCTGCCCTTCTCTTGGACCCTAAGGGAAATCTCACATTCTTTGAGTCACATTTTTGCACATGCTGATCAATTTGTCTGAAATGCTTTTCCATCTCCTTCCACACACGGAAGGAAGCAACCCATTTCCTCAATCATCTCCCCATGCTTCAGGTCTCAATGCAAATGCTACTTCTTCAAACAGTCTTCCCTGGTACAGATTAGGCAACAGAAATTATAGGTTCACACAAAGCTACACTGATTTAATTATGACTGTGTATGTGTGTTTGCTTAATTATTTGATTTTTATCTTTCTATAACTGGACTCAGAGCTCATGAGGAAAGATTTTTTTATTTATATATGACAACAGAATGCATTACAATTTTTATTACACATATACAGCACAATATTTCATATCTCTGTTTCTTTTAAATAAGGGATTTAACTCAGGGACACTTAACCACTGAGCCATATTCCCAGATATTATTTTTTTTTTAATTTTGAGACAGGGTCTCACTAAGTTGCTTAGGGTCTCACTAAGTTGCTTAGGGCCTTGCTAAATTGCTGAATCTGGCTTTGAACTTGTGATCTTCCTGCCTCAGCCTTCCCAGGTGCTGGGATTATAGGCATGCACCACCTTACCCAGTCAAGACAGAGATTCTTGATATTAGCTCATTATTTTATCTTCAATGCTCAGCACAGTGTTTTATACATAAATATTTGTTAATTAGTAAATAAGACAAGTCAAAAAGAAATAGTGGAATGAAAGACAAGAAAGGAAGAAAAATGTGGGCTACATGAAAGAATGTACCATCAAACTCAGATAAGTATTTACAAAACTAATCCAATTCAAGGATAATGATTTGATTCATAGAAATATTTTTTACTTTTCATCAGCAGTGCTTCTAAAATACTTCAAGTATGCTCTAATTTGTATAGGACTTGATTTAGCAATCTGACACATAAAATGATTTCAAATGTGTATTTAAGGTCACCAAAATAGATGACAATTATTTTCCATTTTAAATTTCTGAATTCTGGAAGCAGCAACAACACACCAACTAGTTCTTTTTATTTAAAGACTGCCTGGTTTTAGGATTGAAAAACATAAATAGAGGGGTGAGATCAGACTTTGTAAATGATTTATTTTATTTAATTTTGAAGCATCTTTGCTCTTCAAAGCTCTGTAGTTTCAGGATATGACTGTTGGCAAATCTCTTTCAGCACTCTCTGTTCTGGATTAGCTTAGTTTGTTTCTGTCTGCCAAGGTGATTTTTACAAAATGCCCTTAGTGCCGCTGCTGCTTTCCAGGTAAGGCAACATAGGCACTCTTATTGCCTGCATTCAGCAATCGATTAGCCAATAGTAACCTATTATCCAAGCCTATTAATTGAATGAATTATGAATTGATAATTAAAGAAGCTTCCAAATGTATTACTTTCCCCCATCCCATACATAAATACTACTGTGTTCTGTTCATCATAGATGTAAGGCTACATATCTGTGCCATATAGACAGTATAGGAACTATTTAAATCATTTCAGCTCAACAGTTGACCTGCCTGGCTTTGCCTACATGCATGGCTGTTCTAAGGCTCAGAGTCAAGGATGGGGCTTTACAGGAGACTGAGCACATTCCAGGGGCTCTCTTTGGTCTTTCTTCCTTTGATAAACACCCCATCTGTTATTCCTTGTGGATTCAATGAATTGCAAATATTTGGACCCATAACTCTTATCATGAGGGTAGACACAGAAGGTCATAGACGGTCCACAGGACTTTGATATATTTCTGGGAAGGGATGATGAATTGGTTTTAGCATTGAAAAGAAATTGGTCATGTGATCGCATTATCGAAGCTCCCTCATTCTACTGATTTCTTTTCTTTCAGAAGAAATCCTTTTTTTCAGCACTTCTAGGAGCTTTCTGATGAATGCTTTTATGTAGTTGATTTTTAGAAAGGTAAGGTCAAATCAGTGAGAGCTGGATTCTGCTTCTTGCAAGAAACAGGCACTGAATCCAGGGAGACCTGGACCAATCTGACTATCTGCTTCCCCAAAGATAACCTGATGGGGCTCTTGCTTCTTAATTTAGGGTCACTAATCTCTCTCTCTCTCTCTCTCTCTCTCTCTCTCTCTCTCTCTCTCTCTCTCTCACTAGGGTAAGTTACATACCACACACTAGTATATTTAAAGTATATGATCCAGTGGTTTTTGGTGACTTTATAGAGTTGTATAACCATTGCTGCAATCAAATTTCAGAACCTTGTGTTCACTCGTGATCATCCCCTAAATACCAATGCCAGGTGTTAATCTGTCTTGTGTGCCTATATAGATTTGCTTATTCTGGACACTGAATAAATAAAATAATACTTGGGCCATTTTTTTTCAGTAAACATTGCATTTTTATATTTACCCATATCATTGCACATATCAGTACTCATTCCTTTTTATTGATAAGTAGTATTCAATTGCATGACCACCTCACATTTTGGTGATCCATTCATCAGTTGATGGATGTTTGGGACATTTTGTTATTTTGAATGATTCTGTTACGTATGTCCATATGCACTATTATGTGGTCATGTATTCTTTTTCTCTTGGTTAGAGAACTAAATAGAGGCTTTTCGGGTCATGTGGTGATTCTATGGTCAAACTTTTGAGGAAATGCCCACAGTGACTGCACCCTTTGGCATTCACATCATCCATAAATGAAAGCCCCAAATTGTCTGCATCCTCACCAACACTTTTGATTGTTCCTCTTTTTGTTATTTTAAACACTGTAGGAGGAATGGGAATGGTATCTCACTAGGTTCTGATTTGCATTTCCCCAGTGTTTGGAAATGTTCATATGGGCCATTTACATGCCCCCTCAGCGGAAATGTCTTTTCAAATTATTTGTTCATTTTCTTCAAATTTAATTATTTGCCTTATTATTTTGAGTTACAAGAATTTTTATATGTTCTAGACATAAGTTCCTCAACAGGTGAATGATTCACAATACTGTACTCTCAGTTTGTAAGGTCACTTGCTTGAGGATACTGTGTGTGTCGTACAAAGATGTTTTAATGTTGATGAACTCCAATTTGTTATTTACTTACTTTCTTTACTTGTGCTTCTGTGTGCTGAGAAATCATTATATAATCCAACATCCTGCAGGTTCTTTCTGTTTTTTTTTCCCCTGAGTTTTGTGTTTTTAGCTTTTACATCTATTTTTATCATATATTTCAAGTTCAAATTTGCATATGGCACATGGTTAAAGTCCAAATTTACTTTTTCTCCTTTGAATGTCCAATTAGCTCAGTATCATTTGTTGAAAAGACTTTCCTCGCTGAATTACCTTGACAACTTTGCCAGTTAGCCATGAGCATGAGAGTCTTTTTCTGGACTCAGCTCTCTTTCAGTAACCTACAGGCTGTCTGTGTGCCAACTGAAAACTGTCTTGATTACTGTAACATGGAGTCGTTTTTAAACTGAGAAAGGGAAAAAAAATCCTATGACTTTGTTCTTCTTTATCTACTGTGACCACTGGCCTTTCCATAGGAGTTCTAGATAGCCTTGATAATTTATGCTGACACCTGGGATTTTGATAAAAATTGTGTTGCATCAGCCAATAATTAGGAGAATAGTGGCATTTAATAAGTTTTTACCTACCTATGTATATTGGATGTCTTTTCAAATATTATATTTTATTCAATTTCTTTCAACACTGTTTTGTGGTTTTCAGTATAAAAGTCTGAAATTTGCTTCTAAGTATTTTACTCATTTTGATTATGTTGCAATGAGGTTGTTTTCTTAATTTCATTTCAATGAATGCTTTCACATTCATTGCTAGCATATAGAAATACAATTGATTTTTGTACATTGATCTTATATCCTAAAACTTCATTAAAATCATTTATTAGCTCTAGTAAGTTTTAATGGGTTTCTTAGAATTTTGTGTATATAAACTCATGCTGTTTGTGAATAAACACAGTTTTACTTCTTTCTTTCTAATCTGTATGATATTCATATTTTTTTTCTTTGTCCATTTCTTTACTAGAATCTCCAAAAAACCCACTAAACTGAAGATGGAAGCCTCCAGTCTTACTCCATTTGGTATGATATTAGTTGGAATCTCTCTTTCTTTACATTGCCAAAATGAATAAGAAGATGACATCCCTAAATCATCTACTATTTTTTTTTCAAATGTAATATGCAATAGTCATTGAACTCCAAGTTAGGACTGGCCTTAATGGCCCATTTCTCCTTTATAGACTACATCATTTCATCTTTCTCATTAGCAGACATTGAGTCTCAGTCCCAAGCAAGTTACTTCTTGCAGAAATGACCAGTCACCATCAGAATCACATCACTGGTTCCATTTCCTTCAGTATTGTTTTTGAGCACCGGCTTCGTCATTGGCATTGTGTTAGGCCAACAGAGCATTGCAGGGCTGAGGATCCAGAGGTGATGTCATGTGGATTAGCTCCTACCTTCATGAAGATGAGAATCTGGCAAATGGTACACAAATTCATAAAGTCCAATAATGAGTAAGTTGTTACAGGAACTAGGAAGGAAATAGGGATATATTGATGAATAGAAGACTCATGTGAGAGTCACGGCTCAGGGAGGGTGTGGGGAGGAGAAGGCAAAGCAATACAAAGAGATAAGAAGGTGGAGACCCTCAGAAGAGAGAGGTAAGAGAAGCCTGGCCAGAGGTCCCATGTCAGGGACAACATGGAAAGCAGTGTGTGAGCAAGGGAAAGAGGTGGAAGAGGAAACTTGGAGTAGTTGGCAAGACCTCAGCACAGGGCTTTGGAGCCTGGGCAAGATGCATCCTCCTAATTCAAAATCAAATAAAGAGCTGCAGAAGCATTCAAGGTGAAAGGTAGCAGGACTCTTGGGGCACCTTACAGTCTCTTACTTCTATGTGGACAATGTTTTGGAAATGCTGCTAACAACCTTAATGTGGGCGCATCTGGGAGGCACGGACAGGCACCTGGGCAAGAACCCACAATTTTGTATGCTGGGAAAGAAGTGGCGGATCTAGGACTTGCTGACAGGTTAGAGGTAAGGAAGCTGATGAAATGCAGGGCAGTTGTTAGGCTTCTGGTTGGAGCAATTGGGTCGACAAGGGTGACATCTACACAGATGAGGACAGATTCACAGGGACCATGTCTGAAGCCATAAACTGTCTTATTCTTTAATCCATCTCTCTTATGGGTATAAACCCAATCCTTTTTATTGTTTTCTCATGTGAGTATTAATTTTCTCTTTCATTTGAAATTTTCTAAAGCCCACCATAAATTAACTTAAGTAAAAGCAGGAATTTATTAGGATGCTAAAGTATTTCCTAAGTAAACAAGTTGCAGGAAGGGCAGGAATGGATCAGAGCCTTGAGCACATCTAATATTGAAACTTGAATGCTTTGGGGAGTAGACAGTGTAGTCTTCCTCCTGCATAAGAATCTACTTCATCCTATTATCCTTCCTCTATTTATGGACTTGCTTTCTCCACAAAACAGGAAATCCACCTCATATCATCAGCCCTTTGCCTCCCACCTCTCATCATATGGGAAGTCTGGTATTTATGAGTGTTAGACTATTTAGCCAAAGCTGTGAACTTTAATGTACATATGTGATTTTCCCATCAGCATTCTTTGTCCCTAGATTTTCCCACCTTGTTGTAGTTTTCTTATAGTATTTCATTCTCTTTTTTTTATTCCAAGATATGATATTTTAAAATATCATATTGGGCAGAACCCTTGCTCCAAGTCTGAATACAGATAAACTGGCTTAAATGAATCAACATAACCCACTCACAAGCTAAAATTGAATGACTAAGAAAGTACACCTGGCCTATTATAAGAGAGTTAACGTGAATCACTAGCAGATTGGAGTTACTAGCAGATTCTTTCTCCCTGGGTAGTACAATTAAGAATATAAGATTCAAAATTACAATACCATTTGGAATCATGAGGAAAATACCATGGGCATCAAAGGTGGAGTTTGAGTGCAACCTCTAGCCATAGAAGTAACAAAGCACAGACAGGGAGAATTTGGGGCCTGTACCCCATGTTTTGAATTTCTTTACTACTACTAACATAAATCCAATAATACTTGAAACGTTCGCTTATGTGAGCCTGTGAACTCCTTTTATTATTAAGATGTATGTTGTATTTATGTAACTAAGAGCCCCAAGTAAGCATATAGATTTAGTCACTGTGGTTGTTTGACTTTTAAGCCAACAACCTCATAAATGGGACTCACTGCATGGGTCAAGCATTATCCTCAAAACAATCAATTATAAACAGGGTAATAGTGTCAGATGAGAATATCGTAGTCTCCATGGGACCTGTAATTAGAAAGAAGAAGGTAACAAAAACTGTCATGGTATTGGCATGGAGACCAATGGAACAGAATAGAAGATATGGAGACAAACCCACACAAATATAGTTGTCTCATACTAACAAAGACACTAAAAATATACATTGGAGAAAAGATAGCCTCTTCAATAAGTGGTGCTGGGAAAACTGAAAATCTATATGTAGCAAAATGAAATTAAACCCCTACCTCTCACCCTACACAAAACTCAATTCAAAGTGGATCAAGATACTAGGCATTAAAACAGAGACCCTGCGCCTACAAGAAGAAAACGTAGGCCCAACTCTACATTATGTTGGCTTAGGAAAGGACTTCCTTAACATGATTCCTAAAGCACAAGAAGTAAAATCAAGAATGAATAAATGGGATGGTATCAGACTAAAAAGCTTCTTCACAGCAAATGAAATAATCAAGAATGTGAAGATAGAGCCTACAAATGGAAGAAAATCTTTGCCACCTATACCTCAGATAGAGCATTAATTTCTAGGATAAACAAAGAACTCAAAAAAATTAGCAGCAAAATACCAAGTAGCCCAATCAGTAATGAACAAAGGAACTGAACGGGCACTTTACAGAAGAAATGCAAATGGCCAACAAATATATGAAAAAATGTTCCACATCTCTAGCAATTAGAAAAATACAAATTGAATGAGATTCCATCTCTCTCCAGTCAGAGTGGCAAATATCAAGAATATAAGTAACAATAAATGTTGGCAAGGATTGTGGGGGAAAAGCTACACTCATACATTGCTGGTGGGAATAAAAATTAGTGCAACCACTATGGAAAGCAGTAAGGAGACTCGTCAGGAAACTTGGAATAGAACCACCATTTGACCCAGCTATCCCACTCCTCCATATATATACCCAAAAGACTTAAAATCCACAAATTACAGTGACACAGCCACATCAGTGTTGATAGCAGCTCAACTTACAATAGCTAAGCTATGAACCTGGATGCCCTTCAATAGATGAATGGATTAAGAGAATGTGGTATATATACACATGGGAATATTACTTAGCCAAAAAGAATTAAATTATGGCATTTGCCTGTAAATGGATGAAACTGGAGACTAAAATGCCAAGTAAAATAAGACAATCCCCCAAAACCAAAGGCCAAATGTTCTCTCTGATATGTGGGTACTGACAAACAATAAGGGAGAGGGAGGGAAGAATAGGAGTTTATTGGATTAGACAAAGTGGAATGAAGGGAAGGGAGGGGAGATGGAAATAGGGAAGACAGTAGAATGAATCAGACACAGATTTCCTATGTTCATATACGAATACATGAGCAGTGAAATTCCACATCATGTACAACCACAGGACTGGGATTCTAATTAGAATAATTTAGGCTCCATGTATGAATAAATATGCCCAAAATACTCTCTACTGTTATGTATAACTAAAAAAAGAACAAATAGATTTTTAAAAAGGAAAAAATACATTAATGAATATTTGTAACATCAGAGTACCAAAAAGACTGAAGATTTGGTTCAGTATATTTGTGGCAATTCTACTTGGGGAAAGATACAACAAAGGATTCATCAATTAAAATTTGAGTTTACACTTTTTTTTTCACAAAAAAAGAAAGAAAGAAGAAGGTGGAACTGGGCTAAGAATGTGCTAGCTTAGCTCTCTGCTATGTCACAGGGTCATTTCAGTCTTACCCAGGGAACTTCAGAGACAGACAGCGAATGTCATCCTTTACACCATTCTCCCTGGCTTCACTAAACGTGTCTAAAATTTAATGACACTTGATGTATCACTCTATCTGTGTGATGACAAGCCCCCATTTCCCAGTCTGTTAAGCAGGAATTTTAAATGCAACTTGTGGTGATGTTTTAGATAACACGTAAGATGGTGCATGGCTAATATTTGTCATGTCACAAGCAATCATAATTCTTAGGTCCTAGCTTCATCATTCCATGTTATTTTTTTTTCTTTTGGCATTTTTTCAATGGCATGGGATATAACATATGGAATAAGCAGAAAAGAAATTCTCTGCAAATAAGCATTTGGTTAAATGATGGAGTTATTGTCAATAATACTTTTGGTTTCTTTCATTTTGTGGTAGATCCATTGAAGGAAGAGGAGGATACCTACTTGTCTTCCAAATACCTAAAACTGTTATATGTCTGTTGCTGCAATAAATGGATGGAATAATGAGTGGATAAGTAATAATTCGCTCCCCATATTTTTGAGTTCTTACATAAGTCAGGAACTGAGGTAGGTTTTTAAAGAATATTATTTTATTTAATCTTATCAAGTCTTGAAAATTCTATTTCATGAAGGAGAAAACAGAATCTTAGGTGATCCCCTTGACTCTCCGGGCACCCACAGTTAGTGGAAGAGACAGACCTTGTCCCCACTGGTCACACACTTCCCATTGACTTGAAAGTTCAGGCTTTGCCAGGAGCAATTGAATTACAAGCTTCTCACAATGGAGTGAGGGCCATGTCTTAAACTTTTGGCTTTTGTTCTTTATTCCCAGCTTCTAGCCATACCAGACATGCAATATAGAATTATCCATTGATTTACTGATTGATTGACTGATGGATATATCGGTTGGCTCAGCTTGCACTGACATGTGTACAGGGGAAGGAGTGAGCTGCTGAAGCTAGCTGCATAATAGGCACTGACCAAAATCGAGAGGAAAACTTGACTTTGGCATTAGAAGCACACATTTTGAAATAAACAAGTTATAAAAATCATCTAATGTGTTCCTATTATTCAACTAGATGCCTAAGGGAAAAAAAAAACTAACTAATATTTCTCAGTACACCAAATACATGCAAACCTTTTTCTTTATACCTAAGTCTACTCTATTTTCTTCTAACTAATAGATAGCCAGTGACTTTAAAAAGCACCAATGTGTCAGCATAATTATTTAAAATCTAAAAAAAAATATTCTTTGTCGACTATAAGAGCATGTTTTAAATGCAAATGGAATATTTTTAGAACTTGTACATCATCATATCCTTTGAAAAGTTCCCATATTTCTTATTCTTCACTGATGAAAATCCCCGGCTCCTCTTACCCTGTCACCACTGTGGGATAAAAGAATTCTAGCTGTGAACTGGTCTTTCTTACAGAATCCATTAAAGTTGAAGCTCATGCATTGCATCCAGCAAGTAACATGTTCATTTCCCCAGAGCAGATCACAACTCTTTTGTGTCACTTAATACAAGATGAAAAAAGTAAAAGAAAGGAAGAAACAAAATAGTTTTGGCAATAAAAATCTGCACCAAGGATCTGGAAGCCAGATCTCACAACAGCATGAAGGATGCTACCTAAAGATAAGTGTTATGCTGTGTTCACTAGCTGTGTTCACTAGTTAGAGAATAATGCTTCTGAATTCCAAAAAAAAAAAAAAAAAAAAAAACAATCTGGAGTAAATAGAAATGCAGAAAAATATCATAAGGAAATATTAATGACCCCTCCTATAATGTTTTTAGATAGTTTGAGGAAATAAATTGGGAGGTGATCCTGAGAGCAAGGCATATACTCTTTCAATTACTTTTTTTTTTGCATGTATTTGATTTGGGGGACAATAATATAGTCACACTGCTTGATGAAAATGTCTCAGTGATCTACTTTGGGAACACACATGAGTAATTTCTGATTCGAATGCAAGAGATACTCAAAGCATTGCACACCAGCAACAGGGCTGGTGCCTCCAGGCCTTGGAAGGCCCCTGGCTCTCAAAAAGATGGATTCAGCCCAATCCCGAGTCTTTCCACTTTCCAAACTCAGACACATGCTCCTGTCATTGTCCTGCAGCTGACACGACTTGTTGATCCTGAATCATAGCAACAAGGCTCAGAGATTAACAGGCTTTTCTAGAATGGCAGAAAACTTCTGAATTCAAATGAGAAACAAAAGTGAAATAAGATACTGGCATCAGATGAACCATACACCCTTTCTCTATTGACATGCTGCGCCCAAATCCAAATAAAGAAAAAGGTCTGGTTTTGTAGCATTAGATGGGAGGACTGGTCCTGTCCATTGGTAGTAGACTTTCTCAGTGAGACAGCTCTCTTCAGACAGAAGGATGATTCTAACTCTCTCCCTGGGATGGATATCTGTAATTTTCCCTTGTGACTGGCCTATTTTAAAAATATCATTGTTCTTTATGGCTCTTTTTAATTGACCTATTCCTTCTTTATATATCTTACTACCTTTAGTCATGTATTAGTTGATTTAGATGTCGTTTTTATCTCTTTAAAATCATGGAGAAATATAACCTGGATTAAAGCACCAGTAGGGATTCGTAACTTTGAATAATGATCCAAACAATGTTAATTTTGCTCAGTATCTCAGTAATATCTCTGTGCCTTCCACCTTGTTTTTTACACAGCTTCCATTTTTAAACATTCTTTCAGAAATTTTGAAAAACATATAAAAGGCAGGTGATGCATGCCTGTAATTCCTGATGCTTGGGAGGCTGAGGAAAGGATGATTGCAAGTTCAAATGATTTAGCAACTTAGCGAGGGAGGCCCTAAGCAACTTAGTGAGACCCTTCCTCAGAATAAAACAAAAAAGGGCTGGGTATATGGCTCAGTGATTAAGCACCCCTGGGTTCAATCCCTGGTACCAAAAAAAAAAAAAAAAAAAAAAGAGGCAGTATTCTCAGATTTCTGGACTTCCCATGCTAAGTAATGACAGAGTTTATTGTCTAGAAGGGGGATACACATATATCCAGCAAAGTTTACTAACTGCCCGTGTGCTCAACAGTGTCCTATGCCTGGAAGATAATAACAGTGGACAAAACCAAGTTCTTAACTTCATGGGGTTCAATGTGAATGTGCTGGTGGGAAAATAGTGATATACAAGCAAGCCAAACCAAAAATTCCAAAAGTGAAGTGTCTGGAAGTACGACAATAAAGATAAACCAAGTAAATAGAAAATGTTAGGGAAGGTTCTACTAGGTAGGATAATCACAGAAATGACCAATGGGTAGAATTACTAGAAAGGTAGTATGTGCCTAAATATAAGAAAAATATTAAAAATTCCATCAAGAACTGTCTGGAGTCAGCCCCCCTAGTCATTGAGCTCGGCTTAGGTGATGTGGTATGGACTGAATTGTATGGTAGCCAAGGCTGAGATCTATTTCAGAGAAATAGAATCTTCTGTTTCCAATAGACAGAATCTGGCAAGCAGGTGTCAATGCCGGCCTGCTCCAAATTTAAACCAAAATGCCTATAACTCAGAAATAAATGCACATAGACCACTCCAACCATAGCTTTTACCACAGCTACTAGACAGGATTTTTTATTAATTTTCATCAACTAGATATATTTAACATAGAGATGCATTGCATAAGTTCTAATAAACATTTAATATTTAAGAAACTTGTCATCATAAAAGTTGCATTATTTTCTCCTCTGTTGTCTTCCTCTGATTTAAAAGTACAAAGTATAGAAGAAGGAGGAGGAGGAGGAAGGGGAAGAGAAGCCCCCTTGCTGACCCCTGAAAAGATACTGTTTTTTTTCCATGTTGGGACACCATTCCCTTTTCTTCCCTGTTATTTATCATCAATCAATTAGATACACTAATAATATAGTGACCCTGTGTATTGTACAGTAAAATAAGAATAAAGCCTTTAAAGCAGCACTTGACTTATAATAATTTATGGTAGAATGTTGCAGAAGAGGCCTCCAGTACTCAGTGGTGAACTGTGTAGCTCTCCCCAAAAGAGAGCTGTTTACCTCGCTTTGGAACTTGGCAGGACCTTTTGATTTGATTTGCCAAAAGAATGTGGCAAAAATGACCAAATTCTAGCTCTAAGCCCAGTCTTCAAGGTCCCGTACTTCTGCTTCCTTTTGGAACCTTGCTTCCACTGTGAGAATGAGCCCCAGCTACCATGGTGGCTGATGAGACCACACACACACACACACACACACACAAAAAAAAAAAACTCATGGATTTGAACTCAGGTTTCAATCAGCCAACAGACTACCTGCTTTGAATTGACCCTACATAAGGGCATGAGCAGACTCTGGAGCTGGTTTTGCCTGGTAAGATACTTCACATCAGGAGATTAAACACTTGGGTTATAAACACATGTAATGGGAGATTACTTTTGTTAACATTCTGCTGGTTTGTAGTAGAAATGAAACAAGATCAGCCCCCAGTTAACATATGAAGTCAATATCTACTGGACACTGGGTTGAAAAAACATCTACACACATAAAGGATTTCTCCAGGTTTTGAAGGTCTGTTGTGTCGTTGAGGAGTAGGCTTGCAGGATCTGTTTTGCGGTAAGCCCCGTGTCCATTTTCTTCATAAAAGCAGTAGGTGGTACTTGGACAATTTGTTGCTTGGGTATGATTACACAAGTCTTATTCTCAAGTATGTCTTTCAGGATAAAAAAAAAAAAAACATTTAAAAGCAACCCTGTTAGACTTGTCAGTGGGTAAACTCAAAAGCAATAGAAATGGTCTCTTGTTTGTTAATTATACTTCAGTAAAATAGCTCACCTTCTTACAGATAAATAATTAGAAAAAGAAATTTACCTACATGACACCAATTAAAAATAGAATGAGGAAAAGAGACCATAAAGCTTAGCACCTTAAGAAGAAGTGGTTTATAGAGAGTCCAGACTGTAATGGGCTTCTTCAGTTATATTGTTTTTCTTCTCTGCATTTTTAGTTTGAACCATTTTGAGAATCAAAAATGAATTTTAAAGTAAATATCTACAAATGATTTTTTACCAGGCAAGTTTCTGAGTTATGGGTTGGAGAAACCGTTTCTTGATTACTTGTGTATACAGTATATATTCATTGGCCTTTGACTGGGTCACTGAAGTGAGGGGGCCTTGAGAATAGGCCTTGATAAAGAGCAGAAAACAGGAAGCATCTGTGTCTCTAGCCAAGGTCAAGCATGCTCATCCTCATCAGCTATGGCTACTGGTCCCACAGAGGCTGTGCCACTGAACTCACCTTAGACATTTCCCCTAAGGTTTCTGATCTGAAAGCAGTCCATATATTCTGTCATTTTTGCATTATTGCTCAAAATTCAATATGTCAAAAAGAAGCTCCATTTGCTTGAGCATAATTTACATGCCCACAGCTGCACATCTGTGAGGGGGAGAAAATATACATGATCCTTTGGTGCTTCTCAGGTATGAAGTGAGGTTGAGGGTTGTTGGGTCTTTCCTCCCATCAAACCCCTCCTAATGAAGAAGTTCCCCCAAATGGGAAGGGGGTTTAGATACCAGCAACCAAAAAAAAAAATGTTTTTCTCTAAAGTAATATTCTCATCATGGTACACAACTACATTTGTGAAATTTTATGTAATAGCATCAGAGAATTTCATCTTAAAAAATAACCATAATGATTCTATGATTCTGTAATCAAAAATAGTACCGGTTTATCATCTATAACTACACACACAATAATGCATATGATCTAACAGCAGTGGCCCCTTGCAGATATATTTCTAAGAAACCATTAATTTCTGAATGTCAGAATTTGTTTTTAACATTAATTTAATTCAAATCCCAGTGGTCATGATGACATTCAAGACAAGAAAATTGCTCTTTGCTGTGGATGAACACAATGTGTGCTTCTGTCTGGCGGAGTGAGTTTTAGCAAGAAGGGCAGCCAAAGGAATTGCAAATCTTTTGTTTCTCTTTCTCTGAAAGGAGCGAAGGCAAATCATTTAGTACATAATGCCAAGCAACCCTGAGAAATAGTCTTCCTCACTCCTGAAGATATTTAAAAGCTGCTGAAGCTCAGCCTCCGAATGTCAGTAATAGGACTTATTCCCAGATAAAAATACATACCCTGCGCTTAATCCAAAGGGAAAGGAGTTTCTTAATCTTTTTTTTTTTCCAAATAGATTTAACCTGTGTCAGCACTTTTCACATTTTCAATTCTGGTCTTTAGGTATTTGGTTTTTGTGAGAGGTAATAGGTAGTGACATCCATGAAACAAAGTATTTATAAGAAGGAATTAGGGAGCTTTATGCAATTCTTTTCTTCTGGCCACTAGAAAGAATACTCCTTACTGAATAGAGTGACCAGGAAATTAAAATCCAGAGCTAATCCACAGACCTCATTCTGTCTATTACATTTATCCTGTGCCCCACCCCATCCCCTGCACTCTGCCTTTAGACAGCCATGGCTCCAAGTTGAACCATCTGAAAGTGTCTCTCTACTAGGAAAACTTTACTGGTTTGTTTTCTCAGCTTCTCTGTACACTCTTTATCCCTTCTGGAAATGAAAATTGGGAAGTAGGATAGTCAGGTAGAGAAAGAAAGTAGAAACCTGGGTTAAGTTAGAGCACACACCAAGGATAAAACCCTAAGGGTCTGGATAGGAAAAGCAGGTGAACTGGAGCTTGGAACAGTCTACTGTAGGGTAAAGAGTGTGGGCTTGAGTTAGGTGTCTGGGTCTCAAACCCCAGCTCCATTCCGTAGAATGTCACCATAGGCAAAATTCTAAACCCTTCTGTACCTGGGTTTCTTTACCTGTATGTGAAAATGGGGATGCATTTAAAATGCATAGCACAGCACATGGGACACAAGAGACTCTCTATACATCTGCACTGTTTATACATTTTTCCCTACTTCTAGCTATAGATAGAGACAAGTGGCTTTCCTTATTTACCACTAAATGCACATCAACAATTCTAGAATTGTCTCCCACAAAAGGATATGTGTAAAAGCTACCATTAACTCCCATTCTAATGACTTTAGAAAAGAAGAAATATTTCCAGTATTGCAAAGTGAGTTCAAGTATCAAGCTGGTAAACTGTCAATATGTGCTCATAATTGCATGCTAACAGTAATTGCAAATGATGTTATTATATTAATAGCATACAAAATCCTGAAAGTAACTAGGATTCTGGTAGCAGCTGCAAGTGCCATCAGCCCTCTTCATTGTGTCCTGGATTTGGAAGTGATAATTCTCTATTGTATTGCAATTGTGTGCTAAATGTGATTTTTCATATCAAACAGACTATTTTGATGTAAAAATGCTGGTCATTGGAACATAGCAGAAAAATCTATATAAAACTAATGCTAAGTAGGAAAATAAGGGAATCATAATCTTATATGTACTTTCAATCAACTGAGCTGAGGCCTTCTATATGGACAAATTTCTATACACAGGTGCTCACTTAGGCTCCCTGTTTGGATAAAATAAAAGGCATCTCAAGAATTGGGCTGACACTGAGATCCTGATACAGTCTCCTGCCCCCAGAGCTACTCATCTAGAGGGCCCTCAACCTGTGTACTCCCCCACTGCTCAGATGTTGACATCACCATCTTCCTCCTATGCTCCCCTCCCCTCCAGCTGAGCAGCCAATCCTGTTGGCTTTACCTTCAGAAGATAAACTCAGAGCTCCCTTTACCAACCAGTCTAGGGAAAACAGCCTTCATCTGTTGCTATATTGTTACAATAATGACAGCAATGTTGGCAAAAGGTGACAGTGCAGTAGGTACCAGGTACTAGTCTGTGTATTTCACAGATAACAATTTATTTTGCTTTCACAACCCTGAGGGAGAGGTATGATCATCTTCAATTTGAAGATGAAGAAACTAAAGCATGTGTGTGTTGGGGGCGGGTAATTTGCCTGAAAATGGCAGGGCTGTTCTCGAAGCTTCTACAACTGTCCACCTAGACACCCCATTCTACTTCCAGCACAGCTGACGGTCACCATTTCAATCCCATCAAGTCAGCCCTACACTTATCTTCCAGCACCTCCCCATATCAGTAGGCCCACAGCACTCCTCATAACCTCACCTCTTATTTTCCTCACCGGGTTCACTAGGTGCTGAGCCGCATCACTGGTCCCCTCTTTATTCTGGGCCACTCTAGCGTGCTTTGCCTCAGGTTCACGGAGTTCCCTTCATTGTCTCCTCCCTGTCATTCTCCAGGTCTTTAGTCAAAGACCATCTTCTCATTGAACTCTGCCCTGGCCATTCTATTTAAATTTGTACCATTCTTCACTACAAAATTGCCAATCCACATTTCCTGACTCTTTTTCTCTTTGGCAATTGCCCTCTTGTTCTGACATGTTATCTATGTTACTTCTTTGTCTTATTTAATGTCCATTTTGCCCTATCAGCTACAGATAGCCACCCTTTGTTTCTTTGTTGAAATATCCACTCAGCCTAGAACAGGGTCTGGTACATAGAACATGTCTTTGATTTCAATAGCAAACTGATTTTGCTGTATAAAAAGACTGACAAGTGGGGTTTCATCCAAAGCAATTTAGAGCTTCACGCCCCAGGCCTGAGCCATGTAATATATAAATTGGACGCTCAGCTCTAACTAATCAGGAAATGACGCGTTTGCCTTCATCCTCTCCCAGGAGGGCTCTGAAAGCTAGCCTGTTGAAATTCCGATTTGTATTTTTGTTATTTTTCTCTAGAATCCATATCTTTGGGTGCTTAAGCTGTGCTGAAATTATTTAAGCTTTCTCTTTCCTGGCCAGGAAGTGGTTTCTACTAATGCGATTTTCTTTAGAATAAACACAAATTAAAATTGTACATAACATTTGAATGTTGGTTTTCATTTTCAAAGGCTGATAATTAAATTTCTTTTATTTCATAAGGTTACAGCCTCAGTGTGTGAGAAAGTACCTGGTGGTTATTGAATTTATTGCTTGTTATTACTGAGAAATCTCTTACATTCAGATGACATAATAGATCCACAGAGCAAACCAAAGTAAACTAAGACTTATCCTGCTTCTATCTAAAAATCTCCACATACCATTTAAAATTTAGACTTTCAGCTTAGACTTTCCTTATTTGTTTATGCCATATTCATAAAAACACTAAAAAAGATCAGCTATTTTACTTCTAATGGACTTTTGAAGTGAAATTAAACTAAGCTACACCATTGTTGAGAGCCACAGCCAAAGGGGCCCCAGCAAACTTCCAGCTGCCAGCAAACTTCCAGCTGCTGGCTGATGATTGGCTCACAGCGGCCCCAGCAACATCTAGCTGATTGGCTCCTCGGCCCCAGCAACATCTAGCTGATTGGCTCCTCTGCGGTGATGCTCATTGGACTGTTTCCCTGCCCTTTCAGACCACGGAGCTGCTCATTGGGGGACTTTTTTGGCTCCGCCCACGTGACCCAGCCAATCGGCCTCAAGAGCAGGAGGATTGTGGGAGGTGGAGAGAAGCTTGTGTGGGAGAGAGAGGCTTGGGGAAAGCCGGTGGTGGCAGTTGAGGCTCTGAGGGTTTTTCCTGAGAGACTATTTTGTTTGTCGTGTGTGGTTCTAAAAATAAAGTTAGTTTCTTTTGACAAGTGGCTCCTGATTGTGCCCAGCCAGACTGCGGCACACCATCATGTCCCAAAGTCTACAGATGCATTAATTTACTGGAGATATTGTGGAGGCTTATTTCTCAACTATCAAAGTGTTTTGGGCACAGACAGCTTTGCATTCAACTTGCTTCCATGTGCATTTAACATCATATTAAGTGAAGAAATTCAGCTGTTATTTTGAGAGAGTTTCTTTGACTACTTCCAGTCTAACAAATGAAATGCTAAATAAATAAATAAATTGCCAAATAGACCTTTAAAAAGGTGTTGCATTTAATTCTTTATGTAAACTATTTTTATCCATCAAAATTTTCATTTCCATGAGAAGAGAATGTTCCAAATCTCATAATAATTATGGTATTACCTGAATGGAAAATACTTTAAAAAATTATTCTACTTTTATGAATGCTTTAAAGTTCTTCAGAAAATATATTTAGAAATTATTGCCTCAGTACAAATCATGAGAGGAAAAGTAAGAAATTGAGATCAAACCTAGGTACCTAGACATGAAACACCAATAAATTGGTTTAACGGCTTTTTTTTTTCTCTCCCATTTAAGCCACCAGGTCTAGTTAGATAAATAAAACAAAGAACAGTGCCAATGTACTGGTTTAGTTTAGTAGAGTATGTAATAAACACAAATATAGGCTTTGGTTTTGCTATAAGTTTAGTTGATCAACACAGGATTTTTAGTTTTTTAATTTTAATTACCACTTTATAATATTTAAACTTTTCCACTGTTCAATGTGATCAAAATATGCCCACATCTTCACAGACAAGCAATGGATGTAGGCACTGGGTATAGTATCTCGAATTTATTTAAAAACTTTACATTTGTTCCGTTCCTGGGTTTAGGAGTGACATTACCTGGTGGAATTGGAGTGTATTTTCATTGGAAAATAGGTAACGTTAGTCATTTCACAAAACCATCAAGCTATACTTGAAGCAAGTTTGCCAGCTCCAAGGTGTTGATCTCCAGTGCTCTGATGTTCAGTATCTTGAAGAGAAGGATCCAGAATGAAGCAGTAGAAGCAAGAAAGGAAGAAGATGAAGACCCAAGAGGTTGTTAAATGGACCCTCTGAGTCAGGAAGACCCTTGTGAGAGAAACAAAAGCAGTTACGCCAAGGGAAGAGAGATTCATCACAAGTACTCCAAGTGCTGCTGGGTGAACCAGATACTGGATCCATGAAGCAGAATGGTGGCCGGGGCCAAGGCAGCAGCACTGCCACACCCTCCCCTTCCCCAGCCCGCAGGAAATGATTAGCTCTTGCCTTTGCTTCAATCTGCAGACAGATGTTTCACTTGACTGTAGACAAATGAGCCTCCCAATGCAAAGCCACACAGACCCCAGCTCCAGAGCGCCCCCTAGAGAGCCAGGCTCTGTACCTCATGTGCAAACTTACAAGAGAGAGACACTGAGTAGCAGGGCACATGGGGAGTTCTTGTTTGTTTGTAAATTTCATGTTTATTTTAACATTTTAATCATAGTTTGTAATGATATCTCATTGTGGATTTAATTTTTATTTCCCTAAAGGCTAATTACATTGAACATCTTTTCACATGCCTATTTGTATAAGCAACATCTATTCTGCTCATATCTTTTGCTTGGTTTCTAATTGAATTTTCAGTACTGAATTTTGAGATTATTTTTTAAAAAATATTCTTTATGTAGTGATATTTTGAATCAAATGTTTATGTGACCCAAAAGTCATATGTTAAAGATTAATGTGGTTATATTTGGAGGGTGAGGCCTGAGTATAGACTGCATTATTGCCCTTGTGAGAAGAGACACAGAGAATCTGCTCTAGTGAGCTCATTCTCCTACCTGGCGTGCTTTCTCTCTCTCCTCCTCTCTTCCCTCACTCTTACCCTCTCCCCCTCTCTTCCTCTCTCTCCTTATCTCCCTCTCTCCTTCTCTCATGCACACAAAGGAATGGCCATGTGAGGCCCCAGTGAGAAGAGTAGACTCATAAAAGGTGTTGGGAGTCACCTCGGCTACAAAGACTAATTTCCCCCAAGAAGAGCTGTCCAATGGTGAGCCCTGCTGGCTCACCTGATCCTTACCCACCAATCAGACTAGCCCTGCTGGCTCACCTGATCCTTACCCACCAATCAGACTAGCCCTGCTGGCTCACCTGATCCTTACCCACCAATCAAAAAGCACCCCATGCCAACTGTCAAACCACCCCTGGCTCTATAATATGCAGAGCTATTCCTCAATAAATGGGCATTTTCTCCGACAGCAAGCCTTGATTGTTCTTTCAAAAGGAATCAGAAATATCTCTGCCTTTTCCGTTTTCTGAAGGATATTGTGTATAATTTGTGTTAATTCTATTTAAAATGTTAGGTTGAATTCCCCACTGCTACTACAATGGCCTGAAAATTTCTTTTACTTGAGTTTTAAAATTATGAATTAAATGTCCCTAATAATTATAGGACAATTTAAGTCATCTACTTCCTGCTGGATGAGTTGTCATGGTCTCTGTGATGTAAGGAAAGGCTCCATTTCATCTAAGCTGTGAAGTCCTCCTGTTGCCTATTGCCGTGTACCCTGTCTTCCCAATGGCTGTGAGCTCTGCAGCTACCCTTTACATCCTGGATACAGGTGATTGCTATCTTTACTTTTTATTTCTGTTAGTTATACTAGAGATTTAGCAATGATTTATTTTTCCTCAGGGTAGTTTGTATTAAAGAATCACAATTTTGTTTAATTATATTTGTTATCTTCTTTTAAAAAAAATTTAATACCTGCTCTGTATTATCTCTTTCCTTTTTCTGGCTTCTGGCTTATTTTTATCTTCTTTTTCAAGTTTTTTTTTTTAACTAGACATTTAGAACATTAATTGGAGCTTTATTTTTCTTTTCCAATGATAGCACTTTAGTTCCACAAGTTTCCCTCTCAGAGATGCATTAGTTGCAGCCCACATATTTTGACATATTGTATTTTTATTTCTACTCAGTTCTATGTAATTTTTTCTCCTATGAGTCCTATTTGATCCATGGATATTTAGAAGTATCTTGTTTGATTTCAAATTGTTTAAATTTAGCTGATTGTGTCCTTCTGGTGGGGCTCCACAGGTCTGAAAGTTCCAAGGATTTCTGAAAATTGACATTTAAATCTCTAGGCTTGATTAGATTCAAATTCAATTGTGTGTATACAAGGTGTGTTTTTTTCTCTCATGTGTGTGTGTGTGTGTGTGTGTGTGTGCGCGCGCGCAAGATTAAGTCACATTTAGAAGAACACATCTGGCTGCTTCTTACTGATTCTTGCCTAAATCCATCAATTTCTCAGGTGTTGTAAAATAATGGTATTCTAATTCCATCATTCTTTTTCATTGATTAACCAAAACATTCCTAAAGAGAATTTTTCGTCATTAACTATTTGGTTATCCTAGATAGTCTAAAAGAGATCTTTCTCTTTTATTCCCCCAAATATTCCATTTTGTGGATACACTGTAAATTATCTAACAAGTTCCCCATTAATGAATATATGTATATCTCCACTCATTTTTTATCAACAGTAATTCTGCCTTGAATAGCCTTCTCTGAACCACTTTTGTGTTTTCGTTCTTGGTTCTGGCTTGGGGTTGTGGAAGTGTTTGCCAGGCAAAGATTAGTACATGGTGAACTTCTGGATATAGCCCAGCTCCTCTGATTGAGACAAGCCATTCTGCATTTCAGGGAGGACCATTCTAGTGGAAGATTCCTGGGAAAGACGTAGTTTGGACACAAGTGATAGAGAAATGGAGAAGAAAGGGAAGCAGGAATGATGAGAGGGAAAACTGGAGGAGTTCAAGGATGGCCCTCAAGAGGAAGATTTACCCCAATAATTTTCAAAAGAATAAGGAATTTCTAGGAAGGTAAATTTAAAAAATAGTTCAACAAAAGGGAATAGAAATTTAACCGAAGACTGATTGTAACTATTATCCAAACACAGGCTTAATAGGCAAACTTTCATGAAAGGCTTTTTGCACCTATACTGCCCTCTTAGATCAATCCCTGCAGGCAGAAGGAGAATCTTCAAAGAACAGCGGGTAAGTGATTTGCTAAAAATCCTGCAGATAATTGATTAATTGTACTGGCCTTTAACTACTAAAATGGAAGTGATTTTTCAGAGTAGCGTGTGAGCGTATTTCCATTTATTTATTTTAAATAAAATGCTGGGATTTGCCGTTGAAGCTCTGGGAGAAGTTTGACATGGTGGGTTGTTCTCTTGCACTACCTGTAGACGGCACAAGGAACGCCCCAAGTTCATTGTCAAGTAAAAGAAACCCCCTTTTTAGGCACTGACAAGTAAAATACATACTCCTCGGATCAGCAGTACAGAATCATAATTATATTAGTAAAACACAGTTCACCTCAATGATTTCTATTATCAGTCTCCAGTTTCTGAATAAAAAGCAAAATATTAAGAAGCTGGAAGCCTATTCTGCCTAGATTATTATGATTTTTCTCCCTTTTCTTTATATACAGACTGCTTACTACCATGGTGTTTATCTGAGAACAAAGAGTATAATTTTAATATACATAATAATTTTCTGTGCTGCTAAAACAACTTCCTACAAAATCCACACTTTAGAACAATCCCTGTTTATTATCTTCAAGTTCTGTGGTTCAGAAGTCCAGTGAGTTTGGCTGGATCTCTGCTGATGATGCTTCAGCCCCAAGTGAAGAGTTCTGGAGGTCGTGGGGGAGGGTTCAGGTCTGTGCCCACTCAGGCTGTTGGCAGGATCTGTGCCTGGTGACCTGAGCTACTGTGTCCTCGCTGGCTGGGGGCAGAGGCAGTTCTCAGCCGTGCCATCCCCCCATTCGAGACCCCCCTTTCTCCATCTTCAACCCCCTCCAAAATGGGTGCCATTCTCTTACTCTGAATCTCTTTGCCTTATCCCTTCTACTTTCCTCTTGTATCTCTGACTCCAGCCTGAGAAATTTTTCTGCTTTTAAGGATTCAATGCCTTTACTGTCTCAAGATTACACTGGACTCACCAGGGACATTCAGGAGACTAGTCCTCATGTATTAAGGTCCACAACCTTGATTCTATGAAGCCCCTTCTCGGAGATACTTAAGTTTGAGTGAACAACCAGGGGATGAAAATCTTGGGGGGTCTATAAAGCTAAGCATGCCATGTTCCTAACTTTTCCTTCAATTTTTCTTCTTTAATTACTAGGAATGTCAGAGTGTAGAATAGGACTCATTCATTGTCTGTGGTCAAAATAATTAAGCAGTTCACTCAGCCAACAAATATTGATTGAAGTACCCACTGGAGGCACAGCTCTAGATAGTGTCCTTACAAAGACTAAGAACAACCGAAGTGCCTCACTTTAGGAACTTGGTTATTAACAGTGAGACTTACACGAGAAAACAAATAAAAAACCAAGTGGGAAGATACAGTGAGAAATGACGCAAGCCCGAGAGACATGCAGGGCCCCTGCCTCCTCCTTTATGTGAGGTGGTGTGAAAAGGTCCGAGGATAACATGAGGGAGAACAGAGACCTGGTCTGGGGAGGCTGTGCACACCTGTCGTCCCTGCTATTCGGGAGGCTGAGGCAGGACAATGATTTGAGTCCAGAAGTTCAAGGTCAGCCTGGGCAACATGGTGAGAACCTGTCTCAAAAAAGAATGTGGGTTGGGGACGTCCTTCAGTGACAGAGCTGCTTAGCATATAGGAGGCACTGGGTTCAATCCCTGGCCCCAAACAGAAAAATGCAAAAGAACAGAGACCTGAAAGAGTGAATAAGGAAGCCACATGGAATCAAGGGACATGAGCAAAAAGCAAAATTCAAGTCCTTAGACAGGAAGGGCCCTGGGCTGGGGGTGGGGGCAGGACAAAGCCCATGGGGAGAGCTAGGGTGAAAGTGAGAAATAACGTCAGAAATGTCGTGGGCGCAGAAGCAGGAGTGCAGCATGGGAAACTTTTCAGTGCTATAAATAAGGTCCACCATGTACTGGACATCTGCGGTTAACAGACATGCTTTTCAATTAACTGAAGCTGAGGAAAATAAAACTCCCACTGCTCAACTACAGTGTGCCTTCAGCAAGCATCCATGGCATCTCTATGCACAGAACCAGACATGAGCCACGCTTTGATAATATCTACCCTACCATTTATAACATTCTGTAATTACATATTCCCCAATCGCTTAGTAGAAAACTAATCAGAAAACTCACTTCTCTTACAAATATTCAGTTTATAAATTTTTTCTGGTCCTGAATCTGTCCTGTTTAATAAATATTGGATGGGTAATTGAATGATAAGTGAATAAGAGGGATGAATGGATGAAGAAAAGAAAGAATAAATAATAAACTTAAAGGAGGTTATCACTTATGTAAAGTTATGAGACCCAATGAAGTAAGTTCTGTACAATAGCATCAAACAGGGAGAATGAAAACCTAGCCTCATGGCTCTAGGCAACCGTGCAGTGATAAGGTCATAATGACCAGGTCTCAAGGTTGTTCATTTCTTATGAAAAATCAAGAAGACCAAAGTAAATGCCTATTAATTTATGATTGGTTTCAGTGATTCACCAGCTTGCTTGACAGTGTTTTTTGTTTGTTTTGTTTTAAGCTAAGCAGAGAGCTCAAAACCAACAGATAAAAAGAGAACAAAAAGCAGAATCAAGGGACCATCGAGGTTCAAAAGCTGAACTCTCCAATGCAGTGGTGATAAATTAAAATGAATTAAAAATTAAAATCAGTATTATACCCATACAGCCTATACTTCTAACATCCAACACCCACACGTGGCTCCTGCTTTGGACTGTGTTGATGTTATGCAAGATCTCACCACCACAGGGACTCATAGGTACTGCCTTACTGCTTAATAGAAAGCCTCATTTCTTGTCTAGCACATCATTTAGGACTATTTGAGTTGCAAGTAACAGAAGCCAACTTCACCTAACACATAAATAGCAAGAGTTTGACTTGCAAGATGTAGTGATGGTGGTCCCAGGGAGAAATGGGGTGTGTCTGAGACTGCTCTCTGTCTCTGTCTCTGCATCTGCTCCTTGACTACACTCTCATTTCCCTGGAAATTAGCTCTCTGCTTAGTCCACATTTGAAGTTTCCAGGAAGAGAACTTGGCTGATTCTTACTGGATCATGTGACTTCTCTTGGCTAAGTCAGCTGAGTTCCGAGGTGAGAGTGGGCTGTAGGAGGTTACTATGTAGATCACCAGTCTGAAACACAGCCCAGTAGACTGGAAGATAACTTTAACACTGACTGAACTTGAATTCACTCGTGCCGTCAGAACCTTTCTACTGTCTTTTACTTGACCTCTATGGATTCTCATTCCCATTCGTGATTTGGGATACTATGGTGATTTGGCTATGGTGTGAATTACCTATGTAGTCAGGGCAGTTTTAGAAGGGGTCACATATAAAGATGTGGGCATGGTGTAAGGACGCCCCCGTGAAATCACAGTGGACTGTGAAGTACATTGAGGCTTGTGACAATCTCTTTTAGCACTGTGGACAGGCAGAAGCAATAGGAAGAAGAAGAATCCTGATCCTGGGGACAGAAATCACGTGGGAGCACTGTCAACCAGGGGTTCTGAGAGGTGCAGAGGGATGCACCTCTCCCTAGGACCCCATAGACCAGAAACATGGATGAACACTAACCCAGCTCCCTGACTGTCTCTGATCTGCATGATTCTTCCCTCTGTAAACCAGTGCAATTTATTTCCATGTCAACACACCTCCTGAAAAAGAGAATCATGGAAAAGTCTAACAAGTAGTACAGGAGGCCAATGGACACTATCACACACCCCTAAAGCCACTCCATAAGGTGGGACATGGATGAGCTACCCAGCCCTGCAGGACCACCTTTCTCCTCTGTTACCTACAATTTCCATTTTTAAGCTTTAGCTTCTGTTGAGAACTTTCAGGTTCTTAACTATGTTTGTTTAAAAAATAAATAAAATATTGTAAAGCACCATATTCTTAGGCTTATCTAGAAGAAAAAAAGAAAAGAAAATGTGCAGTAGATTTCATCTGCTGAATGTTATTTTCAGTGAACTGCAGTTTCTCTGCTCCATATATCTGCAATGAACACAGCCAACAATTGAGAAAGAAAGCCGGTCTGTCCCTGTTGATAGGGCAAGTCACAGGCAAGGTTGCCCAAGGACAGCACTAGCTGATGCCCCGAAAATCTTTCTGGTGACAGATTAATCCTAGTCACCAGGCTGAATGGAGATGCTCTCATGGTTTTGTTTTTGGATTTCTTCTGCTCAAGCCTCAAGGCGCTCCGTATTTCAGATGACATGTTTGCTCAGGCGCTTGCTGCTCTCAGAGAGAATTTAGTGTGCTCACTCTTTGGCTCTAATAGGTAACCCAGGAGCCATACTTTAGAGTTTCCAGTTATGTTCTTCAGAGTTCTCTTGAGGGACTCTTGGAAGAGTGATTGTTCAGAGATGGATCTTCATTGGCTGCCAAGGGTCTGATGTGTGGTGGTCCTGCAAAGCACTTCAGTGAGTGTAGAAGAAAGAACTTTTAAGAGAACTAGAAAATAAGGCAAACAAATTTATTTCCTATTTAAAATGTCAGCTTTGCTCTCAGGATGAAGCAGATCTCTCTCCTCTGTTACTTGGTAGACTTTCTTTTCCAAGCAGGAAGAGTGATAAAGAGAAGCAACCGGTACCCTGCAAGTCATCTAGAAGCTGATGTGCTCCTACTACAACCCAAGAATGCCACTGATGCTACTCACTACTGAATTCTTCTTTCTGTGGATATTGTCGACTGAAGCTTATCTTCCAATTCATTAAATACTGACTACTCTGTGGCATAATGAATGCTGCTATTGTGTGTAATTGTAGTCACCAATGAAAACATTGGAGGACCTCAGCTATTCTCCAGGTCTCACCTCCCTGCAGAGACATGTCTTCCACAGCCTGGCTCCAAAGGCCACTCCTAGCCCAGAACATTCTTTTAGACTTGTCCTTCTCTCTCTGATTATCTTATTTTTTTCTTTTTAAAGCAACCTTAAGTTCAAAATTTCCAGAGCTAAAATCATAACCTTCCCAACAAACTTGGTCCTTACCTACTGACTCTTTTCTCAGTAAATGATAAGACTATATTCTCCTAGGAATAAACTTTAGCATCTGCTTTTTGGTGATCCAGTCTACTGTCAATACCTATTGACTTTTTTTTTTTGGAAGGGGTGGGGGGTTATCAGGGATTGAACTCAGGGGCACTTGGTCACTGAAACACATAACCATACCCAGCCCTATTTTGTTTTATTTAAAGACAGGGTCTCAGTTACTTTAGTGAGGCTGGCTTTGAACTCGTGATCCTCCTGCCTCAGCCTCCCAAGCCACTGGGATTATAGGCATGTGCCACCGTGCCCAGCTCCTATTGATTTTTTGACAAAACATTCCTAGAATATTTTAGTCCCTGTCTACTTCTGTCCACCACACTCAAGCCAGTCCCCATCAGCATTCTTTCTGGTCTCCTTTCTTCTTTTGTGTTTCAAAACTTGTAAGATTTTCTGTTCTCCTTTCCGTCCATTCTTTTTCCTAAAACCAAAGGGTTCTTGTAAAAAACAAAACTTTTTTTTTCCAAATATCAATTTCCTCTCTTAATCTCAGCTTAAAACTGGTTTTCATTTCTTCAGTCTGTTTTCATTGCTTATGCTGATCAGTCCAACCTTGCACAGGCTACCTAGCCCCCTCTGTTCTGGCTCCTGCCTTCCTGTACACCTGCGTCTATCTCCCAGCTAGCCCTTCCTGTCACCAGCCAGCCACTGAGACCATGATGCCTTTGGCTAATAGCACTTTGTGCCTGCTATTCCCACTGCCTAGAATACTTCTTTTTTTCCCTCCTCCTTACCTCAGAGAAGTCTTCTGAGACTTACATGACAGTTGTGTTCTTTGGTTTTAGGGTCTTGTGATTTTTAAGTCTTCATTGCTGTAGGTCACAGTTGGAAGTTCACCTTATGCCATTGCTGCAGGATTGCAGATAATATGTCCACTGTATCTTCAGCAATTTGCACTCAATAGGAACTCCCTGTGCTTCAGTTTCTTCCTGTATAAAATAAGAATAATGATACATGCTATGCAGGATTGCACTAGTTATTAAATGAGACAAATCAACCTGTTAGAAGAATCTCTGAATTGTAAAGAAGCCATTCATTCACTGGAACCTGTTGGAGTAGCTCTTTCTGTCGGGTCATAATTCTTATTCTCCAGGCTCTGTAGTTTGTAAACAGTGCCTACCCCACTTATCTCACGAAGATTGGAAGGTTGAATGATTCTAATTTAGATGCCAGGTGAGGCTTCCTTAAATTAGCCTTTCACGGCTGAATAGAAGCCTTGGGTCTCAGCATCACAGTCAATTGCACATTCATTCCCAACTCTGGTGTTGGTCTGCCTTCAAAGCACTCTTGAATCAATGATGCATTTCCCCTGGAAGCTGGCAGCATGGTGCTCAAGTGAAGCCTGAGACTTTAAAACAATGTTGGGTTCCTTAATGAGAAATTCCTCTCTGCTATTAAGAGTCTCTCAACTAACAAACACAGCGGGCCTTTTCAAGGTATGGTGCAACAATGGCATGGCAATTGTGCAGGGCAATTGTGTCTTTGGAGCTTCTTGATGTTTCTTTTTTTTTTTGAATTTTTTAATATTTATTTTTTAGTTTTCGGTGGACACAACATCTTTATTTTATTTTATTTTTTTGTTAGTTGCTCAAGACAATACAATGATCTTGACATATCATACATTTGATTCAAATAGGGTATGAATTCTCATTTTTCCACGTGTACAGATAGCAGGATCACATTGGTTATACATCCATGTGTATACATACAGCAATCCTAGTGTCAGTTGTATTCTGCTGCCCTCCCTATCCCCCCTCCCCTCTCCCCTCTCCCCTCTCCCCTCCCCTCCCCTCCCATCACTATTCTCTATTCATTCTACTGTGACACTTGTCTCTCTCTCTCTCTCTCTCTCTCTCTCTCTCTCTCTCTTTTTCTTCCTTTCCCCTCACACCATCGAATATGTATTTTGTGAACCCATGAGGGTCTCCTTCCGTCTTCCGTGCAATTCCCCTTCTCCCTCCCTTTCTCTCCCTCCTCTTTTCCTTGTTTCATGGTAATCTTCTTCTCATGCTCTTCCTTCCTACTCTGTTTTGAGTCACCTCCCTTATATCAGAGAAGACATTCAGAATTTCTTTTTTAGGATTTGGCTAACTTCACTTAGCATAATTTGCTCTAGTGCCATCCATTTCCCTGCAAATGCCATGATTTTGTTATTTTTTAATGCTGAGTAATATTCCATTGTATATAAATGCCACATTTTTTTAATCCATTCATCTGTTGAAGGGCATCTGGATTGGTTCCACAGTCTAGCTATTGTGAATTGTGCTGCTGTGAACATTGATGTAGCTGTGTCCCTGTAGCATGCTCTTTTTAGGTCTTTTGGGTATAGTCCAAGAAGGGGAATAGCTGGGTCAAATGGTGGTTCCATTCCCAGCTTTCCAAGGAATCTCCATACTGCCCTCCAAATTGGCTGCACCAGTTTGCAGTCCCACCAGCAATGTATGAGTGTACCTTTTTTCCCCACATCCTCGCCAGCACTTGTTTTTGTTTGACTTCATAATGGCTGCCATTCTTACTGTAGTGAGATGGTATCTTAGAGTGGTTTTAATTTGCATTTCTCTGATAGCTAGAGATGGTGAGCATTTTTTTGTGTACTTGTTGATTGATTGTATATCCTCCTCTGTGAAGTGTCAGTTCAGATCCTTGGCCCATTTGTTGATTAGGTTATTTGTTTTTTGTTGTTTAACTTTTTGAGTTCTTTGTATACTCTGGAGATTAGCGCTCTATCTGAAGTGTGAGGGGTAAAAATTTGTTCCAAGGATGTAGGCTCTCTATTTACCTCACTTATTATTTCTTTTGCTGAGAAAAAAACTTTTTAGTTTGAATATGTCCCATTTGTTGATTCTTGATTTTAACTCTTGTGCTATGGGTGTCCTATTAAGGAATTTGGAGCCCAACCCCACGAGATGGAGATTAGGGCCAACTTTTTCTTCTATTAGATGCAGAGTCTCTGGTTTGATTCCTAGCTCCTTGATCCATTTTGAGTTAACTTTTGTGCATGGTGAGAGAAAGGGATTCAATTTCATTTTGTTGTTCAAGCACAGCCAGGTTAGGAGGGAAGTGAAGAGAATTAGTTATAAATCTGTAGCTGAAAGGACAAATGCTTTGGAAACATGGCTGAACGCACAGTCTAGGATGGCTGATGGCAGGACAAACAGCAACAGGAAGAGCAGAGTCAACGTGCTGTGGCTGTGTAGAGGAAGGGGAGGATTTCCTGCCTGGATCCCGTTTGCCAGGCTGGAATGCCCATTTTCAAGTGCCCAGGATCGTGGGGCACTCATAGCTATTTTCTTCTCTTCTCGCAAAGTTTTCCTCTGTCTTTTTTTTTAGGGACTAGTCATCTGGAACCACCTCTCGGGGAAGCCCAGAGTTGGTGACAGACACAGCAGCTAAGATCCATACTCCTTTTCCTCCATAGGGCAGCTGTATGGTGCTATGCATTCTCCAGAGTTGCCTGAGGGGTCAGGCTGCAGCAAGACTCGACCAAAAGCCACATTTTTATTTAGCTCTTGGTCCTCTCCAGCTTCCTTCAGATCCTTGTAGGTTTCCCTTGAGTGTCTCCACAATAAATCATTTGCTAGCTCCCACTGAGATCATTTCAACTCACCCACCATTAAAGTAGAACTAGGTGCAAAGAATGAACACTCTAAGTTCTACACTGGGGGGATTCTGAAGGAGCCATGATATACACTAGCAAGAAAACAGAGTGTGGGTCTGCAAGAAGCATTGCCTACTAAGATGGCATTTGCCTGACTTGGCTCTGGGGAGATGAGCCAGAAAATCTCTCTGAACTCTAAGAACTGAAAATCCATACTGCCTTGCAGAGGACTGACCGAGAGAAATGTGACTGCAGCTATTTTTGTGGCTCTGATGCTCTGTGCTTAGACTGGAGAAACAGGCATCCCCCTGGAGAATAAAACAATGAGAGCATGATAGAAGTGGCCATTAGGGACTGCCTCAGCAAAAGGGTTTTCCCAGATTGAACCAGCAGAAGATGATCATTCATAAAATCCGGCAGATATGAAGAAACTCTTGTTAAAAAGAGTACCGACTGCTTTCAGAATACAAAAACACGCCAGGTAAAAAAAAAAATCAATGAAGAGATATTTTTTAGGTTTCTTTGTATTTGTAGGTGTTTAAAGATATTGTCACTATGATGATGCCTCCGAGCAACTTTTAATAAAATCAAGCATCTTTCCCCAGCTGTGTTTGGAAACACATTTTCCATCTATTTGAGCATATTATGATCAATTTAGCATAGCTTTAATTTTTTTCCAAACAACGACTGAGTGTCAATTGCAGCATATTTTTCAATTATTTATCTGTTTTTCCACTTATCCTCAGCCTCTTGAACCTAGAGGCATTTAAAACCAGCTTTGCAAAAGCAACATCTCTTTTCCTGAAGAAAGAAGAAAAAGTCAAGCCTCGTCCCCAGAGAACAGTCAACAATCACTGTGGTGAGCCGTGTTTGTAGACCGCTGCCGTCATTAGAAGATGGCGCCGGTCTCCGTTGTGGATCTTGGTAAACAACTCCTTATTTGGGAGAGTTGGCGTGCTGTCCCTCAATACCCTATGAGAAAACCCCGCGTGGCAGCTTTGGATTGGACTTGAGTAAGCTTTATTAGGCTATGCTTGGGCGCTCGGCGGGGGGTCGCTAGAAGATGATACATGAAACAAGGCCTGAATAAACTGCTGAAAGAAGAATCCTGTGTCGTGTTTTCCCTTGCCGGCGAGGGGTCGCGACAATTGGTGGCCCGGACGGGGAATTATATTCCTCGAACCCAGGATCCAGAACTTTCAGCAGTCAGGGTGGTGCACCGGTAAGTTCCCAGGTAAAGTGGGAATCCGCAAGCAAATAGCGGGGCGCTCTCTCTGTAAATAGAGAGAGAGCGGGAAAAAGGACGCTCCCCTGTAAAAGGAAGAGAGCGGGGATTTTTGTACCTTCACTTTCTTTATAGCTCTAAAAACATTATGGGCGTTGCTTCTTCAAGCCCAATTTTGTTGGCCCTAGATGGGTTGCTACGTTCAAAAGGACTTAAGGTAAAGCAGAGCACTTTGCAGATGTTTTTGAGAGAAGCTGCCGGGGCCGCGGCCGCGGTCTGGGCATGAGGATGGCGGTGGGCTCAGTCAAGATGCAGCCGCCGTGCGAGAACCCGGCCCTGGCCGCGGCGGTGGCGGCGGCGGACAGAGCTCTGCGCCGCAGTCCCAGCGCCCGCGAGCTGGAGCGCGAGCAGCCGCCGGCGTCGCTGCGGCCGCGGCTGAAGGACCTGCCTGCACTGCTGCGGAGCGGGCTCACGCTGCAGAGAAAGCGGAGCGCCGCCGGGGGCCGGGACCGGACGGAGCCGGTGTGGGTTCCAGAACGCCTGACAAGAAGAGTCCCGACAAATACATCTGAGTTTAATATAACCACTTTGGCCATTACTTCCCAGGTGTTAATTCCGTTGTCTCCTTCTAATGAGACCTCTAATGCCACTCATTTTAAGGCTTCTCCTTATTGCACCCCTGAGTATGGCTTCCCCCCAACATTTACGCCTTGTCAAGATCACTCTTGGGAGAAACATCAGGTCGCTAAAGGTTTTTCCCTTTCCCCCTCTCTCAAAAGGTACTTGTATAATTCTTCCAACAATAATTCCTCTATAGGAGCGGGTTGGTCCTGGTTTCAATGGTTGATTTCCAATGAAAAGGGGGCCACAGCCGACATCTCCGCTTTGGCTCAATTACGAGGAGTCCAAAGTTGGCTGTTTTATGTTTCTGGCAGTACCCAAGACTCGGGGTGGGGTAGGAGACTCAAATCTATTTCACACAATGCACTATTAGGTAATACAACGTTACCCTCTGCAGCAGTCTGTCTCCAGTCTCCGTTTCTGTTCCTTTTGGCTAATGTTACATCACAGGGGATGCTTAATTGTTCTAATACTACCTGTTACTTGTCTGAGTGTTGGAATGGATCCTGGCCTATGGCAGTGGTTATGAAAATTCCAACTTTTGTCCCGATCCCGGTTACTGCGGATCCAGAGTCATTTCCTATTGTTGAACTGATTAGAGCCCGTAGAGATTTTGGAATTACGGCAGCTATAGTGACAGCTGTGGCAGTGTCTGCTGCTGCAGCAGTTACAGCTGGAGTAGCCATGGCCAGCCAGGTTCAAACTGCTGCCACTATTAATCAGGTTATTCAACAAACATCCACCATACTTGAATCTCAAAGTAGAATTAATCAACACATTCTATCTGGGATTTTGGCTGCTAATCAAAGGATAGATCTGCTTCAAGCTCAAGTTGAGGAATTGTCAGACCTAGTACATTTGGGTTGTGTTGATCATCGTGCACATCTATGTATAACATCTCTCAGATTTAATGATTCCAGAAATACCTCTCAAATCATCGGACAGTACCTGGCCGGAAACTGGTCCATGGAAGCAGAGAAGTTGATCCAGACCCAACTGACACAAATTGCCATGTTGAACAACACTCGTGTGGACCCTGTGACATTGGGCCAATTTACGAATTGGCTGTCTTCTGCCTTTTCTTTCTTTAAGGAATGGGTGGGAGTAGGCATTTTTGGAGCGATGTGTTGTTTTGGGGTTGTCCTTTGTCTGTGGCTTTTCTGTCGCCTAAGAGCTCGCCATAGCCAAGAAAAGGCTATGATCGTCCAGGCTTTTGCAGCCCTAGAGAATGGTATCTCTCCACAAGTTTGGCTTGCGCAACTTAAGCAATAATTTCCTGGGTTTTGGCCATTGCACCCCAAGTTATCTTTGACATTGCACTGGGATTGGCATGCCCTCCTCTTCCTGCTTTCCCAGTTATGGAAGGCCCATGCACTCTGCAGGCCTTGTTGCCATTGCACGCAGATGGGCTTCCATGCTGGTGCTGCACTTTATGCTTTGGACCCTTCGTTTTCTCAGGGGCTGAGGGATGGTGTTGCCACTTCCAACCTCATAGTCACTGACAGGCTACTTGTAAAATCCCCTTTCTTTTTTACCGTCATCACGATGCAGGATGCGAGGCAAGGCACTGCACTTGAGTGATCCGATCTCCGGACCTCAAGGGAAGCATGTCCTATTGCATACGGGTTTGGCGTCCACGCCCCGTCCCACGAAAAAAGGCGTCGGCTGATATGGTGTCAGATCTAGGGAAGGCGCCTCCTTGGGACTGAGCCATACATTGCAGCCATGTTTGCACAGTGGGATAGGACCTCTACTTTCGCCTGCATTGTTTTTTAAGAGATAAGGGGGAACTGTGGTGAGCCGTGTTTGTAGACCGCTGCCGTCATTAGAAGATGGCGCGCCGGTCTCCGTTGTGGATCTTGGTAAACAACTCCTTATTTGGGAGAGTTGGCGTGCTGTCCCTCAACACCCTATGAGAAAACCCCGCGTGGCAGCTTTGGATTGGACTTGAGTAAGCTTTATTAGGCTATGCTTGGGCGCTCGGCGGGGGGTCACTAGAAGATGATACATGAAACAAGGCCTGAATAAACTGCTGAAAGAAGAATCCTGTGTCGTGTTTTCCCTTGCCGGCGAGGGGTCGCGACAAATCACCCTGAGTAAGGAGGGATAAGAATTATCAAAAGTTGCTAACCACCTGGGAAACTTTTCCTATGCAGAGAAAAAAACTACCAGAGTTTCTTTATATGTGCATCAGAACCACAGAAATTTAGTAGGAATGGTTGAGAATAGAAAGAATTCAAAGAGGGGGAAAACAGATTGGTAAAACCAATATGCCACTGAGGAGAATATTTATTGAGCAATTATAGTTAATTATTTGCTGGATATTTAATGTGCCTGGAGTCCTCCACCCCTGGATTATCTTTAGTTGGTTTACTTTTGTCATGTGAATCTCAGATTAGTCTTTCTTGCTTGTGGGACTCTCTCTGGCCTCATCTACGTGTCCATTCTGATAGTATTCCATGACACCAATCGGTTCTCTCTCTGAACAACTAGTCCTATTGCAGATACCCCTACCTCTCTGTCTCCCTCACAGTTGGTATTGTTTTTCTCTACTTTGGTGTAGCTCAACCAAACACTCGTTGATGGAATAACTGAAGAAATAGCCCCGGTTGACTCTGAAGTCCCAATGACAACAGGATTGAGTCTCTTTGGTTCAGTGTCTTGATGGTATTTGCAGTGCCTTGGCATATAGTTGATGTTTAAAAAATATGCAAAATAAATAAATTGTGCTGGACTCTTGGGATAGAATAGATAGACAGCAAATAAGAAGAAGTCCCTGAGGAAATTGTTAAATCAATGAATGATCCCTGAAATGGCTCATTAACTCTTGACATAATGGAAGGAAAAGGAAAAAAAAAATTTAGAATGGATAGGCCTCCTCTCTGAAGTAAGAGGTAACTTGCTCAGCTGTAATTTGCTATGACTATCTTGATGTCTCCCAGTATGACTGTAAATACTATTCAAGCAAATCTGATATCAATTTCTGTTTCTTCTTCCTAGGAACCTGGGACAAGAAGACGTCCTCTGTTCTCATGTGGTTGGATCTGGTCTAGGTGTCTGGAAGCCTGCTTGGTGGCCCATACCTTGCACCTCTTCTCTGTTAACTGCTCTGGGGCTCTGCCACCTTTTCTCAGGGGTAGGTTAGTCTATGCTGCTTTTTCTTAGACCTACAGCCACCAGTGCTTAGATCTCCTTTTAGCTGCAATTTCCGTCCATGGAGTGGGTGCATCGTATCTATGCCAGTGTCCTGGTTCTTAAGCTACATCACAGTGTTGCAAACGATCACGACTGGGGAGGTGCACACAGGTCTCCTAGTGAGTCTCACAACTTAGTATGTACCTACAATCCTGCAGTAATGATTTCAATGAAAACAAATTGCAATTGGAAGATCAAGAAGCAGGGGAAGGAAGAGAATGGAAAGACTCGGGGAACAGAAAGGAGGGATGAAGAGGGAGGAGAAAAGGGCCGTGAAGATAGTAAAGAAAAGCAGGTAAAATAAGGAAAGGAAAGAAAGATGATGGGAGGGAGGACAAGAGCAGGGGGGAAGAAGGGGAAGGGGAGGAAACATGGGAAGTGGGAGAAGGGCGAGCAGAGAAAGAGGAGGAGGTGGCAGTGAGGAATGAAGAGAGAGAGGGAGACAAGGAAGAAGAATAGGAGACCCGGAGGACTAGAGAAAAGGAGGAGGGGAAAATAGAGTTGGTACCTCTGATGAAGACGGATCTCAAGGCAGAAAAGCTACCGCTCAGCAGAGACCCCTGCTCAACATCATTCTCAAGTTACTCACAGGGAGAAGATGGAGGTCCGAAAGGAGAACTCTTCTTCCAGAGTTGCAAAGGGATATATTTCCTTGGAGGGAGGATTGGACATCTCCCTTTCAGGTAAAGTCATTTGCACAATTTTAACTTTTATTTGTGTATTTATATCTCTAGTCCTTGACAAGTATTGCTCTGGTGGCCTTACAATGAAATTAGAATCATCTAAGTCAGTCACGTGACTCCTGAGCGGGTCGCCTCATGGCCGCCTGCTACCTACCATTTGAAAGGGCCAGTTAACTGCAATCCAACTAGTTCCTTCACTGATAACGGACTAATTTGCAAATTTGGTCATCTGAGAAGAGTACTGTATTCTGATTTAGCCTCTCATGCTAACTAAGTCAGAGAATATGACAAACAGTTGACCATGTAGAATTTGGTGTCCCATTTCTTATCATGAAGCCTGCATGCACTTCAGAGCCAGAGAGGAGTGAGTTCAAATCCCAGTTAACTTTTAATACTAGTGAAATCTAATGCTAATGAAGCCCCTAACTTCCCTGAGCTTCAGGTATTTCATTAATGGGATGAGAATTCCTTCATCTCCATGCCATTAGGAAAATGAGGATGATGTTGTTTGTAGAGAACAAAAGAACTTTGTCCCATTTATGCCCCAAAAGGAGTTGCATTAATGAGTTAAGTATTTTGAAAATGAATGTGGAGTTGGCAGTGAATTAGACGTTTTGTACACGGGAGAGTGGCTAATCACCCGCGTAGTTGCCTCGTGCAGAGATTCTCATCTTTAAGGTTGATGAAACTCAGGTTTAGGGAAGTTATGTAAATTGCCTTTGGTGCCACTGCATGTATGAATCAGAGCTCAATTAACACCAGGTCTGTTTATCCAAAGTTCTAGACTACCTCTAGTCAGGTTCTGTCTGCAATTTCATTAAAACATTGATATTGGGTTCACTGGCTTGCAAGGAGGAGAAGGAAATAAATACAGGAGGGAAGAAAGTGCTCTCTGTTGCTGGATGCTGGCAAAGCACCTGCCAAAGCAAATCTACTAATGATGGTTTTAGAAATTGCATGCCATTGGAGGATTAAATAAAAATACATGATGTTTGGTGATGGGCAGAGGCCAGGTTCAGTCCCTCAGTCCTTGCTTTATCATGGAGTGCTGGCTCATGAAGACTAAGTGGGGGAACAGAGAAAGCAAGCCAACTTCTCCCTGATCATCCAACTAACAAGACAGAGGCAACCACTGGCTCCCCCTTCCTACAGCACAGAGCAGTCTTGCTTTCATTACAGGTCCAGGGATGAGGCTAGATAGCTCAAGTTGCACAGCCTCCCACACCTTTAGCGTCTCCCATCTCTAGTATCCTCCTGGACAACCCAGATGCCAGGTCCTAACTCATGCTTATCTCTTCTGGTATACCAGTCCATGCATAGAGCAGTTTCCAAGATCCTTAGGTTTAAAGTCTATACCTTAATTATTTTCTGTTCTCAGCAATGAGTATAGAGTGATCAGACATGATAAGAAGGTAGAGTCTCATTAAGTTAAATCATAAAATTACAAAGCCAGTGATGAAACACACAAACAGAAAATAGCACCCAAATGTTTTAAAGTCCTAATAGCATTGTTATTAGTAAGTAATAATAGGCTTGCTATTGCTTTGGCTTAAATATTGGAGACTGTTACTTTGAATATTGATAATTGGCATCCATCATACTTAAGTAAATCAATAAAAAGTATATTTGTGTTTGGTATCATTATCTCATGGAGCATATAGGGACACTTATTTAATCTATTGCATTTATTCATATTCTTGTAGCTTGAACATTCATTAGGCAGCTGCGTGCCATGTAATACCAAGGTGAAGGCAATAGAGTCGCTCTTCTAGATTTTTTTATGAAGACAGATACATTGCTGAAAATAAGCAAGGATATTTTACTCTCAGACCACTTTGATAATAGGAGTTTACTGATTCAAAACTTTGACAAATCTATAATTATGTATGCTTTCCCGGTATTTTAACCTAAAGAAATACATCTTTTTACATGCTGTTTGGCTCCAGATCAGTTCTATTTCTGCAGTAATGCCAAGGAAAAAGAAAGCACTATTGTGGATGTTTTATTAAAGGCACCAACATTGCTGTTTTTCATTATACAAAGCACTTGGGGGTACCTGAAATATGAAGGCTCACAAAGAGAAGCCAATTCTCTCTTCTGTTCCATTGATCTGCAAGGAAAATAATTCCAAGACAGGCTGTTTGGGAGGGAAATTGCACTTACAGGGTTAGCTTCATAACACTGTTTCTAAACAGTCTCCACAGAAGCTCTACACTCAGGATGGAGACTAGGAATGTGGTCTTGGAAATGCACTCAGCACAGCTGCTTGGAGAGGTATAGCCCGGGTCAGCTACCAGGCCTCCTGTCTCCTTGAAACCTCAGAACACACAGAAATCATATTTCATCCAGCAGACTGCTATTCTGACTCTTCTCTCTGTGAAAACTTCCATTCGTAACTTGAAATGCAGCATATATTGTCAAATAATTAGAAAATTTAAAAATTGCATACACCAACAAAGATGGCATTAACATTTGAATATTATGAATCTATGTAAGTATAAAGCATGAATATAAAATTTAATACTTTTTACAAATTTGAACTAAAACATCTTAAGTCAAATAATATAACACTAGCACAGCTTAAGAAAATATTTTATAATTTTGAATAAAAGCATATTAAGTCAAATTCATGTAACACCAGTACAGCTTAATAAAATAGCACTTGACAGGAACTTGCAGAGCCTATTTGAAGGCTTATTTTAAAGATGCATGTATGTGAATAAGGTCTTAAGACAGTCATTGATGGGTTTTTTTGGTCTTGATTTCTTTACACCACATCCAAACGGAAAGCTATATTTGCCAAAGTTTGGGAAGAAAAGTGGAGAAAATAGACAAGTGGTTCCTTTCACTTATGTCATGCACTATTTGGGGACCATAAATTGTCACAATTATTTTGGGAAAAGTTATGGCCTTGGTTGGTGACTAAAGATGCCATAACTTACCATCTGACACACATGGGTAAAATCTGTGCACCCAAGGACTGGGCCGCCAGTGTCCCTCACAGTTTTTTTTTTTTTTAAATATACATGGACACAATATCTTTATTTTGTTTATTTATTTTTATGTAGTGCTGAGGATCGAACCCAGGGCCTCACATGTGTGAGGCAAGTGTTCCACCACGGAGCCACAACCCCAGCCTAGGAGTCCACACAGTAGCAAACAGATAGGAAAAACCCTAGTGGCCTTCAACTTGAGACTAGATGTTTCACAATTGTGTCAAATTCAAAATCTGAAACTCTTAAAATGAAATCAGTGGCCTCCTGTGTTGCCCAGCAAACTTTTCTTAAAGGGCAAAAGAGCAAACGCTTTGTAGGCCAAGATGCACAACAGAGGACTGAGGCTGTGGCTAAGTGGTGGAGCACTCACCTAGCATGTGTGAGGCCCTGGGTTTGATCCTTAGCACCACATAAATATAAATATATACAGGTATTGTGTCCATCTACAACCAAAAAATATTTTTTAAAAAGATGCATAACAGAGAATATTTTATAGTTTCTTGTATCACTATTTTATTTATGCAACTATTTAAAATATAATCATTTAAAATAAAAATAATAGAATAGAATACAAGTGGCAGGCTAGATTTGTCCCCTGGGCTTCATTTTGCTGACCCCCTGGCCCAGGGTTTCTCACATTGACATAGCTGAAGGGGAAAAACAGAATATTGAATGGGAGAAATAAAGGAGCTAAAAGTATATGTTATGGGCTGGGGTGTAGCTCACGGAGAGCACTTTTCTATCATGCACGAGGCCCTGGGTTCCATCAGCAGTACTACAAAAAGAAAAAAAGAAAAAAAATTACAAAAGGAATATAATATGTATTATTCCGCTCAGGAAAATTCCAGATCATTGCAAACAAAGCAATACGTTGCTTAGAACTATATGCCCATGTTCTATAGTGGTAACTAACAAAGGACAATAAACCACCAAATTACTAACTGTCATTGTGGCTTACTTGTGGGTCCAAAGATAAATGGAGTCTGCGAGTCTGTGTGTGTCCAAGGGTATTGGTATTAGTGATGGTTTATTTCTTCAGCTGGAGGCTGTGGAGGGGAGTATTTATGTTTTTTTCTCATGACTTTCATGTGCTATAAATATCCTTTTGTAAATATTAAATAATTTATAACAACTTTAAAGTGTAGGTCAATATTACTTTATGACTATCATGCTAATTTACAGTGATGAAGAAAATAAGAGGCAATTAGGTCAATAATTGGCCATCACTGCAATCAACAGCCTCCACAAAAAAGAAAAGACTTTTTGCAGTCAACTCTGGTAGGGAAAAATAGCTTCCCTGAATTTTCAGAAGAGGAGGATGAAGCGCTCTTCTGTGACCACAGGGAATTGGCTGGATCCCCAGTGGAACCAAGCTGCAAGTTCCCCTCTGTCTGCTCCGGGCTTTTGTTGTTCTTCCAATGAGAACTTCGAAATAGTGTGAATATGAACTTCTGAGAACATTTCTTCGGGTGAAAAAAAATAACATAGTCAAAGCAGTTCCCTCCCATGGGCCACAGACTGCACCTGTGCTGATTTCCATCAGGGCTTGCATTAACTTCAAGGGGCCATTGTGCCTTTATCACCCCTTTAACTCCACTCTCTGACATTCATTCATAAATAGTGACATGGACAATCAAGGGAGGCTCCGTGGTCCAGAGGAATGTGGGGACAGCCTGGGACAGTGCACTTGATCAATGTCACTACCAGTGTCAAGAGATGGTCATTACTGCCCGGCAGATTTATTGCCTAGGTCAAAGCAAATTACTTTCTCTTCCTCCAGCCCTGGCTGCTGAGGTTTTTAATCTCTCTCCTATATCTCTGGTCTCCCTTGCTTGGGGCCAGGCTAGGGGCATCACCAGCATTTTTATATTCTTTCCGTTTTTTCTTTATTGGTTTAAGTGAGGTCATTTAGCATGATGATTGGAATATTGGAAATTGTCAGTTCATAGAGGTGAATATAATCGTTGAATTAAATGATTAAAATGCCTAAAACCAAACCAAACCAAACCAAACAAAATCATCCTCTCTGCAAATGCCTCTCCAAAATTTCTAGTACCCTGTTGCCATCTATTCACCAGCAATGATAATATCTGCTTCCGTCACCACTTCAGTTCATAATCAGCCATGCTAATTACACATAAATATTTATCCATGATGTTATTTTAAAAAAATCTTTGTTTTAACTGTATGTTCATCTCCTTCAGCACCACTGGTCTTAAATAGCAAGCACCCAACATGCAGTGACTCTGTTCAGCATTTTAGGTGGTAAGGTCATTCCATAAATCACCCTTTCACTAAGGTAAGGGCACCCGGCATGCTCCTGGTCTTTCTGGACCAGGGTGCACAGACTCGAATGACTACATGGGTCCATCTGTCCTACGAATGGGGAATGTAGGCTGGGGCCAAGGGCAGAGCAGGTGGCATCCATAGGGGTAGCTGTCACGTGGCTCTAATTGTGGAATCACACTTGTTGCATCTGACCATTTAAGAGAAGACTGACATTTATATTTTAAGTAAAATTTCTCATTTCTAAAAACCTCAGTTTTTTAGAGAGTCCAACAGGGCATATGGGTTTCAACTTCTCATGACAGCTAGTTTGTAACTCCTAACCTATTATTACATTTTTTCTACAATTTGGGGGGGACTTCTCTGCCTGTGTTATCTCTCCACTCAAGGCTTTGCTCGTCTGCACTGGGAATTATTAATGGCTCTAGCTCTGTGCACCCAGCTCTGTGTGTGTCTACATTAGATCCACTCCTGTGCTCAGCACGCAGCTGTGTGGCTCCTGCTGTGGGCCAGGCACTGTTACTGGTGCTGCTGATACAGCATGAGGCAAATCAAAGTCATTAAAACTCACATTCAAGCAATGGAGGGAAAAGAAATGACGAAAGGAGCAAATTTAAAAACAGAACTCCTAACTTAGTTCACAATAACCAGGAATTAGCTTCAAATTTTTTTCATTTGATTATGTACATGTCTATCTATAAAAGCATTCTGAAAGGGACCCATGACCTCAATTAGATGGACACCAAGAAGCCTGCTCACTCCTTCACTGCATGCTTCTTTGGTGCCAAGCAGTCCTTATAACCAGCTACTTCTTACTAGTAAGAACTTGAACTTATATAACTTATTTACAGTTCTCAAAGCATATTTCCTTGCATGATTTACTCTAGCCCCTTAGAAAATACTGAGAGCCTTATTATCATCACAGAGCTTTGCAGTTGATAAATTGAGGTTCAGAGAAGTTAAATGGCTTACTGGGAGTCACATGGCACCCAGAGCCTAAGCCTTGACCCAGAATCTCACAACACTACATAACCTCCCAAACCACTTCCACCCCATGTGGGAATCGTTGCAGGTAGAAGATATAATCTCAATACAGTAGATTTTTCTACCCATCATTAGTGAATACTCTTTTCATCCCTATGATTACTTTCTATTCATTATGCATTTTACGTAGGATCAATTATTTGACCTAATTATTATTTACTTTTTATTTATCCCATGAGTATTAAAAAACCTTGGAAAGAAATACCTCAAATGCAAGTTTATTAAATGCAGTAGGTAGTTCCAGGGAACCAATATATTAAGTACCTTCTCAAAATGATGCTAACACAACCCCACCTTGGACTGGCTGTTGAGAGGCTGTGCTTGAACCATTTGCTCATATGCTACATCTTTTTCCAGAATTCCCAGGAGCCTCAAACTGAGAACCCAAGTAAACTCTTGTGAGCTTATGGTTGAAGCAATTCTCTTTTAAAAAGGTAATCTCTCTCTCTCTCTCTCTCTCTCTCTCTCCAGCAATCAGCGGGCCCTATTAGAAATAAGCTGAGAAGGAATAGCCTACATTATCCTTAGTTCTGTATTCTGGAAACTTAAAATATTTCATGTAAAATAATTATACCAGGAATTATTTTTGAAAGGGGAATGACAGGGAAGAACACTTGCTTGATGATTATTATTTCCTATTTTAGGAGGTAAGAGATGGTGTGAACTCAACTTCATTGGCTTTCAGAAGGGGGCGAGGCAAGGTCTTTTCCCCTGGCCACCCATGGGGAAGGAGAAAGTCTTGTGTAAGAAAGGCCTGGTGGCAATTTGGATTTGCAAAAGAGACACAAAAATGTAACCATCACTAGGATCAACTCATAAGCTAACAACAGAATTGTTTCCTTTAGGGAGGGGGTGAGAAAAGCCCTAAAGAGATTTAAACTTAAAAGCTAGAAGCCTGGAGGAATTCCAGCCAAGGATACTCTGACTCTGAGGTACCCTGCCATTTGTTCTGGTTGTGAGCCCTGTTTGGTGGTGAGTGACAGAAACTAAACTGAAACTTGTTTGAGCAAAAACTGGAAAAGTTCACGGTAACTGGAGAGTCTGCTTGGAGTACAGTCGCCTCCAAGACCTCCAGATGCTGCTGCTTTTTCTTTCAATCACTTTCAGCTCTGCTTCTTTGGATCAATTCGTTCTGCTCTCTCCTATTACAATACAAGTCTCTTGTTTGTCTGAGAAGATGGCCAAAGCAATCCCAAGTACATGTGGTCACACCTCATAATGCAGGAGCTAAAGATGTTAGCTCCCAAATTCCAGGGTGGGATGTTCCTGGTAGTCATATTGGATTGGCTGGGGTCAGTGATTTCTCAGCCTGTTGGTCACTGGTCAACCCCAGTGGATTTCATAGGACCCTGTGGAGTGAGGGGGGAGTTCCCATTCAAAATCCACACAGACAAAAACAAGAAACCAGAACCACAACCTGCTTAAGAATACACAATCTGTGATCAAGATAGTTAACAATTGCAAATTAACACAAACAGGAGTTAACCTAACCGTTGCTTGCATTTATATCTTTTAAATTCACAGTGTAAACAATATCAAAGAGTGGATGCTTATAAACTGAAGTTTTGTGAAAAATAACACCATTGTTATCACCCAGTGATTGCAATGGTCTGGACTCAGTGCTCATCAAAAGGTGCCCAGAGACGGAGAAAGTTTCCAAAATAAGGCACCCTGCCTGAAAGAGGAAGATCTCATTCACCCCTGAGTGCATTCACTGATCCATTGGAGGTACATGACAGATAGCAGAACCTAATTTATTACTTTTACAATATGAGCCATTTGTGAACCCTAATACGTTGACTCTGATTAGACTATGCTCACATTTAAAGTGGCAGTAAAAGGGAGGCAAACTTTCCATACCCATGCACTAAAGAGATGCAGAATTACAAAGGTGCCGTGGGCCTCAGTAGCATTTCCAATTTTATTTCAGGCAATTGTAGGTCGGTCTCACTTTTCCAACATCCTCTCGCCAAATTTTTCTGGATCGGGGTTCATAGTGTCCCCAATTTGTTTTCTGACTTTTTTGAGGAAAATGAGGCGACGCATTTTTACCAGCCTCTATTTATCCATGCAGAATTGTTCACCCTAGAAAAGTTCTGAGGAAGATGGAATAACTCTCTAAATAATAAAACCTTACAGGCTTTTTCTTTGATAATAACCCGTAGTAAAGGGGTATGGCGAAGTCACTGCCAGGCAGTGCCAGAAGATAAGGTCAGGAACTGGTATTTATTCATGAAAATAGTAGCAAGATAGTTCCGATTTATTATTTTTTAAGGTCCCTTGGAAATGCATGACAATGCCTTTAACGGGCCTTCTCTAAAGAATGTCAGCATAACAGCACAGGAAACCAAGGCTTCTTCTGTCTCAGGCTGCATTCTGGGATTCTGTAAAGTTAATGGCTTAAGTGCAAATCATTGTGCAGGCGGCGGCTGGAACCGCTTAACAGACTCCAGCTCTGGAGAAGAAAGTCTCCATTCAAAGGACATTTTCCCTTCTCCTGCTATTATAAATACACACAGGCATTTGAGAGCAAGGGATAATCCGTGGAGTTTTACAATGCTGGAAAGGAAACTGCTTTCCACCACAAATGTTCTGTGAATGGCGCAGGCATTGGAACATGAATTTGTTCTAAAGCAAAAGAATAATCATTGTACCTAGATTGCCTTTTCTTTTCCTCTGTCTCCCCCCTCTCCCTGGCAAGTGTTTATCAAAAATTTTTTGATGAGTATTTTATAAACATTGGAAATTTGGGTATTTATCCATATTAAAATGTTGCATGTGCATTTTAGGCCCTGTTCCTATCTGGGGAATATATTGAGCAATATATATTGCAATTTTTTAGTAACACAGATTTAAATAGCCCACCTATATTGAACTATAAAAATCATGGGCTCTGGAAATAAACAAACAGAAATATTAAATGTTGATTGTTTGGAGAAGAAGTTTTTAATCTCCTGGCTTACTAGTTATCACTAGAAATAGCAATTTTTGAAAATCTGCCCCATTTTCTTGAAGCCTTGAAAGAATGAGATCAACTTCTATCATTTCAATGTAGAGCTTACTTAGGAGTAACATGATGGAGCATCATCTTAACGAACTTCAAAAACAGCACCTGCTCGAATCATAGAATTGTGGCTTCCTTCCCTACTGACCTTATTATGCAATCAGTTTGATCAACTTTCACCTCAGTGTTGAGGAAAAAACAGATAATTTTCTGAACCATGAATACAAACTGTTACAACCTTCCAGCAAGGTTGTGTTGGATTCTCAGGCATTTTTAACAAAATATGAAAATAGGATGAGTCTAGATGGAACTGACAGTTAGAAATAAGCAAACGTCATTGCAAAGTTCCACAGTCAAGAACAGGATTTGCCTGTCCCTTAAAAGGAAACACCAAGGATCAGAGGCATCTTACCAAAGAGTGTGATCTGTTGGGAAGCAACACCCAACAAAGCGCTCTTAATCTCTCCTCTAATGGGCCTGCCTGCCTTTTCCTTTTGATCTCAGGTATATTAATTTGTAAAGTATCCTCTTAAAAAGCAGATATCACCATGGCGACAATCCTCAGAAACAGTTTTTATTAGAGTCACCAAGACTTTGCTTTTCTGTCAATCAATTGAGTGCTATGTTGTTCGAAGACTCTTTGTGTGAGTGTGTGTGGTGAGTGTGTGTGTGTGTGTGTGTGCACACATCCAGCCATTTCAGAGAGATCATGAAATTTGATTCCTATTGATATTTGTTTTAGAAAAACAATTTTACATACAAAAAATTAGGAATACATTCATCTGTTGATAGTTTATCCAGATTCTTCAAATCCATATGTAACTTCCATATTTGTTTTATGGAATTAGATTAGGAATTTGCCAAAGAACATTAGACGCAATGACACCTACATATGGCATGATCAAGGAGATCATGGGTGGACCAGCTGAGTGTCCACAGAACCCAGGTAGGTGGTACCAAGTAGCAGAATTGGTGGATGGGGATTGTGGAGCCGTGGGTCCCTTGTCTTGTGTGGAAGGTGGTCCCTAATCAGTCCAATAATCTCTTGATTTCTGATGTATCTCATAGTGTCAGGAGTAAAGATTCCTCAGGACAAGGAAAAAAAAATCAGAACATACTTGTAGAATTTTCTGAGTGTTCCTTCTTGATAACGAATTTAAACTTTTAAACAGTTGTCAATACCTGCAAGCCAGATTTTGCAACTTCAGGTCAGTATGTAACCTCTGTAAAGTCATTTTCCCATCTCCTTCAAGAAGACAGGATAAAGCCATGCCTAGGCTATGGTAAGCAATTACTGCTCCACTGTTAGCTCACAGTTGGATTAAAGACCTTATAAAAATAAAATCAAACACAGAAACCAGAGCAATGCAAAACGTCTTTTAAACCAAATTCTAGTAAACATTTCACACACTCATACTGTTGATTTTCACTCATTCATTTAACCACTATTTATCAGGGGCCAGGACATGGCTGGGGAGACCTGGGCATAATGAAGTGCGTGGTTGGTTGGTTGGTTAATACAGGGGCTCAGCCGGAGTCTGCAGGCTGTTGGAAATGACCCAACGCAACTGAAAACAAAACCAGGTCTTTGCTCAGCAGAAACCGAAAGACCACAATCTCATGATTAAATGTGAAACCCAGCATTTTTCTCACAAACCAATCTCCTAGAGTCCCTTGCCCTCTGGGATGCTATTTGGTTCCACTTCAGGGGTTGCAAGGTGCATGAAAAACACCACACCTGCCCTCAGCAGGATCAAGCAGATCAAGGGCGGGCCTCACACTTGGACCTGGCAGCATCTCTTCCCGCCCCGGGAGCTCTCCTCCTAGGTGTCCTTATTGTTCTCCAGTTTGTTAAATCATGTTTGTCAAGATAATTGGAGTTTGTAGAGTTTGATGTAGCCATTTAAGGTAAAAGGGACACATTTACTTTCTCACATAAAACAGGCCGATCCGTTTTCCCCAGCAGCAGTGTGCTAATAAAATATACTCTCTCTTCACTAAATGCAAGTAAATACTCATAAATACTTCCTCACCAGTAAAAGGCTTAACCCTTTATCACATTTAAAGCACTGGAACTGGGGTTGGAAGGAGATGGGACCTGCAGAGTTGCCAGCAACAGTGGGCCAAGGAGATGACTTGATTCAAAAATTAATTGAGCATAAACCTGGCTTTCCCAATCTCTCCGGCCTTCCTTCTCCTGCTTTCTATCCTCTTAGCATGCCTAACACATTTTTTATTAGAGGTGGCAGAAAGGAAAGTGGAGGCTTTTACCAGGAACACAGATTCATAGCTGCTGAACACAGCAGTGAACATTTCAGTTTCAAACTCACTGTGGGGCCTCGACTCCATCACAAGACGGGTTGAAAGATGTTAGAGCTCTTGTATTTGGATGAAATGTGGGAGACAGGGAGCAAGGAACATGCTGAAGAAAAAGACCCTGGGTGCTCATTGATTCTATTGTCTTGGTCCTTCATGTTCATGTGGTGGGAACTGTGCTATCAGAGAGAGAAAGGAGCATGAACTCACCTGTGTGTGAATTGTCAGACACCTTGGGTGCATATGGGACACAGTCCAGGACCCCTCATTTTAGAGATGGGAGGACTCAGTTCTAGGGCCACATGCACAACCAAGAACAGAAGCTGCAATAGAAATCTGCAGGGGGCGCTCTTTTCACCCTCTCTTACAGTGAGGGACGAGAGCTCAGATGGCTTGAACTAAATCCAAGACTGCCCTGTCTATAGCAAGGATGAGAATCTTTACCAACCACACCAGATTTGCTCCCTGGGTAGGTTGTTTGGGTTCATAAGTGTAAAAAACATGGATGGTGGCTCAAACACCTTTAAACGCACCCCCCCCCCAATTCAGAATGAATTGATACATTTTAAAGTACTGTCATTTAATATTATATAGAAATAGTTGTCAAGTCCATCAAAACAGTTTGGCAAAATTAAAAAATTTGTTTAAAGTCTCATTTTTTTCTTCTTCAAGTCAATTAATTGGTTAGGCTTATTTTTATGTTGAAAGGAGAAATTATAACTTTTCTTTTTGCAATACAAATATGGTCTATTTTCTCCCAAGATGGCACGGGCCCTTCTCTTAAGAATGGTGGAAAGTTAACCCAATCTGCAAGCAGCCCCATATCTTGTGGCTACCTTCAGTGTGAATTCTGTATACCCACCTGGTCAGCTCAGGGCTGTGCTTTCCTTCCAGTGCCCTCTTGGGTGGACATAGGCGTCTATGTGTGGAGAGCTTGCATCAGAGATTTAGACAGGCCAGAATCAGAGGACACCTGATGAGGAGATGTTTGTCCACATCTCCTGGGGCCATGGGAAACCTTTCTCCAGATTCCATTGCTCCAGTTACCATCCACATCATGTCACTCTACCCTTTTCTTCCCACCAAAAATCTCCTCTCTTTCCTATTTTTTCTTTTGTTCTTCTCCAAGTATTTGAGTTTCCAAAATTCTTGTCTTTCCTTTCAACCATGGGAAAGATTGACAGTTCCATCTACTTCCATATGCAAGAGTTACCACTTTGGGGAATGCAAAATACCAGTGTCCACTGGTATTCAGCCTTAGGGAATTATCAGCAAGGTCAGGGAAATAAAAGTTTAGAGGAGAACCCATGGAAAACTTGGGAAGTGTCAGAATAATGAAGGCTGAGAGTAGGACTAATCCTGAGTGCCGGACTCATTTTCATAGCCAACATGTCCAATTTCTCTGTAATAAGAGGACTCCTGCATTAGCCTTTTAGCTCAACCAGCTCAAACTTCAGCTAGTTATTAAAAATAATTTCATTCCTCCCATTATATTGAGAAAATTTCTGAAGTAATATAGATAGATTGATTTCCATGATATTTTAATGTTAAAGTACATGGACAAACTGAATGAAAGCAGGTAAAGCGTCACCTAATGGAGGGTCTGTTTTAATAGGTGGATAAAAATGATTTGCAGTTTAAGCACAGCTTCTCCGCAGAGATAGAAGAAGCTGGAATAGGCTGATGCCATTATTTAAGGGCACGCATAAATTAATATTCAAACCTGTTTGAAAATTAAGTCTTTGTTTTATGCTATGTTTAAAAAGGATGATGTTTATCAGCAAAATGTATGACTGTTTTTATTGCAGGTTGGAATTTGAAGGTTTTACAAGCTATAAATAGTGATTATATATTTACAGCTTATATATTGACAGTCTTTATCATTATTTTCCTTTATGACTATGGTGAGACTATTTGGGATGAAATACATAAGAAATTCACTGAGTAATTAAATGACAGAATAAGTATAAATTCATATTACATTGCGTGGTTCTTGACTTAAAAAGCTTTAGAGAAATTCTTGTTATCATTCTTAATGTTATGATGATGATGATGATGAAGATCATGTAATTTGGGGATGGAGGCCTTAAATAGAATCCCAAAGATTAGATAATATCAGACATTTACTAAGAGGCCCAATGGGAATTAAGAGGATTCTGACTCCACCACACTTTTGCAAGCATATGATTTACTAAGAACAAGTGAGTGTGTACACATGTGTATGCACGAGAACACGCACGCACACATGCACACACGCACACATGCACACACACACACACATCCTACACACACATCTTGTGTCCAGAGCACCTATAGAAGGCCTAATACCCAAAGTATAAAACAGTAGCTTCTGCACTGATCCTCAATGGCAGAACCCAATGCTAAGTGAGAACAGGAGTGTTCTGTCCTTGCAGTGGTTTTCTTGGCAAAAATGGGAAGCCACAGACAAGGGAGCAGAGGAAAAGTAGAACTGTAATTCGCCAAACTTCTAGCACTTTAGAACATCAACCTAAATAGCATAGAGTATCTATCACTCAATCAATCTCTGTCTCTCTCATTCTATCATAGCCTATCTTCCCAAGGGTTAAAGAATATTATTCCAAATTTTTGACATGTGATTTCCTATCAAATTCCAGCATATACAAAGTACCTTTAAAAGATCTTTAAAATAGATATAATAAAAAGAACTTGGCTGCAACTTTCTCAAAGTGAGCACTTCCCTTCATGTGTGCTGGTGTCACTGGCTGATGAACACGGTGACTGCCAGCCTGGCCCTTGAAGGTGAGAGAAGACTGCCCACCATTGCCAGTAGAGGCCTGGTCCAGACAGACACCTGGAGGATCCCCAGGTCTACAGATCTCTCAGCCTCGCTGTCTTTGTACCTACTCCTCGTCCTCTCTGAATCAACAGCTCTTCTCCATTCCGCAACATAAACGTTTATATGTCAACGAGCATCGAAATAACATAAGAGGGTCTGCCCCTTCTCTCTTCTCCCAGGCCTGCTCTCCACTTTACTAATGGAACAAGCAGACAGTTTATTTTTCATGCGCCGTTTCAGTGTACTGCGTGAGCAAGTGCCAGCTGACTCAGCACATCCTGGGCTAGAGGAGTGTCACGGAATGGAGAGCGGGGACCTAAACAGCTAAGGGCAATGAATAGTGGATGCCCACCGCCATCCATCTCTCCTACCAGATTATTGCACAGGGGGATTTTTCACTGGTAGTGACTTTCCCCTGAAATTTCAAAGATGTGTGCATTTCTCTTAGGAAAGAATCTTACTCAGGAACAGACTATTTTCTTTCTTTCTCTCTACTTCCCTTTATTCTTTGGTGATGTCTGAAACAAAGGTCCTATTAATGGCATTTATTTTACCATGTTGTGCAGTGATTAGACAAGTGATGATTTTTATAGACATTCTATCCCCAAAACATGTTGCTTGTTTCCAAGCCCAGGCCCGTGGCTTTGAAAAAATGAAGGAGGCTCAAAAGAAGAAGGAAGGGAGAGAAGAATGGCAGGTGGACAGTCAAGGAGATGGAAAGAGGGAAGGAAGAAAGGAGAAATGATGGAGGGAAAGGAATGGGTTGAATTTGTTTTAAATCTTGATTCCATGACTTTGTTTGCTGCACAAATCAAGGAAGTAAATTCTCAAATCCTCAATTTCCTTATCTGCAAAATGACTGCATTATGATAATCTACTTCATAAGGATTTTGAAAAGACTAAATGCTGTGATACACATAGAATCCTCTGCTCTCCACTTCCCAGAGTACATGATTATTTTAGCTAATTTATTCATTAAGAAGAATTATTAGCTTCATTATAAACTGGACTTTGTGCAATGTTATCTGAATCACCACCAAACACCCCAAATTTGAGATAAAGCATTCCATTATATTCAACGAAGACTTCAAGACACAAGATCTGATGATCCGAGGGATCTCCCCAGGCCCTTCCTAGGCTGTGAGAAGTGAAGAGGTGGCCTAGAACTCTTAGGGTTCCCACCCCAGTGTGGCTGGAGGAAAGGTGAAGCAGTACCACTGACCTTCCCAGAAATATTCTGTGTCAAAGAATAAACTAATACAGAAGATATAACAAGTAGGAGGTGGGAGGACTCAGCAGAGAGGATACCTTGATCCCATTTGTGGGAGGCCACCCACCCATGAACTGAGCATCCTGTCTCAGCCGTGAGTACGGGGTGCTGGTCTGTCATCGCACTCCCCACACGGTGCCAAGCAAGTGGCCTCCACCTTTGTTCAGCAAAGAAGTTTGTTCTGGGCTTGGACTTGGGCGTAACCCAATGGGATTGGACAACCCTCTTGAAACCTTATCCCCTGCCTTATTTGGTGAAGAACATTCCATGGAAAATCCTTTGTGTGTCCACCCTATAAAACTGAAGAGGTTCCTGGTGCACGTTCTCTTTTCCAGCGCCTTCCAGCATGCACGCTGACCTTTAAGATCTCAGAGCAGTCCCACCCTTGATCTGAGAAACTCATGACCATGTGTTACACAATTTTTTTTTCCTGTTTTCTTAATTTAATGGTGCGGCCATCTCCTTTGAAGCCAGCTCATCTCGTCAGCACAGGTCGTGGGAGAGATCGGTTATCACGCTTGTGTAACGCAGAGAAATGAGAAGACACTCACGGGGTTCGTAGGAAACGCAAAAGCCACAGTGAACAGAAAAGCCACAGTCACAGAAACAACCGACTGTGAATTTGTTAGCTGCAATCTAAAATGCTTTAGAAAATTAGACCCACATCTATGGAGATCGTGTCGATTATTATGAAGTTAGGAGGAAAGACTTGTCATAAATACATTACAAGATAAAATTCTGAAATTTGCTACTGATGACCACACAAATTCCTTGAAGATAAAATTGTGACATTAAGAACATCAGGAGTAATGTAGAAATCTAGAAGTGTTATTATTAGTTCACAGAAGGGTATATATTTTATGAAAATAATTTCTTTACACATAAGCGGACATGTGCATATTTCCAAAAGTCACTGTTAATTAATGATATCCCAAGGTGAATCCTCATCTCTTGTTCTAGATTAGCTGATTAAAAAAACATGATTTTTAGCTTTCAATGGGTTATATAAAACAGCTGATGTGATTCTTGTATAACTTCAAATCTTGTATTTACTAGCATCCTAGGCCATCATTAATTTTAATATAAAAGTAAAGAGTTTCTAAGTCACAAAGCTGCAAAACTTTGGAATTTGATTCTCTAAAGACTCAGTCTTCTTATCTGTTCAATGGAGATAATAATACTGCTTACATCCTAGGATACTGTGAGGTTTAGATTAACTGATGTACCATGTCAGCCTTGGACTTCACAGATGCTTAGCATAGGGCTTGGCCTGTGTCAGAGTTTGTGCAGACCAGTGGCTATGCTCACTGACAGAGTTAGAAGGATGAAAACATAAAAATCAGAATTGTTCCAAGCATCCCTGAATTTCTTGTTTCACATTCACCACTGTGATTTTGTTTCAGTAGAATCTGCAATGGTTACATAAAATATATATAAATGTAGAAAAAGTTTTGTTGGCTTTCTCAAGTATTAAAAATATCTTTTGCTCAAAAAATATCTCCCAGAGATATAGATTCACTCACCTGTGTTTATGAAAACTTTTTTGCATGTATGTTTATTGGATTATGGTTTACAATTACAAAATCCTGAAGATAGTTTAAATATTCTCCAATAGAAGAATGACATGAGTTGTTGAATATTCCTGGCTTGTCTTTTTTTTATTGATTTTACTATTTTTTAAATACCACCAACAACAGTGGAATGCATTACAACCCTTATTACACATATGAAGTACAATTTTTCATATCTCTGTAAATAAAGTATGTTCGTCAATTTATGCCATTATACATGTACTTGTTTTTTATTACAATTCTTAATACACATAAAACACTAAGAATAATGAGGTAAAGAAATGTGAAGACAATGGAACATTACTCAGCATTAAAAGAGAATAAAATCATGGCATTTGCAGGTAAATGGATGAAGTTGGAGAATATAATGCTAAGTGAAGTAAGAGGCCAAATGTTTTCTTTGATATGAGGTTGCTGACTCATAATGGGGCTAGGGGGCATGGGAAGAGTGCAGGAACTTTAGATAGGGCAAAGGGGAAGGAGACAAAAGGAGGGAACAAGGGGTAGGAATGATGGTGGAATGAGTTAGACATCATTACCCTAAGTACATGTATAAGACACGAATGGTGTGAAAATACTTTGTGTATAATCAGTGACTTGAAAAATTGTGCTCTATATGTGTAATGTGAAATGAATTGCATTCTGCCATCATGTATAACAAATTAGAATAAATATTTGAAATGCAAAAAAATTAAAAAAAAAATATAAGGGCTGGGGATGCGGTTCAGTGTTTAAGCACCCCTGGGTTTAACCTTCCATACCAAAAAAAAAAAAAAAAAAGAATTAAAGAACTGATGAAGAAAAGAGGCCTAAAGAAAGTAAGTGCTAGGTCCAAAGTTGTGGACTCAGGATTGGAATGTACCCACTCTCACTAGATTGAGGCCCTTGCCATTCTGATGGTATGTTCAGTCTGGTCATTGATCATATGTTTTACATTATTTACTCCCCTTTATTTTGATTTTAAAATTACTGTCTGTCCATTTTTTTCACTGTATGTGAAGTGATTTTGGCTATGATCTATCCTGCTCATAATACCTTGTAGTTCTTGCTGGATGGAGTCCCTTAATCTCAGATTCTTTTAGGAGATATTTTCTATTACCTGAAATCAACATGTATTTGAGTCAAAGACTTGAGGGTTTGCTACTAGTAACTAAGTTTGAGGAAATTATCTCATGGTTTTGTCATAGGAAAATGCAAATGATCCTTACCATGTAGAGAAGATGTAAAGATCAAATTAAGCATTACATGCAGTGGGTTGGACATGTAACATGTCATGGCTAAATAGTAATTGTCATGACCGTGCTGTCATTAACATAGACCAAGTATGTTAGTATCTTTCTATGATGTAAGAATTTGTTCAATAACAATAAGTGCACAGGCTATATCACTTTAAAAATGTGAAGATATTAAATGAAATCTAATCTCCTTGAAGTTGAAGCACATGAAAATTTATTCCTGTTTATGTTAAGACTCATGATGCACACATACTTAACTTTATGTATGCTATGGAGAGAATATGGCAATAATAATTTGCTCTCAAGAACAGGACCAAGGATTTGGAGACTAGACTGAAAATCAAACAAACAAGCAAACAAAAGACAATACAATATTTTACTATACATATACACTGTTGGGCATTTAAAAATATTTATAATACTCATTTAATTAATAATTACTCCACAAATCAGGTAAAACATTAAAGCTGTTAAAAATCAGATAAAAAAGTTGTTTTTTCAATAGTTTCATTTTTATTTCAATTTTGGTTGACTCTAGGGCAACATTAATCTATGAATATAAAGGTAGTGCACTATAGAAACAACTCCTGTTATGTTTCCAACTTAATAATATTGGAACTGCAGACAAACCTGGGATCTTTTGAATTTGCTTGCCCAGACACTAAAATCGTGAGGAAATGCCTTACGGAAGTTAGTCCGACCATTTTAACTCCTCAGAGAGACTGAGAGTGAAGCAGTTTATTTAGGGATTCACTAGCCTTATTGGCTTTCTGTGGGTGATTTTAATTTCGAGGGATTCTTACAAGAGGAAAGATTGCAAACCCCATTTATCAAAGATCAGCAGTGATTAATGGCTGGGAGGCAGCTTGGTGGGGAAGAGAGTAACCGGCCCTTGGACACCAAAACATCCAATGGAAATGGAACTTACATGCCGGGTAAAATTCTATTATCTTAAGATATTGTTTATTCAACTAGTTAAACAAGAATAACCCAAGAATCCCTAATATTACCGGCACAAGTCATAAAACTTCAATACAAGTACAGGTGAGACATGGATCCCATTGACATATATGCAATGCAGATTTGCTTTTGAGTTATATTATCTTTTATAATATAAATATATTTTATATTTATATTAAATATATAAATATAAAATATATTTATATATTTAATATAAACAACTCTTTTATGATACAGTTTATAAAAAAATAAAGCCTTTTAAGCCATTTAAAATGGAGTCTACTACCCAAAACTCAACTGAATTATTGCCACAAATAAACTTCTGAATTTTTTTCCATGCTATAGGGATCAAATCCAGGGGTGTTGTGCATTGAGTGACATCCCCATCCATTTTAATTTTATTTGGAGACACAGTCTCCCCAAGTTGCGAAGTTGGCCTTGAATTTGCAATGGAGCCTACTGCCTCAGTCTGTCAAGTAGCTGGGGTTACAGGCATGTGTTACCACATGTGTCTCACTACCCATAAACATCTTATTGCTAAATGCAAAGATTTAATGTCTATTCAATGTTTCATTCAATTTTCTGGAGAGTTGTCACCATGGATAGCATACTGGTCACTTGGTATAACAAACTCACTTTTTTCAGGAATAGTCTGTCTGCTCTTGCTGAGACTTCTTTGCAGGAAGTTCATTCCATAAGCGCCTGAATGGCTGTAGGCCTCTTCTCCTCTCCTGCGTAGACTTTTGTTAATATCATCCTTCTTACACCCACAGCCCACCACCCACTTGCTTCTCGAGGCTGCACCTGTAACCAGATGGTGTCCATGAGCATCAACCCTCCCTGTCTGGGTGCTTGCAAACCACCTCTCCAAATCCCAAAGGTGCTGACCCCCAATGTTTCAAAAATCAGTTTCACCGTTTTCTCCATTCCACATTCTCCACACCCATTCTCTCTTCTGGTGTCCTTATCAGAGTCAGTGTCTTGGATCTACTCAGTCACTCAAGTGAACAACAGGAACATAGTCCTTTATGCCAGTGTTTCCAAGCATTTTGGATGATCAGCACTACCAGTACTATGTACTAAACATAAATTGTGCTTATCTTCTTATTTAACAAATCTAAGGTTGGGTAAGAATCAGTGAATTAAAGCCTTTTTCACGTGGTCTTTATGATTGAACAGTTCAGACAAATGCCTTTCTTCATTCCTCCTAATTAAATCAATTGCAAAATTGCATATATTCTGATACCTGAATAATTCTTGATTCCATCCAGTTTTCACCCCACTAAAGGAACTTAGATTAGGCCACCATCCTCTTTTGCTTTCTCAATCACCAAATGTCTCACTAGCTTGTGTCTTCTGCACTCTGCCCATTTGTCATTCCAAACTCCTGTTCTTACTCACTGGCATCTCCTTAGGACCCCTCTGCCTAATTTTCTTCCACACACCAGTGGCATAACAGTTTCTAGGTCAATTCTTCTTAAAGCCTGCATTGACTCCCCAGGTCTGGAATAAGTGGCTCTAAGTGTGCACTCAAGTCCTATGTTTTCACAGGGACCAGATGAGGCTTCCTTTTGTACATTGTTCATGTCTGTCAACAGAGCTGACGATCTGCAAAGGCAAGGAAGGGGTCATGTCATCCCTGGGACCTACTTCAGTGCCTGGCACATTGTCACAGGCTTGCCCCACCAGTTGACTGGATTAATCAATGAGATTATGCACTGGAATTACTAACATGCAAAGCTATGATGTAAGGTACCAGTTCATTGGCTGGTTAATGAACACAGGCTATTGCTACAAATTTAAAGGTCAAATCAGTAAAAAATAGAGGAGTTTGGGGAGGACACAGAAATGACCAGTACTAACATATATGGACACTATATCAAAATACATAAAATCTGTGTAATCTTGTGTGTAAAGAGCTCCTGAAAAGCTCCTGGAAGGGCATCTAGCTCAGATTCACAAATTTGTTTTACTTATGATAATTGCTATTAAAATTAATCAAACGTGCTATGTAAATGCCCCTTAAACATATTTAGATTTTGGAAATTGCCATTAAACAGATGAGAACATAATGGAAGTGCACTTTCAGCATAATTGTCATTAGCATAGCTAATTGTTTGTGTTCATTTAAAAGCTAAGCGTATAACTATTCACTTGCAGTGCAGTCTTTCCAGCTCAGACCAGAAAAAAAGAGAGACAAGGAGTAGGCAAGCTAAAGAACTGTCATGCTGTAAATTTTGCAGTAATAAAAACAAAATGAGAAAAGATCTCTCCACGGGGGAAATATTTCCAAACTCATTTTAAGAGGCCAGAATTGCCCCAGTACCAAAGCCGGGGGTGTGGGGAATAAGGAAAGAGAACTACAGGCCAGTCCCTGAATAAACACACCTGCAGAAAACCCTAAATAAATGCTGACAAACCAAATGCAGGAACTCATCTAAAAGGTTATGCATCAGGATCAAGTGAGATTTATCTCTATTATGCAAGGTTAGTTTAACACATACAAATCAAACAATGTGACATATTACATTAACAGAATGGGAGATCAAAACTACCTGATCATCTCAATAGATGCAGAAAAAGCATTTTGCAAAGCTAAGCATCCACTCATGATAAAAACTCAAAATAGGAATTTAAACAGAAAATTTCTTCACACAATAAAGAACATTTATGAAAAACTCACAATTAACATCATAGTCAATAGGAAAAAAATGAAAGTCATTTTCTCTAAGACCTGGTACAAGGCAAGGGTGCCCAACACTTCTATTCAACATAGTAGCAGAAGTACCAGAAAGAGGAATCCAATAAGAAAAAGAAATAGAAAGCATGCAAACAGAGACCGAGGAAGGAAACTTATCTATTTGCAGATGACACATCCTTATACATAGGAAACCCTAAATATTTAACAAAAAAAATTAGAGTTAATTAACAGAATTGATATAGTTGCATGCTAAAAAACCCCATCATAAAAATCATTAACAATGATTTATCCAACAGGGTAATCAAGAAAACCAGCCCACTTATGATAGCATCAACAATGATAAAATACTTATAAACTAAAGAATATGCTATATGACTAAACACAGAAAATTATGAATATTTGAGGAATTAAAAGATCCACACACTGAAAACTATGAAATATTTATGAAAGAAACTAAATGAGAGATACATTAATGAAAAGATATTCTTATTCATGAATGAGAAGTCAATATTGTTAAAATATCTATAATACTCAAAGCAATGTTCACATTTAACACAATCTCCATCAAGATCCCCAAAAAAGAAATGAAGAAAAACATTTCTTGATTTCAAATTACATTACAAAACCATAGTAACTGAAGCATCATGATTCAGACCTACAGGCCAATGAGACAGAGTGCAGAGTTCAGAAATGAATCCAGGCATGCACGGCCAATGAAGATTTCATAAGGACACCAAGAATACACAATGGAAAAAGGACAGAGTCTTTGATGCATGATTCTTGGAAAACTGAATACCCGTATGGAAAAGAATGAAATCTGACACTTAGATCACACATAAAAATCAAATAAAACTAGATTAACACTAACAAGTAAAATTTAATAAAACTCCTAGAAGAAAACACAGCGGATCATTTTCATGGAACAGGTCTCTGCAAAACTTGTTGGGTCTGACACCAAAAGTTCAATAAATGGAAGCTAAAATAAACAAGACTACAACTTTTCTGCACAGCAGTGGAAACAATCTAGAAAATGAAAAGACAACATATGATTAGAAGAAAATATTTACAAATCATACATCTGATAAAGGGTTAATATCCAAAACACATAGCAAACTCACGCAACTCAATATAACATAAGTAAATGAACAAATAAATAAAATGACTTCTAATTACAAAATGGACAAAAACGTGAGGAAGTGTTTTTTCCAATAAAGACATACAAATGGCCAAAAGATGTATGAAAAAGAACTCAACGAGGCTAGTATTTTGCATTTGAGGAAAATGCAAGTCAAAACCAAAATGAGTATCAGCTCACAATCCTTGGATTGGCTACTGCCAAAGACAAAAAGTAACATATGTTGGCGAAGGTACAGGAAAGGAAAGCCATGGTACCCTGTTGGTGGAAGTGTGCACTGACTGGTAAAGCTATTAATGGAGAATGATGCACAGGTTCCTCAAAAATAAAAGGAAAACTATAACTACCATATAATCCAGCTGTCTGTTTTCTATATGTGTTCTCTACATACATGAGATTAGTGCCTCACAGGGATAATCTGCACCCCCATGTTCATTGAAGCATCAGCCCTAATAGGTCAAGAAGGGAAATAACCCAAGTGTCCATCCACAGATGATTAGATAAAGAAAGATTGGTATATGTACACAATGTAACATCACCAGCCTTTAACAAGAAGCTGCCATTTATGACAACGTGGAGAACCTTCATGCTGAGTGAAATAAACAGCACACAGCAAGAAACATACTGCTTCCTCTGACTTACTATATGTGCAATCTAAATATAGGCTTCACACATGAAAATAATACACATCACAAGTTTTAGGAGGAGAGAAAAAAGTAAACAAGCAATAACTGAAGAAAAAGTACAATGACATTTTCTAAACTAAAAAGAGAGCAGTAATTCCTTGAGTCCTCACATCTAAAACATGGATTGATGAGAATTCAATGGCGATGAAGTTGGAGAGGGAGCGTGAACCAGAGCAGGAGAAGGCTGGAGGTGGGCATGCTGGCTCAGCTGTAGCAAGCACGTGGGACTCTTTTCCTAGTGGGATAGGAAGAAGCGCTTCAAGGAAGACAATCAAGCCCAAAACAGTGTGACATATATTCTATTCTGGCAAAATTCATAAAAGAGATGGTTATTGAGATGAATCCAAGTAAAATTCCTGAATTCCTAAATCTCAAGATTAATAAGAATAAGGAGAATGCTGGAAACTACAAATAGCAAAGGAGAATGCTCATTTCTGAGTTTGGGATTAAATGCCACCTGTAGTCTTTGCACTATTCTGTCCTTTCTAAATTTTCCACAGTGTGCACAGAGTGCTTTTTAATCAGAGTAAACAAAACTATGCTACTTTTTAAAAAAAGTCAAACCAGCTCATACCTATTAGCCACTTGCACCCAAGTTTTCCCTTAACTGTTATGCTATTATATTAGAGCTATTTGTTAACAACATTTCATTGTGAAAAGAACACATGAATAGGCATTTAATTGCATAGGGGATTTGTACTGAAACCATTTTAATAAATCAAGTTTGGAACATCTGCAAACATTTGTACCTAAACTGCATATTTGAAGGAACAAAACCAAAAAGCACAAAAGCTCTGAATCAAAATGAAGATGAAATATTTCAACACAAAACTGCTGCCAAAATCACAGTAGAAAATCATTGTTGTTTTGTACACAATTCTGAATTGTTTAATGAAGTTCTGATTGTCTTTGATGCAAAGTAGCAAAGTTCTTCAGATAGAAAAGCAATGTTTTTCTTTAGTTTATAGCCAGTGATAAAAATCATAGAAATCAAGGAAAATAATATCGAATGCAATGTTCTTTGGTTTTCTTATTCCAAGAGATGTTTGGTTTACTCTTAAAACAAGAGTACATTGTCACCATTGTCAAAAACAACATAACTCATTTAAGCTGACACACCCATAAAACAACCCAGAGAAGACTCCTATTACCTATAATGGGTAGAAAATGAGTCATCAAATGCCCTATTCCCAGAAATGGATTTGAAGGTGGAGGTGCAAGTATTTCTTCTCAGGTATTTATCAGAGTCTATAATGATACACTTTCTTAATTGGTAATTAGTTTTTGTTTCTTTCCAGTTCTGTTTCTTGACCATTTATTGGGTAAACTAAAGAAATAAATTGTGGGCAAAAGAAAAACAATGCGCTTGTTCCACAAAAACTCCTGTAACATTGTTAATAGCTTTCATTTTGAAAGTATGATTTGGTAATGTCAATACATCAAGATACAGAAATCAATGGTATTGCTCATAAGACTAGCAATAGTCACTATACAACCTAGCAATTCCACTCTAGGTATATATCCAAAAGTTGGAAGTGCACACACACACACACACACATACACACAATGTTCACGGCAATATGATTTATAAACCAACACCGATCAGCTGATGAAGCAATAAACAAAACTGGTACATCCATGTGATGTGATGTCACTCAGCCCTAAGAAGAAAAGAAGTGATGATACATGCTTGCATAAGAACATAAAAGAAATTCAAAAACATAATTAAAAGTAAAAGAAGCAAGACACTAAAACTGAAGGCCTGACTTGGAATGGATGGAGAACTAATTACTTCTAGAGCTTCTTAGAACCAACAGCCAAACTACTTATGAACTTTTGATTCAAAAACTGCTGCTAAAATTGGGGGTGAGTTACTAGTTTTGGCATTTTTCTTGATAACAAAATATTTTTAAAATATTAAAGTCTATAAGTATCAAATACATAAATTTAATTTATATTTATTTAATAAAATAAATACACAAAGAAATTTAGAATTGTCTTTGTGCATGTGAAATATTTCTTACAGGAAAAGAAAGATGCAGAAAAATTTGCATATAAAAATTAACATGTCCACACTGCTATTATGATCATGTGCCACATTGCGATGTCTGGATCAATCATGATCCAGGTAGGGCCATAAGATCATCATGGAACTGTAAAGTTTCTGTCACCTAGCACAAAACATTGCTCATGTTGTGGTAGTGCTGGATGTAACAAACCTACTGTGCTGCCAGTCATACAAGAGCACACTACATACAATAAAGCATAATAAAAAACACTTGATAATGACAACAAATCACTATGCTACTGGCTAATGTATTTACTATGCATGCTGTCATTATTTTAGAGAGTACCTGTTCTACTTACATTAAAATGTCGACTATCATCCTCGCTTTGGCAGCACATATACTAAAATTGAAATGATACAGAGAAGATTAGCATGAGCCTTGCACAAGGATGACATGCAAATTTGTAAAGTATTCCACATTTTTATTTAAAGAAACAATAAATAAATAGAAGTAAGACTAGTAGTGTAGAGAAAGGGGAATAGGGGGAAGAAGGAGGGAGGGAGAGAGGAAGCCCTGGGTACTGAAGTGGAGCAAATCATGTTCCATGCATGTATGAGTAGGTCAAAACACTATTATGTGTAAATATTATGCACTAATAGAAACAGTTTTAAAAATGTGTACTGTAAGACATTCTGCATGCTCTGCTTGTGGTGCCTTATACATTTCATGTGTATTGCATCTCTTTATGGCATCACTTTCTCTTGTGCTTTATACAGTCTCATGTTGTTTTGTTCATCATGGCCCTAGGAACAGTAGGCAATTCCATACAGACTAATTAGCTTAGGCATGTAGTAGGCCACACCATTTAGGTTTTGGAAAGTGCAGAGTATCATGTCCATGTGTGGACAAGTTCACTTAACAACACGTCTTAGAGTATATCCACATTGTTAAGCAAAGTGTGTGTGTACATACATAAAATGTTTTTAGAAAGATAAGTAATTTACTGACATAAACATATTGGTTTATGTCTTTACTACACATTGTGTCATTATTATTCTAAACAGGAATAGCAGATTTATAACTTTCTTGTCTGATGAATGTCTCTCTCTCTCTCTCTCTCTCAGCTTGAGCAATAAAAACTCAAAATATTTCCTAGCAAGAGGTGGTGGACTCAGTTTGGGTCAGGTAGTAGAACAGTAAGAAATCTAAATCACGGACATGGAGAGAGGAGATCTGTAGAAGAGCTCTGGCCATATACTCTTCACACATTTCTATCTGACTTCTAAATTGCATGTATGCATGGGGAAAAGAGTCTGGCAATATTGAATGCACTAGGAAACATGAATCCCCTGTACATCTAAATGTATTCTTCAACCCCCACAAAATTCAGGCAACAAAAGTGTAAAATACTTAACTTTAAATCATTGGTTGACTACTAATTATATAGTAAAACTAGGGAGATAATAAACAAACAAGGAAATAAATGAAAAATTTGCATAGATATGAAAAGTACTTTTTTTTAAGACAGAATGCAAAGTTGTAACAATGTGCTCTCTAATGGATAGTTCAAAACTAAAAATTTTTGAGAATTTAGAGATGCCGGAAAATGTTTTATCTGCTCTGGAAACAGGAAAGCAATAGAAAATGATTCTAAGGGGGCCCACATATTAGCTAGAGCAAATATTTCAGTGCACATGATGCAGATATGTTACAAGGAACATGTTAAGATAATCTAAGAGATATATTCAAATAATGAATGAATGAAAACTTGTGTGAGAGAAATGAAAACTACAAGAAAGACAACAATGGAAAATTTAGATCTAAAAAATGCAGTAATTAAATTGAAAAATATATCAGATGAACTCGAGAGCATATTTAACAGAGAAGAAAAAATAGGAAATTGAATGAAGGATAAGAGAAAATTATAGTTCAAATAACAGAACATATTGAAAAAAAATAAAGAGAGCCTCAGAGACACATAGGATAATATTAAACATCACAACGTACATATGATTGGAGTCCAAAAAGATACAGAGAAAGTACATACAATTTTTAAAAAAGATAATGGTGAGAAAATATCCCAAAGTATTTTCATCACAAAATATTACCCTACACATTCAGGAAGTTGAGTAAAATCTGGTCAGGAAAAGCTTCCAAATTATCACCTAGACACATACTCAAGATGTTAAAGCTCATTTGAGATAAATAGGAAAAAAAGTAGAAATCTTTAAAGTGACAAGGAAACAAAAATTAAATACATGTATCAATCCTAAATGTATATTGCTAAGTGAAAGAAGCCTGTCTAGAAAGACAATTTGAAACCTCTCAGAAAAGACAAAGCTATTGTGAAGATAATAAAAATTATGGATTGCCAAGCATTCAGAGGATGCAGAATAGGCTGCCTACAGGGAATGTTTTTTGGCAATGAATGTAGTCTGTATGATACTGCAGTTGCACACACATGGCATTATGTGACTGAAAGGCAGGGGGATCACAAGTTCTAGGCCACCTGGCTAATTTAGAGAGATCCTCAACAAATTAGTGAGATCCTACTCTCTCCTCAAAATAAAAATAAATAAATAAATAAATAAAAACGGCTGGGGATATGGCTCAGTTTTAAAGTGCCTCTAGGTTCAATCCCTAATACCAAAAAAAAAAAAAAAAAAAAGGAAAGAGCAAACCTTAGTGTATGCAAATCCAAAAATCACTAGGGAGAGCTGGGCTCAGTGGTGCTACAAAAAAGGGCCTGGGGACTGGGGATGTGGCTCAGTGGCTCAGTGCCTCAGGATTCAATTTCTGGAATAACAACAACAACAAAAAAAAAATCATTGGGAGGAAAAGAGATCCAGGATGAAATTATAAATTAACAAGCTAACTGTGACATAAATATATGAAACAACTCATTGATGTGAGGAAAACGTGCTATCCTATGTAACTGGAAATGAGTAAAGTCTATAAGACCAAAGAAAAGAGGAACTCTAAATAAGCACTGCAGTTCAATATAGTGCATGTGTTAATGACTGTGTTGTTATCATACATAAAATATGGAATTTAAAATTAAGTAAATGGATGCTGGATTGTGGGGGTCACATTTTTCACTGCCAGGTAAGCAAAAGGAAATCACTATGATGTCCCTTGTATTAATTAATTAGAGTAGAAGACAAGGATATGAACTCATGTTTAGCTTAGTTTAGGTACAGTTACATAAAAAAGTTTATAGATCTGTGTCTCAACATACATTAGTATACACACTTTTCCTTGTTCTTCAAGCTGAAAGTATTGACACCCAGGAACACTGAGCACATCTAGTGATGAGTAGGACATTCTCTCCTACAAGGCATGTAGTGGATTATAGGTGTTTATGATTATCTAGCATCTTGGGTTCAAGATCATGATACATTTTAAAGGGTCAATGAGAGGAGAACTGTGTAACAGGACAGGTGGCCAGCCTGAAAGACAGATCAAATCAACTGGGACTGTTTAGCTTCTGCTATGTGAGCACTTGGTAATAAGTTCACTCCGAAGACATGAAATCAGACAGAACGTTTTGATTCCTCTCACTTAATGGATAAAGAACTATGGCATGATCTCTTTGTCCTGAAGCAGGGCAGGAACTGAAGCCATCCAAGAAAGCCAAGACTTTCTCCTTTTATGGCACAGCATGTAGGAAATACCATGACTTTTAAACAGATTTTTCCATCGGAAAGGCGTTAACTGAAATTAGATTGTGTTTATCTATACTGAGAGAAGTTAATTTACTAACCGTCACTATTTACCACTCTAATAACATGTGGTTGGGGCAATTTAAATCTGAAAATAGACTTACATTGACATTACCAGTCCCAAATGCCAAAGAAAACCAACTTAAGAGAACCAATTGTTTGTTCTTCCTCCATAACAAGGAAAGGGTGCCAATTCATAGTTGGAAGGGCAACTGGCCCTACTCAGGACCCTTTCTTTTTAAAGACAAACAACCAAAGAGTTATTATCTTCATCATCATTGTTAAGGTATTTAAGCTCTTGATCCACTGGCATCAGAGTCAGGATACCAAGTCAGATTGATTTTATATACATCAAGCTTCTGTTTGCAGCAAAGGTGTTATAATTATGCTTTCGGACGATAATTTATTAGCTGAAGTTTCCAGTGCTTCAAAATATTAGCATCATGTTAAGATTCATTTTACCTTTTCTAACTACCTTTTATTATATTATGAATTTGTATTGGGATTCAAATTTAATTAGCACCCGAAACAGGAATATCCAACAATGATTTATAAGTGAAATGTTATCTGCTACTGAACAGAAAACCTGCTTTAATATTTGGGGAACTCAGACATATTTTATTTGATTTCTTTTATTTAAAATTCAGCTGTGCTGGGGAGCTTTTCATCACTGTGACAAAATGCCTGAGAAAAACAACTAACGATTCCTTTTGGGTCATGGTTTCAGACATTTCAGTCCCTGGTCACTTGGTCCCACCTCTTTGACGGGAGGCAAGACTGAATGTCATGACAGAGAGAATGTGATAGTTCATAACTGCTTGTCTTACAGTCACGGGGAAGCAAATAAAACAAGAGTAAGAGAGGGACAGGGTATACTCTTTAAGGACACACCTACTGACCCACTTCCTCCGACAAGGCCTTACCTCCTAAGGTGTCCACCACTTCCCAGAAAATGCCATCATATTATGAATCCATCAATGAGAATCTCAAAGTCCCAAGCCCACCTCTGGCCATTGCTGCATTAGGAACCAAGCCTTCAACACATTAGTCTTAGGGGACAATATAGATCCAAGCCATGACATTAAGTCAATATGCTTCGAAATCTGTCCTGATGGTAATATTATACAGTGTTGAATAGACTGAAACCTTACATGGTACCCCATAATATAAACATTTTTTATGTGCAATAAACTAAAAATTACCACTTTTCTAAATCTTTATTTCAAGAGATTCATATCTTGTTCAAATTCTTGTCTAAATAATTGGTACTCACAGAAAATAGGCTTTTGCTATGCCACCAGTGGTTTCTCAAGAACCTGAGACTTATCACATCTGAATTAAAAATAAAGATGGCATTTGTACTCAATTTGTTCAACAGATATGTGTTGAACAAGTAATGTGTGCTCTGCACTGTGCTAGGTGCTGAGATGAGGAGTTAAGAAAACAAGACCCACTGTCCTGTTGGGTCATTGTGATTGAGCCATAAGAACTTTAGAGAGCCATCAATTGATCTTAGAAGGAGAAAAGTGGGATTGGACACTGTACAGAAAAGGAAAGTCCCAATGAAATAGTTGTAACTTCCATAATTGTAAGGAAGTACACTCTTTCTCCTTTCAAAATCAACATTTTACCATAAATGCACTATCAGCTTTGAAGCTTCTACCCAGAATATCACTTGCTAATTTTGAAGCATAATTTGTCAAGAGTTAATTTTTCCAGTGAACACAAAGTATGTACCTACTGTTTCCTAATGGAGCCACAACAGATTTGTTGAGAATATATAATTCCCATTGTAAAAACAAAAAAGCCTGCAGAGTTAGTATATCTTCAAGTAGGTCTTGTTTGTTAAATAGAACTGTCTTTCAACCAGTCAACTGATTACTTTTATGTTTTTTCTTCTTGTGGAGCTTAAGAGAGTATCCTGAGAACCTATCTCGGAGAATACTGGATATTTATGAAGAATTCATTTCTAGAGTAAAATGACATGTTAATAATCTCTGCAAATAATAGAAGAATGCTGAATGGTGACATCTGCCCATGTCTGAGGTGAGGCAGCCCTCTTTGTAGAGGCAGAATACAAATTTCCCAGGATCATTGTGGGAGACATTAAAATACAGAGCAAAGGTGGGTTTCCTTCCAAATTACTACCTACCAATAATATTATCGCCTTTTGTTCAACTCTGTTTCTGGGACAATATCCAAGCAATAACATGAAGGGCAAAGGAAGAGATTTAGATGAAATCATCTCTTTTCTTATGTCCATCAGAGTTACAACCTGGTGACGGACAACTCCCTTAACGTAATGTCAGTCAGAGCAGCTGAGAAATACAACGTTGAGAAGGGTGCTTCAGAACATGGCAGTCTCCTCTCTTGCTAGGTTCATTTCTGAGTCTGGCAGTGACAGCTGTTGAGTCTCGATTTTGGAGAGTGAAAACAGGAGTGGGGGAGAAATGCTAGATTTTATTCATCTGGCATCTGCCATCCCCAGGGCTGCGCCATGGTGTTCTTCTCCAGCCCTCTACTGGTTCATTTCCCTTCTTGTGGTTCCTTGAGGATGGCTCACACTTCCTCACACACACCAGGATCCAGCAGGTGTCCCAGGCCAAGGACAAAGTATTCAGTTCTCACTGGTCACCAGGAGGACCCTGGCAAGAAGGCTCAAACTGGCAACAGAGAATGTCAACAGATAACTTCTGTTGGAACTCCTGCGTGAAAGGATCTGTCTTTCTAAGTCTCTTCAAGCTGCTCTAACAAAGTACCATAGAGCGGATGGCTTAAATAACACATATGTCTCACATATGTGTTATGGATTCTGGGAAGTCCAAGATTAAAAACTCAGCAGATTCAGCGTCTGGGGAGGGCCCACTTCCTGATCCATAGAGGGCTGTCTTTCGACTGTATTTAGACATGGCAAAAATTGAGGGGTCTTTCTCAGGGCTCATAGGTAAGGACACTAATCCCATTCATGAGAGGTCATTTCCCCAAAGCCCTTGACCTAATATTACCTTGGGGGTTAGGGTTTCAGGACCTGAGTTTTGAAGGGACATAGACATTTAGTCCAGATAAAAAAGGCTTGGGATTTGATGCTGCTGCATTACCACATGGAGTACCACATTACCACATGGCCTTAGAACAAAGCCAACCTGTGGAGACCAGAGTTCAGAGATGGAGAGAGAAGACTTGAGCTGAAGCCCAATGTAAGATGTAAGTTGTGTTTACATCCCTTTTGTTGAATAATTATTAAACAATAATTATTTTTAATTTAATTCTTGTCTGCTATTTAAGCTAGATTGAGCATTCTCTTTTCTCCATTGGTAATTAAGTCCTAAAAAATACAGTATATAAGTTTGAGAGTGAAATCAAAGGTAAATTTAAGCCTGATGGAAGAGGCCCTGGGAGTCTGCCTATTTAATGTTCAAATTCCAAGGCTGCTCCTCACTACCCATGTGACCCTGAGCAGTGGTCTTGACCTCTCTGAACTTTCCCCTATATAGAAAACATGGACTCCAAAACGTTACCTTGTGGCTTCTTTAAGTATTAGATAGGAGTGTACACCGCGAATGAATTGCACACTTTAATCCATGCAGAGGGCTTCTATGGAATGCCCTCCACAAGGCAGCATTTCCACAGACAGCAGTGTGGGTAGACTGACACTGCAGACTGTATCATGAGGCAGGATGGCAGCAGGACATGAGGTCACCCCACACAGCACCCTCATCAGCATTCCTTCACATGATGGCCAAAATGTCAGACCTGGAAGCCATTGAAACTGTCCTCTTTCATTCAACATGTCACTGCACAAATGAGGGAGCTGTGGCCAGGAAGGGAAGAGACATAATTACAGTCACCTGGCCAGAGATTGGCAGAGATGAGCCTAAAATTCATGTTCCCTGCCTCTGGTGGGCGTGCTCTTCCTGTGACATCTTCAGTTGCCACAGTTGGAAAGACAATAGGGCTGTGCTTGGAAAACAGATCCAAGCAGCTCTCTTTAGAATGCCACCAGCTGGCTTGCTTATTTCCAGAGTCGAAAAAAAGTTGTGAGAAAAAAATAAAAGATGTTGGACTAATCTTTTGCAGGTGAGGTTGAGTGGCAGTTGCTATGCAACTCGACAAGGAAGACTTGCAGTCTGCAGGAGCTGGCGGGGAAGCATCGGCTCTGATCAAAACTCTGAGGTCTAAATCGCTCACATAGGAAAAACCAACCAACTCCACTTCGGAGACACACCTCATGAAATGGGAATGGGAAAGGAAATCTAGGTGGTCAGCATTTGGGGCGCTCCCTTGTCTTTGGCTAAAATGTATTTGATAATTGTTCTTATTTTTTTTAATTGACTGTCATCATTTGACAGTCTTACATTTCTATTTTTAGATATATACAATATCTAGATCAAACATAGGGCCAACATAATTCCAAAGTAATATCTTTTGTGTTTTTACCCCCAAATAAATAAATGAATAAATATAAATTCCTACCACTAATGAAAAAAATTCAAATCAATTTTTGTAATTCAAATAATAAAATGACAGAATTTTCTAATTTTAAATAACCCTCCAATTCACACGAGGAATTTAAATATTAATGAAAAGGAACATTATGTAAAACTTTTAATGCAGATACTGGAACTTTCTTAACAATTTGGAAATATACGATTGTCATCATTGTTCAGCATTTCCTTTCCACAGTATCCTCATACTCTTGCATGTTATTTCCTTGAAAAGTACCAGTTCTTTTTGACTTTGTTAGTTTTCTAAAGCCCCAGTGCTTTTCTCCCACTGTGCTTCTCTCCTCAAGCTGAAGAGCCTCATTAATTGAGCTTTGTTTCTAACATTACATCAAAACTTGTCTGTAGCAAACCCAATTCCCACAAAAATGTACCATCATCTTAGGATCCCTCAGAAAAACAAACTAACATTAAAGAGGCAAAAATCTTACTCTTGAGAAGATGGTAGGTGCTTCTTTTCTGGCTTCTGATTTTTATTTGCAGTACAAGATCACTTCTAAGTTGAGATAACAATAAACAGTTTCAAAACTTGATATTCTAGTTAGGTTCAAATATATGAGTGACTTGAAATTCATTCTAAAAAAACACAGAGGGACAGATATCCCAAAATTCCTCCAGCTACCAAATACCTCAAACCCTGGATGAAATACACATGAAAAGACCCTTAAGCACCCACAGTGACAGGAAGTGGGGCATACACCTGGAAAGGCCCTGCGTCAGGTAGTTCCCTGAAGACCTTAGCCTATCCCCTGAGTCACTGGAAGCATCCACTTGCAAGAGCCTAGTCTCTGGGAAGCAGCACTTTGGTATGGAAGTCCCTAGGTGATCCAGAATCCCCAGTTGTACCTAGAGTGATCTGTGATATTTCATAAACAGAGTCCTGCAAATACCTGTGTGAGTTGTGGCTCCACCGGCAGGGGAAGAACTGTTCCTCCTGAGGTGCACAGTCACCAGGTGGCCCACAGATAGATTTGGAGCATGAATTTGCTTTTTCTGAGTGATCTGAAAATTTTCTGTTGATCCCAGGAATCATTTTGAAGTAGTTTGAGCATATTATAACTTCTTGATGTACATGATAAGAAGTCAAATCTTTATCAGATCCTATGTTCTCAGCAGCTCAGAGAACCCCCAAAATTCAGCAAATGTGGAGTCACACTGGATACCACAGATATGGGAAACAGGACTTAATGGAGGGATGATCAACAGAAGGAACAAAAAACATTTCAAATCCACAGAATTTTAGAGATTAAAAGTATCCAATATAGACAGTGAAAGCAATGTTTCATGCTTAAAGAAATAAAAGAGCATCTTGAAAATATTAGCTAGGAATAATCAAAAAATGCACACATAGAAAAGGAAAATAATAGTTTTAAAACATTTATTTTTAATTGAAATTTCAAGAAAATAAATGTATGGGTTAATAACAATTCTTACATATAAAGAGAGAACTGGGAGAAAATAATATATGTCTAAATCTAATAGTGATGACCTGAATGTCAAAGCAATCGAAAACAAGGATAAGGAGAAAATTTTACCTGCTTAACCACAATCCCAGGAGAATAAACAAAAATGGAAAGAGTTAGAAAGGGGAAACATGAAGGGCAAGGATTTTGCAGAAGGCATGATGGACATAAGTTATTAGAACCATTGTAGTCAATCTTCAGAACACAAAACACAAAAACGATGACGAGAATATCCAGAAAACAAACAAACAAGCAAACAACAACAACAACAACATCAACAAAAAAAACAACAGGAAAAAGACCTGCAAAGCAGTATTGAGAAGGCTGACAGCAGCTTCCTCAGAGATACAGTAGGAGCAGGAACACGGGAAAACACATCTTCAAATGATGACAGAATAATCAGGATAATCATTTGGAATTTATGTTCAGTGAAATCATCTTTCAAGTGTGCGGGTAAACTAAAGGCATTCTCTCACACACACTCTGGGAGAATTTACTTAGATTAGAACATCGCTCCTAACAGATCAACTTTACAAAGAAAGAACAATCAAGAAGAAAGGTCTGGGGCCTTTCTGTCCGTGGTGCAGAGAGGAGGCTGAGTTTAGATTTAATTATATGTGTTTATCAAAATTTTAAGGATAAAACCAAAGACAATGGAAAACATTTAGTTAACTTCTAAAGCAGCAGAAGAAAAAAATTTAGAATAAGCAAGAAAAAAAATAATCCAAAGATGTCAGTAATCATAATACATGCAAAATTATTAAATCCTATGTTGAGAGCTACAGCCGAAGCAGCCCCAGCAAACTTCCAGCTGCTAGCTGATTGGCTCCTCTGAGGTGATGCCCATTGGGCTGTTTCCCTGCCCTTTCAGACCACGGAGCTGCTCATTGGGGGACTCTTTTGGCTCCGCCCACACGACCCAGCCAATCGGCCTCAAGAGTGGGAGGAGGGGGGGTTGAGAGGCTCACTGGAAGCCAGTGGTGGCAGTTGGGCTCTGAGGGAATTCCTGAAGAGCTCATGTGGTGCTGCTGTGTGTTCTAAAAATAAAGTTTGTTTCTGCTTGACAAGTGGCTCCTGAATTGTGCCCAGCAAGACTGCACCAATTGTCTACTTAAAAGGCAATGATTATAAAACTATAATTAAAAGAATATTAAAATATCCATAAAAATACAGCTAACATCAGACAGACTAACAGTAATTTTGAAAGAAAAAGATTCAGAAGAGATAGGAAAGGAAATATTAACCACCACCACAACAACAAAAACTCTGTGAAAATATATTAAAAGAAGTAGATGTTCAGGTAAAAGAAATTGTTTAAGAAAAACCACATCAGCATATAATTATAAAAACTTTAAATTTGCTAAAATCTTGTAAGAAATTGAGAATTGTAGGTGTCTAGTAACACAGCTTCAAAATATATAATGAAAAGTAAAATACAACTATACAAATAAATTGATACATTTTAGGTATAATAAAAAGGATCAACATATCTTTGGGGAAGGTATTTATTGTCTTTGAATGATTTACATAAAGAAAATGCCTGCAGGGGCCACAACCAAATTTCACATCCTTTACATCGGTGTGGAGGAAAAGGTGCTCATTTTGCAGTTCTGTGTATGTTGCATATATTGACTATTAATAATAAAACAGACTGCCAAAATGCATAGAAGGATGGATCTTGTCTCTTTTCGTTTATTGAAACAATTTTTTCTCTCATCACTACCACACATTTGACAAAACTCTAGTTCCACATGACCTATGAAGTCATAGATTCCTTCTTTAGAAATTCCTCTTCCAGCTTCTGTGACGATTGTCTTCCTACTTCCCTCCTTTCTCCCTGTTCAATCTCCAGGCTCCTTCCTCCTATTCTACCTCATATAAAGATTTTGAGATTTACCACTTTTTCTTCTAAGCTTCTTCGTATTCCTTTCCTCTCTATGGGATCTCTATTAAGCATTGTGAATTGAGCAACACCTGTAATAGAATGGCTGAATGATCTCGTTTTATTCCCCATCTCTTCTCTGATTTTCTGGCTTATTACAACTATCTGCAGGAAAAAGGCAAAAGTATTAAAAAGTCACTAATGTCTAGATATCTACTAGACATTCCTTTTTAAAATATTTACTTATTTATTTATTGGTACTAGAGATTAAACCCAGGGGTGCTAAACCACTGAGCTATATACCAGCCCTTTTCACTAAGTCACTGAGGGTCTGTCTCACTAAATTACTGAGGCTGGCTTCAAACTGCAAGGAATTAAAATAATAGATGTTCACCATTATTCCTGGCTTCTACTAGACATTCCTGAAATTCTGAGATAAAGGGGAAAAATTGACAATTATCAAAGAAAGAACCCTTGGCAATCAAAGAAAGGAGAGTGAGAAAGGGTGGGAGGAAAAATTCACATGGCCTGCATTCTTACATGTTAAAAACTATATCCAGGGGTATTTCCCTATCTAGGAACATGAATTTTAAGCCTGTTATTTCAATTTCCAAATGTGATTGAGATGTACTTTTTAAATTTTAATTTAAAAAATTGTATATATTCATGGGGTTCCACTGATGTTTTCAGATTTAAATATATTACATGATCATCATCAAATCAATTCTGAGGTAAAAAATATATTAAATGGAATCATAAAACATGTAACAAAGAAGTAAATCATGAAAACTATTTCCCCTCAGTTATTATTAACTGGGTTGTAAAATTCACTGAAATGTCAAAATAATAATTGTTTTTGTAAGCTTTTTTTTTTTTTTTTTTTTGCTGTGACTAAAAAACCCAACCAGAACAATTTTAGAGGAGGAAAAGTTTATTTGGGGCTCACAGCTTCAGAGTTCTTGATTCCCAGATAGCTGGCTCCATACCTTGAGGCTTGAGGTAAGGTAGAACATCATGGCAGAAAAGTCTAGCAGAAGAATGCAGCTCACATGATGTTCAGGAAGCAGAGGGAGGAGACTCCACTCACTAGATGTGAAATATATGTCCCAAAGTCAGGTCTCCAGTGACCCACCTCCTCCACCCACACCCTACCTGCCTTCGGTTATCACTCAGTTAATCCCAATCAGGGGACTAATTTACTGATTGGGTTAAGGCCCCCATAACCCAATCATTTCTTCTCTAAGCCCTCTTGAATTGTCTCACACATGAGATTTTGGGGGACACCTCACATCCAAACTATAACAATAATTAAAAAAAAACTATATTCAAAGAAAACTATAATATTGTAGTGACAGTGAAGTATAAATAAATATCTTAAAGATTTTATCTTGCAAAATAAATTAAGGTTTTAATCTTGACTTTATTTTCTTCCCTACTGTATAGGAAAAGATGATTCAAAGAGAAATAGATCAAAGTTCTAAAGTCCTAGATAAAAAGGAAAAGAAACTTGAAAACCATACAGGCAGAATGTAAAAACAGAAACTGAAAAGATGAATAAAAGAATTGAAAGTTAAAAGAAGTTTATGCAATCACATATAAACTTATGCAGGACTTTATTACTGACAAGGCTGTTTCTTGGTTCCCCCAGCCCACCACAAGGGCCACTAGCTGAGGCTTTATTGCTGAGGATATTCGTTTGTGTAAACATGACAAATTTGTTTAACTTTGCTGATGGTCACCCAGTATGTCTCTGGGTTTGTGCTCTTATGAATGAATCTCCTGTGAATAATCTCCTTCAAGTTCCTTTGTGACCACATGTTTTCTTTTCAGTCCTGGGTGAATTCCTAAGAGTGGTTCCCAAGGTAAACATACATTTAAATTTATTAGCTGCTGACAAAATGTTTTTCAGAGAGGTGGTGCCAGCTCACTTTCTCACCAGTGATGTTCGAGGGCACAGGATGCCCACCACTCCACCAAAGTCCTAGATAAAAAGGAAAAGAAACTTGAAAACCATACAGGCAGTCTAATTCAAGAACAGTACCTCAGTGGGTATAAAATGCCATTTGCCTGTTAATGAAGAATGTACAGTGCCTGTTTAGTATTCCTGCCAGATAATTAAGTGATTGACAGTTAACCTGCTAGCTAGCGAGATACAAACATATGTACAATAGAGAAAAATATTAGACTCTATCATGGTTTTGTGATATTCAAAAATTCTCTGAGGAAAATGATACAGTAGAAATGCATTGTAAAGCAAGGGTTTGGGGAGTTGGAATTAATCAATAAATTAAGAGGGTCATAAAAGATATATCTTAAAAAGTAAGAGCTAATTAAAATCATTACCATAAGTCACAAAAATACTTGAGACAAAGATTAGTTCCTTGACCAAATATCAGGCTTCTGAACCTTCACTTAGGTTTATAGGTTTGTGCACTTTCTTGTAAAATCCAGTTTAATCAAGAAACTTGCTAATTAGTTTACCAAGAACTGCCCTCCACCCCATCCTCTGTGTCTGGTCTCCATTGATATCTAACTAGGTTCCACACCCTCCACCAAAATACTTTGGAATTTCAGTGGCCTCTTTTGGAAACATGAGTTCTCACCAAAATAAAGTCTCTCTCTTGCTTCCAAGTTCTCCTTCTCCATTACCCCCTTTAATCTTCCTTTTGGTTTTCTTCAATCCTTTGCTGAGTCCCCGTTCCTGCCCCTACCTGCCTCCTCTACCTTCCTATTCACTGGTCAGACCTACCCCCCCCACCCCAGTTCCCACTCTCCTCACTAACTGAAACATAGGCTCCTGTCCCCATTAGGGCTTCCTTCTCAAGGGACTTGGGATCTCTGAGGGTAACTAGCTGTGTTTTTTTTTCTCCTACATTCATTTCTACTAATGACTTTGAGAATATATTACTATGTTTATTCACCATTTCTGTTTGCTTTTCTAATTCTCCTAGCACAGTGGGTTGTTTCATTTTTATTATTGATTTGAAGCTACAGTTTGTATTTTATGGATGCCATTCTTCATTGGTAAGAGATTTTGAAAATACTTTCTTCCCTCATGTGATCTTTTCTTTCAGTTTGATAGTATTTTTTAGTGGAAAGTCATCTTTAATATAATCCAATGTATTAATATTTTATGCTTTCTTCATGTCATATTTGTAATATAAACATCTCTATTCCAATGTTATAAGAAATTCTTCTATGCTTTCCTTGAAATTAAAGTATTGTCTTTGGTATTTAAACCATACATCCGTCTGAAATTTATTTTTGTGTCTAGTGTGATCTTGAGATTCAATTACACGTGTTTCCATATAGACTCTACCAAGCATGGTCTATTAAGTAGCCCCTCAACCACATGAAAAGCCTCACACATGTGGTTGTCTTATGGTTTTCTGTGTCATTCTATTGTTTCATTTTATTATGTCAAGCACAGTTATAGTCACCAGATAAAATTAAAGTGAACACACAGATAATCCTTTTTACATTACCTTAATAAAAGCAAAATACTATATAACACATATGCAGAGAATGATCTCTGTTTCATGTTTCAAATACTAGCTCATCTTTTAGAGAAACACCTGGAAACATTCCCACCCTCCCCACCACCAATGCACCAAGTAAAAACTATCACTTTAAATACAGACAATAGTGTTCTAAGTAATCACCAGTTCACAGAACCAGCAAAAGAGAATAAAATCTTACATATTACCATTATTATCTCCCTATCATTACCAAGTAAAATTTGCTCACAACAGGAATAGTTTACAATTATGAAATCCATAATTCTCTTCTATCACATTTGAACATCTATAAAGTCTATAAGTAAAAAAAAATAAAACCAATAGCAGTTTTTGTCCATTTTTAGTTAAGTTTTATTAGCAAATCAGGAATTTAAAAATCATTTCTTTGTGATAAAGAAAAGTCCATTTAAAACCAAGAGCTAACATTGCACAAAGAGAAGTTAAGCAGAGGCATCCCAATTAAAGTACCAACATCCAATTTCTGTTATCTCCATTGTAATGTAATAATGTTCTGAAGCCCTAACAAGTGGAATTGCAGATCACTACCAAAAAAACATTAATAGGTGAGATTACTGCTAAGAATAAAACCAAATTCTCATTATTTGTAGATGATACTATTAATCCAGATGAAAATACAAACACAAGGGTGACTCAACTGAAGAACCATATGAAAAATGGAGTTTCAATAATTTTATAGGACTTATAAAGAAATACAAAATAGCTACAGTATCTCCATATTCCCATAACATGTAGGAAGGGACACATTTAAGATATTTGGGGATAATACTGACCTCCCATATGCTGGACCTATTTGTATAACTGAACAAAACTGTTCAATTATATATGTTTCCATATAGGCTCTATCAAGCATGGTCTATTAACATGGAATAATGAAGAAGAAGAAGAAGAAGAAGAAGAAGAAGAAGAAGAAGAAGAAGAAGAAGAAGAAGAGGAGGAGGAGGAGGAGGAGGAGGAGGAGGAGGAGGAGGAGGAGGAGGGAGAAGAAGGAGAGGAGGAGGAGGAGGAGGGGGGAGGAGGGTGTGGAGGGGGAGAAGTGGGAGGAGGGGGAGGAGGAGGAAGAGTGATAATCCCTTATCACTTAGTACCAAATTAGAGGACAATTTTGAGTTAAATTTTAGTACGTTAGTACCAGAGGTACCAAAAATACCTTGATTTAATAATTGAATTAAAATGACAATCCTACAATCCCATAATCAATCTCAGCACTTAATGAAAATATTACAGATATTATCTTTTAAAGCTAATGAATAAAAAGGCGTGCTCATAATCAGCTCTATTATCAACACTGTTCATCAGATTTTAGCCAAAATAAACTACAAAGGAAGGAAGGAGGGGAGAGAAAAAGGACAGAAAAGAGGGAAGAACAAAAGAGGAGGGGGAGGAGGAGGAGGAGGAGAAAAAAAGAAGAGAGAGAAAAGAAGACAGGAAAAAATTCAAAAAACATTTTGACCAAAGAAAAAAGTTGGATATATTTGATATGTATAATTTTTAAAGGTCCTATGATTTGGATCTGAAATAGTCCCATCAAAAACTCTCACTTTGAAAGCATGATCCCCAATGCAGCAAGGTTCAAAGGTGGGACCTTTAGGAAATGATTAGGTCTCCAAACCCCAGTTAATGTTTTTACAAAATATTCAATATTCCAAAGTTGTCATTTGGAATGACATTTTAGTAATGATACTTTTTGTATAATCATGCTATTGACGATAATGTATTCATGGTAGTATAAGAAACAAAACATGCAGTGAATCATCAAATTAAAAAAAATATATATATATATATATATATATATATATATATATATATATATTCTGATGCTAACGCCCTAAGAAAATAATGACATGCATGTATGCTATGAATTATTTACACATTTCCTTGAAAAAAGTATGAAGCATTATCACATTTTATAGGCCTATATAAGTTTCTTTCAAAGCTAAATTGTGTCAGCTGTACTAATCTAGTTATCATACAACAAACAGCAGTTAGTAGAAAAAGTTTAAATACCTAAATTCAGTCAGCCTTTGGGATTATTGATAAAATACTATCAAATGAAAGAAGCATTTCAAACAGAAATCACAGGTTGCTTAGAAAATAATAACAATAAAACACTAGAAATCACAATTATGGAGTATGCTCCAAACTGCAACATGAGGCAAATTCAACACCAGCTAATTTCATTAAAGCATAAAGAAAAAAAAAGCTAAATGAAAACAATAGCAATGGAAAATAATAATAAAAATGAATCAATTAAAAAGCAGAATCTTAGACTAGAAATCAAGAAGACATTGGAATCAGGAACTGATTCTTCACACTCACTAATTCAATGTGGATAGCATCCATACTTACCTGATTGAGAAAAAGAAACCATAAATCACAAATGCACAAAATTAAGGTAAGAGCAATCATCTTTCAGATAAATAGGGAATGTTTAAAACGGTAGCTGTCCTTGTCTACAGTCAGGGTTGGGGCCCCTACACTCTGATTTCTAAGAAAACAGAAATAACCAGAAGTGACTCAGGATATAGACAATCCAACAGAATAATGTCAATGATGAAAACTTTTAAAAGTTATCAAGGAAACATTCCTGAAGCTAATCTCAATTCATTTTCTTGATTCTTTTAAAAAATATCACTGAGAAGCTGTGAACGCCAGATGAAGCTCTAGGATACCCAATCCTGGGAAATCCCCACGGGCACAGGACAGACAAACCCTGAGAGCTCTGAATGTTAGCTGGAGGAATGGAGGACAGGAGGAGAGGCCCTGGAGCTTCAGCCAGTGCTGGTTTGGAGCCCACCACACCATCATGTGGCTCTGTGGACTTAGTCAAGTTATTCTGGACATCTGGGCCTTTTCTTTCTTGTCCACACTCTCGCTCCCAGTGCCGCTGGGAAGATCGAGTTAACAGGGAAGCCTTGAGAACAGAACCTGGCACAGAATAACGCCTAGATAAGTACCTTAAGGAAATGAGGGAAAGTTCTCCCTTATGCAGGGTCCTAGGAGGGCTTTTCAGGTAAGATGTCACAGAAAAACACCTGTGATACGATACCAGGTGGTGATCCAAGGTACCTTCCAGCAGAGAGCACTTCCTATGCAGTTGCAAAGGTGAAGAGAGACTGGCACCTGAGGGGAACCACAGGAGGAGCCCAAAGAAGCAGGAGAAGGGGAGTGGTGAGGGCAGGCAGTGGCTTCAGGGTTGTCTCTAATCGGGGTTGGGGCCCCTGCTGTGGAGGGTTCTCAGCAGGATGCTGTCTGGGGTCTGATGGCTGTTGCCAGCAGTACTGGACTGCTTGATGCAGAATATTCCAGAGCAGACCAGGGACAAAGCTGAGAAACCATGTCAGGTCCAGGCAGAGAGAGTGATGGTGCTTAGGCAAGAGTTGTGGTAGCTATTCATTCAGACTTGCCAAGGAAGGCAATTTTCTGGTTATTCGACTTTTCTAAAGTCCCCTAAATATTATCATTTTTCTAATATCCAATTTCTTCAAATCTTAGAATTTTTTGCAAGCTTGGTCTTCCATATTGCCAAAATCCCAAATACCACACCCACATGTGAATGCATGTAAACACACACACACACACACACATATTCATAATTCCTTATCACTTAGTACCAAATTAGAGGACAATTTTGAGTTAAATTTTAGTACATTAGTACCAGATGTACCAAAAATACCATGATTTAATAATTGTATTAAAAATGACAATCCTACAATCCCATAATCAATCTCAGCACTTAATGAAAATATTACAGATATCATCTTTTAAAGCTAATGAATAAAAAGGCATGCTCATAATCAGCTCTATTATCTAACAGTGTTCATCAGATTTTAGCCAAAATAAACTACAAATGAAGGAAGGAGGGGAGAGAAAAAAGGAGGAAAAAAAGGGGGGATGGGGGAAGGGTGCCAGGAGGGAAGGTGGGCAGAAAGGCAAAGAGCAAATCTCAGAGATGATGAAACTAAATTATCCTGCTTTTCACAAAAGGAAAACTATATTTTCTGGAAAACAATTTTCTGAAAGGCTATTATTTGTTGTATATTAGATCCACTAAATTAATAGCTGACCTATGTAGTAGTAATAATTATTTAAAATATATCCCTTTAGGTAAAGGGAAGCTGGTTCCTATCCTAATACAAAAGAAAGCATGTAATCTCATTTTAAAATAAGAATAAGCAAAGTGTAAATATATAAGATCTTCATGAGGAAACTGGCCATCATTAGTGAGCCTATTATATGTTATACATCTAAATTACATATTATATGCCATGTGCTATATGTTTTGTGTTACATTATACCATATATCATAGATTGTGCATTATCTGCCAAAAGGATTGGAGAAAAGAAGAGAACTGGGGCCTGTAAGATCAGACACCGGTGACCAAAAGGAGGCAGATTAAAAGCTGCTGATCAAGGCTTTATTGAGATTCGCTCCCAGGTGAGACCCTCCATTCCAACAAAGCGGGTCGGGGGAATTGCTCCTAGGCTCAGCTGGACTGGAATTTTATTTGGCTTAGGGCAGGAAGGGAGGGCTTGGGACAAGAAAGGGAGGTTTTTAGAGTCCCTTGTCCTCCTGGGGTTGGTGGAGGGATCTTACTGAGATCTTCGTCCTTCTAGGATTGGTCAGGAGACCTCGCTGAGGCACCATCCCTGTTTGTGTGTTGGAACCTGATTGTTTGTACTTTGGTGCACGCGGGTTGCTTGCCTGGTGCTTTATTCCCTTAGGCACCTCAAACCGACCTATCAGGGCCTGTATAATAAACATGTTCTCTGAGACAATCCAGTAAATGTGTCTAAGGTCTGTGAGATTGAAAGCAATTCCTTCTTTTTTTTTTTGCCATGATTTTCCTATATTCAGTATGCATTACTTGTGCAAATTGTCCAATGGTTAGCAATTTTGCATTACTTATCAATAACTTACATATTTCTACATTTTATTCCAGCAATTTTAATTCCACAAATGTATTCTGAAGTAGAAATCAAAGCTGTGTACACTGATTTAGCTTCAAAGACATGCCCTGAAGTGTTGTTTATAATATTGAAGCATTGGAAACAACCTAATGTCTAACCATGGGAGGCTCTTTAAAAGAATTTTGATTCACCCTTGGAATGGAATTGCACATACAAGTCATGCATCATTCAACAACAGGGATATATTCTGAGAAACGCATCTTTGGACAAGTCGTTGTGTGAACATTTGGGGTATGCTTAACAGCTTAGATGGCAGAACCTGTACACAGTGAGGCCATATCTCTCTTACACTCTCTCTCTCTCTCTCACACACACACATACGCACACACACATACACACATACACACAGTATCCTGTTGCTCCTAGAGCTATTCTGAACAAACAACATGTGATTAAATCAAACCCAAGAGAATATGTTGGGATTGAGAGACACAGTAAATAGGAGATCTATATAGCTGCTGCCAATTCAACACAGCATATTGTTTTACAGTAAATGCTTTTTCATGGGAACACACTCCAAAGAAACAATAAAAGTCTAACAGTAGCACATGCACTTGTAGCTTGCCCACTCAATGTGAGACCCATGGAGTGTCTGTGTTCTTGGACTGGCAGCACAGCAGGTGAGATGCCACCAGCATCATCTGAGCAGGTGAAAAATGCATTGTTCTCTGATTGAACCATGGTTACAAAGTCACTGGGTAATGGGGAAGTTTCAGCTCTATTGTAATCATACAGAACCACAGTCCTACGTGTTGTCTGTTATTGATATAAAATAAGTCACCCAGCACATGAGTGTATCTATGGAAATATCACAGCAAACCACTTGGCTTAAAAAATGGTCTTGATACAGTAACCGATAAAATGTGTTCAATTAATTTAGAAAACAGGTTGTATTATATTGGAATTGTTATTGCAGAGCTGTTCTTTAAAAAATGAAAAACATATGTAGCAAAGTACAAAGAAATAAACAAGTTGCAATTGATTCTTTGTGTGTGTGTGTATGTGTGTGTGTTGTGACACAGTTTCTATTAAATCTATAAGAAATAAACTTTTATAATAAAAGAGTATTATATTCAATTTTTGTAATGATTTTTTACCATCTGAAAATAGGTAACATCATAAAATTCCCTGAGGTAGTAAAGTTCTGAGTATGTAGTTTTATACATTGGGTTCTAGTTTTATATTCTCTATTCCTATGACAACAGGTACATAACAAGAACAGGAAGTGGACAGACATGGCTACTAACACAGGATTTGCCCCCATCAGAACCCAGCACACTCTGGGTTGACAAATCAGCCTGCAAACTGGTCAGAAGCATATCAAAGGCATAATTTCCACCTGGGGTCTATGAAACAGGAACTGATATTTTCAAATCAGCATCAAAATGAAATTATAAATTTCCAAATTCCAGGGACTGTGATTGTGAAGGAAACTATGAGATATTCTTCATCTAGAACTTTAAAGGGGTGGATTAAACTCAGGAATCTCAAAACCAGAAAATAAAAATATATATTTAATTCCAAAACACCCTACAAAGTCTTTTACACAGCTATCGTGCATCATGGTACATTCATTTATGGAGCCAATAAATGTTTATTGATCACAGGGTTGAAGTAAGGTATCCTTGATACAAGATTAGGAAATGTGTCTTTAGCCTCAATGAATTTATGATTTGAAGGGAAGCAATAGGCAATGTTTACATAGTATTTTGTTTTCACAAACATATTCATAGACATATCAACAATATGTGCAATGCCCTTCTGCTCATCTGATCTTGTGGAAGTCTCCAAACCACTAAATTCATGGCTCTATTTCAGTCCTCATTTTGCTTGACCCACTGATTACTTCCTACACCCCTTGAAATGCTCTTTCATCTTTCTCCTATGATATTACATCCTTTAGCTTTTCAGGGAGTGACTACTGATTTCCTGGCTCCTTTCCTTTCCCCATCTTCAGAGCTTTATGTTGGACACCATTGCTCCTTTCAATTCTACGCATCCTTGCCCATCTCTATTACCCCCATGTCTGATCCTTCCTAGGTCTACCTCTCCATACTGAACCTCCTCAGTACTGGAAATTAACCTCTTATTTGATAATCCCATTATCTCACAGGCGCCCCAGAGTCTGCATATCCAGGGGTAAAATCATCATCTTCCACCTAAGATCTGCTCCATTTTCAACCTCAACAAACAATACTTTCATTTTGAGTCACTCCTCAGAAACCTGAATGGTTCTTGATTGCCGCAGCCCGGCTGGCTGGGCAAAATAACCAGGGGGTGACGAACAACTTGTGTACGTTGATACAGCAGGAGTAGGAGCTGTTTATTGTAGGACCGGAGCGATATTTATACAGTCCACACAGCTTATCTAATTAGCATAAACTAGATACATCAGGCAACCAATAAGGAATCTCCACACTTAATGGCTCGCTTTTGTTACTTCTCAAACCACTCCCTCTGGCATTTTGCCAGGCACCATCCAGACTTGTTTACAGACTCTAGCATTTTCCAGGCACCATCCTGACTTGTTTACAGACTCTAACATTTCCCCCTTTTGTTTAATTTAAATAAGGACCATAGTGGTTTTTACAGAAACACCATAAATAACCTGCTACAAACAGAAAGGGAGGATACAAAAAGCCACAATACCAAGCCAATTGAAGGCTCCATGCAAGAAGCCCTTGGAAAAATTATACCAGCAATGACACCGTTAGCAAAGATACCGAGTTACAATTTGTTGTAGATTACAGTTTGTCTCAGTCGAGATAAAACAGTGTCTCAATAGATTAACTCACAGTCCAGGTAAATCACAGTCCAGGTAAGTTCTGCAGGCAGCTAGCTTAAATCACAGTCCAGGTAAGTTCTGTAGGCAACTAGCTTGATCTGAAGTCACATCCGGTTCTCAGCTGAAATCTCAGTCTGGTTCTCAGCAGCACTGGAAATTCTTCCACCTTTGTCCTCACCGGCACTGGGATGAAGGCAGGAACTCAGGATGGCTAAAGAAAATCCTGTAGTATTCCAGCAGGCGCTAAGAAAACAACCTTCTGAACAATTTAGTACATTATCTCAAGGTTTTTTACATTTGAAATAAGCCTTAATAGTGCTATTACTCATTAGCTTCCACGTGTGGGAGAACCATTGTAGTTACTTGCCTTGGAAATGATCAAACTTCAGGGACACCATATGCGTCCTCTCCCAGCTGCAGGCAGCCCCAGATGGCCCTGGGGAGTGTCCCGGACTCAAACTGCTACTGGGCACAGGGAGCAAGAGCCTGCGAGACTGTGCCTCCAGGTCAGGTCTAGATTTGGGCTCGGGGCAGTGGAAGAGCCAGCTCCCCGGCCAGGAGGCGGGGAAGGGCCAGTCACCGCCACCTCTTGGAAAATCCTTGCTGCGCTGTGACAGGCTTGCACACTCGGCAGCCGCCTCTCCGCTTCACGCACCCTCCGGTAACGAAAAGTATTCAGTAATAGCCTTTTGCTGCAACTTTTTTCCTGATAATCCTTCTTCTTCTGAACTTTCTTTTTCTTTCTGACTAGAGTTCCTGGGCTCTTATCAACACATGCCCTAACTATTCTTGGTTCCACTGGGGTGCCTTCTTCCCTTAGAAATTTACTTCTCACCCCTTCCATATTCTCATCACAAAGACAATACAATACACTGAGACAAAACAAGACACAAACATACTGTATCAATCTTCTCCATTTTCTCGAAATGGACATTTTTCCTCTCGCCCTATCTGCCTAGGGACGAGCAGATTTGCTCCCGTCCTATCTATGGACGGGCAGCATTTTTCGTCACTTACCCCCGAGTGTCCCTGGGCTCCCCGTAACGGGCCACCATCTGCTGCAGTCCGGCTGCAGCAAAATAACCAGGGGGTGACAAACAACTTGTGTAGATTGATACAGCAGGAGTAGGAGCCCTTTATTGTAGGACAACAGAGGTATTTATACATTCCACACAGCTTATCTAATTAGCATAAACTAGATACATCAGTCAACCAATAAGGAATCTCCACACTTAATGGCTCCCTCGTGTTACTTCACAAACCACTCCCTCTGGCATTTTGCCAGGCACCATCCAGACTTGTTTACAGACCCTAACATTTCTCTGGCAAAATGCCAGGCGCCATCCTGACTTGTTTACAGACTCTAACACTTGATAGCTCCTGCTCCAACTCAATTTGTAGTCATCCTTTGATTCCCATCAAGCCAAACTTCTAAATAACTCTCAAAGATCACTCCCCATCTCCATTGCAGTTGTTTCTACCAGTACCATGATGATCTCCTACTTGGAGTAATGCCACTATTCTTCAATCCATACTCTATACAACATTCAGCACTCAGGACCACAGGCAGTTCACACTGACCCTCCAGCCCCCTAGCTATGAAGACAACCAGAAAAATCTAGGTGTTCAATTAGCAAACTCAGAGGGGTCTATTGAGGACACAATAAAGCTTAGTACTATAATAACCCTTAGCTAAAAAGAAAGAAAGAAAGAAAGAAAGAAAGAAAGAAAGAAAGAAAGAAAGAAAGAAAGGAAAAGATATATATATATATATATATATATATATATATATATATATATATATATACACACACACACACACATACATATCTGGATCCAACCCTCAAGTATTCTTATTTCTTTGATAAGGGGTATAGTCTGTGCATGGGAAATTTTTCACATCTCTTCAGATGATATTAACGTGTGACCAAGTTCTATTGACCTATGATAATGCTGAGTCTTTTAATTCCCACTGACCTGTCCTTTCTACCATCTCTGTTAGCAACCTGTACCTTTCCTTGAAGTTTATGTTTTCTTTTTTTTCTCCTCTGAAGAAAATCCATTAGAAGATAATTTTTTTTCATCCTATTCACCTTGATTTTTTTTTCTGAGAAGTGTATACAGTGTTATAAAAAGGCAATGTTCTCTAAATTTTGGTAGTTTGATAAAAGAAAGCACTTAGAAATGGATTTTTCCAGGCCCTAATTTTGGATTTATCAGCAAAAGAGGAAGAAGTAAAAGGCTTTCATCAGGTGGGAGCATTGCAAACCCAGATCTCCAAATCAGCTTCAGTCAATCTGCAAGGAAAACAAAGGAATGGCTCATGGACAGCAAGCACCAGTATTCATTATCACATTTTAGGCAATGCACACTAGCCTCTCTGTCTGTAATATTTCCATTTCCTTTCAGAACTTTTTAAGGGATAGAAGAGTTTACATTGAATAAAATTCAATTATGTTGAAGCAGCATAATATAAAGCAAGTTTTCCTCATTTATAAATCATAGCACATTGGGGGGAGAAATATTTAAAAAAAAAAAACCTGCGTAAAATACAATTTCTCTGAGCTCTAATGGGAGCCCAAGGTTACATTCCTGGCCCTCCACTAAGATTTTAACAATAGAATTTATTCATGTATGCTCTTGGCTGTTTTCTATACTGCGCTTCCCCGAAGATGAAGAAATATGAAGAAGGTCTTTGAAGACCATCAGGTCATATTAGATGCACTGTCTTGTGCTGCTGATGGATATCTATAAAGTTACAGTAGCAACGAAGGACTCCTACTGGTTTCAGCAGACACACAGAGGAGAATTTGACAGGACCCAGAATTAGTTGGTCATATTCAAATAGTAACCTGAATATCAACGGGTCATGTTAAAATTCACAATAGAACAAATTAATACAATGACAAGGGGCACAGAGCTCAGGGAGTTAGGAACTCACCAACAAATGACAGGAGGGATAAAAGCTAAGCCTGTCAGTAAATACAGAGCAGTGACGCTGCAGGTGGGGTCTGTGACAGGACAGCCTCTCCAGCACAGCAGGTGCCCCACTTTGGGAGTGGGATCTCATGAAGAGCAACCAGTGCTCAGACTCTAGGACACACAAAGCCACTCTGTTGAGATAATAAGTGAGATACATCTATGTTCACACAGCCCGGCTTGAATTGGGAACAGACACCTCTCGAGGTAAGGTAAGTCAATAGCATAGTTTCAAGTCTACTTGAATAAAATTAGTTCTTTTACTGAAAGTGGCACTTACCATTGTTCAGAGAAAAAGATTTACTACCTACTGTTTTCTTCCTTGTGGTCTGGAGGCCTCATCCTAAGCAGAATCTTGGGCCATTTATAGACACGCATAGCACTGACTCAACTGCAGCCCGGACATGCATTTCATTCTGATCTTCTTGAAGAAGCAAACTGCCACTAGACCTGGTTCTTCTAAGCTTCTTCTGAGCTACAGCATGTAGCTCCCAAAGGATGGGTTGAGAAGGATATCTTATCTAGACTCAGCAGCAGAGTGTCCAGTTGTCTAGCAATACCTGCCGTGCTCAAAGGAAGAATAATGGGTTTTCCTTGACTTGCTGTCCTTCAGTATATTCTGTAGACCCTATAATGCCTTTATGGATATTGGGTTTCTGACCTTCTAAGATTATACCATGGATCAATAAGACAGGTATGGATACCCGCTGTGCTTCAGCATTCTAATTATTGAGGATATGATTAACCTTGTTGTCCTAAAAGAAAAGATCATTTCTCTGAAGAAAACCGAAGGAAAAGATGCCTCCAAAGAATGAAGACAAGCTCTCACTCATTCTGGAGAAGTCTCTCTGTGACTAGGTTACCTGCTCCATGGCAACTACTTAGTTTCCACCTGATTAGCTCATCTCTGTTTTGAGTTCTGCTGCGGGAAGTTGAGTATTTTGAGCAGCTGCTGACATTTCTATATCCAGCTGTCCCTCCCTACAACCCAAATCTCTGAGATTTTTTTTTCCTGTATGAATCACGGAACAGATTTGTGACTTAAATTCTAGATAAATACTGTCAATTTACCAACCACAACTTTACCAAGCCAGGCAAATAGTAGACCTCTAAAAACTAAAGGAAGAAGAGGCCATAACATCTTCTTTTTCAGTCTTAGTCCCAAAGGGGCTTGGTCATAGTCAAGTTCGACATCACTGGGAGCCATAACTTAAGTAAGAAGGTGCTCAGAACCCCGCAGGACAGTACTCAGATTCAAGTCCATGCTACCATCCCTGGACTTGCTTGCTGGATCAAACAGATGTTGACATGAATGCTGTGAACTTTCCAAGGCTGAATCTCCTTAATAGAGAGGTGGAGTTGCAGTATTTAGAAACTTTTTATCCCAATATGTTCACACACTTCCTAAAAAGCTATATATAATGAATAGTAAATTATTCTATTTCTTCCCTGCTAAAAAGAAAACAATACCAGATTGAGTTTCCAATTGTCTTGTAAATGCAATAATTATCATACAAGTGACAACACTAATTAGTTTCCTCTGGCATGAAACTCCTTGGGCAAAAGTGTGCTCAGATATCATGCATGAGAGAAATAGTTTAAAATCAAATTTAAAAACGGTCTTTATGTGTATCTGCAGATGGATCCAGCAATATCTACAAAACATAAATCATGGCAAGAAATTATGGTTGAATAACATTGAATTTTATTTTTTTTGTTTTTTTCTGAGAATGTAGTTTAATCAACTAGTCAACATTCACTTGAGATTCCCTTACTTCTACATTTCTTGGGTTATTTTACTTTATTTTCTCATCTAAAATGAGTTGGAAGACTAGTACCTGAGCACTGTTTTAGACACTAACCACTGAACGATAATGACACAACTTTCAATTTTCCTTGTCTCTCTTTTCACATGGACACCACTCTGAAAGCTGTCATTACCTTGATTTCTCATGGCTGTGTGGTTTTTACCTGCCCATTTGAGCTGCCTGACAATAAGAACTTCATATCTGCAGGACCTGGAATTCTTTAATTAAAACATATGGTCCTTAGGCCCACCATGTGTCAGATCCTGTTCTGGGTGCAGGTGATAGAGTGGGGAATAAATTTGCCCTCAAGGGGCTTATATTATAGCACCTGATATACACTGGAGTAATATTATGATGTTCGTGATTGTATTGGTCTGTTTGGGTACCTACCTCCCACTCAAGGTTCCATGGAGGGAAGGTTGGGGAGCACTTGGAATGGTCAGGATGGAGCCAGCTTTGGTGGCAAGGAATTGTAGCCTCATCAAAAGATGGAAGCCACTGCTCACTCCCAGCTGATTGCTAACATAGGAGAGAGGGTCCCAGTATTGCCTACTCCTCTATAAAAATATAATAATAAAAAATAGGAATAGTCAAAATACCCAGGTGTTTATAAACTATTTCCCTCTTAAAGAATTTACAGTTAACTAAGCTCATAAGGAAATGTTGGGCAAGCAAGTCAAACAACACCAAATGGTGTACTTGGTCCAAGGTCTAAAGTACAGAACTTTGGAGTTGATAAAACTGATTTCCAAGTTTCTTTCTACCTCCAATTTTCTATAAAACCTACAGAGCTCATATTACATGTAGGAATTCCTCCACCATGAAGCAGAATTGCTTAAACATTCTGTTGATTAAATTCAGAAAACTGAACTGGATGACTTCTTAATTATCTTTCAGTTTTCAGAACTTACAAGTCAAATAAAAGAAGAAGAAGAAGAAGGAGGAGGAGGAGGAGGAGGAGGAGGAGGAGGAGGAGGAGGAGGAGGAGGAGAAATAATCCCAGTGAATTAGCAATAAACACAAACCACAAAAGGAAAATGGAATTTTAAAAAAGTCTGCTATTGACTCTGATGAAATTTCATTGGAATTCTTGTCCATTTCTAAACAACTTAAAATTCCTATAAAAAATATTTTGACACTCTACTATAATTGAATTAGTAAATGTGGATAAATTATTTGAAACAGAAAAGACAGAAATATGTTCCTTTCAATTCATTCTTGCAATTAGCAAATTATTCTATCAATTAGAAGTATTTTAAAACATTATAATTAGTCTAGACATCTTTCTTACTTGATCTTACTTGATCTTACTGGCATGCAAATCAAACAGATTAGAAGTTTAGACGATAACTTGAGATATTTCTCTTCCTTTCTTACAGGTGATCTTTAAGTCCTTGAGAAGCTTACCAAGATAAAATGCTACACAGGTGGAGTATAAGTTCCATGAGAAATTTCTGTTGAGAAGATGAGAGTCTTGTTCATGGGTGAATTCAAAGATATAACTTGAAAAGACCCCAGAAAAAAAGTGTTTTTCTCATCTATTCCTGGTGGTCTGTTGGCACTTCATCCTTGACCCTTGACCATGGCGATTTTTCAATCTACACACTCACACTGGCCAAGTCATCTACTCCTATGGTTTTAACTGCCATATTAATGTCTCAAAAGCAGGCTCACTTCTAGGCTCTGGATAGTTCCAGCGGCCTGCTAAGACATCGCTGTACAATGGCCCCAACATTCATGTCATCTTTTCCCTCAGAGTGAGTCTTCTGGATTCTCCATCTCTGTTGTTGGAATTGACATATATCCACTCACCTCACAGAGACCAACCCCTTGGAATTCATCCATGATTTCTCATTCGCTTTTATTTCTCGTAGCTGATCAATCACCAACTCTGCGAATTTTATAGATGCAGGCAGCTGCCCTCAATTCCCATGAGAGCCTCCCTAGTTGCAATCATCCTCATCCCTCATCTTAAATACTTCATTAACTTTATAACTAGTCCCCCTACCTCAGGCAGTGTATCTCCTAACACAAGCTACTACTGTTCCTTCCTCTCTGACCACAAACAATAAGCCACCTGACATGAGTAAGCCATGATATTAACATGTTTGTGTCTTTTTACAATGTCAGAATTTATTGAATAACAATAAATTCACAAGCTATACCACTTTTAGAAGTGGTAATTCACCCAGTAATAATGGGTCACCTGATAGTCATAAGCTAGCAAATCACAAGTTCTTTTGTTCCATTCTATTCTTTATTTCTAATAACTATAACATTCAAGTCACACATCATAGTTCACACAGTTATATTTATTTCTCTCTCTCTCTCTATATATATATATAGAAAGACTAAGAAAGGGTTAAAGTAGTTATAGGGTTACAGGATGCTGAGCCAAGAGCACAGGCAGAGAGAGATGTGAATACAGAGTCAGACTCACTACAGGTAGTCACAACAAAGGGCCTGGACAGTGGGCAGTTTCAGGTTCAGAGTGTCAGCTTGATGTGTCATTTTGGAGTGATCTGCATCATCATCACAGGTAGGAATAACCATGCTGTATTGTAGCCTGAAGGACAGGAAATTGGAGGTTTGCCACTGTTATGGTTTGGACATGAGGCATCTCCCAAGGGCTCATGTCTGAGAAAAATGAAAGAATTTTCAGAAGTGAAATGATTCAGTTATGAGAACTGTATCATAATCAATGGATTAATCAACTTTAATGGATTAACAGGGTGGCAACTGTGTGTAGGTAGGGTGTGGCTAAAGGGAACAGCTCACTGGAAGAATAACTTTGGAGTTTCCATATTGTCCCTAGTGAGTCCCCCCTACACCCCCACTCTCTGTCTTTCCTAGCTGTCATGAACTGAGCAGCTTCCCTCTGCCACACCTCTCTGCCATGATGTTCTGCCTCATCTTGGGCCTACAGCTGTGCAGCTGGCTGACCATGGACTGAACCTCTGAAACTGTGAACCAAAATGAAATTTTCTTCCTCTCATTTGTTCTTGTTATGTCTTTTGGTCACAGCAATGCAAAGCTGACTGAAACAGTCACTGTGGCAATTTTCCTGGGAAAAGCTTGTGATGAGTGACTAGGTAAGGGGCCAGGGTGCCACATGTCCAGTCTTGGAGGGATCCTCCTTTTACAGGTCTTAGGTGAGGGGGTTGCATCTGGTGAGGTGGATAAGCTCCTGATTCCTCTGCTCCTGAGATGATTTGGGATTCCCACATGTTCAGGTACTCCTGCTTTGATTTGATAAGTTGACACAAGCAAGTTACTTATCGACTTGTGCCTTATGGTTATGCCGGGCAGATGGTGGTTGTTTATTTGTACAAACAAGGTGTACTGTTGTTCTACCGTGGCACTTATTCTCAAAATGAAATAGCTTATAGCAAACTATGGCAAAACTGCTGTTCTATACATCATGGAGTAACTCAGAAAAGGGCATGGCTTCTTCTCTACACTACCCCCATGGACTGCTGTTTTGTAAATCATGGAGTAACTCAGATCAGGACACAACCTGCTCTCTACACAGCCACACAATTAATTTTGAAATGCAAAGCTGATGAGATGGCAATCTGGATTAAAAGTTTCAAAATATCTTCACCTGGTAAAGGATACAAAAACACTCAAGACTCCAGGTCCCAGCTGCTGTCTGCCTCTTCATCTTTACTTCTCACCACTATTGACCTGGCTGTATCTCAAATTATTCTAGATCCTGCACAGGAACTGCAAATGCACACAGAATGCATTCTACCACTTCAGCTGGTAACCTTCTCTCAGGTGCCTTTCACCACGGAATGTCTCACGGTAACTTTATCATCCTTTAGATGTACATCAGGCCATCTAGTCCAGGATGACTTCTCTGATTCCAAAACATATTAACTTTCTTTAATGATGATTAAAAAAAAACAGCATTATAAGAACTGATCACAAAGCATAAAATATACTCATATTTAGTGAGGAATTTAGTGCTTGTTAGTGAATCTACTGGGTTATGCAACCATCACAATAATCTAATTTTAGAATATTTCTGGCATCCCCAAAGGAAACTCCTTAGCAGAAATTCTCCACTTCCATGCCCAAGCCCATCAACTATTAATCTATTTTTCATCTCTAAAGAATTATCTTTTTTCAAACATTTCATTTTTTTTCTGTCTTTCTTTTAGCATGATGTTCTTGAGGCTCATCCACTATGTGGCACCCATCAGTACTCTGTTCCTTCCCATTGCTGACTACTGTCTCAGTGTATGGACACACCACATTTTGTCTATTCTTTCATTAGTTGATATGTGGTTAGGCTTTTTATACCTTTTGGTTATTGTGAATATGCTGCAAACTGACATTCTAATATAAGTTCTCAAACACATCTCTATGTGGGCATATGTTTTGATTTCTCCTGGGTTGACTCTTGTCTTAAAACACTTAACATTTTAAGAAACTTCCAGATGGTTTTCCAAAGTGGTTTCACCATTTTTTTATGTCCAATAGCAATATATGATTTTAATTATTATATCTATTTCTATTTATATTGTGAGTTGTGTGCTCACAAAAATTATTCAGTGTTCTTCTTTGTAGAAGCTAGACTTCTCACAGTGCCTGGAAGCATAATATGGACTCAACTATATTTACGGAGCCAATTACTAAATGATGATACTCATGGTGCCTAAACAGAACTCACTATTAAAAAAATCTCCATTCTGGACCATAACTTCTCTCACCACTAGCCAAGTTGTTCATACTGTATTATTTGATCAAGCCTGTTAAGGAAAATATTGAAAGTCACTGTCTGATGAGATTTTAAGAAACAGTTATAAAATAGGCATCCTGCTGTCAAGACATTGATTCTGTTATAGCAGGGACCACATATGAATGCAAGAGTTTTAAACTGTATTCCTTTTAGCAGAGATAGTTCAAGAACTGTGCAAATATTTTATTTGAATTTCATTAAAGTGTAATTAAATTACCTAAAAATAATGAAATATTCTTCCCCCTCTAGCATTATATACAGAGGGATAACATACAAAGCTGCAAAATATGCTGCCTCACGTTGTCAGGTTAATTTATTTTATATGACTCTGGGAATAAAGTTCTTTTGTTAACTCTGTGAGTATCTACCATGGTTGTATTTTAGTAGAATCTGAGCTACGACACTGCACAAAAACTCTGACTTCTTACAAAAATAGAAATAATTCTAATCTCTCCAAATTACCTCTTTCAGAAGAATCACCCAAAAATCAAGCTTTTCCTGAATTGCGGGAATTCTGAATAAGGCTTAGTTATCAAGAAAAATCTCTGGTGAGCAAGAGCCCTCCACATAGTAGGCATAATCAGTATTTTTAGAACACTGTACTGGCTTTTGTTTAATATCCAAACTTGCACCAACCTGTGGATAGTTTTAAACATGAATTCATAACTAGATAACAAAAAGTCATAAAAGAAGGAAAATGGGGCACATTGACCACAGTCATTTAAAAATCCAGCAAATAGATGTTTGCCAATCATGGGACAGCATATATTTCACCAACCAAACTTCCAGAAATATATGCAAACATTTGAAATTTTTTAAAACATCTTGAAAGAATGGATGGTAGATGTGTAAGAGGCTACAGTGCTTCCCCTCTTGCGGTCATGACTACGTCCACCAAGAGGTGGAGTCTCTTTCTCAACCCTCGGAACCTGGATTAGTTACATGACTTAGGTTGTCTGATAAATATTAAAAACGTCACACACGCAGAGCCTGGAAAACAGTTGCTCATTGAGGTTTATCCTTTCACTATTTTGAATACCTAGGACCACCATTTAAAGTAAACCAAGCTAGCCTGTTGGACGAGAGATGTGTGGCCCACTTGCTGACAACCTGCCACCAGCCATGTAGGTAAGTGAGGTGTTTTTTACTTCTCCAGGCAGCAACTAGACCTCCAGCTGATCACAGGTACAGGAGTAGCCCAACAAATTCAGTCATATCAACTCAGAAACTTCCCAGTCTGCACACAGGAGGGAGAACTAAAAGGGCCGTTACCGTTAGAGTCTGTGGAGTTCTACATCATGTTTTCATGCGATATATGACTAAAGTCACACAGGTAAATAGAAATGCCTTTGAAGGGTTTTTATCATGTATATGGCTTTTACCCTGGCCGGGGGTTGGGTCTCTTGTTTGTGCTATGAATTGGGGATAAAGCAATCAGAAAATGTCTGAGGAGTGAGTGGAGTTTGGGGATGCCAGTGTGGCTGCCCGTGGTGGAGAGAGCCCTAGAAAGAACCGAAGCACGGGAGAAATCCCCAATCCCACCCAAAAATCACCTTTAAATCACTTGTTGATTTCCATAGGTGAAGAGAAACTCTAAGGATTCCAAGAGGAATCTGGAACTGTTAAATTGAAAAAAATTTAGCAAACTTTTTAGCTCCTGCTGTGTGCTGAGGACAGGGTCTTGGGATCAATCCTGCCAAATTAGAGGAACTTAATAAAATACCTTGGATCTTGATCCAAAAAGCTCAACACTAAGAATAAAAACATGCCCTAGGATCAGGGGCACTTGTGATTCAGTGTAGAAGGAACACAGTCCCACACTCCAGAGCTTGAAACCAAGCTTCCATAATATCAGGAAAATCTGCTAGTAATTGAAGAATCTTGCCAGGGCAAAACTCATAAACTCATTGCTTTTCAGAAAAAGAGAACTTAGAGCCCCTACAAAATATTATACACAATATCTACCATACAATAAAATTATAGACATCTGAAGAAGCAGAACACTGTGATTCAGAGTCCAAGGAAAATGAAATCAATAGAAAAATACACTAGATGAACCACATGTTGAAAGTAGCAGACAAGGACTTTAGTGATTTCAAAAACCATGCATCAAGATTCAATCATCAAATTGAAACCTCCCACTAGTGTGACAGTGGAAAGTAAAATATGAAGGAATTGTTAAACTCAGAAATTCTAGTAACAAGGAATGGGCTGGTAAGGGGTGAAGCAAATTCTAAAGAACACAGCAATAGCAGAGGTAGAAGAGTCATCACCCTGGGGCTGAGTTTGAGAAACCAAAGAGGTTGTCTACAATCCAGGGCTGTGATCCAGGCCTTCTTAGTGAGGCTGGGTCATGGTACACTAACAGTGGAGAAGTACGTTAAAGGCCTTCACCAGCAGGACTTATATGCAGCTCTGGGTTGTGGAGGTAAGCTGTCTGTGGGGTGGTGCCATGTCTCAGACCTCTCTGCATAGCTAGGTGTGGATCTTCTCAGAGAGGTGCCACTGGTGGCTGGCTGCCTCTTGCATGTGCTGCAAGATTCATGCTATCAAAGCCACGTGCATTGTAAGAGCTGTACGTGGCTGATGTCATGCATGCTGTAGTAGCCTGCATGTTGCAGGGTACACCACAGCCAGGTGGAGGAGCTGCCTTCCCCTCCAGTGTCCCTCCCGATGCCTCTACTAGCAAAGCTCAACTTTGTGCCAGTTGGTAAAGAAGAAAAGCTCAGGGTCCCATTCCATTAGTGCAGAATAGGTCCTGAAGAGTGGATTTATGGCTGACAGGTGATAATTTGGCAGCTGGCACATATGATAAATGATCTACAGGAAGAAGTTAATTTTGGGGGTGAAAAGGTGGAGACTTTCAAGAGAGGAGTAATTTAGATGTTGAGGGAAATTGAAATCTCTAAATACCACTGAAATTTTAAAATTTAAAAATAAAATATTTATGGTCCTCCAAAGGTTTAGGGTTCTCATTGCCTAAGTTTTGAGTGCATAAATATAAGCGAACACAAAAATGTAGACTAATAAAACGCTATTTTTGTTCATTTTTATATTTTAAGTTTCAGTAAAAGATTTTGCTCAAATCCTGAAATAAATGTTTACTGACCTTAGTAAAATGTTTATTTATTTACGTAAATAAAATCAGATTTTGGTTACCTTACAAAAACAAGGAATTTATTTATGAAGGAGTGTGTATCATGAGTACACAGCAGAATACTTGCACCTGAGTGATGCTTAATTCTAGTTGCTCAGTTTTTAATTGTTTGCTTAAAACAGTGGCTTATTTGATTGTGTACATTGTTGAAAGAAGTTTCAATTGTTTATTTTTCTATTGCTTTAGTTGATTTTTAACTATTATTTTTTAATTGTTTTTGTAAAATTTAATGAGAAACTGAAGGGTGAGGTTCTGTTTCAGTAAAATTTCTTTAGTTGCTTTTATTTAAAAAGTATAATAAACCATATCCTGATGCATTCACTGCACCCTCCAGTCAAGATTCAGAGTCTAGCAGACACCTCATTCACTAAGGCTCCCTTCCTGACCCTCCCTGTCCACACGGGGGATATGAGACTGTGGAGTTAGTAAAGAACCTTCAGGGATCTCTCAGGTCCTCTGAAAAGGAAAATAGTCGTGTGATGTTACCTGGACGACCAAACGCAATTTCTTAAGAAGACCTGGGAGCCTGGATGCCCAAAGCTTATCCAATGTCTTCCACCAGCATGCATGTCTCACCCAGGAGTACCTTGACACCCAGGGGCATTCGCCCATGGCTGCTAACATACTTGGTTGTCATGATGGGATTATAGTGGCTGACACTGGAGTCTATTGGTAGAGAACAGAGACACTGGTGAACACCCCGCAGTATACACAACAGCCTCCATCTCCCATGGACCCAAGTATCATCCAGCCCAAAACATCAGTAGGGGTGAGGTTAAGAAACCCTTTCCAATTGATGCACACTGTGGTAGAGTACAAATCCCTAATCTCTCGATTAGAAGACATTTGATGGAATCAGTCTACACTGCGTCAGGAAAAGTAGACTGTGACGTGAACATTCGGAAGCTCCATCCTCCCAACACAAAACACAAAAGCCGGTCATTTGGCATTTCTCTGCCTTAAATACCTCTTCATTTTTATCTCTGTTTACATTTGCCTTTGAATTATTCCACAGTGATGGAGAGAGCATATTATCAAATCATTCAGGGGCTCATCTTTTGAGATGAAGTTTGCTTTAGGATAAAATTTCCAAATCCCACAATATATCCTGCTAGAGCTTCGGTTAACACTTTATCCATAGGAAAGTATTCGATTGATAAATATTGGAGTAAGATAATTCTGTGCTGCTTAAGACTGCTCCTAACACTTTATCCAGAAGGAAGAAAAAAAATTGAAAACATAAAACTTACGTGAAAATCCCTACAAATGGCTATGTCTATATGCAAATAAGAATAATGATATCAAGATTCTTATCTGAATAATTAAATATATTTGCCTGAATTATCTAGATATTATAATTACCCATAAAAGTTAATTATCTGTGTGATTATTGCATATGTAAATATTCTAAAATATATTCTGTAGGAATAGAATTATCTGTATAATTATATAATTCCCTATAGAATTCAGAAAAATTCAGGTATGTTTGGGCAAAAGGTGACCCTGTCTGCACAATTCTTCTACTTGTGTAGTAGCAAGCTTGTGTAGTAGCAAGTTCTCGAGCTGTTTTTAGTATGACATTTTAAAATTGCATGTGGTGGAGAGATTCAGGGGGGCTCACATTTACCAAAGCTTGGTTTTCTTTCCAAGTTCATTTCAAGCAGAGGTTGGTCTAAGGAGTGTTCCTACAACTTCACAGTTCACGTGGCCATGTTTATGACCCAGGGAACTCTTCTTCTAATTTCCCGTGGAGATAAAAAGCCCATCTGCAGAGCTGGCCTGCTCCAGGTTGTGGATAAAGTTTGGCTGAACTCAAATCTGAGAGAAGGAAGCAAGGGAGAAAGTGCCTATCATAAATCCCCCCAGAATCTAGACAAGGAGACAGGGCATCCTGGCACTCTGCATCACCATCCTGGTCCAGGGATCTCGGCTGAGTCAGCTTTGCTTTCCCTGCAGTCCTCAGAAGGAGCCTTGAAAAGCCCAAATCAAGTGATGGTAGTCATTTCCTTAGCACCCATCTGAATTCACCAATGTTACAATGTCCTACAGGAAAGGGCCCTGTCAATGTCCTCGATCAGCACACTGTGACATTCATACTCTCTGACACCCTGCATGCAGGCCCTTGAACTTGGTAAGCTCTTCTTTGCCTTGATTTTCCTTATTCTGCATATTCCCTCAGTCCAGCAGGGACTTCCCCCACCCCTTCCCCACCCTGTTTCCCCCAGACCAGCTCCTGCTCCCCTTCAAGTCTCACTTCTTGCTCTCAACTTGAAGATAGCACCCTTTCACTGTCTGTGGGATAGTAGGCCCCAATCTGCCTAAGCTCACTGTCTTAAGGGACTCAGGACACAAAGTGTGCCAGCCCAGTGCAGCCGAGCACTATGCTGTAAGGAGGTGCCACCTCAACAGGCCTTGCCCTTGGGAGAACATGACCTCTAGGGGCAAGGCCCAGCTCTGTCTCATCTCCTCCAGATATCTTTGCTGCCACCAAAGCATAGAGCAGCCATGCTGGAAGGGCTCCAGGTCCTGGTACCTCTGGGTTCTGAGACGACATCACAGAATGTGTGATGGCTCCTGGGTACAGACGCCAGCTGGGCTATTGCCCTGTGCATATAAATAAGATTTAAGTCTTAAGACCAATCATGTGTGGGCTTCTATTGTGCTCTTGCCTTGGGTCCTGCAAGAGTTATGGGAAGTTCTACTCCAATCGTAGATTTTATTCTTTTTAAAAGAAATGGGTTTCCTCAAATGGGACGAAGGAGCACTACTGTCACTAATAGGCTCCCAACTGAGGACTGGGCTGAGAACCAAGCAGCTGGAGTACAAAACTCAAGAGGCATTTACCTTCAAGTACCAACTCCGCCTGACCCTGGGACGCAGTGCCTCCTTAAATTTTATGCCCAATCACGCTGCTTGCCTCACCTTGTCCCCAGTTGTACGACTTAGCCACTGTGCAATCAGAGAAGAGAAAGAACTTTTCTCCCCTTGCAACCAGCTGGCTAGGCTTGATCGGGGCCCACGCTGTTCCCCCACTATGGGGAGAACTCAGGGGCTATCACTGGCCTCCATATCTGGTTACAACTCACCATACAGGGGATCACGTAAAGCGCCCAATAAAGGAAGGAATATTTGCAGGATGAAAAGGAACAAATAGAAGTAGCTCACAGTGGGTAACATCAGGCTGATCACTTGCTGAATATTTATTAAGAACCTATATGTGCCATGAACTGAGGCCACAGGCCATCTGTCCCACATACTGTGGGCTCTCGTGAAACTCCTATAAGAGATGAATATAAGGAGGCTCAACTAGTAGTAAGTATGAAGCACCTGCTTTAACAGGGATATCAACAACCCTAATAAATGATCTTAATATATAACTTAATTTGAGGTGGCCACACACACACACACACACACACACACACACACACATCCCTGAGAGCTAAATTTGAGTGAAAAAAGAAAAAAAGGAGCTGTCAATAAAGGAAGATGGGCCCTGCTCTAATCAACGCTCAATAGGCTGGCACTTCAGAAAGTACTGCCAGCTTACAAGGGCAATAATGAGCTCAGCATTCTGCTAATAAACTGGAAGCAGAGATTAGTTATCTGGCTTTGCTTTTGAGCCAAAACATAACTCCATGGCACATTAATTTGACACCAAGCACAGATTTTCATTAATAATCACTGTAAGGTCCACATTGTAGTAATTCAGCAGTATATTAACCTGAGTTGCCATGCCTCTGGTATGTCATGGACCACATAATTTAGCATGGCACCGGCATTTCTGATGAAGAGGTGGAATCAACGTGAGGGCTACTTGCTGTAAATTAGTTGTATGTCCAAGAAAGTGCCTGAGTTAAAGGTTATTAAATCTGGAATAGCAATGGCCAAATGCATTGTTGCATAGCAACTGCCAGGTACAAATCTACTTTTTTTTTCTCTCTTCATATACTAACTGCAAGCAGAATTTCTGAGACTTTAGCAGGAGCCTGTATTCTTCCTTTTCTAAAACCATAAGGAGGTTTCTCAGCATTTTCAGAACAAGGATGTCTTCTTGGCAGGTATTCAATAACTTGAAAAGTGCCTCATTTAATGAGCTCCATTTCACTCCTCTGGACACTGAGAAGGTTGATTTTCAAACGCCTTTCTAAAGAAACCACAGCTGTGCCCCGGCAGTCACTTGGTGCAGGTTTGTTCCCTGCCTTCATATTTTCCTGCTCATTCCCAAATGGGAAAGGGTAAGGCTTAAATATTTTGGCAACATATGAATTTAAAAAAAAACAAAACTTGAAGCTTCATCTTTGTACAAATGTGTCAGATTTTCCTATTCTTGTAAACTCCACCAGGTTGGTATGACTAAGAAAGGCAGAAGTGCAGAGGGAAGGTTAGCATTGCAAGCTCAAAATCCCCCAGTGGCCAGGATACAATGAAGAATCCCACACAAGGACGCCATATTGGGAACCTAAATGAGAACTGGGGATTGGAGTGCCTGATGGGCCACAAGGACATGAAATATGGCTTGTTCTTCCTTTGTAACCCTCATTGCTGAACATCTTTAACAGAAGTTAGAAAGGCAGATTTTCCATGAAAACTGCTTCCTTTTCAATGTCAGCAACTCATTTAAAGTTTTAAAATTCTGTGGGTTTAAAAATTTCCCTGATCTCTTTGCATGGGTTCTGGAGGGGGAGCTGTTTTTCTGAGTTGCAGACAGAGCCAGGCTGTGATGGTACAGGATGCTTAGATGGGTACTGAGCCAACAGACTGGGTTTCTTTACTGTCTTGTAACTTGGTATCAAAAGTTAAACAGACTTTAGTACAGCAAATAAAAGTCAATTTCTATACAACTAAGTAAAAAAATGCGCTAAGCTCTGAAACTCAAGATTTTGGTAAATTTCAATTCCATTCTTACAGCTTTGGAGGATGAGAGAGTTGGGTGCTGTGTCAGGCAGAATACTGAATTTCCAAAGATGTCCACATTTTCAACTAAAATCTATAAAGATGTTACCTTATGTGGCAAAAGGGACATTGCAGATATAAGTTACAGATCCTGAAAGGGGAAGATACTCCTAGATTATGTGAATGGACCCCATGTAATTATAAGGGTCCTAATAAGAGAAAGGAATGGGGGGGGGAGAGAGAGAGAGAGAGAGAGAGAGAGAGAGAGAGAGAGAGAGAGAGAGAGAGAGAGAGAGAGATGCTATATTGTTGACTTTAAAAGAGGGAAACTTGGCTAAGGAATGTAGGCAGCCTCTCAAAGCTGGACAAAATGAGCCTCCAGAAGGTACATGCTGTTGCCTTGATTTCCATCTTAGCAGACCTATTTGTTGGTCTACTCTCCCACACTGTGAGATACTATGTTTGTGTTTTATAAATCATAGCATGTATGATAATTTGTTATGGTGAAAGTCTGAAACTAATACAGTCTGAATCTTGCTTTTGACACTTATTAGTTGTTTCTGGGTGAAAATAGGATTAAAGCCTCCCTAGTTGTGGTTTCCAGATGGTTTTATTAATATCTTACCCATCTGATCCAACCACAGGATTTAGAAGAAAAACAAATATAAGAAGCTTAGTAGAGAATTCAGAAATAGTTGCTACCTTTGGTAGAGTGATGGTTACTGTATTTTTGACTGACACCACTATTTATACTACATCTGACACCAAAGTTGTGGTTTTTCCAACAACCAGAAATTCTCCAACCAGCTGTCCCACAGTTCAACTCCATTTTGACACTAACTGTCCAGGGTTAGCCTAGGTCAAGGGGTCAGCCCTACAAGACTGGCTTGATTCATAAGACATCCACAGATGGAGGGCCTAGCAAACTACATTTCTTCTTAACCCACTACAAATTCCTGGGTTCCCACAATCCATTTCCTTCCTCCTCCAGTTTGGTAATTCACTAGGACAACTCACAAATCCTAGGAAAAGTCTTCATCTACATAACTGGTTGATGATAAAGAATGGCAACTCAGGAATCAAAGAGCTTCCCAGGGCAGATTTTAATATCCCTGTGAGCCCCTTCGTTCTGACCAAATTTCTGTTTCATCACGGCCGTCTCTGAACTCTCTGAGTAGGACCCTGTTTCTCATAAGCAGGACCAGCTACATAATTTAGAGATTCTAGAACAAACAAACTAACAAAAATGTAGGGTTTTTAATGTATAAAACCAGAAAAAAAAATGTTGTCAAAAGTTCTAACATCAAAAGCTTTTCCTTTAATCCATGGGCTCTCTCTTGACTTGTCATAGTCTTCTTCACTTGCAGTTTGATGTTATTTTAATTAAAAATAAGAAAAAAAAAGAGATTTTAAAAAATTACTCGTGAAAATTTGCCACTCTTTATATTATGCAATGCCAATTGTAGGTGCAAATAGGTCAGCATGGGACTCCTATGCAGGATTTCAAAAATGATGCGATTTGTATTTTGTAGTTTGCACACACGTGTGTGTTTCGCTCTTATCACAGCAGTGGGAGCACTGTGGGACACTCTCTGCCCTGCTTTCATTTACATGCACACCAACCTCCCCCGCCTGTGCTTACTGGTGACTAAGAGCCGGCCCTGCCCAAGGGGAAGGATCTCCTGCTTTCCCTGCAGTTCTGGTTTGGGTGTGAGGTGGCCCCAACAGCTCATGTGTGAGGCAATGCAAGGAGAGTTAGAAGAGAAAAAATCAGTGAATCAATCTCCTGATGGGATTAACTGAGTGTAACCGAAAGCCGGTAGTTTGTGGCTAGTGGAGGTGGGCACTGGGGCTGTACCTTTGGGTTGGATCTATTTTGTATTTGGTGAGTGGTCACTTTCTCTGCTTCCTCATCATCCTGTGGGCTGCTTCCCTCCACCTCTCTCTCCTGCCATGATGATCAGCCTCATCTCAGGCTCCAAGGAACAGAGCTGGCTGCCTATGGATGGAGACCTCTGAAATTGTGAGCTGCCAAATAAACCTTTTCTCCTCTCTGTTGTTCTTGTCAGGTCTTTCAGTCACAGCAGCAAAGCTGGCTAAAAGACCTGTGCTCCTCTTTCTTCTGTGGCATCTTTTCCCACATAAGCGGCTGTCTGGTGAGGAAGAGAGGCTGTGTCAGGGTTCCATGGTCAGTCATGGTTCTTAGATGACCACAGTCTTCCCTCTGAGATCAAAGCAAGTTCTGGTTCAAATAGAAGCCCAAAGCCCGTAGCATCCAATGGCCGTCGCTGTTCCTCTTTAATCATCAAAGACATCCACCACTTCCCTGGAACTTGCTTTGTCTCCTTAAACTTGGACACATTGTACGTCCACCAGGCACATTGTACTCTGTGGTCATGGGCTCTTCAGACACTGGGATTGGTTGTGTTCATTTAAACAAATGAAATTAGCAACTCTCTGTTAATTACTATAGTGTTCTCTCAATCTCCCTCTTTGAGCAAGATTCAGGAATGCTTTTGCTTTTTTGAATTGATATCTAGAAAAAATTTAAGATTCATGAAATTAAAATCAAATGTCCATCTTAAAGTATAATTTCTTCAGATATTCAAATCAAATTAAAATTGAGAGATTTTAGAAGTTATATGGTTCTTGGTCAACTGAGTTACAAGGACAATTTTGATTTTCTGTAATTTTTGAATGGCATGAAGCATAACCCACATGTCATCAGAGTGAGATTATCTGGCCAATTACATCCTTTCCATTAACTTTCTCAGAAAAGTTTTCCAAAAGAGAGAAATACTACAGAAAACAACACACTCACTGGGCCTCTTGGTTCCAACTTTCAATTCAGAATTACTGAGACTGTGCTTGTTGGTAGAAAACCTCTGAATTATTTACCATCTCACATGCTCATTAATGAGAATAAATTCATATGCTAATTAAATATGCAATTGCAAGTTGGACTGTAGCCAGTTTGTGGAAATGCAGGCATCAGCAGGCAGCAGATAATTAACACCGATGAGAACCCATAAACATTTTAAAACATTTGCCTTGATAGGTAAACTATCAAATCACTCTCAGGATCCCGTGCTCTGTCCCATGCCTAAGAACCCCTTCAGATACAGGTCAGTTTATTAGTTAAATAAGAAATTGATATTCACATCACGTTTCATCATCAATCTATAAAATGGAATAAAATATTTATTTTCAAATTTATTGTTACTGTCTCTTTTAACATATTTTCTCTTTCTTTATTGCAGCAAGAACATATACTTGTATAAATATTGCAAAGTAGAAATCAGCAAAAAGAAAATAATAATAATCTTACTATTGCCACTCAAAGATAATTATTTTTAAAAAATTGGTGTGCATCCTTTATAACCTTCATTCCACATACAATTTTCAAAAGTTGCATCATATTTTACATCTTTTATAACCTGCTTTTCTCAACTGAAAATAGAGGGTAAACAGTTCTCATTTCATCGTATATTACTCTATAGACATTTTAATAGCTGCACATTATTACATGCCAAGGATATGCATGCTTTTTAATTCAATTCTTTATGATTAGCTTTTTAGCACATTTTCATAAGTTCCTACTATAAAAAATAATTTAAATATAGGAGACATGCTTATGACCTTAAGGTAGGCAGAGAGATTTTTAAACCCAGTATGAAAAATACTGACCCCAAAGCAAAAGATTATTCATCAAAAGCATTACTTATAGAGAAAGTTTTAAGCTTCAAAGTGAGAATAGAAATTATTTTTACTTATTTCTAAAAAAGAACTTGTGCTCCAAGTATAGAAAGATAAACAAGATATCAATTAAAAAGCAAGAGATAACTAGCAAGATAATCATACAGTCACTCCACAATATATAGAACATATTCTAACATCCAAAAATGCTAAATAATTGTCTTTAGGTGAATGAGAAATTAACATCCAACAGGATTCACAAATTTTTAATAAACTGAATACATACAACATTAGAAATATTCAGGAGTGTTGTTTAGTAAGGCCACAGTGGTAAAACCACTTTGGCATCATCTATTTAAATCAAATATATATGTATACAATGACACAACACATCAACTTCTGGGTATATGCATATAGCAGAAAAAATAAATAAATAAACTACTATGTTTGTGCAATGAAACTCTATACAGAAATGATCTAGAATAATTTGTTCTACATTTAACACCATGGATAAGTCTTGTAAAGCTTATAGAAAGTGCAATTTAATAGATCTTAGTGGTTACCACTCACGATTTTTATCCCTTTTACATTAATTAGAAACCAGGAAAACCCAAGTAATGGTGATTAAAGCCAGTGCAGTGCCTACTTTCATTTGGAGAGTGATGGGCTGGGAGTCTGAGACTGGGAGACTGAGTGGTTCAGTCCTGACCGGGTGGACACAGCTCTGTTCACTCTCTAAAATTTCATGCATCCATGCACATATGGTCTGTGTGCTTCTCAGTGTGTTCTGCTCCAAAGCCTTTTATAAACAAGTAATGCTGTAATTAGCATGCATGTAGGCACACTATTTCATATGGCCTTTATTATTTGGAAGGATGGATTCCTAAAAATGAACATTAGGTATGTTTACAGTCTGTCACCATTTTATTTGCAACTTATTTATGGGCTTTTTATTTCATGACAGAAGGAAGTGAACAGAAATCTTTAAGTATCTATATATTTTGTAAGAGTCAATGTTATATTTTCCTTTTTTGGAGCCCCGAGTTCATATATTGCTATAAAACAGATGCTAAACATGTCTCAGGTATATTTTTCTAAGATAAACAAACAGTTGTCCATTTAAAACTCTAACTCACTTTTTTAAAGTTTCCACATAGTTGACTTTATTATATATGTGTTCTCTTTTTCCACATTTTTTATTTGTGAATCATAGTTGTATATATTGATGGGTTTATTGTTACATATTTGACATGCACACAGTCTAGCAACATAATGTAATCAATATTCTAACTCATTTTCATGGTCATTGAATTATTAGAATGGCCATCCCTGTAACATCTTCATTTATCCTCTGGGCACTGTGCAATGGGGCACTCCTATCATTTCCAATTTGTAAAGAGAAAACTGAGCCAGAAAAGTTAAACTGCAGGCATCTGGCAGAGCCAAGGCTAAAACCTAAGACCCTGTGAACCCCGAAGAGGTCTCAACTCACTGTCTCACTCTCTCATCCAACTGCTAATGCAGACCATCCTTATATACCTCAGGGTCCTTGCCTTGGAGCACTGGGTTTAGACAATTTCCCAGAATAGACTCTTTCTCTGACTGTTTGATATGTTGATTATATTCCAGCTTCCAGACAGTTTTATAGCCCAGGAATATGGAGGGCCTGGAGGCATCCTAGAAATTTGATCATCAAGAAAGACAGAGACCCTTCCTCTGGGTCCCCTTGGGAAGATGGGAGTTTGACTTAGACAAGTGACAGCTGGCCAACCCAGATGGCCCAGTCCTCTGGCCAACTTTCCTTCAGGAGTCCTCTTCCTCTAGCTCACCTCACTACCTGGAGTTTCCTGCCTTTCTTGTGTGAGGTTGAGGTCAATCTCTCTGACCTATTGTAACAGTCAAGAATAAAGTTATCCTTGCCTATTTAACCCATCCATTGTGGTTTTTCTTTGAAACTTTCATTTCAGTGGATGCAGATGTCCTGGTATTTTATGTTCTGTCCCAAGGAAAGTCTTGTTGAACTTTGTGTCAGGGAAGGGATGGGGAGTGGCAAGAAGAAATATAAATGAATTATTAAACTTATTCCAGAGCTTCACCAAAGTAGTAGGGCTAGAGCTGGTTCTCTCCAAGGAAATCCCAGAAGCTAGATCTTTGTTGTCTAAGAATCTGTCATAGAAATTATCAAGATAGAAATAGGAGGTACGGGAATGCAACAAGGGACAAATCTTGAAAATCCAGAAGGTGTGGCACAAAAAGTAAAAGTGGCCTGCGAAAGAGGCCACGTGCCATTGTTAACTGTGCCTTGCCAGGCATTGTTTTCCTTCCCAAGGGAGTCAGGAAGTCCATGAGAAATTCTGGGAAGCTCACCCAGCAACAGGAGCAGGTGAGCACCAGGTGCACCTGGGAAACCAGACCAAGATGGGAAACAGGCTAGGAGATTCTTTAAGAAGCAAGCATTCATCAATTATGACTCAACAATCATAGTGTGCTAAGCAAACAGTAATAACCCAAGCCAGAGAAGAGTCACATTCTTCTCCACTCCTCTCTTCTACACATGCATTTCAGCAAGCCGAAGCTCTTGAGTGCTTTGTGCTGATTAAAGTGGCTGAAGTGTTCTATTGACCCTTTTGTTTCCTCTTGGAGAATAATGTTTTCTTCTCAATACTCATTATTTTTAATTGCTTCATGAAGAGTTCTGAATCCCTTTCTCTGGACTCCTTATTATTCATCTCAAGGCACACAGCAATTTGCTATTTCAAAGGTGTTTTTGGTGTCTACAAATTGAAAGATCATGTCCTCTACCAGGGGATGCTACATGTATAAAGCCCAGCAGGCTGTGGATGGAAGCTCTGGAGGGAGTTTCATGGGGTAACCAAGGCAAACAAATCACCAGCCAGCACTGGAAGAAGGCAGAGGCTCCATTTTCCAGGGACTGCAGGCAAAGCTGATCAAGCATAAGGTAGACAATGTCTTAGGCCAGACCTCTGCAGTTCCAATCACTGTTGATCCACTAACCTTCAAGATGCAGGGAAGGGCACACAGAGATAAGACTGAATGGAAAAATATCAGAATTATAAGGATATTTATCACATGAAGTTTGCAGAATGTTTGGAGCCTATATGAGAGTCACAAGTGATTCAAAGACCAATGGTTCCTCACTAAGGAGAATTTTGGTCCCCAAAGTATATGGAGATACATTTGGTTGACATCATTGTGATGGGTGGGGGCGAATGCTACTGACATTTAGTGGGTAGAGGTCAGTGTGCTACTAACATACCACAATGCACAGAATACTTCCTGTCCCTGTAAAGAATTGTCCAGAATACAGCTTTATAAGTATCAAGACTGAGAAACCCTCATGTAGATTAAGCCAGCACTTAATTCTTTCAAATTTCAAGAAAGTTCATCCTGATTTGCACTCTCAAATTGACAGGATATCTGCAGGAGTTAAAATTTGTAAGATAGCACCAAGTATGTCACACCCATTATCTTTCTTCATGCTTACAAAATGCATGATAGGCACTACTTATTATTTCTGAGGTACAGATACAATAAAGCTAAAATTCAGAGAGATTACTGTTTCCTTGAACACATTGCAAACACATTGGAATGGCCTTACTCCTTTTGCAAAGCCAGTTTCCCACCATTCTGACACAGAAAACAGGGTCAAGAGAAATGGCAGGCATTGTACATGTATTTGTAATGTATATATATATATATATATATATATATATATATATGCATTTGACAAAGTCACTGCATGTAAGACCTCAGTTAAAATAAATAAATATATATATATATATATATATATATATATATATATCCTACACAGCAGTAACAACAAAATATAAAATTTGAAAAGAACATCATTCAAAATAGCAAACAAAAGTATAAATATCTAAGAAAATCTAATAAAAGGGTAAAATTTTCAGGTAAAATTATAAATTTCTATTGACAAATGAGATATAAGGCCTAAGTAGATGAAGAGTTATACCATGTTCATGGACAGGAAGAATCATGAGCATTAGGATGTCAGGTGTCCCCATGTTAATCAAAACTGAATAAAATTTCAATAAAGTTCCCAGCAGAACATTTGCTATAACTTGAAAAACTGATGACAGTATTTATATTGTAATTCAAATTACCAATCTAGAAGAACAAGAAGGTGAAGTGATTTTTCCTGAGTTCAACTATGGAAATTAAGTGAGTCCAATGATGGCCACAGAGAAATAGAAGATCAAAGGGATGGGGAAGAGCCCACAAAGAGATCTATGCATGTTTTGCAATTCAATATCTGTAAATGAGCGGTAATGGTAGTAAATTGTCCTTAGATCATTAGTTATCACTTAGAAAATTAGCAAAAATAGTATAAACAGAAAAATTATCTTTAAATGTCTTAGGAGAAAATACATAAAACTTATGATTTGGGTACAGAGAATAGTTTTTAAAGAAAAATGTAATAAAACAATATTTTCATTAACTTTACAAAGAATTAAAATCTTTAATTCATCAAAAAATATTTTAAAAGTTTAAAGATAGTATATACACTAGAAGAAGATATTTGCTTGCACTACTGAAGGATTATAGAACTAGTATCCAAAAAAAATTTTTAAGAGAGGTTTAAAATGCAACATAAAAAAATTAAAACAACCAAAAAGAAAAATGGACAAAAGCTAAGTATAGGAAATTTAGAGCAGGAAATGTAAATAAATAATGGACACATATAAGATTGAGTCAGCTCATTGCTATTGGAGAAATGCACATAAAATAATGCCCTATACATTGATAAAAATCTTTAAAAGTCTGACTAGCATTCGTTGGCAAGGATGTTCCACAGGAGAGTTTTTATACTCTTCTAGTGGGCCTTTAAATCATCATGACTACTTTGGAGATGGGCTCAGAAATATCTAGTAATACCAGTGTTCACCAACAGCCACTGTCTTCTGCTCTGTTCATACTGGATAAGGAGACATGTTCAAAATGTCCATAGCAACATTTGCTTATGAGGAAAAATAGATAGATATTAAAAGTCCATTAGTGGGAGAATGCATCATAAGTAAGTTGAAAGTACTTGTGCAGTAGAATAGCATACAGAAGTTAAAAGTGAATGAGCCAATTGCCAGTGTGTTCTTTTCCAGACATAAACATACTCTGGCTTAATTTCTTTTAATATTTCTACATGTCAGTGGGTAGATTGAGTCTTTAAATAAAAAACACCAGCAAAATGAAATGACTGAAATCTATATCATCTATATCAATTATATCCATCTATTTATCTGACCATTGACCATACAATTATATCTCCACCCATTCAACCACTTCTATCTATCTATCTATCTATCTATCTATCTAAATGACTCCCTTGACTATGTCAGATTCCTATAGCTGCCCTCTCCACCGGGCTTCAGCCTTCAGACTTCAGAGTGAATTTTAGCATCACTCAATTTCAGCAAAAGCCTGAAGTCATTTTAGCAAGAATCCCCCTCCTTCATATCTGACTACCTTCTGACAAAGATTCTTTGCTTGGCCAAACTCTAGCTGGGTTTCTGAAACTTCTACTAGGCTCATCTGTGTACTTTCACATAAAATCCTATTTTAGCAAAATACACCACCAACAAAAACCCTGCTAAGTGAGTTTGCAAGAACCACCCACCCTCCAGCAATACCTTATCAGATTCCTTGTCCTCCACTATATCCCAGGTGATGTCTGATAGGTAGAACATGTACAGATGGTGCCATGTATATATATTTCAAATAGACAAAGCTCTTTTATATACTTCTCAGGAAGCCGACTCATCATTAGCAGAAGTCTCATTGTGAATTAAATTCAAGACCATGGGTAACTCCCATAGGTCAAAGGAGATGGGGAAGTGATTGGTGAACACAAAGTGCTGAGAGCCATGGCTGAGTCTGTATGGCCCCTGGCATTTTGCCAACAGTATTGATTGACAGGCGAGGCATTACTATCCGCCTCTGCTGCTACTTTTGAGTTCTCGCACTATTTTAGAGTTCTTGTGGGGATTTCCAGGGATTCCCCGAGAGTTCCCATTGGTTGGGGAAGTGTAGGAGGAGGGATTTCCGGGAGAGATATTTCCGGCTGGGGGTTCCTGGACGAGCTGCGTGGCGTTCTGGAGGATTCCCCCGGAGCTGTGTGAAGTGTTTTCCTGCAGTTCAAAAATAAAGTTTGTTCCTGCTTCAGTGGCTCGTGATTTGTGCCCAGCCAGACTGCGGCACAAAGCCTACAAATGTATAGGGAATAATTTATCTTATAAGTCATGTAGGTGAATAGAAGTTGTTATTTATACTGTTATTATTTACTGAATACTCCATGAATAACTAACTTCTGAAACTATAATTAATTAGCACTTTCAAAATGTCAACACCACCCTTCTCCTCCTCCGTGCCACATTGAGAAGGTGCAGTTCTTGATGTCTGCTATGAAGTGAGGTTGGAGAGAGCAGCAAGCAAAAGAAAAAGCCATTCCAATTTTCTTTGCTTTTAGAAAAAAAATTGGCTGTTTAGACAATTGACTTTGTTTGATTCTATAGCTTCTTCAGTGGATGTTGACACACGGGGGGATTCCTCGTGCCCTCTTACTCCCAGCCTCCATCTTGTGCTTGCATTAGTCCCTGTCATGAGATTCAGGTGCCCATCTTTTGCTTTCTATAACATGATGTTTAATGGATATTTCCAAGGACAATGGTTCTGCAGAGGTATGCTGAAGCCTAAATCAAAGGAAAAAAAAATGTGCAGGTTTATATACACTTATCAAAACACTCCTGTATTTCAAAGAAAGTGAAATTGTTAATGAAAGCATTTCCATATAAAGTCACAATTAAATAGAAAGCCCTGGGTTGTCCAGTCTGTTCTCACACCACTGTCAATTCTCAAGAGCCCACCCTGTGGGGGAGGCCCTGGTCATGTAGGGCCCTAACCCTCCGTAGGCTCATTGGAAAGAAATATTCTGATTATACAGCAATTCAAGATCTTGAACTACCAGCTAGTTTCTATTTGTTCATGAATTTTAATTTTGATTATTAAAGATGGTTGTATTATGTATTATTTGTTTGGATTTCTAAGTACTCGTTGCTCCTTAAATTGCAAGCTCAGAACGAGCATCTCACTTTCCTCACCCTAATCCTGGCCCTATCTAAGGCTCCCAATTTACTTTCAGAAGAAAGGGTCTCTAAGCAGCAACCAAAAAGTCAAATGCACTTTACTTTGTACTGACCTAATATGCACCTGTCTGAATTATGTTCCTAAGTCTTGGCATTCCTTCTATGAATACTGAAGTCTGCGTCCAGAGGCTAAAGTCACCTTTATTGTCAATGATTCAAGCTAAATTTGCAAAGGGCATATCAAAGCACATAATTGGGTAGATATAAAATTCAAACAATTAAATTCAATTAAATCAGCATTTATAGAATCTCTTTCATGCACAGGACACAAGAGTGAGATCTTCTGGCAGGAGAGAGGTCTTACAAGGTCATAGTGGGGCACTACCACAAACAGTAGGCACTACCACAAATACTTTCTCAAAACACATTGAAGTGGGAAAAATGTTCTTTAAAATTCTGTATTTTACAGCCTGTCTTTCTGACTTTTACCAAGCCTAGCACTTGTCTGAAAATCTTTTTACTCCAAAGATTATATACAACTTTCTTGAAGTAAAAACAAAGAAAAGCAAAACAGAAGAAAAGAGTAGCACAGCAAATATTTATGGAGCCCCAATATGTTCCAGTGGTAGTTCTGGACTCAGGATATAACAGTGGAAAAGAGTGTTCAATTCCTGGTCAAGTGAAGGCTGCAGATAAATTGGTATAAAGTACAATATCATCTAATCAGTGCTTTGGAGGGAGAGGTACCTGGTGCAAGCAATGCCCAGGTTAGGCCCCTCATCTCAGCTTGGGTGGGAGCATCATGAAAAGCTTCCTCCAGGGCCCATCACCAACATCTGGAAAAGCAGTAGAGTTGGTCACTGGAATGAATGCTGGATAGGGCACAGTTCCTTTAGGAACAGGAATTGGCATGGGAAAAAGCTCCATAAAACAATGACATGCATTCCTTCCATTGCTGAGAGCATAGACAATATTTATAGGAAGTCGGGGAAGTCAGGTGGATGATAGAAGCCAGATCCTGACTTTGACACCTTGTGCCATGTTGAGCAGGAAGGTTGGAGTTCACTTGAGGAAATGGGAGACCTCTGAAAGTTTGATAAGCTAAGGTTGGGATTGCAGGTGGAGGAACATTGTTAGCCTTGCTTTTAGGAAATATTTCTCTAAGCAATTTGACAGTTACATTTCCTGAAACCTTGAAAAGGATAAGGATTACTAGTTTTCAAAGTTTTGTGGTATCTTTAGCTAGGAGCTGGGACAGGAGATTGGATATAAATTATTGAACTTCAATGTGTAAAACATTAGATGTGTAAGTAAAAAGCAGAATTAATTTCAATCTGGTTAACATCAAGTTTCCCTGTTCAAAGAACTCAGTAATCACAGGTACCCTTCATTGACATACAGGGAAGGGGTCGAGGAACACGTTTTAGTGGTGTCCCAGTGAGTCTGGCTTAAGACATGTTGGGTTTTACTTACTTGAGAAGGTGAGGATTGAACATGCTGGTCACTATGCTAATCATGGTTGAATCTATGTGGGCAGAAATATAAGTGGGCTAGAAGCTGTCAACATGTAGATGACACTCAAAAAGAGAAGAAAATTATGTGGTGCAATCCTGGGATTTTACAGAATGATGAGACGAAAGCCCAGTACAAAACTCAGAGAAATAACAGCATTTCAGGGATGTGATTTAAAACATGAAGGACAGTGTTGAGAAATTCTAAAAGAGGTCAAGGATCATGAGTTATCCCAATAGCTAAGAAAGGATAGTGTTTCCCAAAAGAGAGAGAGAGAGCTATAGCATGAGAACTAAGGCCACAGGTTGGAGCATCCAACCCTGCATGTTCCAAAGAGAAGACTGACTCTTCGTGACTTCTGTAGGGTAACCTCTGAGCCCTTGGAATATCTGGTCCAATAACAGTCTTTTTGTATATCTGTGAAGTTGAGCCAAACCAAATAGTTTGTGATAACAATATAATTTAAGGGGTACTCCTAATTGGGGGTATCAGGACCTTTGGACTATGCTTATCAGTTTGACTTCTGGTGGTAGGAGATGAGGGACAGGAGAATGAGTAGCTAAGGTCACTTGCATGGGTACTCCTTGCAATACTGTCATATATCATTACTAGGAGAATTAAGTACTGTCTGTGTGTTTCCACAGGAAGAGATGACTGGAAGTTTGTTATCAGTTTCTCTGGGACTCGAAAGGACCTACATTCCTTTTCCTTTGCTGATTTTGATCTATCTTTGTGTATAACAAAACATACCATGAGAATCAGTTTTTCTGGGTTTTTTAAATTCCTTTTAGCAAAATCGTCAAACTTGAGGGTAGTATTGGGAACCCCCAAGACAATACCAAAAGCAAAGGCATGAAAAGAAAAGACATCTGTAGGTAGATATTTCTTAAGAATATAGATTTAAAAAAAATATCCTCAACAAAACACTAGCAAACTGAATACAGCAAAAAACTAAAAAAAAAAAAAAAAAAATCACATGCAGTAACCAAGTGCGATGGTTTCCATCAATGCAAGGTTGGTTTAACATCCAACTATCAATTTTTATAATACACCGTGTTAAGAAAATAAGCAACAGATGTCACATGATCTTTTCCATGCTGCAGAAAGCATAATTGACAAAATCCAACAACTTTCATCAACAAAATACTCATAAAATAAAGTATAAAAAACAGTTAAGTTGAAATAGAGATATTGAAATTTGGGAAGTGGAGAAAGTCGTTAAAAATTGTTATAAATTACTTATTCCAACAAGATTGCAATTGGGAAGAGACAAAATTTGGTTAGACAGGAGAAGAGATGCCTTTATCTGGAGAAAGATACATAATTCAGAAAAGATAATGTTCTTTTTCTTTGTAAGAGAGGCTTGACTATATTTACAAACCAATGGAAAACAAGGCATGGAAAAGGAGAGATTATCCAGTGGAAGGCGAAATGAAGGCAGACCAAAGAAACTCACAGAGAGGATGGGTATGCTCTCTTCACTTTTGAACAAGAGATGAGAGATGCTTCACCTGCCCCTAGAATGACAGGTAGTTTTCACTTTTAAGCTAATTGAATCCATCTGGGTTTCTATTCATTCTGATTATATTCATGATAATTTTTATTTTGTCCTATAAAGAGTCTTCCTTTCTCCAACTCTTCTTTCTTTCACATGATTAATGGATCATTACTGGCTAGCATAAACCTACCTCTGGTAATGGAGTCTTTTTCTACATTTTAAATTTTATTTATTTCTTTATTTTTATGGGTGCATTTGTCGTTACATATTTGTATGTGCACACAATATAACATAATTTGATCAGCTTAGCTTCCCACTCCCTCCCCTTCCCTCCCTCTATCCCTTCCCCTGGTTTTCTTCTATTCTACTTGTCTCCCTTTCATTTTCAGGAGATCCTCTCCCCTGCCACTGTTAACTCTTTTTTCTAACATTTACATATTATAGAAAACATGACCCTTAACCTTCTGAGTTTGGTTTACTTTTCTTACCGTAATGCTCTCAAGTTCTATCCATTTTCCCACAGATGAGATTATTTTATGTTTTTTTTTTTATGTTTGAATAAACCTTATATAATTGTGTGTGTGTGTGTGTGTGTGTAACACAATTTCTTGATCCATTAGTCCACTGACAAACACCAAGGCTGTTTCCATAGTTTGGTTACTGTGAATTGTGCTGCTATCAACATGGTATACATGTATGAATTTACTTCTTTAGGATCAATACCAAGGTGTGGTATAGCTGGGTGTTAGCATTTAGATATACAATGTCCCCCAAAAGCTCATGTGTAAGACAATGCAAGAAAGTTCAGAGGTGAAGTGATTGAGTTATGAGATTGAAAGTGAAGTTCAAAGGTGAAGTGATTGGGTCACTCCCCTGATAGAGATTAACTGGGTGGTAACTATAGGCAGATATACTATGGCTAAAAGAGGTGAGACCCTGAAGGTATGCCTTTGGGGTATATATTTTGTCTTTGTCCAGAGGAGCTCTCTTTCTGATTCCTGGTCTCCAGCTGCTTTTCTCCACCACACATTTTGTCCTGGTGTTCTGCCTCATCTCAGGTCTGGGAGGAATAGTATCAGCCATCAATGGACTGGAGCCTCTGAAACTATGAGAACCCAAATAAACTTTCCCTCCTCTAATTGTTTTTCTCTGGTTCTTTGGTCACAGCAGCAAAAGAGCTGACTAAAACACTGAACCATATGGCAGTCCCATTCCTAGAGGAACTTCCACAATGATTTCTATAGTGGTTATTCTAATTTGACAATCCCACCAACAGTAGAAAGTTTTCCTTTTTGCCCACATCTTCTCCAGAATTTATTACTATTTGTAGTCTTAATGACTGCCATTCTAGCTGGAGTGGAAATTTCAGTGTAATTTTGATGTGCATTTCCCTAACTACTAAAGATGTTGAGCATTATTTTTCCCTATATATTTGCTGGCCATTTGTATATATTCTTTTGACAAGAGTCTGTTTATTTTCCCATTTATGGATTAGGTTGTTTGGTTTGGGATGGTAAGTTTTTTTAATTTTGTTTTGGTTTTACTCTGTATATTCTGGATATTAATCACTGAGGATATTAGTCCTCTATTAGAATAGCCAGTAAAGGTTTTCTCGCATTCTGTAAGTTCTCTCTTTACTCTCTTGTTCGTTGTGTAGAAGATTTTTAATTTGATGCCATTCCACTTAAGATATTTGGATTGGCCACACTTGCCCCCAACTCTTTCTTCCAAGAAAGATCCAATCTATTATCTTTGCCACTGACCTCTTAGAATAAAATCGAGCTTGAGAACTTATGTTGGTCGCTTTTGCTGGAAAACCACTCTCCTTCAGTGAGTTGTGGATCCCTAAATGTTGAAATTGCAGATGAGATAGGCCAAGGTGGCACCCAGCACCTTCCTTGATTTCCTGCTGAGAGAATGATTGGTTCCAAAAAGAAGCCGCAAGAATAGTTGCTCTTTCCTGGATTCCCTGGGCTAATCTAACAGTACTGATCTCTCATGTCAGGACACTCACTGTTACTTGCAAGGAATTTCATTGCTTTGTTGTTTTAGGTCAATCACATTAGTAAGGTTAATAAGTTCCAGGCTGCAGGTTCTGCAATGCTGAATCTACACTAATCATAACTCAAAGTGCCTGAAGCTCAAACAGAGGGCATACACTGCATATATACCCCTCACTCTGGACGTGGCAATAATAATGCTTATGATGAACGGCTGTAATAGTCCTTTACATTTATTTTGGTCTTTGTAAGTTTTCAAAATTTCAAATGTGCTATCTCAGTCAAACTCTCTTCCCTGTAATGCTACATTTCATTTTAGGAGACACGTAGCCAACAAACAGTAAGAAATGACAGTTTCAGAGCCCCAGCTATGCTTAATTCCTGAGTCTGTGTTGGGTAACGATTGGATTTTAGTTCAAAGGTAAATAACTTAGGTGGAGCAGACCCTTACAACATGGTCAATGAATGTGGGGCTTCCTACAGCTGGATGCTAATTAGGTCAGATGCTATAGGATAACCAAGGGCTCCCCTGGCCTCCTCAATGCCAAGCATGCATTTTAGCATTTGAATGCTTTCACATCCCAAAGGCACATGGTGGTTGTCTGAGTAGTCATTTTTTGGAATGACTAAGGATTCTTTATGAGTTCATTGTCTCAGTCCCAAAGGGCTCTGCCTTGTGGCAAGGCAATAGGTCAGCTGTAGTGAGAAGGGCACCTTCCTGGACAGCCTCAAACTATCAGGACAGACTTTCTGCAAGGGTTCACAGCTGCTGCTGGCTTCATATCTGTGGCCTGAAGATCTTCAGAGGGTTTAATTGAAACATGTACTTGCTTGCACATGTGTGTGTGTGTGTATGTACACACACACACACAAACACACACAGTCACACCCTGTAATATTTTATCTTTTTCATCAGACTTTTCGAATGCTTTCGCTTCATTCTCAAGCCTTCAGATGACCTCTCTCACTAATATCTTCTTTCCCTTTGCCATAGCTCCTTCCAGGTTGAATATAACTCAGGGGAGGGAGAAGTTCCTACAAGTAGCCCGATAGGAAACTTCCTAGGCTCTGAGGCCCATACAATCTGCAACAGCCACCCACTCTGCTTTGTAGCCCAGAAGCAGCCAAGACAACACATGAACCCAGAGCGTAGCAGTGTTCCAACTCAGCTGTACTGACAGCGAAATTTGAATCACATGTCCTTTTCATGTGTCAAAGATATTATTCCTGTTTTCCTCCAACTCTGTACAACAGCAAGTCAGTAATTTAAAGTGTTCACAGCTCTTCAAAAATCGGCAGCAGAGCTTGACTTATGGACTCTATTTTTTCCAATCCCTGTTAGGACCACACATTTGGCTCTCTTTTTATAGGCAGAAAAATCAGTGAATTTGAAAGGTACAGGAAGTGAAATTGAAATCCAAACTCCAAACATTTTCTTATCCACATTTTTTTTTCAAATGAAATTTCTGATTGTATGCTCAGGACTCCATAGGCATGTTTCTTTTAAGTTGATGTTTTCAATGGGTATATGTTGATGATCCAAAGGTGATATCTGATCTTCTTCATAAAGGTATTACAAATAAAGAAGAAAGGAAAATCTCACTGTGCTACATTATCCCATGAAAATCCAAATGGTGCTTTTAAAAGTCATCATGGCACAAAAAAGTTTTTACCATATTCTCTTTTATCAAACTAAGTTTACAAGTTCTGGTGCCACCTAAGTCTATGCCACGCTGATAAAAGATAAACAAAGGTGATTTGAGAAAAGTACAGAACACTTCTGAGTGCTAACTAATTCAACTGGCTCTGACCAAACCTTAGGTTTGAAATGAACCCCCACCATGCAGCTGAGATAGGCTGCATGACTATGAAATACATTCGTAATTATCAGATGAGCTCTGGAAAATAGCATTTAGTGACTTTACCACATGGAAAGTTGGAATTGCCACAGATAATTGTCAGAACTGCCTATCTTCATTTTTAATATGGTTTTACATAACAAGTTAATTTAAGGGAAACTGTAGCTCATAAATTGATATTTTTCATTATCATCAGGACAAACCTTACAGCCAAACTGAATCTCTCTATAATCCAACTGACCAATCCAAAATATATTGACAAGGGTAACTGTGGTTGTTTTAAGTAGGTTTACTTATTAGGGAACTGGTTGGCTCAGTTGGTCAGAGTGTACTTTCCATGTTTGGTTTCTTGCTCTTTTTTGAATTTTGGACATAGACGATCTAGGGTGGCCCCTGGGTGAATGTGGCATTCTTCAGTATTCCTCCTCAACTTTCTTTTCAAATGAAGAATAAAAAAGATTTATTTGAAAATAAATAGGACTGAGAAGATTACAGAGACTCACTTATCTGACTTTCCCAGACTACATTAGGAGAGTAGAATGGCTTCATCTGGTCCTCCGTGTGCCTGATCCTTAGTCCCTCATGACCCCTCCCTTACATCACTCACTCCCCTACATTCATATTCGCCTCTCAATTTCTGTACCTATTCTCAGATGGACAATTTTTCTCATATTTAAAGTCTATCTTTTGTTCAGATTTACTCTAACCAAATGATGATGATTTTAAATGCACCCATTTTTATTTCTTATTATAAAAAATTAAGCATATACAAAAATAGAGATAATGGTATAAAGTACCCTATATGCTCATCACTGACCAACAACAGTGAAGAAATCAGGATCATTCCTGTGTTACTCTCTTCCCACTGATTCTTATCACTGCTGCCTTCATTTGAAGCAAATTCTAGGCATTGTACAATCTTACCCATAAATAGTTCCCTATATATCTCTGAGAGTGAAGGACTCTTACTAATTATAAAACCATAATACAATTATCACATCAAGAACTAATAGTAATTCCTTGATACCATAAAATACTCAATTAGTGTTGACATTTTTCTGATTGTCACTTTTGCATATTTACATTTAGTTTATTCTAATCTATATCCAAACAAGACCAACACATCACATTTTGATATATTCTTAATTCTCATTAAATCAAGAATTTTTCCTCCTTTCCCCTCTTGCAATTAATCTTACTCTAACATTGGGTTGTTTGCCACCTTGAGTCACCAACATTCAAACTTTTCTGTATGCTTTTCCACAATTTCATTGAACATATCTCTGTTCAGAGGTTTGATTTGTTTTGGAGAAAGAGACAAAGTTTTTCTAAAACTATGTAGCTACTGTCACACAACTCCATCCAGAGACATCTAGACAGTGGAATATCTCTTTAATATGTTAGTGGCAATTGGTGACCATTGCCCATGTTTATTAGTTTTATGGATTTCTTAAATTCTTTGTTTGTCTTAAATGCTTTCTGTTTGTCTTTCTTCATTTATTAGCTAGATGTGTTTACAGAGAAAAACATTATCAATGATTAGGTTACTTTGAAGTGCTGTTTCAATAAAAACAGGTTAAGAGCTTGGTTTTCCCTTTATTTACCTATTTTTAGAATAATAAATTGCCTCCTTGGTATCCTGAAATAAATCAAAAGATTTTTACATTCTTATTATGAATTCTTGGACTTTTAGCATTTCATTTATTAGTCATATTGATACTCAAGTTATCCCAACCATTGTCTCCTAATTTGGCTCCTAGGTACTTTTTCTTTAAGTATTTTTTTTTTTGCCTAATTTGCTTCTTTTAAAATTTTGTTCTAATGAACTATAATTCACATACCTTGCAGTTCACCCACTTAAGTATACAATTCAATAGGCTTTAGTTTATTAACAGACTTTTGCAGCCACCATCACAAACTAGTTTTGAAACATTTCTGCCACCCCCCAAAAGAAGTTCATGGCAATTATCAGTCTACCCCCATTCAGACTCCACTGACTGCCTTAGGGAACTCTCAATCAACTTGACTTCTCTAAAAGTTTGTTTGTACAAGGTGCTTCATAGAAATCATTCCATACCATCAGTAGCCTTCTGTGACTGGCTCCTTTCACATAGCATAACATTTTCAAAGCTTGTCCATGGTGAGCATGTACAAGCACTTCATTCCTTTTCATTGTGAAATAATATTCCACTATATGGATATAGCACATTTTATTCAGCCATGCATCAACTGATGGAGATTGAGGTTATTTCTGCCCTTTAAGCCATGCTATGGACTTATTCATATGCACTCACTTCACTTGGGTATATACTTAGAAAAGGAATTCCTGAGCACAGTTCATCTATTTTCCAAAGGAACTCTGCCATTTTACATTTATAGCAGCTGTGGAGGAGGGTTCTGATTTCTCAGCATCCTTGCCAACACTTGTGATTGTCAGTCTTCTTGACTATGGTCATCCTAGAAGGTATGAAGTGATATTTCATGGTGAGTTTGAAGATCACATTCTTTGTTCTTATATTTCAGTTAGTGAATAGTTACTGATAAACTCAGATATCTTTGCAAGTTAGAAATATGAGAACTTTCTATTACTTGTTACATGAACAAACTTCTTGGTATTTTTGAACTTACAATAATCATCCTTATTTTAATCTGGATTTTGATTACTTTGCAATCTTGGAAACAATTTTCATACTTTCATATATATGTAGCTATTTAATAAAGCATTAACTATAGCAATTCTTATAATTTAAAAGACACTTATATCAGGTAGTAAAGACACAATATTAAAAAGTTCAATTAGGTCGGAGGTTTTATAGACAATGAATTAATGGCATCAGGGGATGCACAAAACTAATTAATTTGCTTAAGGTAGTTAAACAAGAATATGGTCAAGTCAGGACTACCTTTAAAATGATTAAAGATGCCAATGTGGCAGGGCAGAATGGCTGCACAGCAACATGCCCAGAATGCCGATTGTGAGGATGAAGTCATGGGTTTGCCTTGCATGGACAGGTTTGCAACAGCAAATGGTCAAGTGAGAAAGCAGGTGGACCAGATCTGATTTTCCTCATCTGCACAATGAGAAGTAAAACTATTTTACAATGTGAAACTAACTGGGTTAACACTTGATAAACATTTAAGAGGGCGAAAATCATCATATTCTGTTCCCTGTTATAGCTAAGGCCCTGGTTGGAGACCTGGCTCTGCCTTCCCATGTGTTGTGATCTTGAGCAACTGACTCCTCCCTCCAGAGTGTCAATACCTCTAGCTCAAAGACACTGATGAACTTGATTAAGTACTTATGGAGCAATCGAATAAGATATAAAAGGCTCCCACCCTCAAATCTTGCATTCCAGTAGAAAAAGCACACAAGAACAGTAAAGACACAAAGAGCAAAGACTGTACTACCACACAGTGCATTCAGACAGCCAGATGAGGTCCAGGTTAAAGTAAGGGGATCAGCTCGCAGGGCAGGCAAGGGCGATCACCACAGGGAGGAGCCCTCAACGCCAGGAGATTTGCATTGAGCCACATGAGATAACAGAGCCAGCCATACTGAATCCGGGAAAGGACCAGTTCACCCAGGGGGAAGAGCATCTGTGTCTGGCTGTGAAGAAGAAAATCTGTGTGAGAAACAAGTTTTAGTTTACCTCACTTATTTTTCTGGTTTGTATTTTTTACTTTTTTAAAAAAAATCCTCAGCTTTATTAAAATATCATTGAGAAGAATTACTTATCTTTATGGTATATGTGACCATTTGGTGGATGTATACTTTTTGACATGATTAATCAAGGTAATTATCATAGCCACTGCATCAGATACATACCATTTATTTTCTTATTTGGGTGTGGTAAGGACATTTCACATCTATTATCTTAGCAATTTCCAAGTCTATAATACTTGAAATGATTGGACTCTTTATTACTAACTGCAGTCACTATGCTGCACAGAAGTTCCCCTGTTCATCCTGACTAGCTGCAAATTTATTTTTCCCATTTCAACTTGTGGAAAATGATAGCTCTTTTTCCAATGTTTTTAAGTACAAAGTGAGATAACCTGAGTTAACGTAAGTAACACCCCGTGTGGTGCTTTGGATGTAGTTATCATTATCTTCATATAGCACTTGCGCAAACATAGTATTGGAGAAAGGCCGAGGAACGTGAAATATTTCACAGTGACACCAGACACCAAGATGTGCTGAGGATTAAATCCAAGTCCCAACACACGCAAGGAAAATACTCAACCACTGAGCTGTGAAAACACCTCTTTTTAGTTACACAAATTGCGTGTTTCTTAACCTGGAATCGACTGAAGCTCTGTTACTTTCCAAATTGAGAAACAAACCACTCACTAGATGTTTGCATCTTCTCCCTATCTTGGCCAGAGCTCATAAATCACCGTTGGGCCGGAAGCAGCACCGGCACACCTGCATTTGTTAGAGCACAGGTTGGTAATGTGCTTTTTATTTTGTGAGCCCCACTTATTAACATGCTAGGGGGGATGCTAAATGACGGAAATCTCTTTGTGATTTGTCTTTCCAATCCTGTTCTGATTTAAAGGTTTAATTCCCAACCCTGTCATCATCTACTTTTTAAAGCTTCATGCTTAAACTGGCACAAAGTCAAGAAATGCTTCTAAAAAATGAATAGGTACCAGAGATAATAAAATTAGATGTCAGTGCATTAAACCTTTTTCTCCCCATGGCTGGTCATCACAAAATATCATAAAATCTGTCATAATAAAGGGCAATACCTTATAAATGAGCCGATGAGGCATAAAAGGACGAAGATGATTTATATTCAATCAGCCAACAGGATGGGCAAGTGGTTCCTTTGACAATACCCATGTTTTTCTTGTTTATGGATAGGTGAGCGTAACAGACAGAAAAGGGCTAGAGAGAATCGCTAAACAAGAGGGAATTTGCTGTATGAGGAATTACTCCAATTGTCCCATGAATTGAAAAGAATTCACACTTTGTTGGGATTGAAAAAAAGCCATCATCTGACATGTCTGAAAATCTCCACACATTTCAAAACCCATTTGAAATCATGATATTAAGGACTTCAAATTCTAGAATCAGTTTTGCAATGCCCAATGGAGAGAATGACTTCTTGTTAACACTTTGATTATGATCGGCCTCGTAATGGCAGTAGGAACTATCTACTAAGTGAAGGCCACGTGGCGAGAATCTTAGGAAAGACCTCATATTGTAGCAAAAAGAATCATGACCTCCCACAATCTTACTTTTTTCTCCTGCATTTTCTAATTCAACTACAGCTAGGCAAAGCCACATAACTAGTTCTGATAAATGGCTGGGGTGTGGGTCGCATTCAGATGTAGCAGTGAAAATAAGAAGCTCTCCAGTTGTCCCCTGCACTACTGTGGGCAGGTGAATTTTCTGCTATTAGACCCTCCATTAGCCTGGATCCATGAGTTCCATGGGGCAGAAGCCCTGCCAAGTGCACTAGGCGTGAGACAGAGTGACAAATAAATCATTTTGTCTGAAGCCACTGAGGTTTGGAAGCTAAATTGTTACTGAATTCCAGCCCAGGCTGTCTTGTCTAATAAAATAATATAAGAGCATTCAATTCTTCCAAACAGCCTTGAGAAGCACCATGATGCTCTCTCTTTATAGAGGAGGAGATTGATGCATGGTTAGTAACTTAGGGTCAAACAGCTATTAAGCAGAGCAGCTCAGCAGTGGTGACCGAATCTGAAATTACAGAAGTTCAAGTCTTCACAAAGTGATGTCAACATGATATTCAGTTCTAGACCACCATGGTTCAAATCTGGCTCCATTCCAGAATGAAGTGCTGAGCAGAAAACTTAACCTCTCCATTTCACCTATTTCTCAGCTTCAAAAGGGTCAGAGCACGTGTCTAATAAGGTCTGTTGTAAGCATTAGGGAAGACAATGTGGGTTAAATGCTTAGAGTTGTAGTTGGCATATAAAGTTTATTAATTACTGCTACTGCTGACCTATCAAAGAATCAGAAGCAAATCAATTGACAAGGAAGAACCTTCTTATATACTTCTTATATACAGACCTCTCTTATTGTACAAAGTAGTTTACTGATTTGGTTGTGAAACTGAAGACAGCCTGGATCTCCATTCTTACAGACCACTGGCTTCCCACCTCACCCTTGGTTCCAGCTCTAACGAGGTCAGCACAGGGGAAGAGGACAGGGATGGACATTACTCACACTCTCAAACTGATATGCATAAGCCAGTTCCTTTCTTCTCCCAGAAGGGCTGATAATGGCTTGCTCATTATTGTCAGAAATTTAGCTCTCATGAAATACAGCAAATAAGTAGCAAGCTGCACTCACCAAAGGAAGGATAATGGCTGCTGGGTTGGTGAAAGTGCCCTCTCCTCCACTGTCCCCAATGCAAAATGTCTGACCTCCAGGAATCTGCGCAGGCCACATTAAGATAGTCACACTGAGAGCTCAGCATTACAGATAAACAAACTGACCTTCCTAAAAAGAAAGGGAAAGGGAAAGGCAGGAAGAGAAGGAGGGAAAGGAAAACAGAAGGAAGAAGAGAAAGAAACCAAGTCGGAAGATAAAAGTTAGAATAATACAAATCCCGCTATGGCTCTTCTTCAGTGACAATGGGCCTTCCAGTCTGATGCTGGAGACACATCCCGAGCTGAAGCTGTTGAGTCCCTGTTGTGGGCATCTGAGCACTTGGAAGACATAGGAAACTTAGCAACACCTGTAGTAATACAACTGGTACAAATTAGACAAAAATTTCTATTTCTATACTGTGATGTTTGGGAATTTGTTTGCTTTTATTTATTTACTTTATGTATTGTTTTGTTTTCCTGATATTATTTGCTCAACAGATTGTGAAATATTTACTTACTAATATGGTGCTTTTACCTCTCTCCCCCCAACAAAAAAAATTAGCATACCACCTGTTTCATCACTTTGACAGCCTGTTTCTTCCTATCTAAGAGACGTCCCTGAAGCCTTCAGCACACACTTGCTGCTTAGAGTCCTGTAAACACAGAGACAACAATTTAACACCCAAATGAGCGAAGTTTTGAGCTGAACCCTGTCCTCCCTGTTTTTCTTCTTCCAGCTGCTTTCCCAGCTGTGCACACCACTGGTGGAACTGACATCACTGGGGAAAATGTGATTCCAAAACCAATAAAACTATAGCAACAGCTCCCCTGGAAGGTCTGGTCTAAGGCCTATTTTGATAAGGCATTTGAAAAAACGATGGAAAAGTTTCCCAGGTATCTGCACAAGATCAGAGCCTCAGAAAATGGTCTCATGACAGCTGATCAGTTATTTAACTTTTTCCTCTTCTCCCAAGTTGCTGACAGAGTATGGATGCAAAGAATTCCTTCAGTTAAATAGGCTGATCAATATATTTGCCAATAATTCACAGAAACCTTACTAGATTCCAGGCCTTGAGCTCGTTTCTGTAGATACAAAAGAGAGGTGGGCTGTAATGACATGGATCTTCCATTCTAGAGAGCGAGGAGAGAGAGACTAGAAAAGTACCATCAAGATAGATTAAAAAGTGGTAAATATGGTGGAAAGAAGACAGAGTAATAACAAGTGATAAGGTCATTGGGGAAGGGCTTAGGAAATCTCTGTAAGGAGAAATGTTTGAATGAAAATAATGAAAAGGCCAAGTGAAGGTTTTGCGACTTTGTATCCAGGATGTGCTATCCACCCCCCCCCCCCGTGGGGACCTAGGATAGAATGAATGGCTGCCAGTGATATGGGGGCTCCTACACATATGTTCCTTTGGCCCAAGGAAATCTCATGGATGGGAAAGAAAACACCCCTTCCTCACTCATTGTGACTCTGATGGAAGCCCCTTTACCAACTGCTCCCTGCCCATCTCGGTACCACTACTAGTTCAAAAGTAGCGCAACCAGGTACGACATGACATAAGCTATACATTTCTCAAGTTGACTCCAGTTCTCATACTCTGAAACTATTACCTGGTGCAACATGGCAAGTAGATAGCCAGCCAGATGTCACACTGCAGAACAAGGCAAGAGACAGAAGTTTGCAGCCAGCAGGGTATCAAGTAAATCAGCAGAACCACAGACAGCCAAAGAGTGCCATTGCCAAGTGAAGATCGGGAAGTTTCTGCACAGTGTCAGCATCAATTCCACAGGGGCACCCGGCAGTCAGAAGCCAGCAGCCATGCTGGCTCGTGTTGGCTGGTATATATACATATGATGCCATACATTCAGTTTGGGGAATTTGGGAAAAATAAGGTATCTTTGGTAAATAAATCACTTACACTACCTTCTGAAATTCCTAGTTGCAATACAAGAGAATTTGGTTACCTCCAAACTAATGAATTACTTTGTTCAGTTCTTAAATTACTCCTTGATAGCTACTCATAAATCCTGATTTATGTATGAAGAGAATGAGTGCCAGGTTAAATAGCCCCTTCTGCCAGGGTTGTTGATTTCAAATGACAAAATTCCCTCAAGATGGTTAGGCAGCAAGAAAATGAAAACATATTACTAAGTAACTTACAAACAGAGTTTTTGAAAGACCATGAGGAATAGGCCCTTAGCTGAACATCTAAAATAACCTTCCAGAACAACATAACCTGTTGTGGCCCAAAATCCGCCTCTCCTGCCCCTTAAGGGCCCCGTTGTCTCTGCAGTCTCCCAGACCAGCACAGTTAGGACTGCCTGCCTCATGGAGGCAATGTCCAAAGTCGGCATCACGTGACAGAGAGTGATTGGCAGAGCCTACGAAATGATTGCATACCCTGGCAACAAGGAGAATGTACAGTCTGAGTTGAAAGGCAAGAAGCACACAGTGGGAAAATATCACAACATGAAGTGTTCAAGAACCCTGATGATGTCCACGGCTAACCAGTAACCACCCTGATGGTGAGACCCAGGGATTCCGACACAGCCTGAGAGCAAAGTCACAAAGAGCCCACCCATCAACACTGCAGCAGCCACTCGCACCTGGCTGACAGGTGAGCGGTTACTCCCCTGAGTCACACTACTTTGCTTTTTCTTGACTTTGGTGCTCTCAGGATGACTTCATTGGCCCCCTTTAAACCAGCATGCAAACATTTGTCCCCTAAATGTCCTGCATCCATTGATTCATATATCCAGAAAAGATTCCCTCCTTCCAGAAGGGTGCAGTTTTCTTCCTTTCTTTCTTTCTTTTTTTTCCCCAAAAATACCATAAACATATTGCTGTCACCTCCCTTCTAGATTATTTTCTAATAATCTGAGTGTGTGCTCCAAATGTAAATTGAGATAAATCTTTGAGAATAGAGGATTTATTTTTTAAAAAAAAAAGCTTAGAAATATGTTTTAACATATGCAGTGCCTCCTTATAGGTATTACTGATGATCTACACAGGACTTCAATATTGCTTCTAAATATGGCGTTATTAGTATTAGTAGTAGTGTTAGCAGTAGTATATGAAATTGAATCCAGGGGCACTTTACCACTAAGTCACACATCTAGCCCCTTTTATTTTTTGTTTTGAGACAGCATCTTACTAAATTGCTTAGGACCTTGCTTAGTTGCTGAGGCTGGCCTTGAGCTTGGGTTCCTCCTGCCTCAGCCTTTGGAGTTTCTGGGATTGTAGGTGTGTGCCACCACATCTGACTGAACACGGCTTTAAAACATCAGAGTTGGAAGGAATGTTACTGGTCATGCAGTTCAAGCCCCCACTTCAAGGTCACCCAAGTAGAACTGAGCTCCTGAAAGGTACATCTCAATAGCTACCATCTTCTTATTGAATATCAACATGCAATCCAATTGGGGTAGAGAATGGAAATTTTTTTGTCTGATGTGAATAATAGTTCAGCATGAAAGACTTTATTATTCTGCTTCACTGTCAGGAAACTAAGGCTCAGATCAGTAAAATAACCTTGTCAGTGAAGAATTTCTGAAGCCAAAGTTCAGAAGGTCTTATATCAAATCCAGTGCATTTTCTTTCTCTTTACTCGCTCCAAATGCTTATATCAAAATAGTCTTCCTTTCTTTGTTATAAGGGTGGAAAGCAATATTAAAGTGACTGATAACATGTAATGAGTGTGTACTAAGCTCAAACAAGGAGTTAGTCACCTTATATGCATGATCTCATTAAACCCTGCTAAGTATACATTTTATCATCTTCACATGAAACTTGTGTAAATCGTGATGAAGAGAAAGGCTAAATAACTTGTATTATATTTCACATTTACACCAAACACAATACTTTGGGGGTTTTTGTTGTTGTTTGTTTATTTGTTTTTCCAGTGCTAAGGATCAGACCTGAAGCCTCATGAAAGCACTGCACCAACTCTACTGCAAACACACTACATTTTAGTAGCACAAATTAGGTCTTGGTTAATGTGGAATTAACCTGAAGCTACACTACTTTAAAAGAAAGTTTATTTTTCTCCCTTATTCCTGATCCCTTGATAACGTCAGCTCTTCCTAATAAAAATGCTGCCCAGCCTTCAGGATTGCATTACCCAAGGACTGCATGCCATTTTATCCAGTGAATTATAAAGCTGGATTCCTAGAGTTTCCTAGTGGATGAAATGTTCCTGGATTGTCAGAAGCCACCTTCCTCCTGTGTCCAGGTGATTAAAATGCAGAGGATGCTGAGGACACTCGGTGGCACAGCAAACCCATCAGGATCGCTCCATCTGGACTAGAAGGAGACAGCAAATTGCTTAATTTGTGGAGAGCTGAAGAGGAGGTCTGATACACCTACCACCCCTGTGGAAAGGGGAACATCAATTTGTAACCAAGGTCACCTTCAAATGTAGAACATCTTCCTGCAGAAAGTGTCACACACAGAGACAGCAGCTGAGGTGCATGACAGAGACCAGAGATGAAAGTAGTACATGTCGGTAACAGAAATCCACATGACCTCCAATGCCTCCCCACAAGTCCTTTTTGACAGAGCCATTCCAAATGATGCCTGCATAGATGGAGGACAGCTAGCCGACCCTGGCTGCAGAGTAACTTGTGTGGGCCTCATACTGTGGTTGGATCGACTACTGAGAGGTAAGGAGGGAGGGTGGAAGGTGAATCTGCTGTGAACTCTATGGATAAAACTATAATTGACAATGAACTACTTTTATTAAATCCTCAGAGTGTATCAGGTGCTTTTCATTCATGAATACTTTGAATATTCACAACTGCAGGTTGACATAGGACTTATTATCTTGTGTCAGCTTGCAAGTTAGCATTTAAAATAGACTTTAATTAATTTAAGCCTAAAAACACTTATTAGAATATTACTTGTTAATACAGAGAAACGAAGAAAGAGTTGGATGACCAGATTTCTGGAAAGCTGGCTCATTAGCCAAGAATTTATTAACAGTGTCTTCTGCATCTTTCCTGTGGCTGACATGACCCATCTCAACCCATTTTCCTTCTGTGTCTCTGTGTGGACAGCTCAAGATCCCAGAGGTATGGGTCTCAGTGGCTTAGCTGGAATGAGGCCCACCTTGGGATAAGTATAGCAATTAATATCCTCATCAAGTCCTCTAATAGCCATAACTGGTTATGGCTCCAAAGCAAAGAAATACTTATTCTAGGCCTGAAGAGGTAAGAAAAGTGGAAAATAAGGCTTTACTTGGTCTGAATGTCTGTCTCCCTGAAATCCATATGGTGAAATTTAATCTCTAATGCCATAGCATTAAGTGTTGGGCCTTGGGGAGGTGATAGGTCATGAAGGCCATGCTTTCATGAATGGGACTAATGCCCTTATCAAAAAGAATTGAGGGTGCTTTTCACTCACTCTCCACATGAGGATACAGTGAGAAGGTGCCATCTTTGAAGGATAACAGAAGCTTCCTAGACGTGAAGCCTGCTGGAGCCTCCTCCTTGGGCTTCCCAGCCTTGATATCTATGAACAATGCATCCACTGTTTATAAATTGCCCAGTCTAATGGATTGTGTTACATCAGCCCAAGTGGACTAAGACATGTTCCCTATGCCAAAGTAAGACCTGTCTCAGGTGAGGAAACTGAGAAAGACACTGCTCCACGGGGTCTATGTAACATAGGTGACAGGCAGCAGGGACAGGAATTAAACTTACCCCTGTCAGAGTTCCAAAATAATTGTCCTTAGTCTTCAAGTGGTCAGCCTCGCCCATGATCCTGGCTACATTCACATTATTCCTTTGTTGCATCTTATACCTTTGAAAGATAGGTCTATGTGTGTGTCTGCATTTTGTCCCTTCTGCTCTGCCTACAATGTGATTGACACTCCTCCAAACAAGACTCCAACCCAAAATCAGGGCATATGTTCCTTTTCTTTAAAGTCTTCAGGTGCCAGGCGCAGTGGTGCATGCCTGTAATCCTAGTGGCTTGAAAGGCTGAGGCAGGAGGATCATGAGTTCTAAACCAGCCTCGGCATAAGCAAGGTGTTAAACAACTCAGTGAGACCCTGTGTCTAAATAAAAATACAAAATAGGGCTGGGGATGTGGCTCAATGGTCAAGTGCCCCTGAGTTCAATCTTCAGTACCCATACCCCCCAAAAAGTCACACAGGAGCTATTCTGGTCAATAAAGCATGGTAGATGGATAGATATGTTACTCTGAGGTTAGGTCATATTATGGAGATTCTCTCTCTCTGTCTCTGTCTCTCTGTGTGCATGTGTGAGTGTGTGTGTGTGTGTGTGTGTCCTTTCTCTCATAACGAAGTCACATGCACGAAGGACCCACGATCATGGGGAAGCCACATTTGGGGATTCAGTGGAGTGCAGCATAGACTACCCGAGGCATGGGTGGTGAACCCCAGATGATTCCTCCCCTTGGTCTTGGGCCACTGTAGCTGTTGCCAAGTGGAGTGGAGCTAGGAGTCATGCTTAGTGAGCCCAGGCCAAACCACAGATTCTTCAGCAAAATAAATGTCATCATTCTAAGCCACAAAGGTTCCAGGTACTTCATTACTGATCCAGAGCAGGTGGAACAGGTTTGGAACCTCCAAGTGGGGTATTTCTATAACCAATGGAAACACGTGACCATGGCTTCAGAATGGAGCAGTGGAAGGAAATGGAAATGTCATGAAGGGATTGTTACAAGATGCCAGGTGACCCTGAAGTGGGCTTGGGAGAAAATGAGACATTAAAATGAAATGAAGAGAATGTTATTGGAAGCTAGAGAAGAAGGGATCCTCGTTAGAGAAGGGGGGATCCTTGTTAATGGCAGACAGTTGTGCTACTGTAGAAAATGTACCTAAGGAGCCAATTGTCCTGCCAAGGAGGTTTAAAGGCAGACTGAAGCCTCTGGCTTCTTCACCTCACCAATAGTAAAATGAGAGAGGGCAAAGGCAAGCTAATATAAAGGCCACGGAATATAAAGACTCTGGGAAACTTTGAGTTCACAAATAATGACACTATTTCTCATGCCCCAGCCTCCTTAGATAGAAAAGGATGCCAAACTTATGAAAGGACTTATGAGCAAGTTTGAACCCAAGACAGTGTCAGCAAAATTAGGTCTAAAGGTGAAGCTAAGGCCATAACCACAGAACTCTTTCTATGACCTCGGAAAGATTTAAGAAGATGCCTACAATAGACAGGGACTTTGGAAGCATGGTTTGCAGATGCTCTCCATTAACAGAAGTGCTCCTAGGGATAAGACAATTGTGTCACCCCAGTGGTCTTAGAGGAACCTCAAATTAGAGAAAAACTTGCCTTGATGAAATTCATAGGGAAGGTTTTCTGTTGATGAAATGTCCCTAACACAACTCCAAATAGGCGGAGAAGTTTTTATAGAAAATGTGTTTGCTTAAGCACTATCAGGTAGGAGTTGACAGAGACAGTACAGAAAGAATAGTTAGTTTGGGCCCCTGACAATTGTAGTATTGTAGGCAGGAAACAATATAAGAAAATTACTAATCTATAAGTGCCAGATATTTCCTATCAAAAGGGTCACTTCTGTGAAATCAGAAGCTCAAAAGAGGAATCAAAAGTCATGGAGAATTATTTCTAGGCTATAGGATGGTATGTCCATTAAAGAACTAGCAACATGTCCTAGCTAGATTTCAAAATCCCCATAGATGGCTTCTGTGCACCTCCCAAAGCCCCTGTCTTTGTGAATGGGAAGATCCACAGCTGTTATCCATGCACACCCACAACTCTGCATTCGGCTTGTAGGCAGGAGGGTGGTGAATCCTCTTAGTCCACATGGATAGAGAACTAGAGGAACTGCACTCAAAGAGATGTGAGAAGTCATACGTGATCCACTTTATCCATACCTAAACCCCATTTATGGATAGTATCTTGGACTTTGAACCATAAGGAAAAGGTCTTGGAAGTCGTGGGGGAGATAGTAAGCACATTTTGGGAGCTGCTGTGCTAGAAGGCGGGATGGGGCAGGTTGATGGCTGTATCCCACACCACGTGGTCTTTCTGCATCATGGTTGGTAGTCCTCCCATTCAAAGGTGGGCTGGAGTTTTCCTCTTCTTCAATATGAATAAGGTCTTGGGATGGCAGCGACCAATAGAGTCTGCCTTTGTCTTGGTCTCTCTCTCTCTCTCTCTCTCTCTCTCTCTCACACACACACACACACACACACACTCCTTTGGAACAAAGTCAACTGAAGTTGCGACCAAGAGTCAGTGTCAAACGCTGGATGTGTGAGTGAGCATGCCTTCTGCCAAGTCCAGCTAGAACATCCCCACTTATGCTAAGGAGCAGACACCGTCAGTGCCAATCCCCACTGAAATTGCAGTTTCATGAGAAAAACAAATCTCATTTATTCTGTCACAAAACTAACGTGGAAATTCTGCTCATATTAATGTCACCTCACTTTACCCAAAGTGAGCACTTATCAGAAGCCTAGAAGGAGTTCTGAAATTATTTGAGGGCTCCCAAGACATCATCTTACCAATGCCCTAACATGACTTCCTTGCAAGCCCTAAGTTACCAAAGTCTTAGGTAGACTCAGTTGTTCCTCCCATTCCTGTATATTTTATATACTACTATTACAGCAATGAGCACCTGGTGTCTTCCTTGGTATTTACATTTCTGTTTATTACCACTCAGATAAACTCTTCAAGGATAACAAGGTAATTTCTCATCTGATGCTACCTAGCACAGGCCTAGAATATAATAAGTGCACAAGTAGTACTGTCACAATAAAACCCAGGTGTCCTAGAGCTGTAATCTCTTACCCAGAACAGATGATCTGAGGACCAGGTGCTGGGAAGAATATGTAAGGGTCAGGCAGATCCCAGTTTTTCACTTTAGCAGCTGTGTGACCTCAACAAAGTAACTTAGGTGTAGTAAGCCTCAGTTTACTTTTAAATGGGGTTAGCATAACTATCTACAGCTCACAAATTAAGAATGGCATTAAATAGGTATTTACAACTCTGTGAGAATTATTTGGGCCCTACCAAAAAAAGAAAATAACATCAGCAGTATATCAATGTTCAAGTGAAAGCAGGGATTTCTGTGTCCGACAGATTTCGGGGACTATTTAGAAATGAAATGACCAGATATATACATCTGCCCAGCACAATATCTGACACAAAGTAAAAGAATGTCCTACATATTAATTATTAGCAGCATGATTTTTACACGTGGGAAATACACATAATTATTTATCCAGCTTTTTTTCTTGCCTTCTCCCCATAATAAGTCCTAATTTTTGTGGAGACAGTGTGCCCAAATAAAAAAAAATATTTTGTAGCCTGCTTTCTGTTTATGGTGGCTGTGTAAATTCAATCCTCCCCTGTGCTGAAGCCTCTAGGGATCTTTTGGAAAAGTAAGATAGTCACATATTTTGTTTGTGAAGATCACACATCCACACCAAGTGTGCACTATCAGTCTTACATGCAACCAAGGGTGGCCATTAGATGCAATTCTACCAATTAGAACACATCACACTCCTCCTGGGTATTTGAGAAAAAAAAAATGGCTTTCCTGATATGGGCATTCTTTCTTACAATGTTCAACTTATTTCTACTCAAAGTGTGTCTGCCATGGTTTGCATATAAGGAGTCCCCCAAAAGCTCTGGGGCTAATGCAGGAATGTACAAGGGTGGTCTGATTAGATTATGAGAGCTCTAACTGGATCCAAGGATTAATCCACTGATGCATTAATAATCTGAGCAGACTAACTGGGTGGTAACTGTGCGCAGGTGGGGCAGGACTGAAGGAGGTGGGACACTGGGGGAATGCCCTTAGGAATTCTGTACCTGGCCCTGGCTCTTCACACTGCATTTCTGGTTCCTGGCTGCCCTGAGCTGAGCAGCCTTCCTGTGCTATGCCCTTCCTCCAGGATCTTCTGTCTCACCTCAGGTGAAAAGTGATGGAGTCAACCAACCATGAACTGAGACCTCTGAACCCATGAGCCCAAATTAACTTTCCCTCCTCCAAGTTGTTCTTACAGGTATTTTGGTCACAGCAGTGAAAAGCTGACTAACGGAGTCTCTTTGCTTGGTTTACCCAGGCAATAGACCCTGAGACTAAAACTAGTATGCAAAGAGAGTATTAGGAGTTCTCACAGGATCAAACCTTGTGGAGTAGAAGGAGTAGGAATCAAGACTGGGCACAGGAGGAAAAGAAAATGTAATGTGATCTTAGCAGAACAATTAAACCAATGCCCAGGGTCTTAGAAAGCACAGGACACTGTAGAACTTTTCAGGTAGCACAAAGGAACTGAGCTCCATGCGAAGCAGTTACTGGATATGGGCACTTCAGAAAGCGGGACTTGGAGCTAAGGCAATTCCGTGGGGCTGACACCCAAGAGCATTTGACCCACTGCCTTCCAGAGCTCCACTCCTGAAGGAGGAGCTCATCAGTGCCTCACAACAGCCATGGCAACTGAAGCAAGAGGCTGCGAGTCAGTGGCCATCTGGGGAGACTGAAAACAGAAGGGGGTAAAAGCCATCTGCAAAGCACAGCTGAGCAAGGACAAAGGGACCTGAGACACTGCTGAAGTGGTGGCATCATTTCACCAACCCTGAACGTCTTTCTCTAGGCTCACTCTGTCACAAACACAGCTTACTGTTTGATGAACCCCCTGGGTATATTACACTAATTCCTTGGTGCTACCAGTTTGTCAAGGACACTCATATAATACTCAAAATAAATTTAGAATAATTTCTTGTCCAAGATGCATCCCATATCTTTCCCGTTGCAGGCAATCCTTTGTTTGTTAGGATACTAGTGCACTATAAGTCATATATTTTTACTCCTCTAAGATGTCCTCAAGGATCCCTTACAGTATGAGCCCTCCCTACCCCCCACGGAATGCCACGTCCATTCCCATGGTGGATATTTCCTTTGGCACTTTTCTCCTATGCTGTGTCTCATGTTGTCTGATTATTCCATGTGTATCAGCCAGGTCTTCCTCTGGTTCTCCCTCTGCAAGTGATTTGAGAATGGACTTGACATCACAGATTACATTTGTATCCCCCTCAGTTTAAATATATAGCAATATCAGGTATATAAAAGCGATTGATCAATATTTGCTGGATTAGAGCTGTAAAAAACAAATATATAGTAGGTCTCAAATAATATGATAAACTAATAAGGCACTCTTGTCTCTTAAGAGCAATGGAATCAGAGGACGATGAAATAAGATGGCTTAATTCCCTGGCAGTGAACTTTCATTTAATAAAAACAGTTGTCTTTGAGTTCATTGCTCTTCTTTCCTGAATCATACACCACTCAGCCTGAATATTGTTCCTTGTTTTAAAATGCCCTTTGAGAGCAAGAGGGAATCAAAACCAATGTCTGGATGTGCTCCACAAAGGACAAGTACAGAGTTCTCATCAGGAGTAAATAATGTGCGGCAGCCAATGAGGTGGGAGAACCTTCTCCTCATACATATGCATGGAGTCAGCTGCTCTCTGAGGGTCCAAGGACAAGGACAAGGTCTGTAAAGACCTTCAGACAGAGGAGCCCAGCGCTGCCCTTCTCAGATGCTCCTTCAAAGTCCAGCCAGGAACTCACTGGGCTCCTCTGAGTGCTCAGGTAGTGTCACTAAGGAAGGCACACACCTTGGTGCAGGGGCAGCCCAGGGCCAGGTCCCCCAGGCTTTGGGTCTGAACATGGTCAACTGCAGTGAGCCACTGTTCTTGTCAATCACTCACTTGCCAACGTCATTGCCAGTTTTAACGTAGAAAACATGGTCTGAAGCAAAATGCACAGGCTGAGGATTTATTGAGAGGTATAATTGTAGAAGAACAAAGGGGGAAAAGGGAGAGGAAGAAAAATCCAGGTGGGTTTTTAAGAGCCAAATGTGTCAGATGTAGAAATTAAGGAGAACTATAGATTTTTATAATGTCATAGTTAAATTTTTTTTAATCTTCCTCCTCGGAGAGTTATGATTAGAATATTTAGCAAGTAGTTCCTAGCTTAGAGTTAAGGAAGTCTTTCCTGAGAAATTTGGGTTCTAAAGAAGAAAAAGAGTTGGTGATGGATCTGGGAGGAAAAGAATATATCTGAAAGGTATCACCTTTCTGGATACTGGATTCTGGAGCTCAATACAAAAACTCTGAACTCCTCAGTAAGACATACAGGTGTCATCAGTAGAATGGCTCCCAAAATAAGCAGATGAAGAGGACAATTTTTTTTTTTTACTTGTTGATGCACCTTCACTTTATTTATTAATTTACTTATATGTGGTGCTGAGAAAGAAGAGGACAAATTTCAATGGATAATATTGGTTTGCTGCAGTTGACAATGTCCAAATTTATTCTACTTGGCATAATATATTCAAAGGGCTAAAAGAAAATACCCACCAGCAAGACACTACAAGCAAAACATTCTTATAATATAAATAAAGATATATGCTGTTACTTCCACCTCCTCTACACTGGCTAATGCAAACCAGCCCTCCCAAGGAGAATGAGCTATGCCCAATGAATGACTTGTATCCAGAATATAAACTCTTAATTCAAAAGCTAGGAAACAATACAATTAGAAAATAGGCATAAGATCCCATGGACACATCACCAGAGAGAATAACTACATGGCAAATGAGCACAGGAAGATATTTCCTACATCCCTAGTCATTAGGAACTAAATTAAAGCCAAAATGCAATATGGTCACACACCAACTAGAAAGCCTAAAATTTTAAAAATTATAATAAAATACAATGATAGGTAGTAAGGCTGTGGAAACTTTTAACTTGCTTTTAAATCAATGCCCCTCTTTTTTTTTTCCTCTCCATTCTTCTGATAAAGTAAGCCTGGTGATCCTTTTTGTTTCTGATATTCTGTTGATTAGGATTTCTATATGGTGTTGTTGTTTTTTTTTCAATATGGTAGTTTTTAAATTGTCTTTGCTTCTCTGCTTCTATTTTGTGTCTTATTATTATTACACACATATTTTATTTTATTTTATTATGCAATGTTATAATAGCTTTAATTACCCTTAAAAACATCTGGGTCATCTCAACTAAGTGTCTTTACTTTTATTTTCCTGGTTCTCTGCATGTCTAGTAATTTAGAATTGTATCCTCATATGAGAATACCCCAGACGTCATTATTTTTCTTAAAAGAATATCAGTGTTTTGTTTTAGCTGAGAGTTAGCCAGCTAGGACTCACATGCAAACTCTGTCTCTTAAAAAACAGTTTAAAATTCAGGTAATTTATTTTTGAACTTGTGCATGCGTGTTTCCAAGCAGCCAGAATGCCTACAGAGAATTTGTGGCCTGTCTTGACTGGCTGGAATATTCCTTTCCTGAGGCTCCTGTAACAAAATATCACACACCAATAGCCTTAAACAACAGAAATGTATCATCTCATCATTCAGGACAACTGAGTCCAAGATCAAGGGCTTGGCAGGAGGTTTCCTTCTGAGCTCTGTGAAAGGGAATTTGTTCCCTGTCCCTCTTCTTTTTTTTTTAATTTATTTTTTTTATTGGTTGTTCAAAACATTATAAAGCTATTGACATATCATATTTCATACAATAGATTCAAGTTGGTTATGAACTCCCAATTTTACCCCAAATACAGATTGCAGAATCACATCGGTTACACATCCACATTTTTATATAATGCCCTATTAGTAACTGTTGTATTCTGCTACCTTTACTATTCCCTGTCCCTCTTCTAATTTCTTATGCTTTTCTGAAAATACTGGGGTCTGCTGACTTGACAGTGCATCACTCCTGTCTGCCTTCACCTTCACATGACCTTCTCCTGTGTCTTCACATCATCTTCCCATGAGGTCCAAATTTCCCCTTTTTATACTGACACCAGCCATATTGAAATAGGGTGCATCCTGATGACTTCATTTTAACTTCATTGTCTCCATAGGGATCTTACTTCTATGTATGGGCACTTTCTGAGGTTATGAAGATTGTGATTTCAAGACACATTTTTTAAGTAACTTTATTAAAGCTACTGTGGTTTATTTTTAATCCATTTATTTTATGTGGTGATGCGGTTGGAACCCAAGGCCTTACACATTCTAGATAAGTGCTCTACCACTGACCCACAACCCAGCCCCTCAAGGCACATTTTTGATGGACATAATTCAACCCATAACAGGTAGAAAAAGGGCAAAGAGCCAGGAGAACCAAATCTTGAAGGACTAAATTGGAGAATGCAGCTGGGGAAAGCCTTGCCATTTTCTCTTTCCTTTCTCTGGGATGCAACACAGGAGAAGAACAGTTATCAATGAGAGAGGAAGCAGAAGAAGAGGAATCATGCTCCATCCCTTCTTCTGGATAACTATGCCCTACTCTTTGGCAGGAAGAGGAGGAAGAGGTATAATGATAAAATGTACTACTTTTAGTTTAGGAATCTGCTTTGACCATAAAGAATCAAATTCCTTGATGCAATAATTCATTGCAACCTTAATTTTAATTTTGATTTTGCACTTGGCTTATAATTAGCCTTGCATCTTTAAATGCTTACCAAAACGTATTTAGGACAACATTGCTAGGATTTTTGTTTCTACCCAGTAGCAAGTAATTAACTTTCCAAGTTAATTTCCCCTTTGTTTTTATCCTGACTATAGAGGGACAAAAGTAAATGTAATTCCCTCTGATACTTAAAACAAATTTACTTAGCTGGGTCCTGACAAAGGCTTCATTAAGATCTGTGATTTAAAGATGCCTCAAGCCTCTTGACAAGTGTTAGCTGGATTTACAGCATCCTGTCAGATAATACCAAAACCTAAGTTGCCTAATTATCATTTCAGAGGAAAATCTGAGCTACTCAGATACAATTGATAATTTATATCTTTGAGAGTCATCGATAATTAACATTTTCATAGGTAACTCCCTGTGCATAGTGCTGTGGCTTTGAGATTTATAAGACAGAAAGACAATACGTCCAAATGCCTAGTCTGCAAAGGTTCCTTTTTGGCACCATAACCCTGGAGTCAGAGATGCAGCCATTCCACATGAACAAATAAGAGAAACTTAGGATAAACTCAGAAACTGCAATGTAGCATTCTTAAACAATTATGTCCTGGATTTCCCTGATTCCAGGAAATTTTGATCCTTTTTCTTTATAATGGATAGATTCAGCAGTAAGAGTATAAATATACTCCCTTTTGGACTCTATCTGTACAAAAACACAAAAGAAGTCAAGAGTGTTTGGCTGGAAATACATTTTACATAACAATATATACTAATGAGAAATCTTCCATGTGATGCACACAAGGGGTAACTATTTTTGCTGGATGAATTGACTAAAGGCTTCTATTGTTTGGGTGCTGCATAATCAACACTATAGTTAGGAACTACTTCAAAGGGTCCAAACTGCAATATTCTCACTGTAATTTAGCCCTCTCACCCACCACTGGTGAAAATGGAAAAACAGATGTATTTTCTTCTATATCACATACTTAAATCAATATAACTTTTTGGAGAATATAGTTGAAGATTCAATTTAAAATAGCAAGAAAATATAAAAAAAATTCTTAGGACTAACTGTAACTGGTAATTGCCAGATTGCTCTGAAGAAATCATAAAACTTTACTGCAGGTCATAAAAGAAAACTTGAAGAAATGGAGAAATATATCATAGTCCTGAATATAAAGACTAAATGTTGCGAAAAATGATGATTCTTTCTAAATCAATGTGTGAGCTTAATGTGATCCAATTAAAAACAGAGTGGAATATTCATCTACCTTGAAAAAGTAATTCATAAGTTTATGAGAGTGAATGAGCAAGAATATTCAAAAAATTGTGTAAACCAATGGTACTAAAATCAGGCCAACACATTTATGAGAGAAGTGTATTAATGAAAATAGTGTGGTATATGTAAATATTTAACAAATCACAAAAACTGAGGCTCAGAAACAGACACAAGAATTTAATAATGAATTTAGCATCACATATTAATTGGAAATAAATGCTTATTTGATATACTGCTGAGAAGTTAAACACATTTTGGAGGAAAAGCTCAAATAAAATTCCATGATAATTCTTAGCCAAAATAAAGATAAAATAGATACTTGATATAGGGATATAGTAAATGCAAAAACGAGTGTCTTCAGTGTTTTAAACACTATACCTACCTTAGTCTAATTTTCATAAAAGCAAACCAAAAAAAAAAAAGAAAGAAAAGATTCACCAGGAAACATCAGTATAATTTCTTGTACCCCAAATTAAATATTTTCTAATCCAACATACCATGTAAAATTTGGAAGATAATGAGCACCTTTCTGACTTCTGATGGTCTCTAAGCAATGTCTATCCTTCACACTTTCCCAGTTTCCTCTTGCAAAACCTTAGAAGCCACAGAGAATGAAAACACACAAGCCCAGACTGACAGCAATGAACCACCCGAATCCTGCAGGGTTTTTATACTGGCTTTTTAAATTTGTGAAGCTGAGATGATAGCACTAGCTTTGGCTGACCTGAAACAAGTTTTGTTTTTTGAGAAAGACTGGACTTGCAAGCCAGGACTACAGCGGGTAGCCGCTTGACACCTGTACTGTCTGTCATCTACTCCAAAGCCCAAAGTGGACAGCAAGCCAGACCCCAGGTACTGGCCCTTGGGCCTCCACCAAGCATGCTCTGATGACGCCATCTTCCCGAGAAACACTGGGGATTCAAGAGCTGCTGCTTGCTGTGTGTGCAGAGGAAACTCTGCAGCCGACTACTGAAGGTTGTGTAAGGAGGTCTTCATTATCCTGTGAAAATTGTTATAAGAAAGTCATTCTTCCAAATGAATCCAGGGGTAATGGAAACCAAATTCTCAGTATATGAATAAAAGAAAATTTGATAAGAACTTTATCTTGTGTAATATTATTAAAACATGTTAAGATATTGCATAATAATTATCATAACTGAAAGAGTAGGATGTTTTACTTCACCATTTAATTTTCCAAGAAAAAATATGTGATTATTATAGCTTTAGTTTTTCATTTGACATTTTAGGAAGATCTTATAGTAAGGATCATTTTTTTAATGTTTTATTTTAGTTATAGTTAGACACAATACCTTTATTTTATTTGTTTTTAATGTGGTGTTGAGGATCGAACCCAAGGCCTCGCACGTGCTAGACGAGCACTCTACCGCTAAGCCACAACTCCAGCCCTAAGGATCATTTTTTAAATTAACTTTTTTAATGTTGAGATAATTATCAGGTGACTTACAGTTGTGGATATAATAAATAGATCCTGTGTAACCTTTAGCTCTGGTTCCACCAAAGATGCTCACAACCAGGATACTGGCTTTGTTGACATGCACTTGTGCTGTTCACTTGTTCACAGCTGAACTTGTATCCATTGGATGCGTGTGTGTATTCAGTTCCATACAATCTGAACACATGGGTGAAGGCGTGTGTTCACTACCATGGTCAAGGCAGAGCTGTTCAATGATGCTTGATACCCTTTCTTTAGACTTTGATCACCTTGCCTCCTGTCTGCACACCCATATCTTCTACTTAGTTTCTTGAGAAACTGCTAAATTGTTTGCCAAAGTCACTGGATCACTCTACATTGCCATCAGCAGTTTATGAGTGAGTGACCTGATATCTGTGCTTCTCACCAACATTTGTTTTCATATATATTTGACATTCATAGGAAGATCTTATAGTAAGGATCATTTTAATATGTATATATATAATTTATACTTATATATAAATATATATTTATAAATTATATATATTTATAAATTTATATAATATAATTCATATAAGTAGATATGAATATGTAATTTTAGGCATTCCGATACATGTTATAACATTGGGTACAGTGATTTTTCCCAATTTTATTCTTTTATTTTCAAGTTTGTTTTTATTTTAGGACCTATAACTTTACATAATGCAACTTAGAATAAGATTGTCTACGTCTACAAAAAAAAATCTTGCTGGGATTTTATTAGGAATTACATTAAACCTGTAGAACAAAGGGAAGGAAAGCAACATCTTCACTTTGTGAGGTTTTCTGTTCCATGAGCAGTGGGACTCTTAATTTTGCTAATATAGTCATTAATTTATTAGTTTTCTCAAGTTCAAGTTATTTTCTCAGTCTTTTCATGTGTAAGCATTCTCTTTTAACTGTCTATTGTCTTAATCATTTAAAAACGTTACTGTTTTAAATAACTGATGTAACATGCCAGATTCTAATTTGCTGTTTTTTCCCTATATTTGTTCTATGACACAGTTTTTACTCACTTCATGAAATCCTGAAGCATTTACATGACTTTGAAGTTTATTTTCCAAACAGTTTGATGTAAATGTGTTCTATGGAGGGTGAGATTTCTTTCACAGTTTACTAAAAATTAATAATCTTATAAAATATAGTGATATTGTCACAAAAATCAAATAATTATAAGAGTGTTTAAATGATAAACTTTTGTCATTGGAAGTTGGTGGCAAACGTGTCCTGGACCAGTATGAGCTTGTGAACCAACTTCTGAGAAGCATTGCATGAGAGACCAATTTAATTATCTGATGACTTCAATTTCTACTATTGCAACTTCGACAGTAAGTTGAGTGTTGAATTCTTATATTTCAGAGACTTGTCAGAGTGCTTCAAAGATGTTAAAGAGTCAATGGAATTTGGGGAAAACTGTACCTACAGCCAGCCATGGGGATCTGGACTTGCCTCTGGGAAGGTGCGACCAGTTGCTCTGAAGCAGGTACACAGCCATGATTGAAGAGATCTGGAGGAACCTGGTAACACAGATGGAGGTTGCTTTTCTAGCCGCTTCTCTGGCATCCTGGTATTTGAAATTCCTGATGAGAAAAGAAGGGCAGAGGGCCTGAGTATCGGTGCTGCCCCTCCTCCTGGGTAAGTAAGATGCTCCTCTGCTGATTTGTGGCTTGGAGGCTGCAGCAGGAACCACCTTGCCCAGCGGTTCTTGGAAATTATTATGTGAACTTGCATTTGAAATATTGAATACAGCCAAGGGCCAACAATACCCTTCCCATTGAGCAGCACTGAATCATTTCATTTTCCATTGGTGAGTGAGGAGAAGGAGAAGAGAAAATGGGGGGGGGGGATATCACCCTGATCACTCCAGAGAGAGTCCTTAATACATTAATAAATAAATAAATAAATAAAAGTAAAATTCAAGATTTTCAGAAATCAATTAAGAATGAAAATGCACTTTTTGCTGATAAAAACCGTTTAGGACATGCTAGGCCAATGGCAATGGAAAGCAGAAAGAATTGCTTGTAAAGTTGAAACAGGTCAAATCTCAGTGGTTATCAAGGAAATGAACATGAGTACAATAACATGTTTTTGCCTATCAAATTGTCAGTTTAGTTTTGGAGTAAAATAGAATTCCTCCAATAATACATATCACAGTTGTTTTGATTGTTAAAAGTAAAAATTGAAAAGAATCTCAGTGGATAATTATCTAGTCTATACAAAAAGCCTTGCATATGATTGTTCTTTTGGCCAATAATATTAATTAGGGACTAAGACAATAATCAATCAAGTATACAAATATTCATGTATGGCAATGTTCATATTTATCTTATCTACATTATTGGTAAATTTGAAGAATAAATTTCAAGAATGTTAAAATTTAATGTAGATCTTATCACAGTTGTATCATTAAACATTACATGTTCATTAAATGCTACTTTTTAAATAATATTTTATAAATTGGTATAACATATATAATGCATTCAGAGATGAAATCAGGATTAAAAACTTTGGTCTGGCCTCACCTTTAAAACAAATTTACATGTGAAGGCACTTCATAGTGTCACTTTATATAATGGCCATTTCAGTGCTATTTGCAATAGTGTAAAGTAAAAATAATCTCCATTTTCCATTAAAAGATTGTACTATAGCTTAGCTATAGTAAGTAATTATGTATGCACTCAAAGTCATGTTAAAAGAAAATATAATAACTCGGCAAATTGTTCACAATATGTTAAGTGGCAAGGCAGTAGAATAAATTCTATGTGATAATTCTATTATTAATCTAGCAAAGCAAAATACAAATAAAAATTCATACACAGATACCTATGTATCCATGAACATGTCTGCATTTTACTGCAAAAATAAGTGCATGAAAGACATTGTAAGGAAAAAAATGAACAACAATATTTGCCCTGTGGTTAGATTAATTTTGTGTGCCACTTTTTTCCTATTGTATTCTGTATGTCACTTAAATGTTTGACAATGAGCACATATCAGCTTAATTTCCAAGAGAACAGACTGTTTGTATTATATGTGTGTGCTTAGGGGTTGTGTGTGAGTGTTTATAATTACCTCTGTTGTTCCCACTTTCTGTCTGTTCTCACTCTCTGTTTTTACCTATTGGCTGCAGAAGCTGAATACACACACGTATGCACACACACACACACACAATTTATGTGTGTTCTGCTGAGACTATATCCATGGTAACTTGTCTTCTTGGTTACAAAATTGGTAGATATTTCTTTATGATTGTAAGTCAAATCTTTTACTCTGGGGGGGGTGCATTTTGCATGTTCTTTGAAAGGAAACCTCTTTGTGTTCCAAGAATGCTTTAAATTTTTCAATTATTTCTAAAACATAATTTGGGGAGTACTACTGGGTAGTTAATGACAACATGTACACAGGCAAGCACTGGCCTCTAATTAATTTATTCCATAACGTGACTTGAAACTGGTTGCTAATTTTAACTACATTAACTGCACTTCATGTTGAATTTTCTCTCTGTATTCACAATTTGAGCCAGAAAAAAAAACTTGGTTTGGAGGCATTATAGTTTCATTAATTCAAGAATGAGTGTTCTGCAAGTTACTAAGAATGCAAAACAACCCCATTAGTGAGGGAACATATTCAAAAAGTCCAAAGCAAAGGATGGAGGTGATCAAGGAAGGAGAGGTTTTCTAGGCTTAACAGCCAGTGCAAAAGATTTAAATTCAAGGCCTTCTCTCATAAGGCAGGGATTGAGCACATCTGGGGCTCTAGAAAATTAATGTAAGGTACCATTACCATGCACCAAATTAAATCAGACATAATGGTCTTAAGTTAAGAAATAATGCTCCCCCCCAACAGCTCAGACATGCTAGGTGCTGTTGATAGCACAGATTCCTGAAAAAACCTCCACCCCATCTCCGTTACATTTTAAGTTACTTTAGATTGCTTGAAACCTTTTTTTAACACTGAAAATTCTAAAATTTCCAACTTAAGGAACCAGTCTGAGTCTTCTTTCTTGAAGAATACACCAAAAACTTAGGAATGGGAGTTGGAGAGAAGGTGGGGTGGGGATAAGTTCCTAGTTTTCTCAGCCTCTGTATTCTTGGCATTTTGTTGAGGAGCTATCTGGACATTGTAGGTTATTTTCAACACTCCTCCCTACTAACACTACGTGACAATAGCAGCCTTTAGTTTTAGCAACCAGAAAGTCCTCACATGTTGCCAAGTGTCCCAGCTGAGCAGCAGAGTTAGCCCATCTGTCAGTCCCAAAACACTTTGAGATCTTACTTTCAGTCTCTGAGTGTGCTCAGTGCAGAATGCAGAATAAATAAATTCAGTCTTGGCTTCAAGGAACTGTGTTTCTATACACATGAACAGAGAAACAAAGGTCAAGTGTGTGTAAGTATAGAGGGGTGCACTTCGCCTAAAGAAGGGAAGTTTTCCTGGGGAAAGATGCAAATGATTTGTGGATACAGAAAGGAGAACTTATATCTATCTAGATTAGGAACTTTAAAAAGCCATTTCAAGAAATGTGAAATGATATGGTTTAAAGAAAGGGCAAGATGCATCAAGAGAAGAGAGGGCTCCTTGATGGAGTGGAACAGGATATTTGGGAAGGTGAGGTAGATAGTCACATAGAAATTACAATAAAACATATGGTAAGTGCATAATCAAATAAAGAATGAAAGAACAGTTTGCAGGCATCACTGGACATCTTATGTTTTAAATGTGAATCGTATAATGTAATAGTCCATTGTTTGTTACTTTAAGGAAATACCTGTGGCAGGCTGACTTTCTAAAAAGAAGTGCATTTAGTTATCAGCTCTGAATATTCAAAATCCAAGATTAGTTGGGCTTCCTGGTTTTGCCTCTGGTGAGGGTCTCGTGGTGGGTGGTCTCAAGATGTCAGGAGGGTGTGGAAGTTTGAGATTACATCTCCAAATAAGAATTCCGGAACGATTTAGGGATGGGCTAGTTCTCTGACAACTTGCTTTCATAAGAGTTCAGGGCTCCCCAGGAGCTATCTTAATGCTTTTGAGGGAAGTTCCCCCATTATCTGAAGATTTCCCACTGGGCCTACCACCTCCCTTATTTCCACACCAAATGTCAAACATGGGAAACTTGGTGGGACACAACCAAACCATTTCCAAACCCTAACATGTAATAGCCTGATTCAAGTGAATGGTTTCAAAGATCAGAGAATGAGTCAAGCTATCTCCCTTTACATCCCTGTCTTCTTTGTAGTAAGAAAAAAAATTTAAACCTTTTAGTGTTCACAAGGATCTTCATGAATGGGTAGACCATAGACAAATGAATTTTTATTTAACTGTTCACATTAAACTGACTATATTCTCTTGATCTAGGTTGTGGGAAGAAGAGAAGAGAAAAATGAGAAAAGAAACCCCAATCTTTGCTCAGTGGCTAAGCTGACGAACATAATGCCAAAGCAATTAGAAGATTTGATTCAAATAAGAAAATATCTGAGAAGCTGACTCTGTGTCAGATGGTCTCAAAGAGGCTGTCTGTGATGTACCCTGACCTCTGGGAATATTTAGCTTGATAAGAACACTGAAGGCATAAATAAGTGTGGAAGACAAATTTTAGTTAAAATTAGGTATCGGACACTGTGCTAAGGTCTAGAGAGGTGAGGATGAAGATAACCTTTACTACCTGAGCTTTCAGGCCAGCAACAAAAGTGTTTTCCTAGAGCTGTGCATGGGGTCATCAGGAAAATCTATCAAATTTTCCATGACTGCCTTAGTCTCTGAAAATTCCTATTGCCCATCCATAGTGATTATCTCCACTGTTTCCAGAAAGTTAAAACTTGAGAGTTGCTATCTGGATGAATTTTGTAGTTACTCAGATATCATAGGCACCAAGCAGGCCGTTCACCTTGAGACATGCACAGGGCACCTCAACTCCATTGCTCTCTCTTTAAGTCTAGAGAATACATGGTATTACATTGCTTACCTAGCCTGCCCTGGGTCTCCTGGCTGTTACCCACATTAGATGTGGTCCAGGTCTGACCATTGGATGGGGGTCCCTAAAGGTACAGATATCAAGTGTGGTCATAGTGTGCAAGGGACACCTCATCTAGTCCTGTCCTCTCAGTAACCTTGACTTTCTCCTTAGGCATGGAGGAATGAATGAGAACAAACGTGTCATGTTTTATTGTTGAAGAACTGAGGAAGAGCTTCATCAGAAGAAAGTTGAGGTTATCATATAACAGAATATGATAAATCAAAAGGACAATTAAAAGAAGTGACTTCTACGTCATATCAGAAAATCTGACTTTCAGATCTAGTGGACAGGAAGCTGAGTTGAGAGGGGCCGATGCAGAAAGCAAGATACCCTGGAATGGACTAGAACGGTGGAGGGGTGGGATGGGTGTTGGAGGGGTGGTTCACATGTTCCTGGTAGGTAAGCAGGAAGCTGAATGAAGACTCAGGTAGAACATGAAGCAGCAGGCTTGTAGAGGCTGATGTGGTGAAGGACAATCATCCTCTCCCAGTAGCAAATCTAGAGAAACAGTTCTTGGAAGTGTTGATCCAAATCAATGTTATTGATGACTCTTAATTTACTCAGTGGAACTGTGCAGGCTATTTTGTAAGGCTCCAAGCTACCTCAAAGATTATTTGATCGATGATTGGTGATAACCTGAGACAAGAAGAAAACAAGGATCTTCTGAATTACAGGAAGTCACATCCAGAAGTAAGTAAGGATAATAATAGTTTGAGATTAGGGAAATAAAGGTAATTGGGTATATTTTAAATTGAATGATTCACATCTATGCAGCCAGTTTTTTCTGAAGTCCCAAAGCTCTGCTAATAAGTTTAATATTTAAAATTTCACAGCATTTGAATTAGAAACAGAAGGTACTCCATATTGAATATCATCTTCTACAGCCAGCTTGGCAAATTTGTTGTTGAAAAAGTTTAATGTTTCAATTAGAATAATTTGGAAGATTACTATATACTTAAGTTTCAGTGAATTACTTAAATAACTCCCAAAACAAATACTTCATGTTTGACCTATGATTTAGAGATTTTCATATGAATTATATGAATTAAATAACTCCCAAAACAAATACTTCATGTTTGACCTATGATTTAGAGATTTTCATATGAATTATATGTGATCCTGGAGAATAGTCGAAGTTTGATAATTTTAATATTTTCTATAAATGTGCATTAAGTTTTCTATGTGAGACACTTATTTTATTTCTGAACAAGTCATTTAAGAAAAATAATCTTTAAATTGATATTTTTCCATTTGTGTATGTAGAATTTTACAGGCATTTACTCATGGTTTCATATTAAATCATTTAATTGCCTATTTAAAATCATTTTATCAATCTTTCTTCACTTTTATCATACTTTGAACAATTTTTAACATATACGCTTTATCATTGCTTTGTAATTGTACACATTGTAACTTATTTCTTCTTTTTTGTTCTTCATTCTGTTAGCCTATTTATTGTGATAGTTACATTAATACAAATGTTTAAGGTCATGCATTTTCCTAGAACTACAATTTTTATTACATTCACTATCATAGTGTATATTTTTATTATTTTGTCAGCAGATTATTATTATATTACTTATTCATTCTTTAACCCAAAGATTATTGAGGATCGTTATTTATCCTTACATTTAGGAATTTTGCTTATGTATTTGTTTTTGAATTATTATTACATGTGATCTATAAAGATGGCCTATGGCATAATTATTTTGTGGATTTACTGAAGTTTCCTTTGAGTCTATAATATTAAATTCTTTTTTTAAATTCCATAGATTTTGGCAGAAGACAAAGGCAGAAATTTATTATTATTTTCATAAAAAATACTTTATTACATTTTTTTCCAAATTATTCATGTACCTACCTAACTTTCCAGTTGGCTTAGGAGAGCCTCCCTCCCTCTACTCATGCTCCATAATACTTCTCTATCAGCTTTGACTTCAATCAGAAATGTGCATGTATTTTTTTCCTGTTGGATCCATCCTCAGAGGTCTCATTTTTCCTTTCATTATGTTTTATCTTTCTTCTTTGGGATTCTTAAGTTTATTTTCTCCCCCATTTGTTTGATGATTTGTAGCACCTAACCTGAAATTTCATGTGTTCCTGACTGTTTTAAATTGAACTATTTTGAATTATGTCTTCACATGGTGCCATATCCTTCCTAATATTTAAGAAAACAGATTAGAATCCATGTGTAATTTTCTCCTGCAATTCAAATCCAAAATCCAGTTGGGTTTTTTTTTTTTTGTTTGTTTGTTTGTTTGTACAAAGTTACATGCTAATTCTAGAACTTAAAGAGAAATGCAAAGGGTCAAAATCATTCAAAATAGTCTTGAAATAGTATAACAAAATTGGAGAATTTACACTTCCATATTTACAGATTGACCTGAACACGTGGGAGAATTTAAAAACAGGATTCAGAGCAATAGAATAGAGGGCTCAGAAACACACCAGGCACACTTGGTACAAAAAGAGCCAAGGGAGCGTGAAAGGTTCTTTTCCAATAAATCAATGTGGAGAAGCTGGACATCTACCTGGAAAGCACCTCATCCCACATACATATAGGGTCCAGGAGTACAGATGCCAATGTGACAGCAGAAAGCCAGAAGCAGGGGGCAGGCTGCAGTAACGCTCCTGATCTGCAGGGGGCACATCCTACAAGCCCCCATGGATGTCTGAAACACTACACCTGCCAAGTTTTCCTAAAGGGACATCCGTTGATAAAGTTTAATTTATAAATTTATAGTAAGCGATTAGCAATAATAATTAACTGTACATTCTAACTATATCAGTTCATGAGGGTTAGAGAATATTTGCCATTTCACTCCAAGGAAGTGCTGTATGGCTTCTGTTGGCATATTGGAATTACCAGTCCCATATGCTTGTGCTTTGGGGCCATTATAAGTAAAATATGAGTTACTCGAATACAAGCACTGCAATTCCAAGCAGCTGGTTTGGTAACTGAGACTGCTGCAGAGTGATGGCAGAGATAACCAGCCGAAGAATGGACGGCACACGTCCTGGTAGTATGCATCAGACAGCCTGAAATTTCCTCATACTGCTCAGAACAGCATGCAATTTAAAATGTATAAATTGTGTATTTTGAGAATTTCTATTCAATGTTTTTGGACCACAGTTAACTGTAGTTAAGTGAAATCACAGAAAGCAAAGTTGTGGATAAGTGAGGGACGACTCCTACATGTATCTTCACAAAATTGAACAGGACATAAAGATGTGAAGGAAGAAGCTGATGACTTGCATTGCAATAAAATTAGAAATGTCCAGTTACCAAAGATATCCACAGGAGAAGGAAAAGAAAAGCCACTGTATCACGTCCAACAATCAATAAGCTAAAAGTCTTCACTTCCACTCTCAGTTAAAAAAAGATATGAAAACAGCTCAAAATCAACAATGTTTCTTATGTCTTTCAGACAACCAAGGTTACAAAATAAACCTGCACCCCAAACCTTGAAGAGTCGGGTGAATATGGGGAGTGAGAGCTCAGCAGGAGCAGAGGCTGCATCTGCAGTGCCTCAGGAAATCCTTGCAAGGCAGCCAGTGCATTTCCAGGCCGTGAGCATCCACTGGCTTGAGAATCATAACTCCTACCTAGTCTTTTGAGGGCTCCTGACTTTTCCCATGTTTTGCCTCTGGGAACCCAACCAACAGAAGAAGAGCCCAGAAAAATCCCCTCATGCTTTCCCAATAAAAAAATCATCTCTGAAGGCTACTCTGAGCAGTAAGTGTCCACACATGTACTTTTGTGCATTGCCTGGCTTAAAGAATCCAATGGGTTGGCTGTCACGTTAATTATTTTCTATTACAATTGCTGGATTTATTCTTATCTTGCTTATACGTCTATCATCCTACACTTCTGGATTCAGATAACACATGTGTGATGGTTCTTTTGTTCAGTGACCCATTGCATTTTCCTTGTTCTTGGTCCCGTGCTTGATTCTAAAAATATACAAGGGTATGCTCTGTGCTGTTCAGAGCGCTGCATCATTGTTCATCTGTTTATAAGGAGATACCGTAGTCACACAGCATGGTCAGCACCTCGTGGTCTGCTTCTCTCTCCCAGAGATATTAAGAGAGTACCGAGAATATGCATGGAAATGAAAATGGATTTTGTATCACATGTTAACTGTGCAAGATCGCCACTGCCTGGAGCTAGGTTGAGAAGGACACAGTGGTGAGAGTGACTCAGCCTGAGAGAGGGCTGCATTTGCAACATCCACCAGCAGTGCTGGAGGGGAAAGTGTCCATATTTTTGATGATCCATGCTTGCTATGTATTTACTGACTAACCACATGGATTAAAAAATAAAGAAGGAAACTGGTAATTGTATAATTCTGGATTAGCTCTTAGTGGAATTTGTCATTCCATGAAGTTTAAAGAAAACAAAATTAGTAGCATGAACCCCAGCTGTTGACATTTTCCCCTGCTTCCTGGTGCCCTATTATCTCAGCTGGTCTAGGCATGTCTCAGCAATTACCATTGTTGTGCAGGCGGCTCTCGGGCCACTTAAGCTGACACTTTGAAATATTAGTGGGGAAATGCTGCAGGTGCGGTAGGCTGGCAGACACCCAGCAGCAAGTTCGCATCAGCCCAGAATTTTAAAAAGTTTTCTGCGCTATCCCTTATGTTATTAAGCTGTTATAATTAGAGGCAAAAATTCTATTTTCTTTGGCAGGCATCTTGTTTCATCTATAAAACACCATCACTCCATGAAAAAGAAAGCTTTATTTGCTAGGAGACTGTGGTGGATGCCGTCATCACTAGCAGCAAGCAAGCCTGGCAAGAGCTATGTGTGACAGGTTGACAGGACAGAGAAGTCTTCTGTACCCACCAAGACAGCCTACTTTCTCCGGTTTCTCATTTCTCTCAACACTTCAAATGCCTCTAGTCACTACCACACAGCCTCACATCTACCTGTAAGTGGCCATGGTTTTTAGATCTCGTAATTTCACCCACATTAACCTTATTTTCTTTACCAGATTTTGTGTATCTGTTATACCTCTGGGAACTAAGTAAGATGATTAATGAAGATGAAATGAACATCATGTATAATCATAAATACCTTTTAAGCCCTCTTGGTATTAGATGATATTGAGGATTTATTATTAACATAAGATACATCAGGAGAATCATGGCTTTGGTGAAAGAGTCTTTGTCATTTACAGAGGCATATATTAAAAGTGGAAAAAATGTTGTGACTGGCCTATTAAAACCAGTGTTTATGCATGCACACACAGAAGCACACAGTCATTTTATTCAAAATTCTCATGCTCACAGAAATTTGAGAAAAGGAAACGGCAACGGCATTTGTATATTTTTGGTAGTCTCAAAGTCCCTAGTGGGGAATTTGGCACAAAGATTTTTTCCAGAGGATTCCTGTCTGCCTTTACGATTCACTCCACTTTGATTTGCTGTTAAATCTCTATCATGTCACTTCATGCTAATGGATCTTATAACTATTGTGAAGATTTAAAGTGATCATACAGGTGAAAGCCCAGAACCTGACACATAGTAGCCATTCAGTATGTATTTCTATCTTGAATTTGTATCTTTTAAAAATCATACTTACATACCCTTTGTTCCTTGTTACGTTTTAGAGAAGAACATGGGCATCTCAGTTCTGTCTTTCCAAGAGCAATACAGGGCAATACTTAAGTTATTCTAAAGGTCAATCATCATTCTCATACCAGTGGGCCATGGAACTACTTATTATTTTACATATTAGGTTTTAAAGTCAGAATGTAAGATAAAGGTAAGATGGTATGCATGCAGGGTGAACCATTTTTGGTTCAGTATATATGGCTATGCAGAATTAAATTAGATTGGATTTTAAGAGTCTAATTTTAGGACAAACCCATTGAAATTGAGGCACACAGCTAGTACTGGAAGATCTAGCAATGTAGCTACAATTTATAAGAAACTGGACAGATTTTGAGAAATATGAGAAATCACTATAAAAACTATACAAAGAGATATATTTAAAAAGATAAATGAAAATGAAATGCCAAAACATGTTTAAATAACATAAGATGATAAGAAAATAAGATCAGAGAAATAAAAAAGCACTAGTAATAATATGGACTTAAGTCCTAGAATCTAAATAATTATCTTAAATGTAGATAGTTAAATAAACCAATTAAAATAGAGTAAATTTTAAGAAAAGCAAAACAAATTAAAACATGACCCAACTATATGCTGTCTACAAGAAGGTCATCTCAATGGAACAGCATAAGTAGAGAGCAAATACATCCATATACAGGCATAAAACTTAGCAATAAAAAACAATGAACTATTGATCTGTTAACAGTCTCGATGGTCTTCAATGGTATGATTCTGGAAAAAAAAACTCAATCATGAGGTTGAACACTGTATATCACATATATAATATTCTCAAAAATGACAATCTACAGAGCTGGATAACAGATGAATGACAACTAGGAAACACAGATGTAGAGCATACTAGGAGGAATGTCACACAAAGGATCAGGTAGTACAAGCATGTTCTTTGTGGTTAACAGAACCATTTTATATATGGACAGGTAAGTAGTTAACATGATCTACATATGGGTAAAATTCCATAGAAACACACACAAACCTCAAATGAATGCAGATTTGAAAAAATGGTAAACAATGAAAAGTCCTGTGGCCTAGTTAGTAATATAGAAATGCCAATTTTCTGGTTTTAATATTGCACTGAAGTGATATAAGATGTCACAACTGGGATAAAAAAATACATGGGACTTTACTAGTTTTACGACTTTCTCAGTTTATACATCTTTGGAAACAAAACCTAGATATTTCTCCCAACAAGAGGGATGGCTTTGTCCTGACCTTTGAAACTGGATTCTTGATGAATCGAAAATGGCAGAAATGAGGCTACAGGCTAACTTAGAAATGGCCGAGTTGCTTCTGCTTATTACTCTCAGGATGCCTGATCAGGAGTCTTCAGCTGCCATACACAAAGTCCAGCAATCCTGGGCTGCCGTGAACTTGAAGAGGCCAGAGAGAGGAGAACAAGATATCAAAGAAACCTCAGCTATTCCAGTCCATCTCTGAACTCTTTCCATTCCTGGTCCAAATATTGTGGTGACAATCCTTTAAGGTGATCGAAGTCTCAGCCAATATCTGATGGCAATCTCATGAGTCTATCTGAGCTCAGTCAACCCTCCAAATCATGAGCAAAATATTTTATGATGGTGGTTTGTTACACAGAAATAGCTATCCAGAACACAAGATAAAACATGAGTTCAAAGTCACATGTGTGAGGCAAGAATCAATTTGCAAATGGAAGATACATTTTGCATACCTGGTTATTTCCGGATGGAGATCATAATTAACGTGATATTTCTGAGAGTTGAAAGGAGCCTGTTCTAGGTCTCAGATGATCAGAGATATCATTAGCTCTAATGCAGTCAGGAACTGTTTTTAGTTTACAGGTGAAGAAATCTAAGTCAAAATGGCCTGAATTAAAACTAAATAAGTAAAACTAAATAATAAGAGTATTGCTATCCCAGGCTACAGAAAAAACCCAGGCAGTTGGATGTAAGCTGTCAAGAACATCACCAGATATTATTTCTTTTTTCTCCTTCTTGATCGCTGGGGTGGCTTTTTCAGTAGGTGGGTCTTTCTCTTATGTTAGCAGTCCTGGGACCATCCCATCCAGCTTGGTAACCCTAATAAGAAAGAGTGTTTCATTTCCTACTGGCTCTAAGTCAATTCCAAGATATACATGTCATGGGCCTGGCTAGGGCCACTGGAACATAACTAATCCAGGCTTTACTTGGCCAAGCCTGAGGCTGTGCCAACATTGGACCTTGGAGCTTGTTGGCGGGCCCAGCCTGCCCTGGCTGTCTTTGCCTGAGTCCTAAGTACTAACGATGTTAGTACTTTAAGGGAAAAGGATGCTCCCTTAAAGAAGTAAGGAGCTCACAAGGAAGAAATAGTAGATGTCAGCAAGACTTTGTGCCTTTACAGGTCCCATCAGGCTTCTGGCCTCTGTTTCTTCATCAGTAAAATGAGAGGCTTGACCCTCCTGTGGCTATATATACCTGTCTGCCCTTAAAGCTTCACAATTTCCACTAATGGAGGCAAAACTATGGCTGTGAGCGCACAAGGACACTCTCCTGCTTTTGATACCATTATTGTGATGCTTTCTGCCACTGCAGACTGTCAAAACCAGGATGGGGCAGTTTGAATCTGTAAAATAAAGATGAAAAGAAAACTCTGAAGCGCTTCTCTTCCCTTCTCCCTCACTCCTCCAACAATCATACAAAATAAGCCACTTGCTGGGACTGTAAATCATGGGAACTGTTCAAGGATCTGTGGTGACTCCAGTCATCTGATTGTTGAGGAGTGGAGCAGAGGAGGGATTCTCTTGTTTTCGATATTTGCTAATGAAGCCTGTTTTGATGGACAGCCATGAGCATTTGGGTGTCTCGGTGAATCTACCACGATGCGAAGCATCCCAACACTGCAGGCTGATTTAATGAGGCACTGTGCTGAAAATGATTACCAGGCTGATAGAAATGTCGCATGACGCTGGGTGACTGAGAGTGCTGCCTGCCACCCGGAGCCTTGGGGTGCACACGAAGCTGCTTGATGCTATAAATGTGTACAAGCAGAAAGATGGTGGTCCGATTGTGACTCCTCCAGAAAAGCAATTAGCCTTCCATTGCTCCTGCCACCACTGAATTAATGGGTCTCTTGTTTCATTCACACCTGTGGTCACCCCAAGGTGCCTGCCCCTCACCGTGGAACGGGTTCACACCCTGTGCTTTCCAGGTGCTGAGCAAACCATTTGCACTTGTCACTAGCATTTTTACCTGTGACTTGCTGAAGCACAGAACAGAATGTTTTCTCTCACATTTCTGAAGAGGCCCCTGTACAACTTCTTCCCTTGCCTTTGACATTGAAGTGTCCTTGGACTCTCATCCATACCTCTGAATTATAATCATCCGCTACAAAGAACACCATTTGCCAAATTCTGTTGAAATGCCCATGCTACCTCTGGTTTTTCACTTGCCTTTTAATACCTCCTCCTAGCAATGAGGAGCCCATAAACAGCCACTGTCAAAACCGAGACATTGCAGTAATGAATTTTGAGTGCTCCACATGTGCTAAGCGCTAGTCTAAATGTTTTACATACCTGAACTAATGTAATTTCCTTAATAGCTATATTCCACACTTTACAGAAAAGGAAATCAAGAATGAGAAAGTTACGAATCAAGCCGAGATCATGCAAAGGACTCAAATAAGGTCTGTTTGGCCAAAAAGATATTTTATTCAGCACATGATATTTGTCCACGATACATTGTTATAGCAGAAAGGAGGAAGACACACTGAGCAGTAAGAGTAAACCTAAGAGAGTGGACCTGGGGTTGGAGCTCTGAATTCAGTATAGGTCTAGTGAAACTGGCAAATTAGGGTTTCTGTGACCTTGAAATTTGGGGGCTGGACAATTTGGCCTCTCTTTGACACAGGGGATTAAAGAGATTGCTAGCTGGGAGATTCATGAGGTTTGGCATCTGCCTTGTGCCATTTACGGAGCTGACTATAATTGGCACTGTCCTTGGCTTCCCGATGTTTGTTACTGCTGCCTCTCCCTCTGGGAGCATCAGGAGCAAGGAGACAGAGAAAACCATAGGGGTTGAGGTCCGGCAAGAAAAATCAGTTCAGCCAGGCAGAAAGTGGCCACACGAGAATTCTTTCTGAATCTCTCAAGTGCTAATTAGCTCCCAGGGTATTTCCAGAGACTTAGGTGCGCTGAGCTTCACCTACCTACTTTCAGGCCATTTCAAGTTTCAAAAACAGATGCAACTCTGGTGAATGCTAATCCCCCATCCAGTGCTCTTGCTAAAAGTCACTGTGCCTCCAAGTTAAGGAGAACAGAGATGTCGTGAGTTCTATTATTTATACATATTATGCAAAACAATTCTTTTTCTTTTTCCTCTCAACTTTTGCAAAGATGGTCTCATCAATAGTGCCTCAAGTCAAATGCTGCCATGAAACACCATCCTGCTTCTTCGAGAACCTTGGTCCCTCTCAGTATTCAAATCTCTGCATCACTTACTGTCTGCATAGAATATCACTGCTGCCTTCCACTCCTATCTGGGTTTCCTAGCACAGTCCACTCTGAGGTCATCAAATTTACTCATTAAATTTGTGAGGCTGTGCAAACGTGCCACTCCTGAGCATTTCTTCAGAGGCCTTAAACTGAAACCATCACAGGCTTTGAGCAGGTAAAGAGGCCTGAACAGATACTGTGAGTACCAGGACTCAACAGCCAGTTGGCAACAGGAAATTATTTCCAGGTCATAATATAGGAAAAGGGTGGACCATTCTTACAATTTTTTTCAAAAGAAGTCGTAAATACAACAGTGCATGTGACATCTAAATTCTCACAATTTCTTTAATATCACTTAATTTACATTAAAAAAACAGTCTGTGTAAACCAAATATAATATCACAGAACAATTTCGGCTCAAGAGCTACTATTTTGGCTAGAAGATGATGATGAAGTATAAGCTTTAGGATTAATAAGCTAATTGTCAAATATTTTTGAGCACCTTCAATTTTCAACAACTGGACTCTTTGCCTTAAGTCACACTTGGAGAAATGTTTAATTATTTTCTGCTGAAATTCTCACCTCTAGAAATAAGTGTATTTGTATTACCAAGGTCATAAGGTAAAATCAATGATTAAATCATAAAATAGGTTTAAATATACAACACAAACACTGGTACATAATAATACATAGTAACAATGATTAGTCAAATGAGCACCGTATTACTTGTCACCATTGCCATGATCATAGTAGAATTAGTAAGTTAACTATTATGGAACACTAACTAATTCTTACAAAAATCTCTTACTTGTAGAGATGACTGTGGAAGTGATTCTAAAAGCAGCAGTCACAGTGGAAAGAACCAAATGGAAATACCTGGCATGATATTGAAAGTGGTACCCATAGTCCTAAAAAAAAAAAGAGGATTCGCCCCTTGTATTTTTTTTGTATTTTTATCTCACCACTCTTGAAAGTCCATACGGAATTGCTGGGCATACAGCAAGTCAGTAAATACTTGCTCGATGGGTTGTTTGTCCCTAGAAACCCATTAGAAGCTGAGTTCTATTCTATTCCATTTATTTATACCCAGGAAGGATTTATGGTGTCTGGCTTTTTTATATGCCCTCTGATAAGCTATCCTGCTGTACCACTGAAATCCTCACCTAGGAAGCAATTCTCTCAGGTCTCAAGAACAGAGAGATGAAGTTTCTGTTCACCTCTGCAGCAGGGGAATGGTGTCCTGTTGGGGAAAAATGAGAACACCAACCACCAAAAAAAATTTAAAAACAGCTGAGTATAGAAAACTGTGTCTTTTAATGCCAGGAGCTGTCAGAGGGATGCACTGGTGAAATCTTTCACACATTTTGTCCACACAGCAAGATCATTTGCTTTGCTGTCTCAGTGCCCCATCTGTGAGGATTCCTTATTTCCTCCTTACAAAGGCCACAGCCAGATGGTGAAGGCCAAGTCCCCACCCCCCCTGTGGCCTCCACAACACAGAAGAAGTCCTGCCCTTCCTGAGACCTTATAGTAGGACTCCTGACCCTCGTTCTGGTGGTCACAAGGCTCAAGGCAAGGCATGCTTCACTTAATGAAGGTCTCCTGGGGACAGTCACCTCTAGATTAAAGTCCAGATAGATGGATGCACCACCTCACAGGAACCAGAAACGTTAAAACAGCACATGCCCTGAACACTTTCCAAAACCAGAGAAGAAAGGAATCACATTTCAGTTTTACAGAGACTTGGATGCCATTGGCAAATTCAATTTTATTAGTCTTTTTGGAGGCTATTCTGAGGGAGGAAACTTTTAAAAGTTGATTTTCCATATCTGAAGATTGCCTTCTCATTTAGACCTCTCTTCATTTCTCAAAAAAAAATTTTTTTTTCTACTTTCAAACCCATTTTATTTTTCATTCATAATCTTCCTATACCCTCCACTGTCAGGCAACAATGGCAGGACTCATGATTTTCCTTTTATGTATATCCCAAAGCCAAGCAAAATCTGAAGTTTCTCTACAACCTTTTATTCGAAACCATCAGTATCGTCCACTGTTTTTTTGTTTTATCTTTATCTAGTCTTTACATAGCAGTCAAAATGACCTTTATTAAAAGGTAATTTGACCTTCATCCTCCAGCTAAAATCTCCTCAGCGGTTTTCCATTGCCCTTGGGATAAGAGGGGAAAAGTCTTAACCTCTAGACGCAGCTCATGAGATTCTCAGGGATTGGACCCATGTGTACTTCTCCAGCCCCATCACTGTTTTCTTCAGATTCTTTATTCTAAGTGAACTAGATTGGTTGATATTAGTTCTTGGAAAAAGTATACCATTATAATATACAGCATTTTTACAGTAGTTGGTCTCTAAAATAGTCCTAAAAAATCCTGGCCTGCTGGCATGAATATGCTTATGTACCCCGCTACTACTACACTGTCTTCGTTTCCTCTAGTTGAACAAAAGTATATGGCAGGAGCCATGGTGTGGTTTTGAGGCTAGGACATAGATTACATTGCCACTTTCTTTTACTCTTGCATCTTTTGTTCTGGGGAAACCAGTCAAAACAGCATGAAGACATTTCAGCAGTCCTGTGGAGAGACCCACATAATAAGGTACAAAGGCCTTCTGTCAACAACCAGCACCGTCTTGCCAGCCATATGTGTGTGCCATGTTGAAAAAGGATCTTTAGCCCCAGTCAACTATTTAGATGATTGAAGCCCTTGAGAAACGCTGACCTAAAACAATCTCCCTGAGCACCTATTCAAATCCTATCCACCATACAAATGTATACCTCTTGTTGCTTCAAATCACTGCATATTGAGGTCATTTTTATGCAGCAATAGATAATTAATTCAACTTATGTAACACTTGTATGGGATGTGTTATTCTAAATGTTCTACAGCATCACTTATTAAACTTCACCACAGTTCTCTAAAGTAATTACAATTATTTTTCCCACTTAACAGATGAAGAATGTGGGTATTATAAGATTATAGGTGGTATTTTCCAAGGTCACAAAATTATTAAATATCAAAACTAGAATTTTAAACCAAAGTTAACCAAAGACTTACAAAAGCTGCTTTTCTCTCATCTTTGTGACTGAGACTTGAGTCTTTCCAAAAATAATCATGGAGATCCGTCTCAAGGATCTGAACGTCATGTTTACCTGTTCCCGTAGCCCTGAGGATGGAAGGGGATGTGAGAACCCTATTATTCCGGAAGGTGGCTGGCCTGTGTCCACCCCTCGTTTGCACATCATGTAAGCAAGGTTTAGCTGCCACATCGAGGGCTTACTTATGCCATATCCCATCCAACATCCCACTTGTCTCTCTTAATCAGAAACTACTCCTGAAACTGAATCCAGAGGTGTTAACAGGTCGTCCTGCGGTGAAGGTCACAGCCAAACAGGAAAACAAGTACATAAATAACAAGGAAAAGAAAACAGAAACATGTCCTATGTCATCTGGCAAATTCAGTAATGGCTTCTATTAATAGTCCTTCTGGATAATTCCCAATTAACAAAATCACTTGGAATGATGACCCCATCAGCTGTGAGAACTTTGAGAAGGGCCTAAAGAGTCATTAAGAGACCATTATCAACCTTGGAACACAGTTATCTGTGCTGGATATTGAGTCTTCTGTTAACAAGGAGCAAAGCTACCTGCTGGGCAGCCGATGGCCACAAAGCAGCACCTTAGGTGTGCAGATGGGTGGTAACTTTGTGTTGGTGTTGCCATTGCCAATATCTGCAGAGTTTACATTGGAAGCTTTTTTCCTCTTCATGTAAGGCACAACAGCTTTTTTTTTTTTTTACCCAGTTAAAATTCTGCTCTTATAGATACTATTTTCAGTTTCCACACGATTAAATGTACATTTTAATATACTTTAAAAGCAGAAATTTATTTCTATATGAATATCCTCACATTTGAACACTATAATGCAGGAACTTTCATCTTAACCCTGATCCATGATAGGTGGTACCACTCAGGGGGCTGGGAGAACCCCATAGGAAGTCAGCAATCGCAGATGCCACAATGTGTTGACTAAGTTTATTTATTCATTAAGTACTTTACTTATTGACCAAATTGAACTGGATTTCTTTTTCTGCCAAAGTCTATTTTGGTTTATTACAAATTAAATGATAAAAAGAAAAGCCGGTCCTTGACCTCAGGGAAGACAATATTTTATCCTAAGGGAAACAGAACTAAATACCAAAACCCCAAATGGATAGACAAATCAATATATTAGTTTGGATGTGGATTAATGTAAGAAAAATAAAGCAAAATAAGTATTAATAGGCCATGGTAGGGGGGGTGACTATGCAGGGATTGGGCAGGGAGGGCCTTCTGGGGAGGTAGTATTTAAGCAGAGACCTAAATGAAGTATAAGAATATTGCGGAACTTAAGGGGAACTAGGCCAGGCAGAGCAGAGCACAGCAGTGCAACATGGGAATGATGTGCACATTGTGATAAATAACTTGAAGAGCAACGTGACTGTGCAGAAAGGAACAGGACAGAAGGCAGGAAAGGAGTCTCTTGGTTTCCATCCCATCTTGGTCTGTGAATACTAAAGTCACTGGGCTGGTATCTGTCCCAATTTTATTATCTGCTGCAGAGGACATAGTTAGCCTCTACACTAAATACATAAAAAGTATACTTCATATGATCCCTTTTTGCATAGACATCCTTATTCACAATATCCAGGTGAGAAAATCTAAGCTCAAAGTACTTGGGTAACTTGGCCCAGACGATATAGCTAATAAGTGGTTGAGCCAGGATTCAAACCTATGGCTCTTTGAAATCTATTTATGATGTTTAGGGTGAAAATGTATACTATAAGGAAGCACAAAGTATCAAAAAGATCTGGAAGTCCTGCTTTAAATTCTCTGCTAAGCCTTGGCAACTCTAGCACTCTGGATCAAAGACAAAAGAGGTAGTAATCTTTCTTCAAAAGTTTAACCTAAACTAACTTCTTTGATTAAACTCCAGTTGGCCTCTAGACATGGACTACTAACCCAAATGACTCAAAAAAAATTCCTATATATGGACATTTTCTAGTTAAAATACATGAATATATATATATTAATTATCCAGGAAATGAATTATGAATAGGCATTATGAGTTTTCAATTTGACTCAAGAAGAGACTCTCTTTTACCAAAGCGTCTCCCATCCCTTTCCTCAACTCAGACAACAGGAGACATAGCCATAATACTGTGAAGAAGTGTGTCACCACAGTGACTACAGTCACCCACAAGGAGAGTTTGCAGCAATGTCTAACAGTTCCCACTAATCCCTCAGAAAACCCAGCATTATGTTGACCAATGTAGGTTTTGAGATAGAAGTGACCAACTGGATACCTGGGAAGTGAACAGCACAACACACTCAGAAGAGAAGACACACTCTGCCAGTCCAAAATGATTCCACCTGCCAGGCTAGTCACAGCCACGCATCTCAAACTCCCAGGACTCAGTGTAACCTGATGTGGGTTAGAGGGCTATCAAAGCTATAGAAGCAGACTGACATTCCTTTTTGGAGATTTCATATCACTTAATTTTAATTAATGATTTGAATTTTTTATTTTTCAAAGTAATTTTTGAAGTATTTTTATATTAAAACAAGAAAATATGCAATATAGTGTCAAGTTGTCATTTTTTAAACAAATTACATGTCTCAAAATCACATGTGTGCTATGCCCTGGCAACCTCAGTTAATTTTTACCACTCATCTAATTCTATTTTAATTCATATATGCTTTTCTCGAGTGAATCAATGCTTATTAAGTATATGCCATGACCATTGGGAAGACCATGTCGAGCTATGCTACGGCAGTGTTTTTCAAACTTCCCCAAGGAACCACCTGGATATCTGGTTGAAGCATGGACAGCTCCCATGCCCACCCCTATGGTTCCTGATTTATTAAGTCTGTGTGAGACCAGGCAATCTGCATTCCTAACAAGTTTTCAGCCAATGCTGCTACTGCTCTAGGGATCACACTTTGAGAATCACTAATTCATTGAAAAACTTAAAAACTAGATTTCTGGGTAACTAATTCATGAATAGAGGTAAAACTAAGTCACAGGGAAGATAAATAATTAACTCGCAATGCACAGCCACTCAATGGCTAAGTTAATATTCTGTTCCTATGCACCTTGCCTTGCTTTGAGATTCTCAGAAAGCCAAATTGAGATCAGACTTTTTTTTTCGTAGTAGCAGAATCATAGACCACAGTGTTCTGTCTTCAGAGCAACATTCTAGCTGCTGATCTTTCCTCTTTCGACACAACTTTCTAGGCAAACTTTGGTTCAATAAAACCAATGCAGTGTTCCTTTGAAGGGCCAGCATTTCCCGACCCGTTATTCTGGTACCTGTATTTAATAACTGACAATGCCCAAAGCAGCACCCAAGGACACCAGGACACACTTGTCGGAAATGAGCAATTCACAGCTCCAAGGAACAGCGAGAGTGCAAAGATTGAGGGACAAATGTGAAACCCAAAGCCACTGCTGGAGCATGAGCAGAATGTGAGATGGAATTTCAGAGACACGGGAGGGAATTTCACCACAAGCTGCACATCTCTGTCAGTTCTCATCACCACGAAGCATTCTGACAACATTTACCAGTGGCCCCTTGGCCTGCAAATAATTAACACCATTGCAAAAACAGTTTCAAAAAGAAGACAGCCGACAAAAAGTTAAACTGGGCACCTACACCTAATAATGAGTGTAGGAAATATGAACTCTCGATTTCAACAATAGAGCATGGATTTCACTAAGAAGAATAAACCCAATTGAAATATGATAAACTTTTATCCAGGTAAGATGACAGCCTAGAAGCATATCTGAATTCGTTTTCTATTGTTGTACAAAAGACTACAATAAAAGTATTGTCTTAAAACAACACCCACTTATCAGCTCACATTTCTGTAGGTCAGAAGTCCAGGAGGCCTTGACTATGTCCTCTGCTAAAGGTCTCACAAGGCCAAAATCAAGGTCACAGCAGAAAGGGTTTTTCCCTGGAGGCTCTGGGGGAGAATTTGCTTCCAAGCTCTCTCAGGTGGCTGGTGGAATTCATCTCTCAGTCGTTGGACTGAGTGCCCCTTTTCCTGCTGTTTGGTGACCAGATATCTTCTTCACTCCTTTAAAGGCCACTATCCAGTCCTTATTCCCTGTCATCTTCCATCTCAGCAGCAAAAAATCATTCTCCTGCGGAATTCTCTGATGTTTTGACTGTCTCTGACTTTTCCTTCTGCTGCCAGGTACAGAATATGCTCTGCTTTGGTAGAATTTATGGGATTCAATTGAACCTGTACTGATGGTCTCCCTATCTTATACACAACCAATCAATCACATTTGCAAAATTCCTTTCCTCATATGACATAAGATAATCACTGGGAAAAACACCAGGGAGCCAAGGTCATTGAGACCATTAAGAAATCTGTCTCCTGATGCAATGGCACATGCCTATAATCCCAGCAGTTTGGGAAGCTGAGGCAGAAGGATCTCAAGCTTGAAGCCAGCTTCAACAATTGATCTTGTCTCAACATAAAAAAAAGAAAGAAAGAAAGAACTGGAGATATAGGTCAGTGATAAAACATCCCTGGGTTCAATACCTAGGATCCTCCCCACCCCCACAAAAGAAGAAAGGAAAATAAATCTGTCTACTGTATCTGACATCCACAGGCATAAGTGTGAACATACATACATTGATGCCTACCGATTTCATTATATCGGAAATAAAAACGTAAAAACCAGAAGAAACATATGTCATCAGTGAGTATCAGAGATGGGTTCTGGATAAGACATGACCAAAATAACCTAGAAAAGCAAATTATGAGAGTAAATATACCACTAGTATACCCTAATTCAAAGGGTAAAATCTGGAGAGATGGTGGTCAGGATTACGGTTACTATCATGGTCATCCACATCTCAGGAGCTGTGGGCCAAATCAAGACAAATTAGTTTCCTAACCTGCATAGGAAACTTGGGATGGAGATAGACCAGCTTACTCCCAGTGCAGTAACTCAGCTATGGCTAAGTGCCCTGGGCTTACTAGCACCAGGCATATAGATATTTATTCAGCAAATATTTATTGAGTGTCACACACAGTTGTAGGCATGGGGCATGAGATCAGGAATAAGACATAGGAGATCCCTTTTTCCACAGAGATTGCCATCTACTTTTATGGATAACAATAAATGGGTAAATACATAAACTGAGTGATATCTGACTGCTATAAATGCGTGGAGAAATTAAAAGTAGAATTAATTGACATGAGAGGGAGCGAGCACAGCCAAAGGAAGGAATATGAGTTGAAATGTATATGTTGGAAAGGAAGCCTCTAAGAGTAGCAAAGAAAAGAGGGTGTGTAGCTAAGGTCGCTTCCAAAGGCACCAGGCAGAAACAAGTTGGGAGGAGCACACACCCTGCATCCAAGCAAAGGATGTTAGAAGAGGTGAGGCTGCTAAGAAACCCAGGGCCAGACTACCCAGCACCTCCTAGCAGTGGTAAAAAAATGGGGGCCTATGTCAGTACTTTGGGAAGCCACCAGGTAATTTCTAGCTTGCAAGCAACCTAGATGTTCAGCAACTGGTGAGTAGATAAACAAAATGTGGTATGCTCATAAAATTGAATGCTCTTCAGCAATAAAAAGGGTAGACTGCTGACACATGCTATCACAAGGATAGATTTTTAAAATTAACCTCAGTAAGAGAAACTATATGCAAAAGATCATTTATATGAAATGACCAGAAAAGGCAAGTCTGGAGACATAGACTGTGCATCTATGGCTAACCAAGGGTGGAGGTCAGTGTAGACAGGGAGTGATGCAAACAGGTGCAACAGGGCTGGGGTGTAACTGGGTTGCAGAGCACTTGCCTAGCATTCGTGAGGCCCTGGGTTCCATCTGAGCACCACACACATGTGCACACGTGTACACATATATGCATGCACAAAGAGCATTGAAAGAAAATGGGTCCAAAGGCTCTTTGGGGTATGATGGAAATTTCCTACGTGTGGATTGTGATAATGGGTACATTAGTCTGAAAAGTTACTACAAATTTTTGAATTCATTAATTAAAACATCATCACATTAATGAAAATTCACTGATAGTTCAATAGAACACCCAAGGAATTGAGTCATTTTATAAGAAAGAGAAAATTGTAGATAATTATTAACTCATTTGAAACAAATTATAAGAAGATATACATGTAGTTAGAAAAAGGAAATAGGAGTCATGACAGATTCCATGGGAGAAAAAACAAATACTCTAAAATGGCACAGGTCCTACTGTGGGACCCACAAAATCAGTTCTACTCAGCAATATGGGTGACATAGTGATACAGATTCATCTCAAATTTATACTGGTAAGTGAAGGACACCCGTCTTAGGAGGTTACTTAGCTGTATGATTCCATTTATGTAGCATTCTGTTAAAGCCAAGATACAGGACGGTAAAAAGATGACTGGGCCAGGGTTTGGGTGGAAGGTTGAACACACAAAATCACAGGGGATTTTTCAGGTTGTGAAATTATTTTGTACAATACTGCAGTGGTAGACATGAAATACTATCTGACAACATGTACTTGCAAAAAAAATGAACTTTAATGCATGCAAATTTTTAAAGTAATAATTTAGGAAGTGGAGGAATAGATGGAATAGAATGCAGTATGTGACAAAGACATCTGTGCTACAGGTCACCGCCCTGAACCAGCAGGAGAAAATGCACCAAGTGAAGCCCTCTTGGAAATGAGGCTATAAGAGTAAAGGCAAGAATCACTCAGGAGCAGGTGAGTCAATAAAGCTGTTCTCCCTGGGACAGATTAACAGTTACAAACCCACTATGCCTGTGTAATGGAAGTGAAAAACGGATGGACAGCAGAAGGTAGGAGCAAATGTTCCCACTGTTGCAGAGGAACATTTTGGCTAAACAAGGGGAGACGTGAACATGATCTATAAAGTAAAGGATTAGAACTGGATGCATCCATGAAAACTCAAGTTTAGCTTAGTAAAGATGCAGATGGTCACATATAGAAATATATAAAGATAAGAGCATATGCACAAGTTATTGCTCTTACAAATGTTTCCTTGTTCTGTCAGCTGGAAGAGCCTAGGGGGAAAAATGATACCCAAATAACATATCTATCACCCATATATTCGTTCCTGATACCAATCTCCAGTGAAAGGACCCAGGGCTTTATCAGGAAATCAATGATTATAGGACCCGGCCAGGAAACATGAGAGAATTCTGGAGTACTCTGTAGTGCCAAAAATTTTAAAAGTGTTCAAAAATTAAAAGAAAGGGAAAGAAACCACATTTATGGGGAATCTGACAAAGGGGATACAAGGGTCAGCTGAAAGCGCTCCCCGTGGGCCAGGCTGGAAAATTCTGAGAAACAAAATAAAATGGTACTGAATTACAACTCAAAGTATAAAATAATATTCATGAGTCCATACTGATAAAAATAAATGACTTAATAAAAGTCTGAGAAGATGTAATAAATAAAAGAGGGTGAGAATAGAAAACTCTTCCATGCAGAAGAATTACAAATAATTTATAATAATTCACTTTTAAAATGGTTTAATATAATTTGCCACTCTTTAAGGGAGGGCTGTGCATAGTGACTTTCTTCCAAAGAGTAAAGTATGGATAAAGGGACACAAAGAATAACATTGCAGTGGAGAAACCTGACAAACACATCTGAGCACATCAATCAAATTTAAATAAATGTGACAAACAATGTTGATGATACTGCCCCTTGATGTGCCATGATGAGACTGATGCATTACCTGGATCTTCCTCCCCCCAACCATCACCCCAGTCTAATCAGAAGTAAAATATAACACAAGTCTTAAATGGGGAGCTCTCCCAAATACCAAACCAGAACACCACAAAAGTGTCACGGTATTATGGTTTGGATGTGAGCTGTCCCCCAAAAGCTCACGTGTGAGACAATGCAAGGAGGTTCAGAGGAGAAATTATTGGTTTGTGAGAATCTAAACACAATCAGTAAATTAAGTACCTGATATGATTAATTGAGTGGTAACTGAAGGCAGGAGGGGTGTGGCTAGAAGAGGTGAGGAATTGCAGGCATGGCTTTGGGTATATATTTGTATTTGGCACATGGTGGTCTCTTTCTCTCTGCTTACTGATCATCATGTGAGCTGCTTCCCTCTGCCACACTCTTTCATCAAGATGTTCAGCCTCACCTTGAGCCCCAAGGAATGAAGCCTGCTGTCTAAGGATTGAGATCTCTGAAACTGAGCTCCCAAATGAACTTTTCCTCCTCTACAATTGTTCTGGCTTGGTCCTCTAGTCACAGCAGTGAAAAAGCTGAGTAAAACAGAAATTAGTACCAGGAGTGAGGTCATTGCTGTGATTAACCTGGCATGTGTTTCACGTGTTTTTGTTTTGTTTTGTTTTTTTTTTAGCTTTTTGGAATCGGTGAGAGAAATTTTGAGATCTTTAGCAATGCAAGCTGGAAATGCTTTAGGTGGTTGTAAGTGGAGTTTAATGGCTAATTCTTGTGGGAGCTCAGAGGATCAGAATGCCAATAGGACTGCAGACAGTGAAAACAGGGCTCAAGAGGGTTCAGAATGGAGAACTCTATTGGAGTTTGGTGTAGAGGCCATTCGTGTTATATTCTGGCTAAGAAGTTGTCTGCATTTTGCCTGTGTCCTAAGACTTTTTGTGAAGCTGATTTTAAAAGCTTAATGGTGGAAGAAATGTCTAGGCAGCCTTGCATTCAGGCAGTGTCACGGGTATTGCTGGTGGCTTTTAGCCAAGTTTATTGTGATAATCAGGAGAAGAAAATAGAGCAGGAAGATGTGGAAAAACTTGGACCTGAAAGTTTGGAGTAAAACTGGAGCAAAGGAATTTGCAGTTATTAAAGACATTACTCCCACTAAAGAAATGCTAAAGACTTTGATGAGAAAGATGGCTGAGGTCATTTAAGGAATTGTCAAGACCATATCCACCTCAGACTCAAGGAAGTATAAGTAAAAATTCTCTTGAGAAGAGACAGGTGGGGTGGGCCACCATTCTTGCTGTAGGGGGCCTAGGAAGTTTTACAACATGCTCAGCCACCCAGGCACTCAGAGACTGCTGCAGCCAGGGTCCCCAAAGGCTTGGCAACTGCTCAAGGTGGTGGCAAATCTTGTCATCAACCACGTGGTGTTGGTTCTGCAGTATTTCAAGATGCTGGAGTTAGGGGATCATAGAGATTTCCACCAAGATTTCAAAGGAAGGCCTTGGAGGCCAGGCAATGCGTAGCAGGTTTGGGATCCCTGAAGTCACACCCAGAGAAGTCAAAGTGTGGAGATGTGAGGAAGAAGCTGAGGCTGCAGTGGAGACTCCCACCATTAAGAAATGCCAGTAACATGGAACATCATCCTAGGAATGTTGCAGGAATGGAGCAGAGAGAAGTCAACAGAAAAGCCACTTGGGCTGCAAACAAGGCCACAGAGGCAAAGCTGCACAAGCCCTTTGAAGAAACCATCTGGATGCCACATTCCCCAGATGCCAGTCATGGAGCTACGGGACATGTTTGCCCATGTCCCCCAAGACTGGATTTCAGTCTTGCTTTTATCCTATCTCTTCTTTGTCTGCCCATATTTTTTTGAATGAAAATATTTACTCTGTACCATTATTATTGGACACTTGCAAGTCACTTTTAATTTTATAGGAGTACACAATGAGAGATTGCCTTGAGCCTCAGAGAAGACTTTGGATAAATTTCAAGGAATCTTGGAATTGTTGAGACTATGGGGACCCTTGGGAATGGATTAAATATATTTTGCATGATTCAGATGAGTGTGAGCTTTTGGGGGCCAGGGGCAGGATGTTATGGTTTTGATGTGAGCTGTCCCCCAAAAGCTCACGTGTGAGACAATGCAAGAAGGTTCAGAGGAGAAATTATTAGGTTTTGAGAGTCTTAACCCAATCTGTGAATTAATTTCCTAATGGGATTAATTGATTTGTGACTGAAGACAGGTGGGGTGCGGCTGGAGGAGGTGGAGCATTGTGGGCATGGATTTGAGGTACATATCTTTATTTGGCAAGTGGAGCTCTCTCTCTGTCTCTGCTTCTTGATCATCATGTGGGCTGCTTCCCTCTGCCACACTCTTCCACCAAGATGTTCAGCTTCACCTTGAGCTCCAAGGAATGGAGCCTTTTGTCTATTGATTGATACCTCTAAAACTGTGAGCTCCCAAATAAACTTTTCCTTCTCTACAGTTGTTCTTGTTGGGTCCTTTTATGACAGTGATGAAAAAGCTGATTAAAACACAAGGTCACCTAAAACAGGGAAGATTGAGAAACTGTCACAGCCAAGACATGGTGGTTATGTGTGTGGTAGTATTTTGGATAGGATATTGGAAGTGGGCACTAAAGATATCAATAAATGTGAACTTTAGTTAACAGTAATGCAAATGTACTCTATCACGATGCTAGTAATAGTAGGAACTGGATGTAGGATATCTTCTAAATTTGTGACATCTTCACAAATTCCCTGCAATTCTAAATCAATCCTAACATTAGCAAATTTGTTTTTCAAAAGCCAAATGAAGTCAGTACAGGAGATGAAATGCTAAAAAACAATTCATATCCATAATGCATAATCTATAAAGAGAAAAAGAAAGAGAGGGGAAATTGATATTGAGAGATTTCAAGAAATATAGAATATGAATTCAAGATGGAGAAAGTAGAACACAAAATAAGAAAAGCAATAACTGAACATTCAGAAGAAAACTATATAACCTGAAAGTGTGTATTTTATGTAATACGTCTTTTCAGACTGAATTTCAAAATTCTGAAGATTTGGCACCTTTGAGGAGATTTGCATCCTCTGTTATATATTCATAAGATCAAAAGAAGCTTGAGAAGAAGAAAAAGAGAAGCCAGGGTGAATAGAGAGGCTTAAGCCAAGAAGAAAACAAAGATGAGTCAGTTACCAGGGGTGGATGCTTAAATTAAAAAAGAAAGAAAGGTCTAGAAAAATGACCTAAAATGCTCAACATTATCTTATGATAAATGCAAAAAAAATCCATTGACATCCTAGAGAATCTTCACCAAAGATTTGCATCACAGTTGAATGTCTCTAAAGTCCTGTGCTTGTAGGTGTGTGTGTCTATGTGTACGGGTGCATGTACCTGTGTGTGGCTATGTCACAAATTCCATAAAATGCTAAATCTTGCTTAAGGATGAGTGCAAGATAGACCATCCCCGTGGAGATCACATTGTAAAGTGACCAAACTGGCTTCAAAGTGATAACTACGTAACAAGCATGACTTAAGAGAGACAGAAATAAGGCAGTAGAAGAAGACCTATTTTACAATTGTCTTTATTACCAAGGGTGGGGTTACAGCTGATATTCATTTCTCTGTTTCCACTCAAATTTTTTGTTTTTGAGAGTGGGGTACCATGGGTGCTTAAGCAATGAGCCTCATCCCCAGCTCTTTTTATTTTGAGACAAGGTCTCCCTAAGTTGAATAGGGCTTTGCTAAATTGCTGAGGTTTGCCTCAAACTTATGATCCTCCTGCCTCAGCCTCCCCAGACTGCTGTGATTTCAGGTGTGCACCACCACTCCTGTGTCCAATTCAATACTGTAAGTGGCAGAGATGACGAAAATCAGTCTCTAGACAAGCTGGTGAGAGGCAGGAAAATACCACCTGTCACTTTTAGAACAACTGACAATTTCTTATACCTGTGGCAATTTAGGGTCCCCACAAGCCATGCCTGCAGAAGGAAAGACATTGAAGTCAACTCCAATGTCAACTCCAGTGCCACTCAACTAAGCTGCCACGTTCTCTGCTGGTAAAGGGACGTCGAGGGCTCGAGTGGTGCCTCTTAGTGGCTACCACAGCTCCTTTCCAACAAGCCTGCACTTCCTGGGGTCACTCTCCAGGGCTTGCCACACCCAACTTTCTTTGTGTCCTCTGTCCTTCAGAAAATGATTCCTCTAACTGAACTAGCCTCAAGTCTCAATCCAAAGGCTGCTCTATGAGAGACCCTTTCTTTGATGTCCTAGAGTGGGCCCCTCATTATCTCATGCCCATTTTTAATTCCTTCACAAGTGGGGTTAGACTCACATACCTCTCGTTTTCCACTTTCTCCTCAGACCTAGGGAAGCACTAGACACTGAGCTCTGCTCAAACAAGAAGGGTCCCTGCTTTAACGTGTGGATTAGAGCAAACTGGGCCACAGAAGGGCCAACCCTGTGCTAGCAGCAACATTGCAGAGCAGTGCTTCAACAAGGTGAGCTTAAAATTACCTGTCACAGGTGGGATTAGTCAGGAACATGTTATCTGATTCTGATCCAGTAGACTAAACCTCTACCCTCTCCTTCTAGACATAAATACACATTCACAGCTCATTTTACCCATAGTGTTCACCACTATTTTCAAGTATGTTGAGGAAAAATTAGAAATCACATTGAAAAGATATACTTTAAATATTACAAACCCAAGGCAATTGCTATTAATGTTAGGTTTACCTTTGCTCAGGCTAGCAGGAAAAGTGATTGTGGACAGATGGCTAGCTACTTTTCTTTTTATCCAGCCAGCCATCAGTCCAGCCTTCCATGTTCCCTCCATGTCGCGACCCCCTCGCCAGCAAGGAAGACACGACACAGGATTCTTCTTTCAGCGGTTTATTCAGGCCTTAACTCTAGTCTTCTCTCAAGCGCGCTCCTCCCCAAGCACCCACCCACAGCCTAATAAAGCTTACTCAAGTCCAATCAAAAGCTGCCACGTGGGGTTTTCTCATAGGGTATTGAGGGACAGCGCGCCAACTCTCCCTAATAAGGAGTTGTTTACCAAGATCCACAACAGAGACCGGCGCCATCTTCTAATGGTGGCAACGGTCTACAAACACGGCTCACCACACCTCCATCCCTCTTTATCTCTCACATACACACATAGGTATATATTAATGGCAGAACGCTCTTTGTACCAGTTTATTTATTTAATTTTTAAACTTAGCAATACTTGCTCATCCATTTGTTGCATTGATTTTTTTCAGGCATCATTATAGAGACTGAAAAGTACGAGGCAAGGCAGCTTCTTACTGTGAACGTGATTATATTCTGACAAGCAAAAATGGACCAAATGACATAACTAAATAAAGATCTATTTGCAATAAAACAGGGGTATTGAATAAAGTGACCAGAGGTGGAGGCAGTGGCTTAGGTGGTCACTGCTCAGAGAAGGTGATGTATGAGCTGAAAGGTGGGTGGTAAGAAGGAACCTGTCCTTGAAAGAGTTAAGGGAAGGAGATGACCTCAAAGGAGGAAGAATGTGACACTGATCTTCCAATAGCACGTCAATCAATATTCATCTAAAAGAACATCATTATTAATACATACTCTCCCATTAAATGCATGTCATGATAGATACTGTTCAACATTTAGATTGCTCTGATTTTTTAAATTGCTTTATTGATATAAAAATATGTTCATGCTTTCTAAGATAAAAATTCACATTCATATGCAAAGATTATAATGAAAGAAAAGAATCTTTTATGTTCTTTTATGTAAAGATGCCTGTGATGGAATGGAGAATGAAAAAGGTTATTAAGTAACAAGTACCACCAGACCATGCTTTTGGAAAAAAAGATATGTAGAAATGTGCTTGTAAAATAAAAAGATAAATTATGAATGGGATAAACAGGAAATACTGAACTGAAATGACGACATTGCTTATCTCTAACTAGCCATACAAATGAATTGTATCATTTTTTGGTATATTTTGAATTTTCTAAAATGGAAGCATAAAATTTATAACAAAGAATAACCTTTTAAAACCCCAAAACCAGATTACAAAACAGCACATGAGCTATTATTCCATACTTTAAAGAAATGATATGTACATCTGCTCACTCCTTTCCACGCACTAGCTGGGCATATTCATGCACATATTAAAATTCTCTCCATTGTGAGGCTGAGAATGACTTCATTTTTCTTGTTTGCTCCTTAACTTTTTAGGAAGTAAAATTATATCAATTTTATGGTAAAAAAATTGAAGCATTTTTCTTTTTCTAAAATAGAAAATTGTATTTGTAGAAATGTTTTAAAATACTGAAAATATAAGGAAATAAATTATCTTCAATATTTCATGATAACCGAATTAATATTAAAATATAAACAAACATAAACAATTATTGGCATACAAAATTGCAACAACTTGCAAAAAAATCCTTATAATGTATTACACAAAATGTTTATAATGATGGAGACAGCATGAACATATATTTGTAATCTTATCAGGAGTAGTCTCCCAACTTTTTCTATAGAGAATCAAATAGTCAATATTTTATGATTTGCATTGGTCACATCATCTCTCTTGCAAACTATTTCACTCTGCTTGTAACAGCAGCCTTACGCTGCTGGGCTACAATGAGTCTTTATTAATGGACACTGAAATTTGAAGATCATATGATTTTCATGTCATTAATATTATTTAAATTTTTCAACCACTAAAAAAATGCAAACAACTATTCTTAGCTCACCAGTGAAAACAGGCAGAATGCTACATTTTGCTAGAGGTCCTAGCTTAGGGCTTATCTATTTACTTTTTCCTAACTTCTTTTAAATATTATGTGACTCAGACATAAACATTCAGTCTCTGCTAACCTTGGATGGCAACAGCATGTTACTTCTTGAGCTGATCTGAAAATAAACTGCAGATTCTGTTAGAGACATGTCTCCTGAATTTTCCACAGGCATTAGATGGAAATGTCTGTCTCAGTATCAAACCAGATTTCGATTTCATCCTGAGGAAATAGTACCCTGAAAGAAAGCACAGCCCCTAAATTTTCTAAGCAGTACCAAAGGGGAAGCTTTTAGAGTTACATTAAAGTCAGTGGGAACTGCCCAGAAACATCAGTGTATTCTCCAGTTTAAAAAAAAAAAAAAAAAAAAAAAAACTTGGTAGCAGGTGACCAAAATAATTCTGTGGTATTGGAAAGTTGCAAACTGCATGGAGGACCTCACCAAATCTGAAGTCAAGGGCACATGCAGGTCATACCTAACAATGCACAGGAAGATCAGCCAAGAGTCCTTAGACTGGTTTGCAACACTCTTGTTTCATATACCTTTGTCCTTCCTGCAGTGTAGGCATGCTCAATTGCTGAAGTCCAATAGCACCTGCCAAATAAATATGTTACTGATTTCTTAAAAAAAATGGACATTCAAATTCACAAGATAAAATAAGGCAGCAAGATACTCACAGATCTGAGGGAAACTATATCTTTATGGCCAGTTAAGACAGTTTTAATTCAGGACATTTAATTAAATTCCAAGGCCCCTAACAGGGTTATTCATCACAATGAAAATGCTTTACACCCCATGAACATTTTAAAATTCAATAGCAGTTTTGTCCTAAAAAATGTTGTCCAAAAGAAGCTAGCCATTTCTAAGATTGCAGTAGCTTGCCCCTTTCTCATTCAATAAAACACCATGAGCCTTTCTTGGCACACAAGAGCTACAGGGGATAAAGAATTTCAATACACATACCGAATCTTGCTTTTGGAATTTTTCCAAATTGAATAAGCAGACAAAATACTAGTTCCTACAATGATTAAGGAATTGGGTGTTTTTTTTCCAACCATATCCAGGGTGTATTAGGTAGCTCAGATTATCATGTTTTCTATTTCAACATTCATAAATATCCTGCATGTGCATGCCCTAGTACTTTGTAATATTATTAAGATACAAATTTGTGTCTTACCAACGACGAGCCTAGTGGGAAATTTTCTGTTTCTTAACTAGATACCCTCCCTGCCAGGTCAGTATCACATTTGGGCTTTGTTGTTCTTTTTAGAAAAGAATATCGTATATTCATAAAGTCATTTAAAGCAGTATTCATGATAATTTTAAATTTTGTGTCCTTGGGAAAAATGTACTTCAAATGAGATATAAAATTGTAATAAAAGTTTAGAGGTGATTAACTTGTGAAGTGGGGGTGTGTGTTGGAAAACTTTAGAACAAACATAAGAAACTTTGCAAGTGACTTGTACATTGATGGAATTGAAAGATGGGAGTTGGCCTTCGAAAGTGTTGTTGGTGACTGTCCAGCATCCATGACTTAATAGAGAATATGCCATGATGGACAGACAGCTACTTGAATCCAAATCCACATAGGTGCAGTAGATGATGATGATGATGATCATGATGACAATACTGTGAATATTAACAGTGCTGGACACTGGCAGGCTATGCAAAGTCACAGTGACCAGAAGGTTTTTCTAGTCAAGGGCGGGGAGCAAAGTTTTGAATTTCTTCAACCCCTGCCACCAATACCAATGTTCCACTTTTTTGTAAATACAAGTCAGATGTCCATGTCCTTTAGGGACATATTCATGTATATGTATTTGCGTGTGTGCACATATATGTGTAAAATATACACCATACCACAATACCATATGGTTTATCAAAGGTACAAGTCTAGTTTCCTATTTAAAAATCAGTAGGTGCAATTCACCATATTAAAAGGCTACAGAAGCAAAACAGGATTGTATCAATGCAGGAAAATAATTTCACAAAATTCAACACCCATTTCTGATAAAAATTCCCAGGAAAATATAAATAAGCAATAAAAAGCTAATAAAAGCATCTAAAATATAAAAAAATACACGTAATTAAAAAAAATAACAAAAGAAACAAATAAACTTGAAACTAGTATGACCCATACTTGCACTCCTGGATATTTATCCCAGATAAATTTAGAATTATGAACACACAACCATATTTATAGATGATGTGTGTATAAAATCCCCAAACTGAAAACAATCCAGTTTGTTTTCCAATCCAGGTGTTTTCCAAATGTAAACAGTTAAACAGTGGTCAGTCCATACTTTTTATTTCCTCTCAACAATGAAAAGAAATTACCAATGAAATGCATAACCATCTTGATGAATCTCCACAGAATAATGCTAAGTATAAAAACCAGTCCCAAAGATCTATACCCTATAATTCCTACAAACATTCTTGAAATAATACAGTTTTAGAAATGGAAATAGACAAGTGGTAGCCAGAGATTAAGAATGGAGGTGTGGGTGGAAGGAAACTAGGCCCCAGGAGGCGTCCTCCTAGGGACAGGCAGGTGTGAGTCCTGATAGTGCTCCGGCCACTACTACCGCTCTGTGAGGGGGTAATAACCATCTTGCTATAGTTTGGGAGGAAATGAGTAGAGGGTGCATGGGATCTCTTGTTATTATAAATTACAATAATATGGCCATATCTAGTCATATTAAAATCAAAAGCCCAATTTACAAAAGGAAATTGCTAAATACACAATTCTTTAAAATGTGTCTATTGTTTAACTGTTTATACATTTTTACTGCTATTGTTTTCTAGATCCCTTCCATACCTCCACAAGTTAGAATTCAACATGATCATCCCTCTACAGATTTGGCCACTATAACTCAGAAGGCTTAAATGACTTACTTGAGGGCAAACTGACACTAATTCATGGTTGTTGGCCTCCCATATACACTTCCCATGTTCCTTCCCCAAACTCACCAACAAGACATATGGCCTTCCACAAAGGAAGCCCTTTGCAGATTTTCAAAATATTCTAATCACTTAGCCTCATTTATTTTTCCCTATGCATTGGCAGGAAAAAGGAATATTTAAATAAAATTTTATAAGATGAACTCTGTCTAAGGCATTAACACAATTGAGGGGAATAACTGTTTTTAATTCACTTAATTTTCTTTCATTTTTATTTTTTTTCTTTATTAACAACATTTTCAATCAACTATGTATTTTCATTAAAAGAGGTTTAAACTATACATTTGATATTCTCTTTAAGGAAAGAAAACCTTTCTGGCTTAAGTAAGATAATGTTAATTGAAAAAAAAAATACTATGTATTATGTTTATTGAATTGCTGTAAAATAGCAAAACGTTGGAAACACACTTCTAACAAGATAAACAGTTTAATTTATCAACCAGAATACTACTATTGACACAGGAAAATTCTATAAATATTAATGAAAAATACAGTTTCTAGTATAGTTTTATTATAAAAGTATACAAAATAATCTGCATTAGGCAAATTAGAGAAAAATTTAATGTTTAGACATATTCATAAAAACACAAACGAAAGAAAAAAGGAATAGAAACCTTGACATCAAATGTTACCACAGTTGACTGTGAAATATGTCACAGATTGTTTCATGCTTTTCTAATCTTTTCCATTTTATTCTCCAAAGTTAGTAAATGTGTATCACTGTTAAATGGTACTTAGAAATATTAGTTACCTAAATTATTTTTTAAATTATTGGATTTATTATTTCATTATTAAATGTATTATTAAATTATTATTTAAACTAAATGCTACTTTAAGATATGACTAAGGTATGAGTACATTAACAACACCAAAAGAGCATGAGCACAATTTTTCTATTCATGTAGTCCCCACTGATGTTCATGATGAATTGCGATCCTACACTTTAGTCTTGAGAGGAAACTGAAATAAAATTCCTCTTGAACTTTGTACAGGCAGCTGAACAGGTAGAAATGAAAGGGCTTTAAAATGAGGGATGCTGAGGGTGGGCCAGGGACTAGCACGCCCCTGACTCTCCCTGCTTACTCTTTTTCCACAGGGGGCTCTGCTGCCCTGTTCCCAGGAGACATTCCTTCCTGACACGCACATCCATTTCCACAATATCATTAGCACAACAATGCTTTTGATGAGCAATTTCTGGCTGATGAACATTCTAGGTTTTTACATTGATATTGCTTTCATTTTCTCCTAAAACTGTGAAGCAGGAGAGTGGCACCAATCACCCTCCACTGCTGATAATCAGGATATAGTTTGATGATTGGAGACTCTTGGATCTGTGGACCAGCAATTTGTTTCCTGTGGAAAATCTCCTGAATGAACTGTGTTCCTAGTTGTTTAAAACCTACTTTCTTTTTTTGATTACAGCGCATCAAACTTTTCTTCTGGTCCTTTGATTTCCCCTTCTCTGTTCTCCTAGTAAATATGAATGTGCTTGTGCTTCAAACATGAGGTTTCAGAAAACCTGACACACTTGACCCATGTGACACTTCTGTGGTCCAAGAAACGCTACCACACAACTGAAATGCAGGTCAAATGAAACCTCTGAACCAGAAAATAGAAGTTAGGCTGCATTTATTTACCATTTCATTTCAGGAAGGGACACACATGGCACCTCTCCTGAGTCACCCTCCGATAGGCTGAGAGTTGCCCTAGATTTTCATGATTCTTTCCTGTTGTTTTTATCTTTGTCACATGGATATCGTTCTCTATTCTTGTTATCGAACCCAAAGAAATAATAGACTCTTAGGACAATGAGAGGCCTGACCCTAAAAGACAGGGAGTCTGCCTAGTGCCAAAGAAGTAACACCCTTGTCTTCCTGAAACTAAGGTGACCTGCTTTTGCATATTGATAGTAATTGAAAGAAAGAAAGAGAATTATAATATTCTTAAACCAACATCTGGAACCTTCGAGGACTGAAGCCAATGCTACACTGACTTGAGGATCCTCCAACATTCAAGTTTGCTGGTTATGCTCCAATATCCCCCTGCCCCTCCCTGTCAGTCTATCTGTCCATCACCTGGTTTTATGAATAAAGCTTTATTGTAACAGACCATGCTCACTTATTTCCACATTCCTGTGACTGTATTCATGCTGTAACAGCAGACTTGGGTAGCCGAGACCATCTGGACTCCATGCCCACAATTATTAGCAAGGTTCAGCCCCTCCCTTCTCTAGGCTCTAAGCAAACCTATTTCTTTAACATCTGAGCACAGTGCTGAGTCTGCCTCCCTGGGAATGTCCTGTCCTCTGGCTTTCTGTATGACTAGTCTCTTCTAATCTTTCAGATGTGGCTTTAATATCCCATCTTTCCTCAATTAGGTCTTACCTGCCATTGGCCTCTAAGCACTTTTTATATTGATTGCCTTTCTCCTGCTCTGAAATATGTTATTTGTTATTTTATATCCAATCCCAGCAACACACTCAGCATATAAGTGCTTACCAAACACATGTTGGATTAAAACTAAGTACACTGTGAAGGGCTAAGGAAAGAGGTATAGAAGGCGTAGATTAGGATAACTCTCCAACTCACACATTGAATGAAAGGAGGATGGAATAGAAAAAAGATGAAAAAACAAAACCAAAAAGCTCTGTGGTAAAACCAATGGTGAGGTCTCTAGTCTCTACCCACCAATGTACACACTATCTCTAGGCAACGTGGTGAGGGAATTTGCCCTCCCTATTCCTTTATTGGATCTTATCTTTGCTGTGCAATTTCAGACCATCCTCTGAAGTCCTTTCTGCTTCAGAATTCACATCCATGAAATGAGAAACTTGAAATAGAAGATCCAAAGTCTCAATGGAATGATTCAATACAAACTCAAGATAAATGTGTAGGCGCAATGCAGGAGACAGTTGTTGTTCTTGGCTTTTCTGTCTGTCGGGGAATTCATAAAGACTTAAATGAAGAAGGGATCTACAGGTTCACATGACCTAAAGAAAAAAAGTGGCCTGTGCTTCAGGGAAATCATTCAATTCCTGTGAGCTAACCCTAAGCCCTCTCTGGTTGTGAATTCATTAACTACATTTGATTTACCAGATGGTTCCATTGACTAGGCATATCGAGTTTTCTATGAGTATAATGTACAACACTGTCCTGTGAACCTTAATTCCAAGACTTCAAAGAAAATAACCAAAAAGAGTGCTCACTTCTTGTCCACATTATGAGCTATAAGAGAACACAAATCTGTAGCTGCTGGGAGACCACCATGTGGAGAGATTGTTCTATGCGGGAGACCAACAGAGAGGCAAAAACTAAGAGAAACACACTCTTTTAAAACCTGGAACCAGCCACACCTGAAGCACACGCCACTTTTTTTCTTTAGGTCATGTGAATTAGTAGATCCCTTCTTCATTTAAGTCTTTATGAATTTGATTTATTTGACTTTAAGCCAAGAATCTTGGCGCAAACGCTCAACTCATTTGTGCTTTCCTGTGTGAATGTCTTCTTTAAAATGATGCTTTATCTGCTCACTGTTCAGAACTCTGCTCTGTCTTCTCTCCTCCTGCTCTCCTTGACACTTCCCAGTGTTTGACATCTGACCATTTATTTGTAAAAAGCTTCAATCAATAGAAGACAGAAAACTGGACATGGAAATGAATATTTTCTTGTTCTAAGGATCTGGATATCTGTCAACAGTAATTATTTTGTGTAAATCATTAAAAATAATTGAGTCTCTAGGAAAAAACTTATTATCACTGTGTCACCAATCTCATGCAAAAATGAGATGGCTCTGGCCCCATTAGGTTTAAGCAGAGATAAAAAGTAGCCCAGGATGTTTACCTCTCTTTCTTTAAAAAGACCCAGTGGGAAGGAATCAAATCATACTGTGATTATTGAACATTTCAGGCACTGCAAACCACAGGCTTGCTGGGTTTTGAATGCTCTGCATTGGAAACTTATCAACACTTAACTAGTAAAAGTAGAGATTGACATATAATTAAATTTAGACTGCCTGATCATGATCTGGAAAAGCAGAGATCCTATGAGACCTTAAATTTTAAATGTTTCCTGTGTCATCACTTCTTTACAATTTCCTGATTTAAATCATAAATAATTCCATTACATAGATATGCAAAACAAGACACAAAAATCTCAAGTGGCTGATGAAAGATCCCATGGTACTTGTCAGTAGAGACAAGAGTGGTGGTTCCTAATTGTTTTTTTTTTTCCTAGTAGCAAGAATATCATCTAAAGCTTGAAAGAGATTTAGATGTTCAAAAACTTGATAAAACCTACAGATGTTCTGTTTAGATAACACATGGATAGAAATGTAAAGCTGGAATCCAAAATCATGAAAAATGGATCCCTGAACTCTCTTAATTAACCTCCTTGTAGTGCTCTGATTGAGATTCAGAATATTGACCAGGAAGAAATCATAACTACTGACTCCCCTTTAAAGTCCTCTATCATAGATGATGACCAGTGTTCATTATCTCCAGTCCATTTTCTCATCGAGACAAAAAGCTGTGTCTTAACATTTTCCCAAATGCTACATTTATTCTCATCTGTAAAAGATGCAATTCATGTCGCATCTTCTTCCTCCTCCCTTTACAATTAAAATTGCAGTTGCTCATTAACCCTAGTTATCTAGTCCTGACTTACCTCTGGCCTCCTGATGATTTGAAGTTTCCAGAGCACAGATACCGGAAGGGAAGGAGGAAGTCTTCATTGCCTGTTAATACCATCACTATTTACATTTCTTACAGTCTCACAGAATATTTGGAATTTTGTTTTAACTTTTGATGGTTTTCTTAAAGGCATTTCTGGGATTTCCCTGAGGACTTCTCACATAGAGTTATAAAAGCAGCCATTATTTGGGGCTGTGCATCTTTCCTTTAATAACTTCTGCATTTGCTGCTTCTGCTCCCAGAGCACACAGGCCAGCCCCAACCTCTTCCTACCACACTGTATTCAGTGGTGCCACCTTTCTCAGTGGCACTGCCACCGTGGAAATGCTGAGTTCTGCATCAGGTGTTTCCTGCCAACTTCAATAGTCAGAGCCCCCCATCTCCTGGCAGGAGGTCAGACTGTTGTGCCTGCTTCTGGCCAGACCTTCTTCTGCAGGTATCACAGTACTCCACTGAAACAATACAGTCTGCCTAGGAAAACAATTTTGTAACCTGTTGACCTCCCAAGAACCAAAGCTAAATCCCTGGTAAGGAACAATAATGAGCCGCTTCACCTCAATCTGTCAATAAGACTTCATAGCTGAAAAGTTTAGCTGGATCTTGTGTGATGAATGTCTCATAAAAAGGTTTCCAATTTCTCCACTCTTCTTCATGCCCTGCGCAATGTGACATTTTAGCTCTCTCATCAAGAGGTGGACTGTGCTTCCCACTCCTTGCCTTTCATGTTTTTTTGTCTTGAATCAGACAGCAGAATGTGATGGAAGTGCTGTGTGCTAATTCCAGGCCTGGCTTCGAGAAGTCTTGAACATTCCTGCTCTGCCTTGTACCCCTGAAACTTTTGTAGGAACATAAACAGCATGGCCTCCTGGCAATGGCAGGTCCTGTGGAACAAAGCTGAGACCGCGATTCATCCTAGTCAAGATTCCGTACTGCTGAGAGATCCCAGGGAAGCTAAGCAAAGCCAGTCTGTGGTTAACCACAGAAACAAGGAGCTGTTCTAGATTAGCCCTCGCCAGCCTTTGTAAGCTAAGTGCTTGGTTTAGGTACAGAGTTCTAAAGTGGTTTGTTATTCAGTGTTGGCTAACTGGTCCATATTTTTTCCTCTGGATAGTTTTCCCCCTTAGAAGTTCTCCTTTGCTGATGCAGAAACTCTCTAGCAAGCCTACCTTATTGTTTTAGCAAACCCCTATATGGCTCTGAATCCCAAAAAGGTGATTCAAGTTATGACAATCTTAATACATATGAATTCTAAGTTTTTTTCTTTTTTATTTTATTTTGTTGAATATGGTAGTGCCCACCTGTAAATTCCAATGGCTCTATAGGCTGAGGCAGGAAAATCACAAGTTTGAGGCCAGTCTCAACAACTTAGCAAGGCCATAAGTAACTTAGTGAGACCCTGTCTTAAATATATATATATATATATATATATATATATATATATATATATATATAAAATATATATATATATATATATATTAAATATATTTAAAAGGGGCTAGGGATATCATTCAATGATAAAGTGATTTGGGGTTCAATCTCCAGAAACCCTCCAAAGATAAAAAATAAATAACATAAATTTTAAAAGTCTTATTTTGATATCATAAGGCCTATCCATCTGACTTTGCTTCATACATTATTTTATTTATCAAATATTATTATTCTTAAAAAGATAAAAGATATATGTGATGCCTTTGTAGAGTTTGAATTCATTTGAATGAATGAATGAATGAATGAATGAATTAGTGTAGCCACTTTTCACTAACAAATGTGTTTGATAGGTAACATTTATTGAGCTCTCTCTAAGTTCTAGACATTGTGCTGAATGTTTTCAATGCATTTTTTCATTTTATAATCCTAATAATCAAAAGAAGCAGATTTTAAGTCCTATATTCAACAGTTTAACTACCTTGGTCAAGATTGCAAAGTAAATGGCAGGTTCTGGTTCAAATATACTCCTTAAAAGGGGCTGAGACGTGTTTTTCTGACCTGGGTTCAATATTACAATGGAAGCAGAGCATGAAGGCTGTTTCTTTCATTACCAAAAGCCTCAGGGCCACTATCCCCTCTAGCCTGCCCCATGTGTAACATGTCAGAAACTGCACATGGATAAGCAGTGACAGGAGCAGCCGGAGGAAATGCTGATCTTTGGCTCTTGGTACGTACAGAACTGACTAGACAACAGTGTGGATCTGATGTGCATCATCTGGTCCACTCAGTGTGTGAAGGTGCACACCCGACTGGGAACACCTATCACCCACCTAAATACACCAGCCCAAATCGGCTTCCTGGTAGGATGGGCTTTGTGACAGAGCCCTCCACCTTCTGCCCTAGCTGGTTTTTCAAACAAAGTGACCTTCCTTGGCTCAATACCTTGTCGCTCTGCTTAATTGGCCTGCTGTGTGCTGAGCAGCTAGACCAGGCTCAATATCTCTGCTTCTCCTTTTGCTTATGTCTTCAGAACTCAATTGGACTGTTCAGGCACCAGCAGATATGAATCATCCCTATGAACATTTTTATTGTAGAAAGGTCCCTGAAGAGTTTTGAGATATGAATGGGCTAAGAGTTAGTTTTCTCCAAACCACATGGCTCTTTAAACCATTGATTATTAGTGGAAGTTATTTCCTGAGAGAGGGTGAGTTTATGTTTTTGGTTTACTTTTTTGAAGTATTTTTAGATTACTAAAAAAAAAAAAAAACCTCAATTTTCTGTAGTTCACAAAAACAAATACTTTTCTCACTCATCTTTCTTGGCTCATAGGGGTTAGCTCATTTTGCATGGACTGGGTTGTGCTGGGCTCTAAACTGTGGGTTAGGTCTAGGGCTGCTTTACATGTCTTCATTATTTAGGGTCCAGCAGCCACCTGTGGCATGGCCTTTTCATGGTAACATAAAAGAAAAAGCCAAAGTATCCAAACATTTTTAAGTCTTGGTCAGTGCCATTAACTTTAACATTCTTATGATCAAAGCAAGTTACTTGGCCAAGCCCAATTAAAGAATGTGAAAATATATCCCATCTACCACAAAGTCATGGCAAAGGCGGGGAGATATAATTCCATAAAAGGAAGAATGATGCATTGGGAACCATGATGGAAGCTGCCAGAGGAAGCCTAGGAAATATTTTTGAAGATTTCCACGCCTCTCCAGTACAATTCAATTAACGTAACTAGATGGAAATCTCTTGAAACACAAATTTATATATTCTTGGGTATCTCCAGAGCTTGAGATATTATTGCTTCTTAAAAACAAACAAACAAACAAAAAACCAAAAACACTCTAAAAAAGAGTATAGCTTCTGGTATATCATAAAATGCTTGTATAGGGAGGATGCATTTGAAAAAAGGAATGACAAAATGCCTACAATTTCCACTTATATTATTGATTAGCCATATTGAGATGCTATGATATGGTTCTTTAAAAGACTGTAGAAGAATCAGAACAGCATTTAAATCCTATAGCATTTACTAGTTGTATTACCTTTGGCAGTTTACTTAACAACTCTTAACTAACTCTTAACTAGTGCCTTCTGCAAAGTGGAAAAAAATAAATAAATTTACCATCTTTTGTGAACAAATACAAGCCTTCCAAGCATATCCACCTTCTAATTCCTGTTAAGCCACATGGCATTCAGAGATATGATTATTTTACTAATTCATGATTTTAAAACATGAGATTATCCTGAATTACCTGGGTGAATCCAATCATGAGCCCTTAAAAGTGGAGAGCCTTATGCAGCTAGATAGAAAGACTCCAAGCAGAAGGAATTGATACTCTGTCTACAGCCCAGAGATGGAGAAGGGAGTATTTACAAAGATTTGACAAGGAATTCCAACCTCCAGATGATAGCCAAGAAGGAGCTGGAGACTTTACTTCCATGATCACAAAATACTGAATTCTGTAAGCATCCTGAATGATCACGGAATCAGATATCTTCCCCATGTCACTTGATCGGGAATGAGGCATTGTAAACACTTTGACTTTAACCAAGTGAGATGGTACCTTATTGAACAGACAGAACCATGAAAATAAATTACAAGTATGGTTTCAACCAAAGTTTGTGGCAATTTGTTGCATCGGGGATGGAAAACTGATTGAGCACTCACAGTGCTGTGTTGAGAATCCAATGAAGTAAGAGACACGGTTCTGAGTCGCAGCCCCTGTTGACTGTTTTATTAATGTATGCAACTTCTGGCCATTCCTACTACATTAAAACATTCAACCGGAAGTTCAATTTCTCAAACTCTCCTGGCACAAAAATATCATTAGCAGAGTTTTTTGGGTCCCAGCTAATTAGACATGATACCTAACAAGCAGTGCACTCTGTTTGTATGCACAAAGCCTTCTGTTGCCTGGCGACCACAGAAAACAAGTTGTTTCAAATCCAACCACTGTAACTTCTCATTAAGTTTCCCTGGTTACTGGCCATCCGTAAAAGCTTTGTCTACCTTGAAATGCAAATGTTAACATTACTTACCAACCAATCCGGCAAGATGAAAAGGTCCTCAAATGTGGTAATAGAATTCAGGAGAGCGGGCAACTTTATTTTTTACCCCTTTCTTCAGCTCCAAACTCTTTTTCTTATCCTTTATTTATTTTTTTTTTAAATTTTCTTTAGCTTTCCTCCCTCAGATACCTCTCAAGCTGTAGAGCTGATCCAAAGAATGATAAATGAAAATTGAAAAGATAAATTTGGAAAGTCTGGAGTCAGAGTAATTTAATCATGGAGGAAAAAAATCAACATGTGGAGTGAGTGAAGGCATGTCTGAAAGCCAAGGATACTGCAAACTGGGTTGTTCTTGCCTTTCTACAAACAGGTGCACTTCTTTTAAATGATGCAGTAAGCATCACTTCCCTCTCAAACAGATGGGTAATTATGTGGAAGAAATGGCAATCGACAGCCACACATGAGGCAGAAAACCGAGCTGCTCATGTGCTGTCTATCCTGATCCAGCTTTTGCAATCTAGATTTAAAAAAAAAAAATTGTAATCCCACCACAATGTACTTTTGGGAGAAGAAAACCACTTGTTATGGTGGAGTGGGGCATCAGAACAACAATGGTGCCAACTCTTTTCACACTACAGTGAAATGTGTGGGGTGTTTAGCAAACAACAAAGCTTTTCAGAAAATGCCTGCTGCTCCTAGTGGGACTTAAGCAAATCTTCCTCTTCCTTGTTTAGTAAATGATAATTGTGTTGAGGCTTCCATAGGGCCAGGCAGGGGTACTGAGTCACACTAACCAAGCCTGCAGCAGCAACAAAAATCACAGAGGGGAAGGTCTACTAAGGGCTTTCATTTTCAATTACTCTTACCTGAGTTTTCACAGTTTGGGATCTGGACAAACAATTGCCATGGCAACCATTATCTCCAGCAATTTGTATGCTTTGCTCATTTTTGTTCCACTTTTGGAAAGCATTAGTGTATTCGTGTTCAATTTATTTCTTACCAGTCGGTTTCCCTCTCACACATGCAGCCGTGCTTAACATCCCCCATCATCACATTGATAGAATTTTTTAATGGCCCGGTATTTGGCTTTTGTTAACTATGAATTTCAAAATCCACCAGCTCATAGCTCTGCTTTTATCACCAAAGTTTCCTTCCAAATGATTGAAGAAGATGGGTTGTCTTGAGGTACCCTCTCCCAACTCTTTGTACTTGTGAGCTGGTGAGCAGGGCTGGCCTGATCTGGACAACTTTTAAGGATGAAATCGAAAGAAAAAAGGGAGGCTGCCTAACTAGATTCCAGTAGCCTTCCTCTAATCAAAGCTCCAGTCTTACGGATCACTGATCTTTCTAGCCCTGTACCTGCCTATCACTTTCATATATAAAAGTACAACGTGCTGAGATTTGTCCCTTTAAAGGTCTTTAATATCAACTTTCCTGTTCTTTCATGAAAAATAATTATGCATTCTTCAAATCCCTTACTTTACCAAAAAGTTACTGTGGCCTTTGGTGCTATGATTAGAGCATAGAAGAATAAGCATGTAGCCCTTTTCTTGCTGGACGAGCTGTGCTTCCTCTGCATCTCTCTTTCTGACAGACAGAAGTCACTTTTGTTTGTTACAAGGCTGTGTCATAGACACAGAGAATTTTTTTTCTTTTTTTTATACATTAGAATATTAAACTCGGTTACCATATGCTAACTGCAATACTCTGAGCTTTATCAAATTTTACTGAAGTCTTGCTATTTTCATTTTACACAGGAGGGAAGAGCATTTTTAGAAAAAATAAACAGGCTCAGGTCTCAGAGTCTTAGGGGAAAAGCTGATACTTGTACCTAAACACTGAAGTACTATTGGAGTTGTTTTTAAACTGTACCATGTTTCAGAACCACCTAGAAAGCTTGTCAAAACTCAGATGACTACAAAGCCTTACCCTCCCACCCCAAATACTCATACCTGTTTCTGCCTTGGCAGGATTTGGGTGGGGCCAGAGAAGCTTCATTCCTAACACCTTTCCAGATGTTCATTCAGCTCATCAGTTTCCACATGTTTAGAAGCCCTGCACCATCCTATACTTGATCAATATGTCTAATTCAGCTCAAGAGTAACAGGATCACAGATTCTCTCTGAATAAGAATCAAATATGTTGAATGAGGTATTGAACTGCATTCTCTCCCAGAAGAAATTCATCCACACAGAAGAAACCAAGGATGATCAGGGGGCCCAGGGTGAACACAGTTTACAAAAGGTGGACAGCCATGAGAAAGGAGTGGCATCTCTTAGATTTGTTTTCTGACCCAGCCCCCAATTGATTAGTGTCCAAGACCTGTAAAAAATGGGAAGATGTGAAGGAAATCTGCAAAGTAGTCCATGGGGTTCCTCGAGTGTCCTCTTTGGTGTCCACCTGAACCCAAATGGAACATAAGAAAAGAATCTCTCTCCAAACCTCTCCTTCCCCCTTCCCAGAGTCTATGCTGCAATTTTGAGATCTGAAACCCATTATATTAATAGAATGTTGGTGCATCGGCAGCCACTGCTGTCAGAGAGGCAGGCAATGCCTATCAGGAGAGAAACTACCAATAGTAGCCAACACAGATGTACCAGTTGGATGCTCAGCAGATCTGGTGGGAATCCTTAGAGAATGCTTCCAGGGAACACTGTCCAACTGACACAGAAACACCTGCTGAATATCTAGCAAGTTGACAAAACCCTGGGAAGAAATAGAGTTTATGAGCATCAGTAAAAAATCCCAGAGACTAACTCATAGGTTCTTTACATACTTTCATTCATTCAATCAGCAAATAATTATTAAGTACTTGTTATATTTCAGACATTTATGCTCTTGTGGCAAGAAATTAGTGACGCACATATGGTCCTGTCTTCATGAAACTTGCAAGACACACATTGATAATTTAAATTATCATTCTACATATATTCAGTATGTAGAATGTTATTGGTTATTTAGGGTCAAGAATAGATAGAATAATTAGAGATGGAGTGGGTATTAAAAAAACCTCTGGGTTAGAATGCCTTTTGAGAAAAGAGGGGAAAATCAATTCTCAAGCACAGGTGAAGAAATTGCATGTGAATGGGTCTGCATTGTAGGTCTTCCCAGAATGTCATTCCCTTGTTTAAGAAACATCCTCAGATGTGTGTTTGATGGTAGACATGCCAGATTGGGCTAAGTACGCTATTTTTTCTTTCTTTCTGTCCTTTTTTTTTTTAAGTGAAAACAGCAGAACCAACTTGGAATTAGTCTTCTGATTTCAGGAAGTGGTTCCCGAGGACTCATTGAGGATGTGATAGGAGTTTATAAAGTCAGAAGGGCAAGTCTAGCACCCACTTTTTTTGTGGCTTTTATTTATTTTATTTTTTATTAGTTGCTCAAGACAATACAATGATCTTGACCTATCATACATTTGATTCAAATAGGGTATGAATTCTCATTTTTCCACGTGTACAGATTGCAGGATCACCTTGGTTATATAGCCACGTATATACATACAGCAATCCTAGTGTCAGTTGTATTCTGCTGCCCTTCCTATCCCCCCTCCCCTCTCCCCTCTCCTCCCCTCCCATCACCTCTCTCTACCCAATCTACTGTGACATTTTTTTCTCTCTCTCTTTTTTTCCCTTCCCCCTCACACCATTGTATAAGTATTTTGTGAACCCATGAGGGTCTCCTTCCATCTTCAGTGCAATTCCTCTTCTCCCTCCCATTCCCTCCCACCTCTCTTCCTTGTTTAGTGGTAGTCTTCTTCTCATGCTCTTCCTCCATATCCCATTTTGAGTCACCCCCCTCATATCAGAGAAGACATTCAGCATTTGTTTTTTAGGGATTGGCTAACTTCACTTAGAATAATCTAGCACCCACTTTTTATCATGACTGCAGAGACGTTACTTTCTCTTAGTGCAGAGACTTCTCAGGGTTTTTCGTCACCTCATCTCCTGGGTTGAGCCCAACTACTCCCATGAATGATGATCCCCATATTAGGGGAATCAGTATGAGCTGTGACCCCCCAGGCCCCACCAAGGTCACTTGCTGTCCACCCTAGGCTGATGCCAATGCATTGGACTTCCTCCATTTTAGCTTTACCATCAGAAGCAGGTAGCCTTGGAGGATGGGGCCCTGGGAGCAGGTGTTTAAGGGTTAGGCCTGGTGACGGTTTTATCAATTCTTTCCCACTTTCAGAGCAGTTACATGATCCCAATCTAGCTGCAAGTAAATCTGAGAAAATATATGTTCAATAGTTGCTGAGAGGGTTGGCATCTGTGAATCCATCATCTCTGTGGATCCCCAGAGCTCACATTGACTTCAAGTGCATCTGACTGCCTAAGCCATCACCTTCTCCCAAATCAGTCCTTTCTCTGCATTCCACCTTTGAACACAATACTACCTGGATCTCCAATCCCACATCCTGATACTTTCTTCCTCCTCATGTCCACCCATCTGGTGAGCTCAGAATACCCCCCTCCTTTCCACCTTCACCCTGCTGTGCTAGGACCACACTTATCCCACCTGCGCAGACTTCTACCTGAACCTATGAGTATGTTCTTCCTGCTTCTTCTCCCTTCTGTTCCCAAAGCTCAAGCAAAATTATATATGGTGAATGTGACTCTATCATGTCTCTCTTTTTTTTAAATATTCTTTTATTAGCTTCCTTTTAGCCCTAGGAAACATCTAACTCCTTACACATAGATTATAGGGCCTGAATGATTTCTTCCTCCAATTCCAAATGAGAGAATGTTTATTGAATCAAAAATGTTCAAAAAACCATTACTCAATCATAACTTTCATAAACATTACAGGAAATTACTGTTTGCTAGGATAGTGATAGAAATATTTAACTCACCCTGAGGGTGAGGGGTCTGGGCAGGCTTCCTTGGAGGATGCAAAATAAATAGCAGACATGGGCTGAGGAGTTCAGAGCCCCAGGGTGGTTGGACTCCCTCATTGTTTTCTAGAGCAATGATACTTTCTATGTGTTGCAAAGCTCTGTCCCTTTGAGGAGAAAGGACATTCCAAGAAGAGACTCATACTATAGGAAGACTAGAAGGAATTAATCCTCCTCTTGAATACTTGCCTCTTTAATTGCCATTTGCCACATTACTCATTATGCAGAATTTCCACTTCAGAATCACCTGTGAAACTTTTATGTAACCGTGCTTCTGATATCACCCCCCACCAGTATGTCACATCGAGTGAAACAAGATTCTACATGGATGAACCTAGAGAATGTGTTCACAATGTTTTGTTTGGTTTTGTCTTAATTTGGCATTTCCAGAAGATTCTGGTATATTTATTCATGAACTGATATTTGAGAAAAACTGATGTATAATTTCAAGAAACCTGCATAAATCTTCATATATACACATTTGCATATTTGTTTATGTATTTCCATTTATATGTGTGTGTGTATACATAAAACATAAATTAGCTAAGTGTATGTGTGTTTGGTAACTTCTATTTTGTTGAGTGCTTGGGTCTGTATTCACGAGGGACACGTGCCGTAGCTTGCTTTCTCTGTATTCTCTGGTTTTTGGACAGGTTAAGTGCAAGCTTCATTAAATCAACTGGAAGGTGTTATTGCACTTTTCAATTCTAAAATTTTCAGTTGGTTCTTTTTTTTCCCCTTTGCTAAGATTTTCCATTTTTCATTTATTAAAATGGTCCACAATTGGTTAAGTATTTTTAAATGACATCTGTTTTAAGATCTTCGTCAGATGGTTCTGACATCCTCATCACTCAGTATCGGCAGCTCCTGATTGCCTTTTTCTTTCTGCCTGCAGTGTTCCTGGCTCTTGGCATAGCAAATTATTTTCAGTCGACACTTGGACGTATTGGGCACAGTGTTATGAAGGCTTCGATGGATTTAAACCTCTAGTTTTACTTGGCTTTCTCAGACACACTCCCAGGTTTGGGTGGAAGCTCTGGTCTCCCCACCAAAACTCCACTGATATCTGGAATGGGGTCATTTTTCCCACTGGTGGAGGTGGACGGTCCAGATTCCTGTGGGCTCACACTGATATCACACTGGGTGCAAAAGGCAGCCTCATTACTCTTCCCTCAATGCCATGATCCCCTAGACTGCAGAGAGAATCCCGCTTCTCCATGGGACTTCCTCTCCATGGGACTGCTCTTCCCTCAGGGTGAGAAGCATCTCATTCACGCCCAGTGCCACTCCCCCCCCCCAGGGTGGCTTCCATGGACACCAGGAGTGAAAAGGCTCCTTATCGCCCAGTTAGGATAAAAGTCCCACTCCCTAACAGACTTTTTCTGACATTGTCCTGGTTGGGGTTGAGGGACTTGTTAAATCCCAGGAACGTGGAGTTGTAGGCTGCTCCTGTGCACAGAGGTAGGGCAACAGACTCCTCCACGGTGCTGGCTGCACTGCATCAGTTATGTATAAGAGTTTTCTGTCTTCCTAGACTGTCCTTGCCTACAAAAAGCAAGTTTTGTTTGGGGCTTGGAGGTATGTGTGTGTGTGTGTGTGTGTTTGTGTGTGTGTGTGCGTGCGCGGGTGTGGGCATCCAATAGTATTTCTGGGTTTCAAACTTTACTATCTCTAAGTCGGGGATACATGTGGCAAAAGGGAAACCTTGGGGACTCACAAGCTTGCTGCCCACCACTAACATTGTCCCAATGTTTTTAATCTGCCTGGTCTCCTACTTTCATTTTTTTTCTTATTTTTTACATGTCTAAGGTCTTTAGTTAGCAAAAGCAATAGAAAAAAATTGTGTTTACTTCATCTTCCTGGAAGCAAAATTTTAAGAACAATTTTGGTTTTTATATATCTTTATTTGTTCTAATTAGTTAGACATAACAGCAGAATGCATTTGACATATCATACATAAATGGAGTATAACTTCTCATTTGTCTGGATGTACATGAAGTAGAGTTATACAGGTCATATAATCATATACGCACATAGGATAATAATGTCTAATTCATTCTATAATCTTTCCTATTCCCATTCCCCATCCTTTCCTTTTATTTCTGTTTGTCTAATCCAAAGTACTTCTATCATTCCCTACCTCCTCTCCTTATTGTAAGTTAGCATCCACATACCAGAGAAAACATTCGACTTTGGTTCTTTGGGATTGGCTTATTTCCCTTAGCTTCCATCCATTACTGGCAAATGCCATAATTTCATTGTTCTTTAAGGCTATTCTTTAATATTCCATTGTGTATATATTCCACAGTTCCTTTTCCATTCATCTGCTGAAGGGCATCTATGTTGATTCCATAGTTTAGCTATTGTGAACTGAACTGCAATAAACATTGATGTGGCTGCATCACTGTAGTATGTTGATTTTAAGTCCTTTGGGTATAAACCAGAGTGGGATAGCTGGCTCAAATGGTGGTTCCATTTCAAATTTTCTTAGGAATCTCCATACTGCTTTTCATAATGATTGCACCAATTTGCAGTCACACCAGCAATGTATAAGTGAACCTTTCCCCCTACATCCTTACCAACATTTATTGTTGCCTGTATTCTTGATGATTGCCATTCTGACTGGAGTGAGATGGGATCTAAGTGTAGTTTGATTTGCATTTTTCTAACTGCTAGAGATGTTGAACATTTTCTACATATATTTGTTGATCAATTGTATTTATTCTTCTGTGAAATGTCTGTTCAATTCCTTTGCTTATTTATTGATTGAGTTTTTTATTTTGGATGTTAAGTTTTTTTTTTGAGTTCTTTATGTATCCTGGAGATTAATGCTCTATCTGAGGTGTGTGTGGTAAAGATTTTCTCCCATTTTGTAGGCTCTCTGTTCACGTTATTGAGTGTTTCATCTGCGAAGAAGGATCTTTTAGTTTGATTCCATTCCATTTATTGATTCTTGATTTTATTTCTTGTGCTTTAAGAGTCTTGTCGAGGGATTCTATTCCTGAGCCAACAGGATGGAGATTCAAGCCTACTCTTTCTTCTATTAGGCACAAGGTCTAATTCTAGTGCCTAAGTCCTTGATCTGCTTTGAGTTGAGTGTCACGCAGGTTGAGAGATAGGGGGTTAATTTCATTCTGCTACATATGGATTCCCAGTCCTCCCAGCACTGTTTGTTTAAGAGGCTGTCTTTTCTCCAATGTATGTTTTTGGCACTTTTGTCTAGTGTGAGATAACTGAATTTATGTGGGTTTGTCCCTGTGTCTTCTATTCTGTACCATTGGTCCAAGAACAATTTTAGTACAATCAAATGGCATTCATTTTAAGGACACAACAAGATTGAGAGTAATGTAAAAAAAAAAAAAAGATGACTGCCCAACAGAGAGCTCAGGGAGGGATAAACACACCTCTGTGTAGACACCTTCACTCCTACTTGTCTGTCTAAAGAAAAATACACACACACACACACACACACACTCAATTTTTTAAAAATTAAGACATTTTAGCCACAGTTACCCAAACTATAAGTTTATAAGGATCATGGTTTGTGTTTTGGTTTTGGATAGTATTTGTTAAAGATCATTTTGGTAGTTTCTGCATCATTTGGGAGTGCTTACAGTTACTCACAGGAAAGAAAGAATATAAACCATGACTTGAAAAAGCCTGAATCAACAGAAAACTGTCATAGAATAGTCTAGCTCCTTATAAAAAAGATCATCATTTTTCCTGGAGAGAGAGAGAGAGAGAGAGAGAGAGAGAGAGAGAGAGAGAGAGAGAGAGTCAGTCAGTCCAATGTTACTGCATGCAGACATATTGACCTAAGAGAACTGGAGACAAGATCACTTGAATCTGATAAACTGTTGTTGGATTCTACCCAAAGATCTATTTGCTTATTGATTTTTTTTTCCAGAAAACTTCACATCTTATTACAATGTCTATTTTAACTTCATCCTTTAAATATATTTTGTGCTCAAGTAATAAGATGAGAAGTCACAGGTGAAGAAGAATTGGAAGTTGGGACTCATCACACAAATTGGAAAGTGTCATGCAATGTCCCTCCTGAAAGAGAACGGATTATTCCTTTATGTGGACTTTTTGACCACACTTTTGACCACATAAGAACAAAGGCATAAATCACAAACTGTAGCATATTTATTGCACACACTCCCATATACTGTGTGTATGTGTTCACATCCTGCCAGAAAGTGCATTTTCTCTCATCAGTAAATGTGGGGAAAGAGCTTTAGACAGTAGTTTATGCCCTTGCTGACAATTCAGGCTCAATATCATCCTCTACTGGCAAATTTCAATGACCTAACTGAAACGGAGGGAAAATAAAGTTGCAAGAAGGAAGTCGTATCCTACCTGTTCCCTCTCAGGTATCACATTAATATAAGCTAAAAGGAAATCAACAGCAAAGCCACATGTAAGTTTCTAACTCTAATCATTATAAAATGACCATTCCAAGAACGTAATAGACATTTTTTACATTACTTAATATACATACCTACCATCATTATTCGCTGAAATGAACTCAAAAGCATGACAAGAATCATATGAAATATCTGAATTATAGCACTTAGAACATGTCTTTAAACTAGCAAGTCCTAGGGCAGAGATGTGATTCTTTATAATGTAGGACATGAGCAAATTTTCCTGCAGCAGTTATCATTTTCTCCTTTTTATGAAACAGCTTTATTAAAATTGTATAGTTGACATATAATAAGATGCACAGACTTAAAGGGTGTAATTTGATGTTATGTGTGAACAATTATAAGCTCAAATAATAAACATTAGCATCATATTTAAAAATTAAGTAACCCATTGTGATCGCTCTCTCCAACTTCTCCTGCCATTGTTTCCCAGAGCAACAGATTTTCTTTTTTTTATTTTTTTATTATTGGTTGTTCAAAACATTACAAAGCTCTTGACATATCATATTTCATACATTTGATTCAAGTGGGTTATGAACTCCCATTTTTACCCCGTATACAGATTGCAGAATCACATTGGTTACACATCCACGTTTTTACATACTGCCATACTAGTGACTGTTGTATTCTGCTGCCTTTCCTATCCTCTACTATCCCCCCTCCCCTCCCCTCCCATCTTCTCTCCCTACCCCATCTACTGTAATTCATTTCTCTCCCTTGTTTTGTTTTTTTCCTTTCCCCTCGCATCCTCTTTTATGTAATTTTGTATAACAATGAGGGTCTCCTTCCATTTCCGTGCAATTTCCCTTCTCTCTCCCTTTCCCTCCCACCTCTTGTCCCTGTTTAATGTTAATCTTTTTCTCATGCTCTTCTTCCCTACTCTGATCTTAGTTACTCTCCTTATATCAAAGAAGACATTTGGCATTTGTTTTTTAGGGATTGGCTAGCTTCACTTAGCATAATCTGCTCTAATGCCATCCATTTCCCTGCAAATGCCATGATTTTGTCATTTTTTAGTGCTGAGTAATACTCCATTGTGTATAATGCCACATTTTTTTAATCCATTCATCTATTGAAGGGTATCTAGGTTGGTTCCACAGTCTAGCTATTGTGAATTGTGCTGCTATGAACATCGATGTAGCAGTATCCCTATAGTACACTCTTTTAAGGTCTTCAGGGCAGATTTTCTTTTTGTACTACTAAGGATTGAACTCAGGGCCTCATGCATGGTAGGCAAGAGCTATACCTCTGAGCACATCTCCAGTCCTCAATCCCAGATTTTTTTCCGATTCTATAGGTTAGTTTAAATTTTTCTAACAAATGATGTAATTTTTCAGAATGTATTGTTTTTTAATCTGGTTTCCTTGTTTTGGAATTACTATTTGAGATGCATGTTCTGGAATGTATTGATAGTATATTCCATTTGATTGCTGAATAATATGCCATTATATGCATTTACCATACTTTGTTTAGCTATTATACTCTTGATGGGCATTTGGGAAATTTATTCTGGAGCATGTTGAATAAGTTCGAAAAGGGGCATTTCCTCAATCAAACCTAGAGAGGAAAATGCATCCTGGAGACACTTTGATTGTAAGCGTCTGATTCTGCTGTAGAGAACATATTTAAGTTGTCCCCAGAGGGGCTTGACCAGAGGAATCATGAAGTAATGAATGTGATATTGCCTTAAGACACGAAATTTGTGATACATCACCCTCAAGTAACCTCAAATAAGTAATACACCATCTGACTTGGTATATTTTGTGCTGTTATAACAAAATGTCTCTGACTGGGTAACTTATAAAGAAGAGAGATTTATTTTCTCACTGTTCTGTAGGCAGGGAAATCCAAGATCAAGGCATTAGAGGAAGCTCTCATGGCCTTACTACCTCTCAAAGGCACCGTCTCCAATACAAACACATGGGCAATAGTGGAATTTTGAATCATAGCACTATCTATCCGGCTTAGGAATTATTTATGTCACCGAATACACAGATCTGAATGTGGCATAGTTGCCCTTTGACCCATGTGAATCTGGTATAAGACTGGATCTCTAAGTAAAAATCTACCTCTATTTCTGAATGATTCTTCTTGTCAAGCATGATTTTTCTTGTTTTTTTTTTAAAGCACAGTTAAAATGGTCCAGTCCTGATTGTCCTGCACAGTAACCTATCTCCTTCTATTACACTAGATTTCATCTTTGTCCCAGTTCATTCAATGGCTTTCATCCAGAAGTGTCTGGACTAATCTTGAAGTTACCACTGCTTCCTGGTTATTCCACTAGCTACAGTACAATCCAGAGCCAAAAGATCTTGAAAAATATGGAAAAGTGGAATGGATATTGGCTGTTCTGTCACTTATGATTTTTCATCCATCACTTATTAAGTGACCAGGAGTAAATTATTGAGCTAATTCAAGCCTTGGTGCCCACCTTCATAAAATGGGGGATACTTCCTTCAGGTTATACTAGGAGCTACATAAGAAATGTAAGTGAAGGCTTTGTGAGACTGACTGAGAGCTTGCTGGACAGTACCAATCAAGTGGTTGGTTTTATTGGCTCATTGTTTTCTTTTTAAAATTAAACAAACTCGAGGTTTATTTTAGAAGACTCACAGTGTTCAATATAGAAAGATATAGTCTATTATTTCAAATATCGATCCCGTGATATTGACCAGTATTCTTTTTTATCCATTAAATTCTGGGGGGAAATTATTCTGAGCAAAAGAGAAAAACCATTAGAGACTTGGGAAATATATGAGTTGCATATAGAGACAAGAACCAATCATCACATCAGCAGGATCAGCTTGACACACTTCTCACAGCCACTTCAATGCACTTAACAGATGAAGTTCAAGGGCAGAAATGCACTTAACATGTTTTCAGGCAAGCTTTGATCAAGAAGGAAAAAAAAAGTATATTGAAATGGTTTTTAGATAATTGATACAAATTAAACTAAGCTTTCAGTCAATACTGTAATTACCAGGGTAATGAACAGTGAGAAAACGAATATCACTTGGTGCCCGTGAATTCAAGTTAAGGTTCATAGTATGGCTCAGAGCTACGTTGATTCAACTGTTAGAGAAAATGCAGACAGAAAACTTCACTGTATCTACCCTGAATGTCTTCACTTTGTGAGCTGGACATTCTAATTCTTTTATAACTATTTGGTATTGTCACTGCATTTTGTGTAAAACAAACAAACCAAAAAAGGTGTTCAATTGATCTAAAATTTGGCCTCGTATTATATTTTCAACTGAAATTGTCATATAGTTTGTATTTTTCTTTCTAATAATGTTCAATTTAGTAGAAAACAATTAAACACAAAAAATTTCATTTGCAATGTTTTCATTAATATTTTCCTTTTATTTTGACTTTTTATTTTTACTGTAAACTAACAAATTAGAGGTTTATTATAGAAGATTCACAGTGCTTAATATAGAAAGATATACTCTATTATTTCAAATATTTATATACTGTGATATTGACTAGTATTCTTTTTATCCATTAAATTCTGGGGGGGAAATTATTCTGAGCAAAAGAGAAAAAATCATTAGAGACTTGGGAAATTTTCATGTAGGGTATTTGTGATTTTTTTTTCTTATTAGTTTGTACTCTTTTAATGTATGTCAAGGAAGAAAACATTTCCTGTAATAAATGATTTAAATTTTCTCCCCAGTGTTTGTCTACCTCAAAGTACATGAGAAAGAAAGCAATTGGAGAGAAGGGGTTGCTTGAACCATGCTACATTTTCAGTATATAACAAATATCTAGCAAAAAGTCGTTTGAAGCCTTCCAGAGTCTTTGGATGGTGGGGAACAGCACATCAACTTTTGGATAGATGAAAAGCAAAGCTCTTTGTGACTAAGAGCTTAAAGGAAAGAACCAGGCAGGTTCCTGAGGACATTCACATGAGGACCAAGTGACAGCAAACCACAGCTCTATTCAACATAGATTTGTCTAATGAATCATTTAATATTGAATATGATCAAGGGTGCACTTTTCTAATGAACAAGCATTTCATGCTTTATGCTCAAAATTTTATTGTACAAATGCTGCCTCATAATTATGACTGTGAAGAGTTTGAGCACATATATTATGCAATCTGCTTTTAGGTTGTTAATTCTCACATATGGATATTCTAAAGTCTATTCTTTCAGACATAATAATTTAGAAAATCAGAATAATGTCCTTAAGCACCAAAACTTCCTCTGAAAAGCTGTTTGAATTCAAATCAATTTGAAAATTGATTAAAGACAATTATTACCCAATAAGTGTGAATCTTCTTAACTTCAAAAATGGTATCAGTGCATATTGCTGTGTGACAGACCAACCTGATATTAGTGACTTAAGTAATATTAGAAATGCTTTCTTCCTCATAGCTGAGGTTGGATAACAGTTGAGTAACCACCTGGCTTCATATGCTGTCTTTGGACTTCTCATAGACAACAGAAATCTCAGCATCATTCTCACATCTGACACTTAATCTCTGCTGGAGCCTCTTCATCCTTCTCCAGAGGGTCCCTTTTTCCTCAGGGCCACTTGCCTGCATGTCTTCACCACCAAGATGGCACACACATTGCAATAACTATCTTGTAAGAGGACAAGCCCTAACACTCAAGATCAGTGTATGTGTCAAGCTCACTGATAGCTCCTTGGCAAAATCATGTCACATGCCAAAAAAGTTAAGGTGTTGGACAGACAACTTTTGGAAAGAAGAATGGCAAGGTCATGTTGGAAATTTGGATGGACACTGACAGTGGAAATCATAGTCACTAAACCTCACATTATAGAATCAGGCTCAGCTTCAATCTTGAAGTTCAGGCTGTTATGGTTTGAATATGGAATGTCCCTCTAAAGCTCATGGGCTGAAAGCCTTGTCCCCAATGCAGTAAGGTTTAGAGTTGGTGCATTTGGGCCATGACTGGATCATGAGGGCTCTGACCTCATGGGTGGGTTAATCCTTTGACGGTTGAATGGACTACTGGGAGTGAAACCTCACTGGAGGAAGTAGGTCACTGGGGTTCTGTGCTAGAAAGGTTTATTTTCTCCTGGCTGATTCCTCGCCCTATCTCTTCCGCTTTCTGGCTGCCATGAGGTGAGCAGCGTTAGTTCCTCTGCCACACCCTTCCACCATGCTGTTATAGTTTACCTTAGGCCCGACCCGGAGAAGTAGAACTGGCCAACCACAAACTGAATTCCCGGAAACCATGAACTAAAATAAAGCTTTCCCCTCTAAGTTATTTTTGTCAGCTATTTTGATCACAGTGATGAAAAGCAGACTAACACAAGTTGTCATCTAAACCAAGTCCAGTATTAATGAGTTTCCGTAGGTGAAGCTCCTCTTGATGAGAGAGCTGTTGAGTAAAAAGTGACCTGTGCCTTACACACTCAACACAATAGTGTAACAAGGCAAAAGTCATAATAGTACATATTCCTGCTCTAATAACTGACCCATAACAATTTTGAAATCCTCTAAGCACATGCCACTCATTGACTTTACACTTAGGGCCAGGAACAAATTCTAGGATTAGGGTCTAATTCTACTTCTTTTGGGAATTAGGGAGAGGATCCCTAATCTTTCTTTCTCTCTTTCTTTAACCAAAAAATTGATTCTATTTTCAAAGCTATTTTAGAACTTTGTGGGTTTTCTTTGGGGAATCTTACTTCAATCCACTAATTGCTTCAAAATACAGCCATCCTGTGCATGGTGGGGGAGTCTGGATCTATTTTGGATGCAACAGGGTTCTATGAAATAATCTTTTGAGGTTTTCAAGAGCCCTTTTATCTACAAAGAAGCATTGACTACAGGGCTGTGGTTGTGGTTCACAGGTAGAGCACTCGCCTAGCATGTGTGAGGCACTGGATTCGATCCTCAGCACCACATAAAGTAAAATAAAGATATTGTGTCCACCTATAACTAAAAAATAAATATATATTTTAAAAATCATTGACTATGTACCCACTTAACTCTTCCTGAGGCTTTAAGAAAGGTCAAAGGTCTTGCTTTGACCTTTACCCTGAATATAGATATTATGTTTCAATGTGTTATCATCTAGAGATTACCCAGAGACCTCCACACTTCCTTTAATTCTGCTGAAATGTAAACTACTCCTCCTTTTACTTCATCTCTTGCTTTCCCATGCTTTATCAGATACAGCTAGAAGAAGCCAGTTGACATTTTTTTTAATGTTCTTGTAGAAATCTCATTAGTAAGATCTACATTAATGCCAAATGTTCAATGCTATTAAAATAGGCCATCCTTTCTCCAATCTCCAATAGGAATTTCCAGCATCCACTCTGAGTTTTCCTGGTTTGGGAGGCAATAAATATTTTAAAAGGAACATAGAAAACCCACACTATAAAGGAAACTCAGGAATGTATTTTCGTTAAAAAATACAGTATTTTAAGAAGCTAATCTATTAAAAAGAAGATATTGGCAATTCATATAACTGGTAAAAGAGTCATGTCCAGGCTATGTGAAAATACCTCCTACAAACAATAAGTAAATAGACAACCAAGTAGCAATATGGGAAGTATAAAAACAGCAGTTCAATTACAAAAGAAATTCAAGTGACTAAAAGAAAAAGTAAAAAAAAAAATAGCTAATTACCTTCAGAGAAATGAACTTCAAACACAATGAAATAGCATTGAACATTGTCTACAAAAGCTAATATTAAGCGGACTAACAGTAACAACTGACAGAATGGAGTGAATCACAATATCAAACACAGGGAAGAGGAATATGACTTGATAAAATGTTCTCGAAAAATTTTGCATGATTCACTATAGTGAAAGATACATGTATTCTACTACCCAATTCCAGCCACAAGTATAAACCAAATTTCTATTCATTAATATTTTTAACAGCTTCAAACAGGAAATAATTCCAATATCCAAGTAGACTGTGGTATCATAGCACATTGGTGTCCTATACATCCATAAAAATGATCACTCTGTAGTTAGTCTAAACAAACACTGATGAAATTCATATATATATATATATATATATATATATATATATATATATATATAATATTGAGTAAAAGCTCAATATTATTCCAGCTTTATAAAGAAAAGGGGCATCAATGAAACCAGCTATCAGAATATTTCTAATGTGGAAATCAGAAAACATCACAAATCTGAATTGCTGTTTTTTTGTTTTCTTTTTTTTTTTTCCTGGAGAAACATTTGTTAAACATGTACCAGCATATCATTGCATAAAATTTACAATATAGTGACTCTTAGTGGACAGAAAATAGTTATTAGGGACAGAATTATCTGGATCCTCAGATACTGGAACTCATTTGGCTTATTTGCTAAAGCCCAGAGATTGCCTTACTTGGCTTATTGTAGTTATCATGTCATAATTTTCAGTTTTTTTAAAGACCTAAAGTCAATGCAATAAGATAAGAAAAATAAATAGATAAATTTTGAAGCATAAAGACTACATAGGAAAAGACTGAATAATATGACATAGACTACAAATAATTTAAAAACTCTTTAAGTTCAATAAGGCATATACAAATATGAGTATGTATATATAAAATATATATATATATATATATATATAAAATATAGATAATACTTCAAATTTTTCTTTATATTAGCAATAAACACTTAGAAGGAGGAGAATGAAAGGGAAAATATTTGGAAACGAAAATGACCAAATTATATTTTTATATTGTGTGCTTGTACAAATTTGTAACAAATCTCACTGTTATGTATAATTATAATGTGCCAATAAAAAAATGAAAATAATTACCAAAGCAAAACAATATATATAAAAAGTCTAACAAGCAATGTAATATGTCACATCAGTGAGCAGATAATTTGAATTTTACAAGAAGAGACCTAAATAACAGAGGGAAAAAAAAATCCTGTCTCTAGGTTGGGAAGGCTCTCTTATTTTATTAGCATCAATCATCTTGTCAAACTTTAAGTTCCAAGTCATTCTAACAAATATCATGACAGACTATCTTTAACCATTTTTAGCTGGTCACAAAGTCCAAAATGAAAGGACAATAAATATAATTTGAAAAGTTGAACAGAAAGAAAGATTCATTCTAGAGTCATTCTATTAGACATCTTCATGTTTTATAAAGTCATATTAAACCAAGTTGTGTAATAATAATGAAGGAAGACAAATAGATCCGATGAAAGTATCCAGAAACAGACATCCGTAAGCTTCAGCTTTTCTGGTTCTGGAAGTAAATAGAACCAGCCCAGCTCCCCTTCTGGTGGAGAGAAGACAGAGCTGAGGCACAGGTACCATGGAACCTAAGTCCTGTCCCCATCTTCCAAGTCTGTGAGGGGTCTGTTTACGAGCATCCATGACCTGACCTGGACTGAATACTAATTCACTGAAGAGAAGTGGAAATTCCACAAAACAAAAAGGGAAAAAGGAAAACTTCCTGACATGATTAAATGAATATAAAACAATGTAGCGACTGGAATGCAGCTGCTGCCATCTTGTTGACCAATGTACATGATGGAAAGTTGCTCCACAGGCAAAGTCCTGGGGAAACCCATTCTTATATACATGAATCACGAGGAATGACAAAGCCTTTGGGAAGACAATGTGGAAGTCTCCAACAAAATTTGTATGCAAGTTCTTTCCCTATTGCTTCTAAAAATCTTTCCCAAGGCCCAGAGCACAAATACAGACAAGGATCACTATCAGCAGCACCATAGAAATAAATAAGTAAGTGTGAGCACCAACTGTAGAACTCATGATAGGTGTATCTTTTGTGGGCAGGAACCTTAACTTCTTTATTTTATTGAGAAACAAACTGAGGCACAGAGAGATGAAGTGAGTGGTCCCTAGGTTTCAAAGTTATTTCTGTAGCAACTTAAAACAGTGATATGCTAGAATGACCTAAATGTCTATTTAAGAGAAATGGTTAGGCAAACAGTAGCGCATCTCAACTCCAGAACTCTACAAAGCTTTTAAGATAGAAGAAATTGGCCTTTAGCTACTGATTTGAATAAGACAAAGTAAGTTGCACAAAAAATGTTTATAGCACAATCCCATTTGCCATTTGTAGGATCTCCTTCTTCTGCATTTGGACATCACAGAGTGAAAGACACTTCAGAGACATTAATAGCGACTTCTGGAGGATGTGCAAGACTGTGAAGAAACCTTCTGAAGAGTAGAACTGAGATAGTGTATCACACGTTTGTCTATTTACATACAGCAATATGCAAATCTTTAAAGACCAATGTACATTTGTATACTACTTATGTATTTTAAAAATCAAGTTGAAAAACAAAGCCAAACACATCCGAGTTATATTTTCTATCCTTTCATGTATCTGGTCCTCTAAGCCTAAATTCGCTTTTTGCAAGGCTTCTGAATAGATTGCACTTGGAATTGTACTATCTCCTCGTCTAAACTTAGACTCTAGAATCACTCACTTTTTACCTTGTCAGTCTTTAAGTGCTGTGACTCTTTGAGCAACTGAAGGAGGAAGAAAACAAGGTCCTTCATCACTTGCCTCTTTTGGTATTTTCTGTATGTAGAAAAGGAAAAGGGGATGCATTTTGGAATCTGCTGACCTGGCTTCTCCTCCAAAGCTTCCTGAGTGAGTTGCCTTTTACTCTTCAGAAATAAAGGTTCCTATTGACAAATGACAAATTTTTATCATTCACCCATGGGTTTCCTTCCCCCACCTATGCATTGTCCCAATAATTCAACTCTCAAAGTACGAATTTTAGGGGAAAAAGAATATATATATATATATATATATATATATATATATATATATATATATATATATATATGAAAGAAATGATTACCCTTCCTTTAGTTCTCTCTCAGTGGGCAAAGGGCATATCTGCAATAAATTTACAATCAGTGCAACAAGTCACACCAGTGGGTTAGTTTAGAAAGCATGGAGAATTTTCTGAGACTGCCTCCCCAGAGCAGAATGTTTTGAAGGAAGGTAAACAAAAGACTTTTGCATAGAGATTAAATTGGTTTCATTACAATGAAATGCATGCAATTGTGAAATAAGTAGGAAAAAAACTTCAAATTGTAGAGAAAAGTGAGGAAATAAACATAAAAAAGTTTGAGATCTCCTTTTATGATGTATCTACTATCATGCAAACAAAGGAAAGGGAATTGTAATTGAAAAGCGGATGCTGCCTTCTAAGGAATACGAGTTTATGTGTCCAGAAGGCAGCAAACAGCCATGCTGATATCAACACTCGGGCCTTCTGGGATTCTGATTTGAAAAAGTCCTCTGTTCCATTTTGGAGATGCCCCAGGACATGAGTTCAGTTGCTGAACTAAAGGCTGAGGAAAAGGCACATGCGTCCACGAGAACCATTTGGAAGTAACATGGTTTTCTGTTTCACATGAGCTGGATATAAACTTCTAAGACACACCTGAAAGATTTGGGGGCTTATATCTGCCAGAAGACCAGAGGAGAAACAAAGAGCACTTGGAAACAATGCTGTAGGGCTCAATTCAGATCTTTGTTTTCTTGTGACCTTTAATTTATATAAAGTAAAATGAATATAGTGTGCATATGTATTTACATGTTCACTTGTCCACGTGTGGTTAGGTGTGTCTATGTCCAGCTAGGTAGCGAGGTTCACAGATAGGTTCTAACAAGGGGGAAGGAGTACAGAAGAAATATTTACACAAAATTATAAATTAATGATTTAAGAAAATTACATGTTCCTCAAAAGTAAGATTTTTTTTACTTCTTTGTTTTTTTTTCTATTTTCCACATCTTAATAATAAACAAAAGCAGCTTTTATTATCAGAAAAATATAGGTTAAATTCCTTAAAAATGATCTTTGCTATAATCAACCATTTTTCAAAATAGGATACTAATTAGCCACCTTTTACATCCATATTTATGCTTATAAGAGCCATAAAATCTTGAAACATTGAATGAAAAACAGCATCTTAAAATTTTTTCTCAAGTACTAATTATGGCTCACTGGCTTTCTTTTTTAACAAAAATAGTTGTGAATATTATAAAGTTTTATAATACAAATGTTGAACTTGATAAAATAATTGTCTCATTAAACCAGTGTTATTACCTATACTGGGTATTTTTTAAGTTATGGGGAAACACTGTTAACAGCACCTAAACTGATAAGTCAGCAGCAGTGATTAAAATTTTATATGCCCACATCTTATCATTCAACTATTCTACTTCTTGAAAGTATTATTAATTACAGCATCACTCTGAGAGCCAATATCTGAGAATTATATGAAATAATCATTATACAGAAAATGGAACTTATATTCCTAAAAAATGTTAAGAATTTCTTAAAAAGAACAAATCGGTGTTTAAAGTGGAAAAGGTTACATGAAAAAAATCAAAATTCAAAATAATGCGAATGATATGCGGTCACTGATGAATATGAAAATGAAATAGAACATATGGAGGTAAAAATACATATAGCATTACATGTTTTTTTTTTCCTTGAAATGAATCTCAAGAAATGATTACCAGTTATTTTAGTCAGCTTTTTTTCCTATCATGATCAAAATATCTGGCAAAAACAATTTTAGAAGAAAAGTTTACTTGGGGCTCATGATTTCAGAAGTATCAGTCCATAGATGGCCAACTCCATTGCTATAGGCCCAAGGAGAGATAGAACATCATGGTAGCCTTCCACTAGTATAGTGAAGAAAGCAGCTCAGTACATGATTCCAGGAAGGGGGCGGGGGAGAGAGAGAGAGAGAGAGAGAGTGAGAGAGAGAGCATTCTCTTCAATAAGGACAAAATATAAGCCCCAAAGGCACACCTCCAGTGACCTACCTCCTCTAGCCATTCTCTGTTTATCTGCCAACAGTTATCACCCAAGTAATCCATTCAAGTAGATGGATGCACTGATTAGGTTAAGGGTCTTTTATCCCAATCATTTCACCTCTGTATATTCTTGTCTCACACATGAGGTTTTGGGGGTCATCTCATATCTGAACCATAAAACTAGTAGTTTCTTTTATGGACAAAAGAATAATTAGGATAATCAATTTCAGTATTTGTTTTCTTTAATTGACCCTTTACATTTTATTTGCACTTTTTGGTTTGTGCTTTGTATTTAATGTCTAATCACTACAGATAGTTAAGAATTTAAAAATAAAAATGCAACATAAAACTGACGAAGCATATGTGATTTTAATGATATGAATATGTATTTTTTCTATATAAGAATGTAAGTAATATGTGAATTTAGATATATGTGTGGATGTATATGTATGAAAATTATGTAGAGGTATATATATATGTATACACACACACAACCCTGTGGGCATGTACATGTATGATATACAAAGTGAATATCTGTCATTGAATTAGCTATGTCTGCCATTTATATTTAATTTAAAATTTTTCCCTATAAAAAACTTGTTTTCATGTAGTGCTTTTCCAAGAACATGTCATGTCTAGCTCTGCATAAGAAAAGTACTTGGATAAATGTACCAGGGGTTAAAATAGGATAGAAATTAATTAGTATCTCCCTTGCATTTTATTAATCTGGACATTTTCTCGCTTGAGAACACATGATGTGCTGAATTTACGGTATGCGATCCTGTTTCAGAGAAATAAAGCATCTTAGATTATATCCTTTTTAATTCATTGAAGTATAATGGATAATAAATTATTTAGTTTAATTAAAACCTCTTATCAGATGGGCATTTACCCATGACATTGCTATGCACAACTGGTGTTTCTACAGAGGGCACCGTTTCGATTTCTCTTCTCATTTCATTCACGAATTCCTTTAATTGCATTTCAAATTACATCTATTTCCACAAACTCTTCCTATAAACCCATCAGACATTTGTGCCTACTCCTTTACCACAGGCATTTAAAAACCCCTCTTCTGTTGGCTATAAAAAGTCATCCTTTCCTCTTGTTTTTAAATGAAGAAACCAAGGGACACTAAAGTATAATATTGAGGAGGTTCAGAATAGATTGACCTGGCTTGAATCTCACCTCTACATTTGGGGAAAATTGTGTTTCTTTTCTCATCTATAATAATCGGCTAATAATGACTTTGAAAATAAGACAGGGTGATACCTGTTAAATAGCACATTTCTTGGCATCTGTTAAGTGAAAATTTGACAAAAAATTATATTATTTTGATAAAATTTTATATAATGCCCTCAAATGCTTTTTCATTTGTAGTATGAGATGAAAGATGATAAGATCCAAACACAGTTTTTAACACTCAAATCTCAGGCTGAGAGATTAGATATTTTTCTTTGAACATTGTTAGAATTTTGGCTTCAAAAGTTTAATTTCCTTTGAGTACAGGGATTTCCTGAATTCTCCAGGTACCACTTCCACTCCTCATTCCCTTCCTTTATAAGTTCATTATAGTCCCAATTTTAATATCATTTTGAATTGCTCTAATTTTACAGTGTTGCTAGATTCTTCTATTCTTCTCTGAAGGATCACAGGAAAGACAAAGCAATTAATGGAATCAAATTTCCCAAAATCTATAAGGTACCAAAAATTAATATTTTACTAAAGATTTTGTGTAAAAACAGGGACAATAATTAAAATATCTATTTCAAGGCAAAAAATACTATTGGATTCATCATTTTTCTTTTAAATGAATGTGCTTTTTCCCAAAGGTTTTCTTCATTAACAGATTCATTTCTCTTCTTTCCTTTCTTATCATGGTATAGGCAAAAAAAAATCCATCTCTTAATCTTTCATCGTTAATCAAAAAGAGTTTGATAATTTGCTAAAAGTATGTCATTTATTTTTCCTTGAATATAATGACTTGGGGCCCCATCCACAGTAATAATGTTAGGCTTGCAGTCTTTTTCAAGTATCACAGGGTGTAGAATTAATATGCCTTTATATTTCACTCTTTCCTCATAGGGAAAATTCAATCTAGATCTCTTTTTCCTTGTTCAAAAATACTTGATTATAAGAAAAATGAATCACTAATAGGCAAATACTTGATCACCTATGTGCAAAGAGAGAAAGAACCCCTGGCACCAGACAATGTGGTGCTAGCACCAATGGTGTTGAGGGCTGTGGAGGGGGGAGTAGTGGGAAGTGGGGAAGAAAGACCAGAAGAGCAAGAGGTTAAGAGTGATATAGTAACCACCGCCTACAGGTCAGGGAGGACATACCACTGTTACATCTGGGTTGCTGAAAATGAAGCTAAACTTAGTGAAATAAAGTTGCATGTGTGAAACCCTGCAATCAAAGTTTGATCTAAGTGTGTTTTGGGTCTAAAGTCCAGACTCTTAACAAAACTGTACATTATACAGATTCCTTAGGACAATAGTAATAATACAAATGAGGTTCACTGGAACTGCTTTCCATCTGCTTAACTCCACTCTGATCAAAAGGCACATATTTTGTCACTCTGATAAGGCAGACACTAAAGAAGGCGCTAGAAATGAAAACAAACAAATGAATAAAAATCCCTGGGCCTCATTTACATTTTCCCTTCTACTCCACTTTCCTGTCGTTTCCTCTGGTCTCATGTTTTCTATGTTGAATTTCTTCTTTTGCTTTGTCGTTGTTACTGTTTGGGTGGAAAGAAGAACTGCAGATGAAGAGAACAGGATTTCAATGGTTATATATCATCATCATAAGTTTTCTAAAGCTTTATATCCACCCGTGTTTTAGGCTTCTCCTTTCCCTATTCAACTTAGAGTTTCTAGAGGAGCAGATTACTCTGAAAATGAACTCAAACGTCTAAGTCACAGTGACTATCACAGTGAAAACTCACGGGGATCCTGCTCTGATTTGCCTCACAGGGAGGCAGTGGATTAGAACCTGCTACCTACTGAGAACTTCATGGAGGGAGATAAAGAGACATCATCTCCCTTTGTACGCCGTCACAGAAGACCACATTACTCAGCTAATTTTATTTTTGTAGCAACCCTCTAAGAAAGGTATTGCTGTCTCTATTATTTAGATGTGAAAACATAAGCCGAGAAATTAAAGGATAAACTAAAGATCTCAGAGCCAGAACCACAAGGGGGGACTCATGCTAAATTTTCTAATTCAGATCCAGCATTTGTAGCCTTGAAAAACAAACAAACAATAACCATTATAGGACCCTGTCTCTACATACCAAGAAGTTCATGAAGTTCTGCATAACAGATGAGATGTTACTGACAAACAGTGAAAATTGTTTATCTAATGAAATTGCAGGTGAAACCCTCCCAGTCCTGAAGGAACGTTCTTTTGGCTCACCACCTGTGGCCCCTCTTCCTGTATGATGGGCACACCTGCTTTCTCTGCACTGTGAATTCTGCAGTGGCTCTGGCGCCTGTGTGGAGGGAGATCCTCGCACGTTCCCAGCCAGCGTGGGCGGCAGAGGGAGGGAAGAGTAGTCCGTGTTAGGTTAGTTGTGTTCCCCTCAGTATAAACTACTTCTTGTCCACTTTCAGTTTACCAAATTGAAAGCAGAGAGAAGCAGAAAAACAGAAAAGATGAGGTAGAGAGATGTTACCTGGAATGATGGTGGAAGCCCCCCTGGCAGCAAGGTGGCTGCATATTCTCATGGAACCGAAGCTGTAAGCTGAAACCAAAAACGTCACAAATAGAGGCTGCCTGGGGCAGGAAGAGGAGAAAGCTGAACATACTGTCATCAGTGGGACACCAGGCATTTGGACAGGAGTGAAAAGGTGGAACCATACCCCAAACTCCAAGATGAAGATGGGCATCATGAAAGGGTTTGTTATTTATTTTTATTTTTTTTAAATTATTATTATTTTTTTTTGTTCTAGCTAGCTGTCCATGACTGCAGAATGCATTTCAATTCATCATACACAAATGGAGAGCAACATTTCAATTTTATGGTTGTTCACGGTGTGGAGATGCACCATTCATGAAATCATACATGTACCTAGGGTAAGGATGTCCATCCTTGCTTTTGTATTTTTGTTTTGAGTTTTAGGTTCCGATTGAGGGAAGCCTCCAGTTTTCCATTAAGAACAAATGAAACCCGCTCTGGAAAAATACATACTTGAGTTAAGCCCAAAGTTTCCCCAGTTTAAGATCAAATATGTATGAGTTTGGAATCAAAGATCATGAAATATAGAAAAAAACAAACCATGTGAGTAAATGTCAGTACCAGCAACCAACAGCAGAATTAGGCTCCAGGAATCCCCCATAACAGAATGATTCCATATGTCATAGAGATTGCTACTTCTGCAGAAGTTCAAAGGTATGGAATAACAAAGAAAAAATTCAGGGAGAGTCCCACATAGCCAAGTAGAATGGAAAGGGATAAAATAGGGCTTTAAACTTTTTTAAAAAATTATTTATTGTCATTAAGGAGAAAAGCATTGGTTAGTTACACAGCAAATTAAGCATAAAAGCAAAAAAGGATTAGGGAACAGGAAAATCTGAAATAATTGCTCAAAACAAAAACCAGAGGTGGAGAGACACTACGAGAAAGAGGTGAAGAGACTGGGGAGGTAAAAATGAGTCTGATAAAAATGAGTCCCACAGGACAGAACAGAGGGATGATGCATAGAACTGTTTTGAGAGATGATGAATGCATTTTAAAAGTAATAAAACGAGAGAAAAATGAAGAAATGCCTCACACAGATTCATTCTAGGGCACCCAGAGAAGGCTGGAGATGAAAGGAGGTCCCAAGAGCAGTCAGTGTTAAATCAGAGCCCAACCAAGGGAAGATTGATTTTGACAGCTTTCTTCTCTGTAAGGCAAGAATCTCTCAAAGATCTAGAAGGAACCTGCTCCCCAGTGAGATGCTATTACTCATGAAATTATATTTCAAGAACAATCACCAAATGAAGCCATGATTATACAAATAAAAACTACAAACTTTTACTACCTATAGGCTTTCTCTAATGGAATTTTTAAATCATATATTTTAAAATATGGTGCTTTAAGTCATCCCTCAGAAGGATCTGAGAAAAATTAATGGGAATATGGACACAGGCAGATATAAGTAAATAAACAACGTCAATGTAAAATAGTAAAATATGTAATTTATTGGATTAATAGGAGGCAAATAAAACGCTGACCAAAGACATACCATGCGAGGGTGTAATCAGAGTCTAAATATTGTACTCCCTTAATTATTTGAGAGAGACCAAGATGGTAAATTTAGGATAAAAGTAGAATATGTAACTTTCAATATGGATGAAAAAAAAAAACACATAGAAATAAGAACAAGAAGAAGTATCAACATATCAGGAAAAGGAGAAGCAAGAAAAAAAGTTTATCAAAATAAGGACCACAGATTCAAAAATATTTCTATTACAGAAATCAGTCTAAATAAATATATGGCATAATACTCAAGAAATTGTTGAAAATATAAACCAGTGAAAACCGAGAGCCAATATTCTATTTAAAATTCATTTCTTTCTATGGTGCTTTATGTCCAAGGAGAAGATCTTTTGAAGTGTTTATTGATGGCATAAAAATGCAAATCACGGTTCCAGTTCCAAACAACAGAAATGAACTTTGCTTGGGCCTTTGCTATTGAATAGATGCTGTTCTGTCTGCTTAGTTGAACCTTTGTTCTTCGCATCCCTTTGACTAGCATTTCTAAATTACAGATGAGACGGCTAGGGCACGGGCATCGGGGAAACTTACCCTAGCCTCTGCCTCCAGGGATTGGAGGAGCCAGTTTTAAACCCAAAGAGGGTGAGATTGAGTCAAAAATGACCCTTTTTGATGTGATTCGGGACCTCCACATAGAAAAATATAGTCAAGGATATAAGCGTGTAAGATATAGCAACGAAATAAACTGTGCCCACATCTGGGCCTACCACTGTGCCCAGCACTGTACCAAGTACAACAGTGTGCGGTGCTTACAAACTATCTGGAGTGACATTAACCGGTTATTTTTGTGTGTTTTAGAGTGGTTCCCTAGTGAGACTTACAGAAATACACTTTGCCTTTCTCTCTTTCCTCCTGAGACTCATTTCTGAGAGCTCAGCCCCTGCTGTGTGTAAGGGGACATAAACATTTGGATAATCAAGAGGTAATCCCATTCTGGTCACCATGCCAGGCCAAAGACACAGTCAAGGAAACTTCCTCCTTAAAATTCTGAACCATGCCCTGCCTCGCCAGCCTGTAGGTGATCGTTACCGGAGTGGGCTTGCCACAGTGCAGCTTAACCAAGTTCATTTCCAGAGCACCACAAGGTCTTGTTTTGATCTTGGACAAGCCTGACAGGGAACTACAAGTGGGAAAATTGTTTTCGAAGATGAATGTGAATTTACCAATATGTTCTCTAGGACTAGCCTGTTTTCATAGGTAGCAGTTCGGATAAGGTGGGGCAAAAGGTTGAGGGTTCAGAAAATGAAGAGGAAAAGAATAAACAGGAAAGCAGGAACATAATTTATATTTTTTTTCCTAAATCAGCATTTCCCAGTCTTTGCCTCTGATATGAACTGAATACTGCCCCATAGCAGAGATGGTGTGTTCTGTTTCGTTTCCCCCAGGTAGACATAAAATTCAAACGAAGGTAAAAAGGTAAGGCATGTTTGCACAGAACGGCTGGTAGTTCTTGAGCATGTTTTCTCTACCGTCCCTTCTGTTCATATCACTTCCTTTTCTGTGCCCTATATTTCTGCCCAAGAAGCATCACTATTTCTCTCTATTCCTCCAGCTTCCTGATTTACCCAATAGGGTTATGTTTTGTGGTCCAAGTCTGCTTTCACTGGTCTTGTTTCCCTGCAGATTAGTCCACTATTGCTTTTTTAAAAAGAAGCTCTTGGCCAGCTCTGGGACATTTTCTGAGCCAGCACTTGGGGACAGACAGAAGAGTGGAAAAATGAAAAAAACTTGAGTGATTCTCCAAGGTGCGCTTCTATTATTCACACCTGTCACAATAACAACTGATTTCCTGAACAAATCTCACTGAATGGTTGTTTCAATATGAGTAGGAGCTACCATGTATTGATCACTTATCACCTGCCAGGCAGATGCTAAACCCATCCTTACACACTTCTTATGATCCTTTCTCTTCTCATTGAAAGATTGGAGGAACTGCCTCTTCCAGACACAGATTTGCCCTTGTTCATGCAGCTGAGAGGTGGTAGAGCCTGGATTGAAACCCAGACAGGTCACCCAAACATCTATGCTCTTACCAATGGGATGCCTAACAGGGAGGATAGTTGTGATGCCATGTGACTTACAGGGAAGGAGAGGTTGTCTGCTGAGGACTTGTGCACAGGACATCTGGAGCGAGGTTATTACTGCACAGAATACCACAAGGCTAGGTGGAAGGAACTCTTTTTTTAATTAAATTATTTATTTATTCTAATTTGTTATACATGATGGCAGAATGCAGGTCATTTCATATTACACATATAGAGCACAATTTTTCAAGTCACTGATCGTATACAAACTATTTTCACACCATTCATGTCTTCATACATGTACTTAGGGTAATGATGTCTAACTCATTCCACCACCATTCCTACCCTTTGCCCCCTTCCTTTGCCTCCCTCCCCTTTGTCCTGTCTAAAGTTCCTCCACTCTTCCCATGTTCCCCCTCCATCCCCATTTATAAGTCAGCATACTCATATCAAAGAAAACATTTGGTCCCTTACTTCACTTAGCATTATATTCTCCAGCTCCATCTATTTACCTGCAAATGTAATGATTTTATTATCTTTTAATGCTGAGTAATGTTCCATTGTGTATATATACCAAAGTTTCCCTATCCATTCATCTACTGAAGAGCATCTGGGTTGGTTCCACAATTTAGCTATTGTGAATTATGCTGCTATAAACATTGATATGGCTGTGTCCCTGTCGTATGCTGTTTTTAAGTCCTTTGGGTATAGACCAAAGAGTGAGATAGCTGAGTCAAATGGTGGTTCCATTCCAAGTTCTCCAAGGAATCTCCATACTGCTTTCCAGATTAGCTACACCAATTTGCAGTCCCACCAGCAATGTATGAGTGTGCCCTTTTGGTGGAAGGAACTCTTGATTCCATTTTTAATCTATGAAAATTAATGAAGGGGGGGAATGTTAAGAAATTGACCACATCACATTGCTAGAAAGAATTAGATGTGGAATTAAAACCTAGGTCAGCCTGAGTCCTGCCTTCAACCACTACAGTGTACTATAGTAGAACAGTGATACAGGGGGTACTCAGCCTCTTAAATGCCTCCATGACCCCATCTGCACATATGCACACATACACCCCCATTATGAGTGTGAACTGGACCTACAGGTTCATTTTTTATAAGCATAATACAATAACCATAATACAATAGCCACTGGACCCCCATCCTGAGTCATTCTAATAACCAGACTACAGGGAAAGTTAGAGGACATCACTATAAAGATTAGCTTCTAAAAAGACCTCTCTCATCCTCTCTCTCTCTCTTTCTCTGAGCCCTCTCTCTGGAGGAATATAACTTTCCTATTCTGTGTAGCCTCATGGAAACTCTAACATGGCTGGAAACAGATGAATCCAGATAACAGACAAGAAAAACTAATGCTTGCTAAAAATCATTCGAGTCAGCTCGAGAATGAATTTTCCAAGCCCTTCCATGTGAGGAGTTTGTAAACAGATCCTCCTTGTGTTGAGATTGAGGAATCTAGTGCCCCAGTCAACACCTTGAAAGCTGCCTTTGGGACACCTAAAAACCAAGACACCTAAATAAGCTCTGCCCCAATTTCTGACCCAGAGAGACTATACCCTAGATTTTTACTGGGGTAATCTGCTACTCTTCCAGATTATTCCTTACACAGCATTAGATAGCTGATACATGCAGGGCAGTGGGAAGAAATAGAGCTGGGACAGGCAATGCATACTAGAAAGTGTCGATCCCTTTTTACTGAAGATTCTGCCTTAAATCCCTCATGGACCAAGTCTGGCTTTAAATGAACAAAATATGCAATAATCAAATAAATAGATGAATATTGTGTATTTGTTTTACATCTCTCACTGGTAGAATTCTTACACCCCTAGGTAAATTAAGACTTTGTGTCAGTCATTTTAATCAGTTTTCCATATTGTTTGAACTTAAACTCAGAGAACAACCATTGTGAATTTTGGAAAGAATGTGTCAAATAGTGCTACAATTACAGTTAAGAAATTCATTTGAACTATTGCAAATTGACTTTATGCTATTTAACTGAATCTTATATTTACCAAATAAATTTACCATAACTAATCTATTTGTACAGTACAAGACCAGAAGTAAATATTCAAAAATTAGAATTATATCTGGTTCAATGTGCATTTATTTACTTCTTCATTTTCAATTTGTGATTGCGGCCCTGTCCTATTCTTCAAGTGAAATTGCTCTGTGAACTAGATCTCAAATTAGTCAGATTTTCACATCTTCAAGACGTGTCTGCTACAGGTTTCTAAGAGAAAGTACAAGCAATGATCTTCTCATCAAGAATGTCTCTCAGGTAGTATCAAAGAGACAGTCAAGAGTTTATTTTTATTATTTATTTATTAAGTTTTTTTTTGCAGTACTGGTAATTGAACCTAGGGCTTTATGCATGCCGGGCAAGCACTCTACCTACCTCAGAGCTATAACCTCAGCCATGATAATTATTTTATAAATACTCATATATTAATATGTTACTGTTTAAAATATTTCTATTAAAAAGGGAGATCAAATCACAACACTTGTACAGAAATAATGAGTTGAAACCAGCTCCCCTCAATACTGTGAGTATGCAGCATTTAGACACCAGCAATTCCAAAAACTGGCATTTGGGAACACTTGGTGTGTTTTAGCACACGTATAAAGGATTCCCCAACAATGAGGCCAGCAGGCCTGATCTGAGATAGAACTGGGGGCTCTGGGAACCAGTGAAGAGGGCGCTCCTTTAAGACATTTATTTCCCAGGAAAATGTACAGCCCTGTCCAGACAAATCATGAGCTGGGATGCAGGTGGCGCACACTGTAGATTAAAAATGCTAGCTTAAGGCCTTGTTCCAAAAAGTCCAGAAATTCTAAGATGCAGACTACATGCAGCCTTGAATATTGGCAGTATCACTTTCATTTATCTTTCCTGCCAACCTCCATTTTTCCTCCCAAATCAGAAGCTAAAGTAAGACACACATTTGGGGGAAAGTTGTCAAAATTCATTTTATGGAAATGTGCTACTCACAAGTATCCTTTGATCAGCAGCAGCATCTTTTGAAATTGAAATTGAATAGATTATGTGGTGATCTTCCTCCTCTCTTCTTCTGAGCTAGGCCCGAAATAAATTGAAAATGCATGTGAAAATACAAACTACTCTTAAGTTTGAGCTTCCCAGAGACTGGCTTCACCCCATCTTTGAACAAGAAATGTCACAAAGCGGCTGGTAAATGCAGCTCATTGAACCACCTTTAGGAAGACGGGTAATGCTTTCATATAAGAAATTGTGCTCACAAATTGCTCATATAAAATTCATAATTAAACTAAAATCTTTGGGTCTTTGATGGGGACCCAAAGACTAAATGAATGTCAAGACTAGTCATGCAAACTCTAAAGAATTCGAGAGCTACCTTTGGCTTTGGAAGGCCGACTGCAGCAGTCAAGCAATGTTTCGGGTTCAAACGACACAAGTGTAAGGCAAATGAGATTAAGTCTTAAAAAATGAAATTCGATATCTGAAACAGTTGAAAGAGTCTTAGACGGTGTGACTGCCCTTAGGCATAGCCAGATCTAGGATGCACAGCCAGATCTCTTAGGCGCATTCTCCCTCACTCTCTCTTCTAGCGCTTCATCCTCCAGCGCCATCTCTGCTGGGTTGCTTTGCCTTCCCAGAGCCTCCTCCCATCCTGGCTGCTGACACTGCAGAGTTGTACCCTCACAGCCCATAGTCCAGCAACGTGGGAGGCTTTCCTTTCTGGCAGCTCCCACAAACCCCAGGGGGATCTAGGCGTACTGCAGTTTATTGCTGTTCCCCAACCAAATCCCATAGACCTTGGATTACCACAGGGCTGATTGGTCAGCCTTGGTCACATGCCCACCCTGGGCTTGAGGAAGGTGTGGTAAGGTGGTCACACCGGAGTTTCACTGGCTAGGCCTAGAGGCAGGTGGACCTCCAACGAAAAACCTAAGGATGTTCCTGAATGGGAAGACCTTCTGCATGGAATCGCAACAGTCATGTATCCCACAGACTTGCAACCATCAATTCTGAAGCAGTGTGTGCCATTTTTAAAATGTAATGCTATAGTTTCTTAATCTCATCAGGAGTGAAAATTTTGTGATGTCCTCCTTTTTATTAGAACTGATGACAGGCTCCAAATTAAGAAAAATAATTGGTAGACGTCCATCACAGATGGCAAATTCTGTTCTAAGTGTAGCCTGGCATGGTTTTTCCTGCCAACATCCCTAATGCCAAAAAATGGACAAATCACTTAAACTGATTTCTACCACTCATCTGATGGGCAGTGGAAAATAATCTGATCACAATCTGTGATATGCTTGAGGAAAACATTCTGCGGCCTGAGGGGAGGAGAGTGAAATTAATTTTCCCAACTGGTATCTATGTGGTTAGAGGACAGTCATGCTGTAGACAGTGAACCCTGGTTTCCTGTTTTTAAAATGTTCTTTTGTAATTTTTCAGGCTAGGCTTCAAGACACCTGGGCCAGATAGCACAGGGGAACTTCAGGTTTCCTCAAAGCTGAAGAACAGTTCACCTCCAAAAACAACCCCTCTGTGGCAGGATAGAACTGCTTTGAAGTGGCCATGGTGGACAGGGAGAGCTTCTCTGCTGAATAATTGATCCCCTCTCTAAATTGAATGCTTAAAAGGCCACTGGCAAAGGATAGTGACAAGTTCTGCCATGTCTTCTTGATCATGCATATAATTTAACACCCATCTGCAGAAACAGTTTTACTGTAAATTAACAGATGGCCCTGCCCGTGCAAAGAGAAGGGGGATTCAGACTGAAAAATGACCATTTTGTACAATAATTGGATGCAGAAACATTAACTTTAAAAAGTTAATATGCATTCTCTTTTTCAGTTTTGTTAAATCAATGTTATTATGTAGTCAATCATTATTTATTGATCAAGGCACTAAAGTCCTAGCAAATAAATAGACATTGGCTACCTGGAGATTGGTTGTTGGTGAGGGCAACACATGGAATAACCAATAACCCAATGAACACAAGGATTTCACATAGTGATGCACCTGTGCAGGGGTGGACACGGGGCTGTGAGGATACCCAGTGCATACTTGGGAAATGGACAGCCTCTCTGTGGGGTGACTTGAATGAAAGAAGAGAACAAACCCACAGAAGTTTAGGAGGACTTCTTTTAAAGAGAGAAAGAAGTCAGCCTCCAGGCCTGGGAGGCACCCTGAAGGAAATAAGCACATTTTGTTTCTTGAATGACCTCTACGTTGAAGTCAGAAGAAAGATTTTTGGGAAGTTTTTTCCCATAAACTTTAGCATAGTTGTGTCCCTTTCTTGGTACATGGGAACCGCATTCATCAATCTGTAAAGATTTTATTTTTGCATCACAGTGTAAACTCCTGATATGAATGAGGTTTTCCCACACCACAAAATAGTGAGCATGTGAGGGATGTATATGTGAATTAGCTTGATTTAGCCACCTCACAGTACATGTCTTGAGATAGCAGGACATGTGTACTGTCACAGAACTATGCATGCGAGGATGCAAAGCTGAGCTACAGGGAGCTAGAGCAGATTCAGCTTTTCCATGTCTGGCTTTTCAACCACTCTGCATGCCCCTGGGTGCCCCTTCTGCCCCTGACACCCACCCTTTAGGCTGAATTCAAGAGGAAGAAAAATTCTTACTACCCCCTCCTGTGGCACATTTCTCATGCAACCATGCAAGAGAAACCTGCTCTCACAACAGATGCATTTAGGTTCGGCTGGCTTCTCCAAAGATCTGTGGGACAGGGACTTACTTAAAAAGTATCCCTGGAGGCTGAGGATATAGCTCAGTTGGTAGAGTGCTCACCTGGCATGCACAAGGCCCTGGGTTCAATCCCCAGCACCACCACCATCACAACAACAAAAACAAAAACAACGTGTCCCTGGGGAAATAGGCAGGGCAATGAGGAGGCTGGGCTGGGAATGGAATAGAAGGAGCTGAGGAATGGGGCGGTAGCTAGCAAAATCTCATGTGACAATGCTTGATGATGTTAGAAAACAAGTTCTCCAAACTCCTCTGGGAAAAAGGAGCTAGAAGCATGTCACCTGCCCTTGGTGTTGTCAGAGAGCAGCAGTCACAGACAGCAGGCGTCACACCCAGTGTCTGACTCAAAAAGGGGTAACACCTTCTCCCCAGGCTATGTTTAGAGATTTAAGTGGGGACACACTGTAGATGTCACGCTTGTGAGCCTTGAGTTTAGCCCAGAGGTCTGGTAAAGGAGAAGAGCTCATTTGACCTTTTCCTGTCTGATACAGTGGGACACCAGGACTGGGGCTTTGAGTGGCACCTTGTATTCGCCTGCGTCACCCTTCAATTCCTCTGATTCTCTCTATTAATGGATTTGCCATTACCCAGCCTTTGATCCATGATGGACACCTGCTGTTTTTCAGAATAAGAAGTCTCCCTGGGCTTATTACAGTCCAGCCTATCCATAATGCATTTAATATTATTTCTCCATCCACACCTCTACCCATATTATAGCTTCATAGAGAAGTGATTTTCCTTCGCTAAAAATAAGGCATCTTACTTAGAATTACATTTTTAAGATGACAGTAATCCAGTAATCACTTCGAGGAACCCAGATTTGTAGGACAACATAATATAATAATTATTATACACTTAGATGTGGGGATGATGAGAGAAAATGCAAATTTCATCATTCCTCATAATTCACATGCAATAAAAGTTGACATGAATTAAAAGTGGTCTGAAAAGAAAGCAATTTGGGTCTTTTATCTCAGATCAAGTTCTCATCCTGTGTGGGGAAAAAAAAATACCTGAAAGCCTCAAGAATCAGGGAAATGTTACATCAGAGTTCTTTTCCCCTCCTCATTTTACTGAAAATAACCCAAACCAATCATTTCCCTCTGTTGTAAAATACAACTTCAAAGAAGACAGCGATTTTTCTGTCTCCCACCAGCCACTCTGTGTCACGTGAGCCAGCGCCTAGCTCAGGATGCTCCCTTTAGCTCAGGGAGGAAGAGAAAAGGAAGAGGAAAGATTGTTCTTGATCCTGCTCTCATTCTGTTTTTCTTTCTCCTCTTCTTTCCTTCACAGCGCACAGCAGCTTTCTGTGTCTAGAGAAGATGAGATTGCTAAATGCCCTTCATTGTGGAGATCCACTACATGGCCTCTGCATCTGCTCCTCTGGCAGAACAAGCACAGGCATCAAGCAATACTATTCTTTAAAAGTTTTACTCCAAGAAACCACTTCCATCTAAATGGCTGAGAGAGAGGGAGAGAGAGAGAGAGAGAGAGAGAGAGAGAGAGAGAGAGAGAGAGAGAGAGAGAGAGAAATTGTCAAAGCATAAAACTTATTTGAGTAAAATACAATGCAAACGTTTTATGTGACAGTAAAATTATATCCTGGGCTGCTTCCCTAAGGATAGTTCACTTAGAAATAGGGCTGAAAAGTCAGTCGCAGGAAAAATATTTCCATTTTCATTTGAAAGATTAGCACCTTATTCCTTTTTGTTACCAAATTGGAAATAAAACCAGCTTCATTGGCTTGCATAAGGTATGAAGGAGGAGAAATGCAATTTTATGCCCGATATCCTGCTGGACTGGCCATATCTCCAGTGTTAAACCAGCTCCCTCCACTGGGCTGAAAGTGACCAAGACTGTTGGCACGGTAGACTTTCTATTTCTGATGTGCCTCATGTGCTCTGACCTGGCTGGTCTCAGGCTAGGATTATATCAAGGATAACAATTTTTTCAGGTTCTGGTGTGTACATTTGGAAAGCAAAATGCATTAGATAATGCAAGAAACATCTCCAGGCAGGATGGTGTATGTAACACACTGCATGCTGATACTTTCAGTGTCTGTGTTGGTTCATATTACTGACAAATGTAAGTGCCTCTAGAACATGGTCATTGCTATGTATGACAATAAATATGAAATTTACATAGAATTTCAGCATTTGGGAATATTGTTTTGTTAGTCTCTGATCAAGTAAAACCAAGATGAAACTCTCATACCAAACTAATGTATAATTTAAATGTGATAATGATAGAGTTGAACTGTTGTTTTTGTCCTTAATGAGTCATCTGTAGGACAGTTAGATATATGGCAAAAGTCTAGGTAAACTAGAATTTTAGTGTTTGAATCCGGTGGTATTCATCTTAAGATGGCCATGATCGTAAGCTCTCAAATTACAGTCAAGTAATTTGACTCTAATGCACCGAAGAGAGTCCTGCATCAGTGTCCACCCTCCACCCAGCTGAGTGTACAATGGAGCCTGTACAAGGAATGGGGATACTTTATATCTGTAAAATTATCTTAGAATATACTCATCTCTAAAAGGATTTTTTTTTTATCATGGAGAGAAATCAGAGCAACACTTTCCCACTGATTTCAAACTATTCAACACCATTCCCTTCCTTACAGTTCAAGTGTGGTTAGTGAGCAGCAGTAGGTCAACTGTGACTTGGAAACTGAACACAAATGATTAGTCTGTTTCAGGGGATGTGACTGGGATCTTCTTCCTTCTTTCTCCCAGAAGACTCAGAAAACTGCTGTGATTTTTTTTCCTCTAGGATGGAAATGGCGTTCCATGCAGGATCATTTAAGTCAACACACAATGGTGCTTTTTGATCTGAATCTCCAAACCATGAACCTATCAGTGCTAGACCCTCAGAAACCATTCCATGAGGAGAGGCAGGAAACACCTCCTCTGTTCAGAGGGAGCATAGTGACCTGCTTTGCATGCAGTTTTCTCTTTGGGGGTTTAGATTACGGACATCCATGTGATCTTTAGGGAGTGATTCCATTCTTCCTAAATATAAATATCTTTATAAATAAGATAGCAATTCTTTTAAGCACCACTGTCTTATTCAAGGGTGATAAGGTGCAGCTTGGGAAGGCAGGCGAGAGTCAAAACAACGCCACTGACAGTGCTGGACATAGAAAAGAAACAGGTGTGCACAAGGACAGGTGTCAAGGTGAGTCAGAGGTCACGTGGACTCTGCCCAGGGCTGCTTCTTGTGCAGTGCACGTTTGCTTAGGCCTGACCCTTGGCACAGACACAGGAGCGTGCATATAACAAGTTATTTCCTTTCTGCTCCCTTTAGCACTGAGAACTCTGTCAATAGAAAGTACAATGATGTGTATATAGAATACTATTCACTGGAAGCAAAAGCAACTTTTTCCTTGGTACAGGAGGGACTGACTATGTACTGCATTTATCCCAGAGCTAAATGCACATCAACCTGCACATTTTCCTCTTGGCTGAGAGGCCACATTGTAGTGACCCCTGATAGCTGTGAACCCAATGTTCATTTTTATCCTTTACTAATAATCCTGATTTTCATTGGTCAGATATAGTCTTCATTTACAGAAAGAAAATCCTTTCCTGATCTTTTCTTGAGGGGTCTGCACATCACAGTTCTGTCCAATGAGATGTAAACAGAGAACGTATGGGTGGACCTTTTCCCAAACTAAAGGGCAGAACCTTGCTGTGCGCTCCCTTCCTGGATCATGGAAGACCCTCTGGTTCTCGGTTGGAAATGGAAGCATTACTATGATCTGACAATTTCCATGTGTATAAAGGGCAACTAGTGACGGTAAGTGTCCACTAGACATCAGTGTGCACAAAAAGTTTGGTTCTGTGATTAGAAAAAAGAAACCATCAGTAGATTTTTGAGGAATTATCTGTGCCAAGACATAAGGAAGCTCACAAAAATTGATGAAAACATACCAGAAGGACTTAAGAATTAGTTTGGTGTCAATATTGGAAAATTTTGAGATTTTTAAAGGATATTGACAGAAATTAACATATTGAATAAAAATGAACTCATGCATCTATTCTGGTACAGATCCAATTATATGTACTTTCATTAAGAAAGAGAGAATTTTTAAAATTTGTTAATTTATTTCCCAATAGAATACTTACCCTACTAATAAGTGCATAAGAAATGAAAAAGTTAGAAATTCACTGTTTTGCAAGGACTACACCAATAACCAACTCAGGCAAAAACTAGCAATAGAGGTCAGACCCTGCGCTGTGGACAGCATCTTCCCATGGACTCCATAGTAATTACAAATGGGGGCAGGAGGTCATGTCACAGTGGAGAACTCCAGCAGACTACCTAGGACAGGTGAGCAAAGGTGACCTAATCAACAGTAGCTCGAGTTGACCTCGTGTGCCTGTGTGCTAAATGTGGAGGACATACCATATGTGCAGCAACTCTGTAAAGTGTGCTGCCTCAATTGAGCCATGGGAACGGAGCACAAAACCAAGGGTAACAGAGAGTTCTGAAAAGCAATCAGACCATACCGCCCAACATTGCAACATTGCCCATGTCAAGAAAAACAAAGAAAGGTTGAGAAACTGGTTTTCAGTTAAAGGAAATTAAAGAGACACTGCAGCTAAAAGAAACACATGACCCTGGATTGGATCTCAGAACTGGAAAAAATATTGCTTATGAAGGACATTATTGGAACATTATATTAAACGTTCAAATACGTAGTATATAGGTTCGATAATAGAATTCAAACAATTTTAACATTCTTATTTGATAAATGTGCTGTGATTCATGTAAGTAAATATTGCTCCACTTATAGATGCAAGCTGATCATATGATTTGGAAGAATCATGATTTCTTCAAAGTCCTCCCAAAGGATTCACCGATAGACTCCTATCTAATCTAAAGAAATAAAGAGGGGGCATCAAAAACAATAGTGGATATAAGAAGAAACACATGACATGTAAATTAAGAAATGATTTCAAAACAACCACTAAAAACTTTATCCAGTCAAAGAATGGGAATGGACCAAAAGAAGGAACTTAAATTGGAAGTACAATAAGATATTTGGGAGCCTATTAGAAATTATAAAAGCTGTACAACTCTGTACTAATGAATTTGAGCAGTGATTCAATTTAGTCATGCACAAAATGTGTCCAGATATAGTAAAACTCAAAAAACTGTTTTCCTTCAATAACTTGTCAGTAAATTTATATATATATATATATATATACATGCACACACACAATTACTCTAGACCATGTGAGTTTAGTTTTTGTTTCAGTTTCTCATTCCCAATAACATTGGTCCCATTATGTGCTACCTTAGAAATTCAAATGATTTTTTTGGCCATACTTAAATTAAACCTAACCCCTTATGAAACCTGACAGAAGTAAGTACAGAACCAACTCAGCCATAAATACAGATTCAAACATCCCAATAAAACCTTGGAAAATTATATTTAGTCATATATATTAGAAGGTAATAAACCACAACCAGATAGGACTCTTTTAGGGAAGCAGGAATGGTTTACTATTAAACATGAGTGAGTTTTTATTTTATGTAAATTATACTTTGATAAAGATGCTATTTTAAAATATGGCATAATCTATTGTTTAAAATAAAATATATAAAATTGTATCAGATATGTTTCTATCAGTGCAATTATATGCGTACTCAGGGACAGATAGACTATAAGGAAATATAACAAAGTGGTTATAAATTGATGAGGTTTTATTGTAGTTTTCTAATAACTAACCAACAATATAAGACAACATTATAATACTATGAAGAAAAACATGTGTACCACTGTCCAGATCCTTGATAAGAATTAGAATTAGACAATCAAGTGCTTCCTGAGAAAAGACACCCTGCCGTTGTAAGTAATGTTTTTCTAAGGACAGTTTTTTTGCAAATGCACCTGAAGCCCATTTTTTGCAAATGCACCTGCCCAACTGTCTGCAGCGGCAAAGTCAAAAATAAAAACAACAAACTCAAAAGTGTTCCAAACTTGACTTACACATTTCTTTTATTTAGTTATTTTTGGTATTTCACACACTGTTTTAATAATAGTTAATTTAAGTTGCTTTTTAGCAAAACAACATTAGTGATTTTTCCAACTATTTTTATAGTGGATAAATTTACAAAAATAATCTTATATTTCAAATTAAACCTTCTATCTCTTACAAAAATACATTTTCTTAATGAATCTTGGTCTACATTACTTGGCCTGAAAAAGTCTTATAAGATTTGACAGTTTGAATTTTATAATCTTATTTTGTAACAAAATTGACATCCTATCCATTTAAATTTATAGACTTGATACCAGGTATCAATTCTGATGACTAATTAAGATGCAAAAAATGAGGGTGAGCTCTTTGAGACTTCCCTTCATTTAAACTTACAGATCTGATACAGAATATCGATTCAGATGACTGATTAACATGGAAAAGTGACTGAGTGTTCTTTGGAACGCATATTTTACTGCCTCAGTTAGTATTATTAATATATTGCTACTAAAATTCCTTTGGAGCATCTGTGTAGGCTAGCAGCGTCAATGTGTCTTTCTTTCTTTATGAGTAATAGAAAAGAGCTCCAGTTTAATATTATGAAAATGTTTTTTTTAAATATTTCTGGTTTATGGATATGAAGAACTTGTTTGGAAATTCACTGAATTGGAATTAAGTAGCGTCCTGATTTCATTCCTAATGCGCTGCTGCTCTTTTGTTTGAAAATAAATGAAGAGACACGGAGCTTTTAAGCTGAATGATTAACACCCTGGGTCATTTCATCTGCATTCAGATGTTTTGCACGGATTGACAGAGCCCCTGTGATGGTGCAGTGTGCCAGAGGACCAGTGTTTAGGGACCACGGGGGCCAAGAGGCCAGGGTGGTGACGAGCTCCCAGGGAACTGCAGCTCCTGGTGCTGAGCTCACTTCCAAATCAGTGTCGGGCACTGCCACAAGGACAATGGCCTGCTTAAGGCACATCAGAACCACGGCCGTTGCCTTGTGGTGACAAACAAGGCCACTGTGGTTAATGCCTTCATATAACAATAATCTGGAAAGGAATGGCGGGACTCATCTGGCTTACAACGATACATTATCTAGAGGAAACACACGGAGAACAAGCCCGTTGGTGCCCCCTGTGCAGCCTCTCTCTGTCACCACTGCTCAGTACCAGAGTCAACTCCCAGCCTACACGACCTTGTACGTGGAGGTGCATGGAAGTGGTTTGGCTTCTCCTTTACATCCATCTCTATTATTTTTCCTTTTCCCCTCCCCTCTTCCTCCTCTATCATAGTTATTATTGCATATGTTACCTAATAGGATGCCTTCTTTTGATGCAAAGTCCAATCTATTGATTTTCTTACTGCAATATTTAACCAAGAATTAGTGTGTGCCGAGCACTAGCATCACAAGAACAAACAAACAGGATTTCTGCCTCCCTCGACAGCCAAGAGGGTTGGGAATACAGTCAGCCAATTAGCAAGAAGCACCTCAAGAAAAACAAGCTGAGTGGAGAGAAGAAAGCAAACAGGGTGGCTGTCAGAGGGCGGGAGGTGAGACCTCCAGATAGGACCTCTCCCTGGAGGGATGACACTGTAACCTGGCTCAGCAGGAAAGGAAGCTCAGCAAACACAGAGCCAAAGGAGGGCTTCCTCAAAGGGGCCAGCAGACAAGAGGCTGTGAGGCAGAGACAGCAGCAGGTGAGGTGAGCTGCAGGAAGGGGCAGGGAGCAAGTGTGGGCTGTGCAGTTGGCAAGCAGCAAGGGGCCCAGGTGATGTCCAGGCCTGGCAGCCACCAGGGGTCTGTGCATTTCACTCCCCAAAGTGTTCGTCTGTGGAAGCTATTTCTACACTCAGTGCTTGTATATCTTACTGTGAAATATAATGCGTTTGTGTATGTGTATATAAAGGAGCTAGAGATGCTTCTGAGTGTGCACAAGTGTTTGCCTAGTGTGCACAAGGGCCTGGATTTGATCCCTAGCACCAGAATACACATGCACACTCACACACACACACACACACACACACAACTACCAATGCACTTATATATAAAGGCGACGTAGGCATAAAACTAAGACTAGTTAATTATTACAAGCATACAGTGATACAAAAATGTACGCCAAGGAGTAGAACCTTGCCACACTCCAGAAATCCATTTTCTGCTCCCTAATGCTCCCAGTGGGTAGCTTGTATTTTGACTTTTACAATTATTACCTTTTTCTCCTTTATAATCTTCTCACCTAAGCATAAACTGCTAAATATTATTGCTTACCTTTCAAGGTCTTTAAAGTTTACCTAAATAAAATTGTTTTTCATTTAATTTCTTTTTTTCTTTATTTTTTCATTTACATATGACAGAGGAATGCATTACAATTCTTATTACACATATAGATCACAATTTTTTATATCTCTGGTTGTATACATAGTACATTCACACCAATTCGTTTCTTCATACATGTACTTTGGATAATAATGATCATCACATTCCACCATCATTTATAACCCCCTGCCCCCTCCCTTTCCCTCCAACCCCTCTGCCCTATCTAGAGTTCATCTATTCCTCCCATGCTCCCTCTCCTTATCTCACTATGAATCAGCTTCCTTATATCAAAGAAAACATTTGGCATTTGGTTATCTGGGATTGGCTAACTTCACTTAGCATTATCTTCTCTAACTCCATCCATTTACCTGCAAATGCCATGATTTTATTCTCTTTTATTGCTGAGTAATATTCCATTGTGTACATATGCCACATTTTTTTATACATTCATCTATTAAAGGGCATCTAGATTGGTTCCACAATTTAGCTATTGTGAATTATGCTGCTATAAACATTGATGTGGCTGTGTCCCTGTAGTATGCTGTTTCTAAGTCCTTTGGGTATAGAACGAGGAGAGGGATAGCAGGGTCAAATGGTGGTTCCATTCCCAATTTCCCAAGAAATCTCCGTACTGCTTTCCATGTTGGCTGCACCTGTTTGCAGTCCCACCAGCAATGTAGGAGTGTACCTTTTTCCCCACATCCTCACCAACATTTATTATTGTTTGTCTTCATAATAGCTGCCATTCTGACTGGACTGAGATGAAATCTTAGAGTAGTTTTGAGTTTCTTCTCAGCAAAAGAAACAATCAGTGAGGTGAATAGAGAGCCTACATCTTGGGAGCAAATTTTTACCCCTCACACACCAGATAGAACACTAATCTTTAGAGTATATAAAGAACTCAAAAAATTAAAGACCAAAAAAAAAAAAAAAAAACCAAAACAATAAAAAACAACAACAAGTAACCCAATCAATAAATGGGCCAAGGACCTGAACAGACACTTCTCAGATGATGATATATAATCAATCAACAAAAATATGAAAAAATGTTCATCAACACTAGGAATTAGAGAAATGCAAATCATTTGATTTCTTTTGCTAAATATCATGGATACAAGTTCAAAATCCTTCTAGAAATTCATAGATCTTGATTCATCTGTGATATTTTATGCTTCTCTAATTTTTTTCATTTTCACTGCTGTATAGAATTCCATCTTATATCTATTCCTCAATTTGGTATCTGTATCTACTCCACTGTTGATGTACATTGGGTTGCCTCCACTCAGGCCCTTCATGTGAGCACACTTCTCCATGTCTCCTGGGGCATGTGTGCATGCATCCTGAGCTGTGCTTCTGGGAAGAGAATTGCTCATTTTTTCAGCTTTAGCTGGCAGTGCCTCTTCTTTTCAAAGAGGCTCTGTATGTTAAGTCTCATTGCTCCACAGCCTCATCGCCACTCAGAACTGAATTCTTATTAGTTTTAGTTCTGAAGGTGGGTGCTTTTGTTGTAAATGGCTATTGTGTGTGTTTCATAGTTGAACAAGGTAAAAGTTGCATACAAGGTAGGTTCTGAGGAGGAACGACCAAGACCTACCAAGAGATTGGACCTAAGACATTAAACAAGGAAATGCAAGTATGATGTCCATACTCCTGGCCTTAATAACTAGATAACGAGGATCAGCATTTTCTGAGAGAGAGAAAGCTAAAACTAAAGAGTGTCTCTAGGCACAGTGGTGCACACCTGTAATCCCAGTGGCTCAGGAGGCTGAGACAGGAGGATTGTGAGTTCAAAGCCAGCCTCAGCAAAAGCAGGATGTTAAGCAACTCAGTGAGACCCTGTCTCTAAATATACAAAATAAGGCTGGGGATGTGGCTCAGTGGTTGAGCGCCCCAGAGTTCAATCCCTAGTACAAAACACACACATACACACATAAAAACTAAAGAGTATTGGAGTATGGGGGACAGTTAATTTGAACTTGTCATATATGAGATGTCCTTAGACATCCAATTGATGTCCAAAACATATTTTAATGCATGGGTCCAGAGCTCAGAAGAAAGGTCATCAAGAAATGTGTGTTGTTACTATTTGAAGAATAATATTATTTGCAGAGAAATATAGATAAGTGAGAAAGAGAGTCTGTCTAAGACATAGCCTTGAGAAATTATAGTATTTTAGATGTCTTTTGGAAACAGGTAAACCAGAAGGAAGGGAGAAAAACCAAGAACGTAGTGTTTTAAAGCATAATGAACAGGAAGGCAGTTCAGGGAGATTGACAAATTGTACAAATTAATGCAGATAGATTTTAAAATCCTGTCCAGCTTGTTTGTCTCCACGGAGATTGATGATTACAGAAGAGTGGTGTTAATAAACCGGTAGGAAGATATGCAAGACTGTAATGAGCTGAGAAGGGAATTCGGAAGATGGAGACAATATGTTGAAATCACGATCTCATTGTCTCATTGCAAAGGGAGCAGAGAAGTGGGTAAGAAGGAGGCAGAAGGGGCGAGGCAAGTTAGTATAAGATGAAAGTATGAGAATGATTTTATGTTCTGATCTGATGATCTAGGAAGGAGAGGTAAATTGAAGATGTGGGGTGGGGGGAGAGAAACCAAGGGAGGGTGAAGGACAGAGACACTACAGGTGCACAACAGAAATGAAAGGACCACCTTTAAGAGAAGCAAGGTGAGGAGGACAGGCAGTGGGGTGCCGAAGAGGGTGCACACGGTGAGGGTGAGGGCGGTGGGAAGGGATGCAGGAAGGGGACGCACGTGGTATGGCGTGAGGAGGATGGTCAGGGGTGCAGTAAGAAGGTGCATGTGGGAGGGCTTCCAGTTCCTGAAGAAAGTTTAAAGGAGTTTTTCAGGAGGTAGAAAGGAGTTAGTGACTAAGGAGTCAAACATCAACAACAACAACAATCATTACCTTTGCCAGGAAAACAAAATATGATTGAAGGCTTTGCAAGTGCATATTGCATTAAGTATGAATTAAAATAGAGCCAACCACTGAGGCTGATCTTCTCCAACACTGTTTGACTGCTAATATGCTTGTAGGAAGGGAGTTAGCTAAGCTCGATGCAGAAACAGAATAATCAACACCTAGAAGATGAAATGAATAGGGACTTCTCATTGGCTCTCATCGTAGGATCTTTAGCCATACGTTCCTGCTGACCCAACTGCCAAGTGATACCACGGGGTTGCAGGCTTTTTCTATTTTCTGTTGCTACTGTGTTGAGTTTATTGCCTTTTATCTTCATTATATCGGCCTTCATCGCAAGAATAAGAAGGAAGGAGCTTCATCAGGGTTAGTAATTCTCTCTTGAGGAAATCAAAAGATTTCCAAGAACTAGCAGTGGAATCCTGTTTCCATCTTAGTTGCCAGCGCCCTGGCCCAGTCAGCCCTTAGCTGCAAGGGAGCCGGGGAGCACCTGAAGATTGGTTTCTCTGAATGCAGCCGTGCTTTAGTTAGTGAGAAACAATGAAGGGATGAACTTTTGTTTAAACAAATAGCTGTGCCTCCCACCTCTGAAGATGGTGGGTTCTTGAGTTTGGTCACATGGGAGGTTACTAAGTTAATTTTGGAGAGGAGAAATGATTAATGATCTCTGCAAGAGAGGAATAATCTGAGCTCAAAGGATAAAACAGGCCCCACCCACTCCTTGATATATAGGTAAAAGTCATATCTCCCACTCATTTTACTAATGGGCATATATTATTTCTATGTAAATCCACATATATATATACATATACATTCATATATATATATATATATATATATATATATATAATCTGTGTATATTTATAATATATATACATACATAGATAGAGAGAAAGAGAGACAGAGAGACAAAGAGAGAGAAAGAAAGAGAAAATATGGATTCGCTCAGGTCCAAACTCAAACTCCCAGTGGCCCAGCTGGAGGAGTGTTGCAAACCTGCGGAGTTATTTAACTGTCCACCCTGATAGAGTCAGCCAGGGACTGTCAGACTCCTGTTTCTCTGTAGTCTTAGAAGTGAATTCTCAGAAGAAATAAGTTCAAGGGAGAAAGAAAAAAGAAAAACAAAATCTTGCTGAAACTTAAACCTACAAAGATTTATAAATCTAACCTACACAGCATGGCACCACACAACTAACTGGATTCTGGGAGGAAAATGTGTTCATTTTAAATTATTGATCACTGATGGATGACCATGTGTCCTTTTTAATTTTTCTAATATCTAGTTATTTTTATGTTTGTGAATTCTAGGTATTTTCTTCCTTTGAGGAGAAAGACGTTAAAATAACACCATAAAGCTTGCATACATTCATAAAATAACAAGTGCCACTGGTAAATCCAGTTGCTTCAGAATATTGGATTGAACGCCCAAGCCCGAGACAGGCAGTTTTTTTTTTTTTTTTCAATAGTTCTTCAGTCCTTTAGTCATTTATTTCCAAATTGAATATGCCATTTACATTTAGACTACCTGCCTATTTTCATTCTTCTTCAAGTGCTGTTAAGGGAGCAGCCCACATAATATAGTAACTTTGATTTTTCCTGAGGATCAATCTTTACTTGTTATGGGGAAAACTTCCCCAAACCTACTGAATTTTAAACTATTAGGCAAGATCTCATGGTAAACCTTGGAAATTCTTTTATTTCCTGCTATTCACCTTAAAGACATTATAATAAAAGAACACAGAATGAAATACTCAGACACCCCACCGTATATAGCGCACTTTAAGAAAAATAATCATTGATTCCTGGCCTCGTTCACCAATCATATTTAGACTTGAGATGCCAACTCACATCAATGCATTTCCAAAACCAGCAGATATAGGACTTTTCATTATGAAAAGCATCATCTATTTGTTAATTGCCAGATATCCGTGAGCTGATCACCAGACAGGATGTCGATTATCTAGGTTAGTAAATGGTAACCTGCACAACACAGAAGTAAGCAAAAACAAGGAAATTTACATTGAGTTTTATTTGTAAAAACAAAGAAAATCTTTATTTGTTCGAACTGTCTCATGGCTGTGGGAAAGTGGTTGGCTTAGTGCCCTAAATCACCCACGTTACCATGTTAAAAGTACAGTGTGGGGTTGAGGACATGGCTCACGGCAGAGCACTTGCCTATAGTACCTGCAAGGGCAGGAGCTATTGCACATGCACATGCACACATATGCACACACACACACAAACAAACACACACACAGTACAGAGTGTTTCTCTGAAGTTTTTGCTCCTGTGATGTTCTCTCGACCCAGCATCCACAGCCCCGGAGTGACACACTAACACGACTGCATAGGACAGGAGATGCCCACTCACTTCAGGTTCCCCAAGCTTGACTGAACTCAAGGTCTGTCTTGGAAATGATTCTGACCTGTCCTCCCCACACTGCATTTCCTTACATATAAGCACCTTCCAATCCCTTCACACCCTCTCCTAGCAAGTTCTCAGCCTTCATAAGAGACTCAACTCCTATACTCCCCACAGCTGTTCTGTATTTGTTTGAGCCTTTGGGTTTCAGGATTATTACTGTTTTATTGTCATGCTGATGACATACCTGCATTGTTTGAGTCTTTGTCTACCTTCATTTTCCTTAGAAGACCTTTTATTTTTACCAAGTATTACTGCAAGTTGTTTCAAGAACACACACATATATGTGTATATATATTTGTATATTTCTACTTTGCATTACACACATATAGAGCATATGAAGAGTATCAAGAGACAATTGCTTTTTCTTCATTTGAGAAATTCTAGCACTTTCCATAAAAGATTAATTTGTGCTTATTTGGGGAACATGGTTAACTAAGAAATTTCCCTTTTTTATGTTAGAGGTATGTAGAAAAATTTAGGGTTCCTTCTATCAAGTGTGTGGAATTTTATAATATGGGGCTTTTTATTAAACATATTATTGGCTTCCTCTCTTTCTTATGCATTGAGATTGGTAGGTGCCAGTATTTCATCTTTCTTGTTCATTCTTTTTATAATCCCAGTGCTCTATGTGTACCCTTCTAAGTTGCCAATGATAGTGTCTAAAGAAAAGAAAGAAGCCCAGTGTAGTGGCACATGCCTGTCTTCCCAGGGACTCAAGAGGCCTATGAAGGAGGATCATAAGTTTAAGGCCAGTCTCAGCAGCTTAGCAAGAGCTTATCTCACAATAAAACATAAAAAGGGCTAGGAATGCAGATCAGTGGTAAAATGCCCTGGGTTCAATCTCCAGTACAAAAGAAAGACAAGCAGAGGGAAAGAAATAAAGAAAATTCATACATGTATTACTTATGTTATTTATACAAAAACTCCAAATATGCAATGCATATAAATAGCACAACATATGCAGACACGTATACTCTGTGTGTGTGTTTGTGTGTGTATGTGTGTGTGTGTGTGTGTGTTTATTTTGGTACCAGGGATTGAATTCAGGGCATTTGACCACTGAGCCACATCCCCAGCTCTATTTTGTATTTTATTTAGAAACAGTTATTTACAGTTGCTTAACAACTCACTTTTTCTGAGGCTGGCTTTAAACTCAGGATCCTCCTGTCTCAGCCTCCTGAGCCACTGGGATTACAGGCGTGTGTCACTGTGCCCAGCCTACATACTGCATATTTTAAATTACTTAATTATTTAAGTGGAAGTTGAAAGTAAGAAGCAAGTGAAAGGAACTCAAGATAAGTCATCTGAAATTAAGTAGAAGAGACAATTGATTACTCGCCTCTTTACAACTTTTACACTGGTTGTATTGGAGTTGTGAAAAGACTGTCTCTATTGCCCCACTAGGATGCCATTTGTCACTTTGGAATAGTACCAACATTCCCTACAAGGCATCTTGGATTCATTAAGAAGTTAGTGCATTCTTTCAAAGTCCCTAACTTACCCCCAGCGAGCATTAACAGACGGAGAGAGTCTGAGTCAGCAAGTCATAAACTTTGTGTATACCAACTGAGAAAGATTGAAGGCACAGAGTGTTCTAGCTGTAAAAAGTAAGATATTAGCAAGACATACAATAAAGGACCTCAAGGAACTTCCATTATCTCATTTATATCAAAATGCCAAATACACAAAGGTCAGATAATTTGATTAACATGGGATGAGATGGTCAATTTCATATATACCATTCATTCATCAAACACAGATTTATGGTAATGCTACCTGCCCCCTTTGTTAGTGCCTCACCTAGATCCCCTTTCTAAGAGCTGTGCCTGTCACAAGGGCTGTAAGCATTACCTGCCAATAGCTCACAGCTTTACCTTCCCCAAGACCATGCTCAGCTCATAGTCCACTTCTCTTGTTCATGGCTAACTCATCTGGATGGGGATTCACTAGCTCCCACGTGCACCGATTATATGATGAATTTATGCTCTAGAGTCCCCATGAGATTAGGCAGAGAACAAGAGGTGGACAGCCCTGATTTTCTTGGGCCTGTTTGGTTTCAACAGTGAGAGCTCTGGGAAACCCTTCCATTACAGACGGACTTGGAAGTGGATCACTGCAGAACTGAACCCACATCTTTCTTATCAGCATCTTCCCCTGTGGATGTCTGCTGCTCATACTTCTCTTCAGAGGACCCCTCTACAAAACATCTGCACAAAAATCTTACCCAGCCTCTGCATCTGGAAAACCCAACTTGAGACACCCGTCTCTGTGTGTGAGGTCACCCTGAGGTCCTCAACAAGAAGGCCACTGCATTAGAGAACTTACATTCTATTAATGAAATAATTGTAGATGGAAGTTCCATGGAGGACACTGAGCAGGGTGATGTGTTGGTGCTGAGAACAGGTGAACGTTGTCAAGTACAGTGCTCCAGGGACGGCCCCCGGAGGAAGAGCAATCAGACTTTAGCTAAAATGCTGAGAAGCATGGGGCCATATGAAGATGTAGACAGGTATTTCCGGCAGAGGAAGAAGGCAGATGCCAACCTCCTAGGGCAGAATATCCTGTTTGCCTTATTAGGGACACCTGCCTCTCTGTTTCTGAAGATTCTTTTCTTCCTGGTTTCTTTCTATACCTAACTGGTGTAACTCCTGGCATCTCTCCATCCTCACATCACTTTGTCCCTGAGGAAGTACAATGACTGCTGAGTGGTAAACCAGGCAGATAAGTGCTCATGCTCAGCTCATTTTCACCTTGACTCTTAGGAGGAAGCTGCTGGTCCTTAGGGAACAGTCTGTTGTTCTGCTTCTTCAGGCAGCTCTGCCCTGTTAGGAGGGAGAAGCAGGAACTCCGTCCTGCTAGAATGTTGATGTGACAGGCCTGGTTTACTCTAACCTATCTGGGGATTCAAATCAATAAGCCACCGGATTTAACAGGTCTCAAGTCAAGTCCTCCAGTCTGGCCTCTGTAGGAATTAGGGTGACATTTTGACCCCATAAATCACTCAATCATTTTATCATTTATTGCTCAATTTGTTCAGAAGAGGCTAAGCTGTTCCTTAAGGCTGAGTGGTGAGCGTTTGGTCACCAAAGTCCATGCCGCACAGGCGCTTCCACCAAGAGAAGAAGGTCAGATGCTGGACAGTCAAACATGACAAATAGCTATTAAATCACTATTCTACACAAAGGTCTTCAATTATTTTTCATCTCTTTAAAAACAAAATTCTAACTCCTACACAGAGCCCTGCAGGAAGTAGCCTCTTCTAACTGCCAATGCTCCCATCATTCTTGATCAGTATTTCCCAGCCACAGTGGCCTAGGTGGGTTCTTGAAAATGCATCAGCTCTTTCCTGTCCCAACATCTTTATGCAAGTCTTTCTGTCTGCCTGAATTATCCGACCATTTCCACACACCATTCCTGGGAACGGCTGTACATTCTTGAGGGTTCAACTTCAATATCAGCACTTTATGGAGATCCTGCCAGACCAGCTCTTACCAAATGCTGAGGTTTGGCATACTGCTCCCTGGTTGTATGGTGTGTTTCCTTCACAGTCATTACAAGTCTGGAAATATCTTTGTGCACTATCTCTATTCCCTAGTAGCCTGCAGATATGGTGAGGTGAAGGCAATTCTTTGTAGTCTTCCATTTTTCTCTAGCACCTAGTATAGATCTTGCACAGGAAAGAGGTCTAGTAATTATTTGTGGATTACATAAAATAATGTCATTTTTCAGATAACTTGCCCCAGGCGATGGCTGGCATTTATGTAGATCCAGATTTCCAAACTTGTTCTGCAATGTTGCTCCATGGGTTGTATCAGAAGGCAAAGAACCAGGGCAAAACTTCCCAGACCCACCCCCACTTCACACAGATGTCTCTTCTTACATGTCTCTTACAATTAAAACTTCTCAGAAAGAATTCACTTAAAAGATTTGCCTCTAAATGAAGTCTGACAATGAAGATTTAACTGGAAGAAAGGAAAATTACTAAAGGAAGTGAGTACTTTGATAATTATTCTAGGCAGGGGTGAATAACTTTTGTAGATCATTATTATTCAAATTGGCCTGTATCTTTTCTAAAACTTTTCCAAAACGTATGATTCATAGAAAATCTTTAGTAGTGCTAACCAAAGTTTGAATATGTATATGCTAGCCTGCAACTCCACTGTGGTTTTATAAGACTGTCATTCCACTAGAAAACAATTAAAATATCAAAAATATATCAGTTTTTTTCCCAGGTAGAAGACAGGCTCCATGTGTGCAGAGACTGGTATTATTTTGTTCCCTCTACTCTCTCCTGTCTTTGGAACAGCAGGCGCCACATTGAACATGGTTCAGAATAGTTGATGAATGAGAGTTTGAAATGGGTAAAGAGGTGTTCAGAGATGAGTTTAGAGTGGAGGTTTGGTCTCACAGATAAAGTGAGTAAAGGATGGAAAAAGAGAAAATTGGGTGACATAGTGGGACTATTAATTTAATAAGTAAATGTATTAAAGTTAACATCAGTTGGGTATTTCACAGTTGGATAAATGGCTTATAAGTATGAAGAGGGGGAATCATGGACAGAATCAGAGATAGATTATACTCTAGGAAGCTCATGTGTGGATCTCTGTCCTCCCAGAGGGTGGGGGAATACTGACAACTCACAAGCAATTGGCACATCTAGTGCCTGGATCCTGTTTTCTAACCACCACTCTCAACTAAAAGGAAGCAAACCTTCTTGGAGTAAAGGCAGATCCAGGGCTGGAACAGAAGTAGAACTCCATCAGCCTAGAACCTCTTGTGCCAGAAAGCACGATGGTGCTCAGACAAGAGTGGACATAACAAAACAAACCAAGGTCTACTTGAAAGTCCATCAACTTGAACATCAAAATTAAAAATGATAATAACAAATTATATCCATTGAATGAAATATGAATCCATTAGTTTGCACTATATAAATGGAAAAATAGAAATCTAATAATTAATGTAAAGAAAATCATGGAATAGACAATCATCATGTGACAGCAATTACAATAATAATTCAGACTAGGAATGTGAATGGATACAGAATTAATTTATAAAAGCTCGATGGGGAATTAGATGTCTATGCATTCTCAAGCCACCTTCCCATTACATACATATTAATTAATTACAAAGGGAAAATATCAATTAATTTCCCATTGGAAAAACCTAAAAGAAATCAAAGTCTATATCAAAAGTAATGGAACAAATCAAAATTATAGAGTTGTGAAAGGTACATAGCCCTCAAATCTGTGACATTCTTGCCCAAAATGCATAACCTGAATAAAATTGTGAGAAAATATCAGATAAACTCAAATTGGGAGACATTCTACGTATAAATAATCTGCAAATATCTAATTTGTTAAATGAATGTCACAAAAGTCAAAGTAAGACTACGGAACTATTCCAGATGGACAGAGACTCAAGAGACTTGGCAACTCAATGTATCCTGTGATCCTGGATCAGGTTCTTTGGCTATAAATGGCATTTATTGGAACAACTAGAGAAATTGGAATGGGCTGTATAGATTTGACGGTAGCAATATGTCAGTATTAATGACCTGAGTTTGATGGCTGAATTGCGGTCATGTAGAGTAATGTCCTCATTTGTGGGAACACATACTAAAACAGTAGATGGTGACGGGGTATCATGTCAGCGACTTAGTCTCAGATGATTTAGGCTAAAAGTGTTCTTTGGGGTAGACTTTTATCTAAGTTTGACATTATTTCTAAATTAAAATAACATACACTGGTATTGCTCTACACCCTGAATAATGCATAAAATTCAAGGTAAATTAAAATAATTTGGGATTTTTTGGTGTGTGGGCATAATAGTTTTGTCAATTGACTATTTCTCCTTTTGTCTTAAACGTATACTTCTTGTTTAGCCAATATTTATAGACCATGTCCTGTGTGCCACTCACTGTTCCCAGGACAGGAGATAATAGAATGTGTAAAAGTGAGTCTGCTTCCTGCCTGCATGGAGCTGCTATTCTGCTGCAAAGTTGAACACAGAACATGTTTCTGTTAGGGTTTGTGTGGAGATGCACATATGTGTGCATGTATACATGTGTATATGTGTGTGTGTACGTGTGTGTGTGTGTATGTCTGTGCCTGAGCATCATATTCTCATGTGCTGGAGAAGTCACATGTCATTTTTAGGTATATTTTTCCTTCTTCTTAACCACTCTTGTTTCCTTATTATGTCACCTGTCTTCATGCCCTGCTAAAGCATCCCAGTAATTCAACAACTAAATACAAAAGATAAAGGGGAAAAATGCCTGACACATTCTTAATTTTTTTTAAGTGTGAAAAAAATCTTTGATCATCTTAGGTGAGTTTGGAGAATTTTATTATGTAGGGAAGTTGTTATCCAAGAAAATTGACTCTGTGATCACTTTCCAGAAGCCTAGAGGAAAGAAATAAGATAAGGAACACATTTAATTAGTTTTTCTTCCAGGCGAGGATAGCACACAAAGCAAAGGAATGGATGTAGCACCCTCTCACCACCTGGGGCAGAAGTAAGGCATTATGGTAAAGGTAACTTTGCAGAGTAGAAATTCCTCTGAGAAAGGCAACAATTGGTTCACGAGAAGGACAAGCTACATCTGACGCCTCCTAGTGTGTGGTCTGTCCTGAGCTCCTTTGGGGTGGTGCTCCTGACAGCGCCTGTCCTACAGGTCAAGGTGTGCACTCACACTGTTTGCTCCAGATTTCTGTTTTTAAATTAGAATATAATAACATCAAGTCTTTATCCCTTGTAGATAAGAAAGAAATCCCAAGACCACCTTATCCAGAAAGGGCACTAGACTTCTTTTTGTTAGGTTGCAAAAATTTTTCATTGCTTTTCTGGTTATACCAATAGTGCATCTTCTTTCAAAAAAATTGAAAAATACAGAAAACTGTTTTCATGAAGGAAAATATTCATCCATATTGTCACTGTTTGTATGTTGATGAACACTTGCAAGTCATACACAAACACATATGCCACTTTCACATGTATGTCACATCTATGCATGTATACATGTGTGCAATATAAACCAACTCATTGATGGTTATGCTCACACCTTGTGTGCATCATTTAGCAATGTGCTTTTAAAAAATGCAGAGCAAGACCATACATAAAGTTCCATTATAATTTCAACTAAACACTTACTTTTTGGACAATAAAAACTGTTTCAAAATTTCTTGTAATGCTATAATAATACATAAATGCATAGTAATTTAGAACATTATAGTTTACTATATTATGGAAATGGAATTGCTGAGCCATAAGGTAGATTTCCTTTTATTTGTAAGTTATTTCTTCACTTTATTAATAATTTCAATATCATACAGGGATAAGTGAGTATGTGGAAAGGTAAGTAGTTTTGAATTATGGCTAATATCAAAGTGTCCACTTATTATCTAATTTTTTTAGTGACCTAATGTAGAGTCATGAGAGCTCCTAATTTCCTCAATTACCATGGAGACAAAGAAATGTAAAGTTAGAGGGAAAAAAGAGGAAGAAAGAAGATCTCTAATTCTCCCAGGTGAATTCAGCCTGGGGCAAGGGTTATGAAAATTTGGGGGAATGGGGTGAGAAAAGATGGACACCAAACGATGACCATTCACATGACATAAATGTCATTAAAATGTATGGAAAGCACATTTGAAGATTTATCAAGCATGAGTTGATATATTTAGGTAGAAAACAACTTGAATTTGTTTATCAGATCCATTTTCAAAATGAAACAAATGTCAAATACCAAACATACTCAAGTTCTGAAGCATTCTCCTCTCTCGACTTTGCAAACGGTCCTGAGTCTCATTTCACAGAACTCTGAATGGTGGTAATTGTCACATCAGCTTGCTTTGTCTTTTGGCAGTTCCTAAACTCACTGTCTTCTGTTTCCCTACCTTAGAACTAATCATGCCACTGATATATTTTTACGCAGGCATGCATTTCAGGATTTATTCTAACGTGGGTTTAGCCTACAGTAACTGTGTTTTCTCCATGTCATCCTTCTCCCCACAACTCCACAACATCATCGTGTAGGTTCCCAGCCCCGACTGCTCTGCAGAGTTTTGCTCCCTAAGCCATAGGTGAGTGGACCTCCAGTGTACACGTGGTCACCCCAGGTCTTTCACTCACTGCTGTGGAATTTGTATTTAGAACAAAGAAATTTAATGCCCAGACTGGAACCAAGAAGAGACAACATTTTTGAGGACAGACACAGCCTTCCCTGGTCTGTGCTACATTCCTGGCAGCAGCTGGAGAATACAGAAGACAGAAGGAAGTTGAACTGAGTAAGGGACAGAGTCCGTGTTATGGTACCTGAATCTAGAGTCTGCCTGTGTTTTTCCTGCCCAAGATCCCTGCTACAAAACCCCCAATCCTGCAGAATAATAGTACTAATAAAAAACAGAATTGTTGCCATTCCACAGCTAAAGCAGCCACAATGTAGAGGGACATATCTTTTGCATATAATTAGTAAATGAAAGACTCAGAATTGAACTTATGTATTTAATCCAGGACCCAACATAGGTGACACAGCAAGCTGGCATGAGAATGACATGAGTTTCATGCTGCTTCTGTACATAAGATGTCACTGCCTACTGCACTTATGTCAATAATTAATGGTGGATTTTTAGAAATGTGTGCGTGCATAGATATGGGAGGGGAGGGCGATGGAGGGAGAATTGCTTTTTCATGCCACTGTGGGACTTTTGCTTCATGTCCCACTTGTGGACTTTCCATTGTTATAGTGAGGGGGAAGTATCAAAATTTGAGGGGTCTAATGAAGCATGGCCGGGGAAGGCAAGGTCAGCCTGGGGCGAGCACCAAAGAATTGCACCTATCTTTATGAAGATGGAGGCTACAGTCCTCTGGTCCACTTCACGATGATACTTGAGTGAGGCACATGTCAGAAGAGGACTTCACAATGTTTAATGTGGGCACAGCATGGATGCTATCCATTCAAGTCCATCAACAGGTCTGACTTCCAGCTGCCCAGCCTACATGCTGGCCCTCACCTTGGGGCACTCTAGTGGATCAAGAACTGCTTCTTCTTGCCTTTCCTCTTAGGGAGAACTCCAAGACACAGATCGCAGAACGAAACTGGAGGCCAGAGCAAAACTCAGCTGCCCATTTATTAATTAGATTGTTTGTCTGTTTGTGTGCTGGGGTAAGTTTTATGAGTTCTTTAATATATTCTGGACACTAATCCCCTGAGGAGGAGGTGCAAAGTTCTTCTTCCATTCTGTAGACTATGTCTTCGCATTCTTGCTTTCTTTGCTGTGAGGAAGCTTTCAAATTTGATGATGTCCCACTTCTTGAATCTTGATTTCATTTCTTGTGCATAAGGAGTGTTTTTAAGTCAATGCCACTTCTCAAAAGAAATACAAATAGCCAATAAACATATGAAAAAAGTTCAATATCTTTAGCAATCAGAGAAATGCAAATCAAAACTATATTGAAATTTCATCTCACTCTGTTCAGAATGGCCATTATCAAGAATACAAGTAACAATAAATGTTGGCGAGAATGTGAGGGAAATTGCAGGTAGGACTGCAAATTGTTGCAATCATTGTGGAAATCAGTAAGGATAATCCTCAAAAACCTAGGAATGGAAAACACCATGTGATCCTGCTATCCCACTCCTCAGTATATATCCCAAAGATCTAAATACTAAATGCAGGCACTTCCATGTTTATAGCAGCATAATCCACAGTAGCTATGCGATGGAACCAACCTAGATTCCCTTCAACAGATGAATGGATAAAGAAAATGTGGTATATAGACACAATGGAGATTTAATTAGTCATAAAGAAGAACGGAATTGTGGCATTTTTCTGATAAATGGATGAAACTGGAGAACATCAGGCTAAGTGAAATAAACCAGATGCAGAAAGTAAAAAGTCAAATGTTTTTTCTGATATGTGGAAGCTAGACCAATATGAGGAGGAAAGAGAGAGAGAGAGAGAGAGAGAGAGAGAGAGAGAGAGAGAGAGAGATGGGTGGTGGGAATTTCATGAAAATAGAAGAGATGCGTGGAGAAGAACAGAGGTTGAGGGGGAGGGAGAAGAAACAGGAAGGGGAGAGAATGATGGAATGAATCTGACCAAACTTTCCAATGTAGGTCTATGAATATAACACAGTGAATCTCACCTTTATGTATATTCACAAGGCACTAATTAAAATTAAAAACTATAAATAAATAGAAGAAAGATCGGTAGATGAAAAGGAACATATTGGGGGAGGGAAAGGAGAAACAGGGGGACTTAATTCGAGCAAATTGTATTCCACATGTGTATAATGATGTCAAAGTGAACCCTCATTAATGTATAACTGAAATGAACTCATAAAAAAACTCAGTTGCTTCCCATTCATGGAAGAACAATTGGTTCATTTTTAGACATATGTTGCAACTTCCTACATTTGCTAGAGGACATGGATACAAAAAATTATAATGTCCTCTTAAATGTAATGTAAGAAAAACAATGCAAAAACAGTGACAAATAGCAACTGTGACATGGCCTCAGGTTTGGGAGTTAAGTGAGGAAGAGTTAAGTGAGGACATTTCCATCAAAATATAAAAAGCCTTAATCAACAGCAAGTTTTGCAATTGGGAGGAGTAACATCATCATCTGATGTTCTGGTTGCCTCCCCCCACTTTTATTTTCTTTTTAACAGTCTTATTGGGACATAGTTCACATAGCAAAACATGCACTGGTTCTGTATATACAAATCATTGGGTTTTAGTATATTTATTGTTCTGCAACTATGTCCATAAACTCAATGGGAACATGCTCACCATCCCAAAAAAGAAACTTCATTTCCACTGGCAATTACTTTTGTTCTCGCTCCCAGCTTCTGGAAACCAGGGATCTATTTCCTGTCTCTATAGATTTGCCTATTCTGAATATTTTGTGTAAATGGAGTGATAGGATAAGTCTTTCTCAGACAGATGTCTTTCACTTAGCATGATACTTTTGAGGTTCCTGCATGGCATAGCAGCTATCAGGATTCCAAGAGTGGCCAGCCATGCAGATTGTTATGTGCTCTTCATATTTTTAAATGATTGCCACCAATTTAAAACCTCACTGTAACTAAGATAAAAGATCTGTCAATTTGTTTTTTGAATAATATTTTGCAAACTTTATTGACTATGTAGACACCACAGAAAAAGCTTTCTGAACTCCCACTGAAGTCATGAGACATTCCTCTGTGTCCCCCAGGAGTAGAGATCCAATGAAGGATGGTGGGAGGGTGTCCCATGTACAGGCAATAGGGTACACGTTGACCATAGAGAATATTTAAATAACAATAAAATAATTAAAAGTGAATCTCTTTTTATTATTACCATGCCAACAATTCTAGAAAATATTGGCGATGAAAGTAATCCTCCCACGAGATATTTTGTTCCTCTTAGCGGTAACCAATTGCTGTGGTTACCAGTGGGTTTTATTTAATAAGGCATAAAATATTTCAGATTAGCCCACTGCTGTTAGTTTTCCTTTAGTAAACACTGTTTTGTGGATAGAAATTTGCTTGGAGAACCCCCGGTTATGAGTTGGCTGGGACACATGCAGAATCAGTCACGGAAACTCCTGGCTCTGTGGAAACCCTCAACCTGGCTTCAGGCATAGCTTGTCCCTGAACTCCTGAGGGACCAAGTAGTGCTGCATTTAAATAGTAGCTGTGACATAAACACTGATTACCCAGAGATTATAGTAAAGAAAAAGCACACATGGGATGCTTCAAGTCTGTCCCTTGATGTGACCACTGGAGTTTGGGGGTTTAAAATTTTAACAAGTTGCTTAGAGAACTGAAGCCCTGATTGTATTACTGAGAAAGACAAATGTATGGACACTATTAATGCATTAATTATATGCATTAATATATTAATATGATTAAAATGGATTAAAACATTAATATAATTAAAATGGATTACTGTTACTATTTTCCTTTCTCATAGTTATTTCTAATATATATTTATATTTTTTCCTTTTTTGCTAGAATGTTCATATATAGATGAAGAAAATTTTCCTGTCTGCATTTCTTTATGCCAGTATTTCAATATTTTCATTTCACAACAGTTACTGAAAAATCTTTTGTCATATAGAGGGAGTGATAAAAAATGAGGAAGGTCCAAATTTACTAGTCTTTCTAAGTGTGTATGCAGTATAGCTAAAATTATCTATAGCTATATTAGAGGTAGGATGTAGAGAACTCATAGGCACACCAAGGCATTAAGCCTGAGTAAAAGAAAGAAAGAATAGAATTTCTATTTACTGCAATGAAGAAGAACACAGCAGCTTGAGCAGTGTAGAGGAGGGTAGCTGTTGGCTTTGGGCTTATGAAGTTTGAGAAATGTATTAAACATGCAAGTGCAGACAGCAGAATCTGTCAACACTCAGAAAACAGTCCCAAACCAGACATTTTGAGAGACATTATCGTATATAATGACATTATCGTATATAATGTAGACATTACAGACAAGCTTTGAACAGCCATTCAAGGACACTTTCTCTGTGTCCTCCAAGAGTGGAGAGTCAAAGGCAAGGTGTGGGGGGTCTGTCCTGTGTGTGCAGCAATGTGGGCTTGCTTTGACCATAGAGATTTTTATTTTTATTTTTTAGTACATGGGATTTAACCCAGAGGCATTTTACCACTGAGCCACATCACCTGCCCTTTTTTATTTTTTTTATTTTGGGACAGTGCCTTGCTAAGTTGCTGAGGCTGGCTTTGAACTCTTGATCCTCTTGCCTCAGTCTCCAGAGTTACTGAGAATACAGGCATGAGACACTGTGCCCAGCAAGAATTTTTGAGCAATAATAAAATAACTACAATTGTTCTGCTTCTCATTATTACCATGCCAACAATCCTAAATAGTATTTACCAGAGCAGGACTAGAGAGGCCACTCAGAAAGGAGTGTCCACAGGGAAAGCAGCTGTCTGCGGGTTCTGGAGCATTCAGAAGGGAGAGATTAACAAATGAGGCGGGACAACCAATGAAATAAACAAACCCCCAAAACATTGATGATCTGGAAGCCAACAGAAGAAGTGGCTGAAGAATGGTATGAACAGCTGGCAGACCGCTGCTGGTCAAGGAGGACAGGGAGTGGGGATTAACAGCTAGTTTTAGCAACACTGGAGTCATGGTGACCTTGTCCAGAGCAGTCATGTGGAGCAGGTGTGAGAAAAGTCTAACTGATATCTTGGGGAAATGGGAGAGAAAATATGGTGGCAGCAATTCTAGACTATGCATTCTAAGAGTTTTGTTTTGTCTTTGTGAGCAGAGAAATGAGGTATTAACTGAAGGGAAATAGCTTTATGGAAGAGAGGAAGGGAGAGAAGACAGAAGATTGTATAAAGTTTAAACTATGTGAATGAGAAGTGTATTCATTCATTCATAGGATGACTGATTTTAAGATTATGTTAGAAGGCTTCGTAGTTATCCCTTACTGCCTAATGAACTGCCTCAAATGTTAGTGGGTTTCTATTTTGTATGATGGAAGCGATTACACCATGTGGGTATGCTAAAAATTGTCCAGAGAAGTAAAATCAGCACCAGCACAAAGGCCAATAAAGTAAGAAAGAGAAGAGGTAGAATTATGCAAGTGGTGGGATATGTCACTGAAGAGAACAGAGGGCTACGCCACTTATACAGCTGCGTAGCTTAAGCCACTGTCCTGGACCTCATGCTCTAAGAAGCTCCCTCTTGCCCTCCTTAGGTGTCACCAGAAACCAGGGCTTCCTCTTCTACAATGTACTACATGTACATAACACCCAACTGCCTTACTCTAAGGGTCTGAATCCACATCCAGGACCTAGGAGGTTCTTCCCCCAGGTCAGCTTCTTTGAGGAAGGACCATACTTCTAAGGGCTGCTCTGTGCTTGGGAGAGTAGAATACAACTTGAAAAAGAAGGACTTTGGGCCTGAGCGGGGACCTCCAATTATATCCATTCTCCAAGCCCTGCAGATGTTAACAGCAGGCCTGCCAGACCCGCATTTCCAGTGCCAGAATATGATTGAGGAGCCCATCAGCTGCTGGATGACTTGTGTTTTCACGTAAGCTCTTGTGTGATTGCTAGTTTTATCAAGAAGATGAAGATCAACACCATCATCCAAGCTGGGTGAGATTTCGCAGGTTTGAGAAGAAAAGCAAGTGTCCCAGGAGAATGGGAGAGAGAGTGAACTAAGAAAAAAGTAGGAACACAGCAGCATATAGGGTTGGGTGTGAAATAGGCGAAAGTTGGACTTACCCATTCTGGGGTCTTCTCTGAGGAGTATGACTAGAAATTTGAGAATATATGAGGGAATGGGACCAGAATGGTCCTCGGGGTCTCAGTAGAGTAAAAGGAGAAATTTGAGGTGTTCGTGGACTATTAGGGTGGCGGTCTGCACGGTTGGTAGGTTTCAGCATGGTGAAAAAAATTGCTGGAATTACAATAAAAGGGTCAGAATGCAGAGGGGACGACTGGAGACCAGGATTCATGATGAAACTGAGAAGGAAGTGCTGCTGCCTTCGTTGGTCATGAGGAGTCCAGATTAGAATACGGTCAGGGAAAAAAACAGGCTGGAAATCGCCAAAGGAGAAGGACAGTGAGAGCTCAGGTGCTGGAAGGTTTGTTCACCTGAGGATTGAAATCTCCTAGAATCTTGATATTACGTGTAAGTTAACTGAGTGGGAAAAAGCAAGGAGGCTCACATGTGAGTAAACAAAATGGCAGGTGTTGCTCGGGTCTGCATGGTTTATATCCTCCCAAATTAGTATGATGAAGCTTGATTCCTAATAATTAAGTTGTGGGGCTTTGGGGGTGATGAAGTCATGGAGATAGAGCTCTCAGGAAAGGAATTAGCTCCCTTATAAGGTAAAGAGGAACACAGAGCTTGCCCACCCTTCTGCCATGTGAGGGTAATAGAAGGCTCTATCTGTGCCTCAGAAAATGAGGCATATGCAACAGTCGGGCATAAACTAGGTCTGGAAGGAGACGTGAGAATCCATGCCCATCTCTGGTGTGGCAATGGTGTCTGGGGAGTTGACAGTCTGAGGGCGGAAGGAAGGGGTGTTCTTCTTCAGAAGATAAGCTTTTGCGTTGTCAGAATATTTTGTAATATATCTGCTCTACTTCTTAGTTCATAAATGAAAGAAAACAACTAGTTAATAAGGCATTCAAATACCATCGATCTTAGCTGGCTGTATTCAGCCAGATTTGCTTTTCTCAAGAAGTACTCAGCCCTTTAAATAGAGCCAAGTCTTGAGAATAAAACTCTTCAAGTAATCAGGACAATTAAGATGTATTTAAACATCTCTGGATTGGGGGAAAATGGATTTTTCTTGCTGCTGGCAATGTGAACAACAAAAGTCCTATTCTCTAACCAACTTACTTGAAGGAGCCTGTGTCTTGATCAAAGACCAAACGATTGCAATTTAGCCACCCATATCTTCTGGCTGATTTAATTAACACAATGCTCCCTTAACAAAATGTAACAACATTATTAAGCTGCATTGATGAGATGTGGGCCAAACCCTCTCAGAAAGGCTGCCAAGGGACTTGGGCTTGGCGGTTATTTTCCCATTTCACATAAAGCAGCTCAAATGGCCGTTCTGATTGCTCACTGGGGAGGGGGGGTGCTTGCAAAAGGGTTAAGGGGGCAGCTGAGCCTGAAGTCGGAGAATCCTGCTACAAAAGGCAACAGAGGTGGACTTGGCGGCGTATGCCTGTCATTCCAGCAGCTTTGGAGACTGAGGCAGGAGGACCTCAAGTTCGAGGCCAACCTCAGCAACTTAGCAAGGCCCTAAGCAACTTAGACAGACCCAGTCTCAAAATAAAAAATAAAAAGGGCTAGATATGTGGCTGAGTGGTAAAGATGCCTGGGTTCGATCCACAGTACCAAAAAAAAAAAAACAAAATAAAAAAAAGGTAATGGAAATCAAATCCCATTCCTCCCTCCACTCTGGCACTACTTACTGCATGTACTAAGCTTGTTTTCAAACCACCCCTTCAAGAATCTTCAGAGGCAATGATCATTCCCAGATCAAGTCTACAAATGACAAAAACGGTGAAGGAAAGTCTCCCATCTCCTCTTCAGTGCACCTCTCTGAAGGGTGGAAAACAGGGTTCCTTCTGTTTTGGCCTTCTTCAATTTGGAAAAGGGAGTTTAGGGAAAGTGTGAGCATGAGTGATTCCAATTAAGATAGTGACACCATAATGACAGATATATTGCTAAAGCAGGAAGACACATTATGTTTGGGGGTGAATGGGATCAAGTGTAAAGGACATCACTACTTCTCCCTTCATCTATAGTCATCCTAGACCAAATGAGAGGAGGTGAACTCTTGCAAACTGGAGAACTTATTCCTTGTCTAAAGGGGCAACCGCTACGTGTTCATTATCATTTATTAGAGAGTAGCCATATATATGGGTCCTTGTGCCAGGTTACCCACCCGACTCTGTCCTTTGGATCCTAGGCAAATTAACTTAGATAACCTATTCTTCTCCCAGCATTCAGTGTGACTTTCAAAAATGCCAATCAAATAAAGCTTCTCAACACAACCCACTTCCAGATGTTCATTGGTTTCCTATGACTCTTAAAACGCACCCCACGCTATTTACGGGGCCTCCCTGTTCAGCAGAGCCTGGCCTTTCCCATCCCTCCAGTTTCACTCTCAGGGACTCTTCCTTCCCTCACAATACCTCAACCCAAACAGCCTTTTACCTTATGCCAAGCTCTTTCTTGTCCCCAGATGTTGCACATGCTGCTTCTTTTATTAGAAATGCTCTAGTTCTAAACAAACTCAAAACCTTCTAGCTGGAAAAATTCAACCCGTTCTTCAGTTTCAAATTAAAAGTTTCTTCTCAAAGCACCTTTCCCCAACTCCGAATCCCCAGGCAGATCTCACCATTTTTCTCTCTCCCCGAGTGTATGGCACTTTGACCTAGTAGCACTTAACCACCATCAGGATATCAATTTTGACGGGCTTGTTCATTAAGGAACAAGCTCTACTGAGAGAGATGACATTTCTTTGTGGTTCACTATTGAGTGTAAGGAAAGTTCTTGACCCATAGCGCTGATCCATAAAGAGTTAACAGATATGCGATTAACAACAATTTATGGACCACTTGCCCCATGGCAGGTGTTGAACTCATGGGAAACAAAAGTAAATCTGACTTTCATATCGGGACTGTGTGCAGCTAGGAAGGAGGATCACCTTGCTGGTTTAGGCTAACTAGTTAAGAAAATAAATAAATAAATAAAAAGGAACTATTGAAAAGTCTGGCATTTTAATTCTGTGAATAAATATGCAAAATGAATCCAGGCCCTTAAACATCATTTCAGAGCTGAAAAAAAGGAGAGCTTTTCCTTTCCAATATGTACCTTCACCTGAGATGGACAATACCTGGCTAGCACAGGACTGTCCTTCCCACCATGGAAGCCAGACATGAATAATTGATGGCAGCACTCTCTGAGCCGGGAATTAACTTCTGATTGCTTTACCACACAGTCCAGGCAGCCGCTCACCACCCACTGATCAGAGCTGGCATGAGAAAGGAAACTGTTTTTCCATCCTCATTTCCAGCTCTAAAACACATGGAAAATAGCCAAGGCGTGAACTGACAGTTGTTCAAAGTAAAATGTTGTCTTCGCTCTTCCTCTGAGGCCCATGTAGGCATATCTCTTCAGAAGGAACCATTTACGGCCACACACTACAGCCAGCTCACTTAAATCTCAAGTCTGCCCAGCTCTCAAGCGTGTTAAAAAACTAAGTGGATTGTCTCCACAGCCTGCATTTGTTGACTCTCTTCAGTGTTTCTTGAGAATTTTGAGAAAGATAGGGAAGATTTTCCAAAGAAATTGTATGAAAGTATTTCTCATAGTTGTAGTAGACCCCAAGAAGGCCAAGTCTTACAGGGACAGCTCATCCCTTAATTTTCAATTCTAGCAGTGAGACCACACGTTGGCTTGTTTACAATGCATATCAATTCATAAGTCCTCACTATTTTGAATTACTTATTTATGGACCTAATTATTTCCTAACACCAATGAGTGTAACTCGGCTCAGTAAGCATTCTTCATTAAAGAATTTAAAGTTAATTAGTGGAAAATTATATCTGAACTCCAGCTTCATGTGCTTCTTTTGTGTTAGAACTTAAACTGTACAGTGAGCCCATCTAACCATAAGCTGTGTGTGTGTGTGCACATGCACACATGCATGTGAACACACTCTTTGTTTAGCAGTCAACGCTAAGCTACAACTTCTGGAGATCTGCAGTTCTTTGTAATATATTCCAATGAATAAAAATCTGCCTTAATATTTAATGGATTATTAAAAAAACATTTTTTCAAGAAAAGTCAAAATATTTTCCCATCAACTATAAAATGTAATTTTGAAATGAATTAAAACATTGGCTAAAATCAGGATTTGCCAAATGCTAGGTAGTGTCTCTAAATTTTAAGGACATATCATTATACAATCACAAAAATGTGAGTTATACAATTGTAATAACAGTAAAAACACAATTCTTATTAGCACCAGGTTAAACAGTTTATATATAATGACCCATTTATCTTTAGAAAAGTTATATTATTATCCACATTTTATCCACAAATAAATGGAGGCACAGAGAAGTTAGGTAAGTTACCCAAAGTCATCCAGCTAACAAGGTCCACAGCTTCCTGATCCCTGTTCGATATTACACAGCTGGATCCAGAGTTAATGTTTTTAATCCTTTCACTGAACCACCTTTAAAGTTTAGCACAATTCAGTGTTTAAAGCAGTGACTCTTAAGCATCATTACTCTCTTTAATTTATTCCTTTATTATTCCTTGTATCAACACAGACCAATGGGAGTTCTTACACACAAAGACACAAACCAATTCCATATTCCATTTTTCCCATTGGAATGCTAAGTTCTCCTGGTATCCACAGAGTCTAAAAATGTGACTCTGCTGCTCTTCTAGTAGTCTTTTCATCCCCTAGGGATAGTCTCTCTGATGTCACAAGACGTTTTACACATGAGCCAAGAGAAGGGGCCAGGGCTAAAGTCCAGGAGGAGGGTAGCGATTCTACCACTTTTCTGAGTCTAACCAGCTGAGTTGAAAAGAATCCTATCCAAAGACAATGAGAACGAGTTAATAACAAGGAATATGGTTCCAGCAAACCAACCAGCCACAGACCGTGTGGTACAGGGTAAGAGGATCACATCTTGCCATAGCCTCTTGTACATGAGTTTTAGGGAGGTTAAAAACAGGTGTTAAGATACTTGCAGTAAAAATATCTCAAGTATTTTACCGCTGTAACATGAGATTCTCTGTTCACAAATTTCTAGACTCATTTCTTGCCAAGAGTAAGAAGGATGCACATTAAAAAGTAAGAACATAGGGAAAATGTGGAATGAGACGAAGAATACAGAAATAATAGGTGCTGCAAGAGGGTGAGAGCAGATTGGATATCAGAAATTAAAATAAATATGAGATAAAACCTGAAATATTTAAACCAATAGATGGAAAAGGGCAAAAGCAGCAGAAGAAAGTGATTAATTGTAGAGAGAGAAATTGTCGAGTCTCTGATTAGAATTTAGAGATTGAGATAGAAAATGTTAATTATTTAGAAGACATTTTAAGAGTCCCAGAACTGGTAAGATCAAAGATGAAACCATGCAGTCGAGAGATGAAGAGAACTGAGAAATATTCCACTAAAAGAGGCTTAAGAAGCGAGGTAAACTGAGGCTAGAGTGAGTAGGCCAATACCTGGCACACACCCAGAACTAGGGTCCTACACTGGAGAGAACCTAGGAACCTAAAGATCCACCCTGGATTTTCTGATGCAGCAGGTCTGACATGAGAAGTTGGATATTTAATCATCTTTGTCCATTTGAGCTGCTATGACAAACTACTAAAAGCTGGACTGCTGATGAGCAGGGCTCAATTATTCTCACAATTCTAGAGGCTGAGAAGTCCATGTCCAAAGCAGGTTGAGTGCCAGTTGGGCATCCACCTCCTGGTTCATTGGTGCCACCCTATGGCTGCATCCACACCTGCCGGAGGGGTGTGGCAGTCCTCTGGGGTCTCTAGCAGGTGCACCAATCTCATTCACAAAAGCTCATTCACATCACCTCCCATGGACCCCATCTCTTCAGGCCATCACCTTGGGAGCTAGGATGTCACTACATGAGTCTGGAGGGACATAAACCTTCAGGCCATAGCATGAAAAAATTCTCAGATGAGGCTAATACTGCTGCTGCTCCAGCCCTAGCTGTTTCAGGGACCCCTCCTTGAAACCCCTACCCTAGAAAATCTCCAAAACTTACTGGTATAAGCATCTCGGCAACAGCATTTCGAATAATGCAGAAAGGTAGAAATAAATCTAAGGTCTACTGAAAAGACACTGGATGGGAATAATATGCCATCACCTCTCAGTGGAATTTTACACCTGTTAAAATGAATGAGCTACAGCCGCCCATGATGACAGGTGAATCAGGAAGAGTTGAGAGAAGAGCAGCAAGCACAGGTGACGGCAAATGAGGAAAACGGTGGCCAGAACCAGACCAGAGTTACCAAAGGACGTGGGCCTACGTGGTAGAAATGGCTTTGTAAATGCAAGAGAGCAAGGAACTCAAAAACAGAGAAAGCCAGAAGAACAGGCCACAAAAGGGTACCGAGGGCTGGGCAGCACTCATCCTGAGTAGCGCTTGAGTGGGCGGCAGACCCATGGGTAGGCGTCACTATTATTCTTTTTAACCTACAAATAGAACATAGGTATGTTATATATTCTTTCCATGTACCAAATATCAATTTTTACTGTGATGATTGATATTTTACATCCAGTTGGCTAGACCACAGTACTTAGATATTGGTCAAACATTATATGAGATGTTTCTGTGAAGGAACTTTTGATAAAATTAATTCAAGCAATAGCCTTTGAGGAAAGCAGATTACTTTCCATCATCCAAGTGGACCAGGAAGCAGGAGTTCTGTGCACAGACCGTCTTTGGACACAGGACACAGGCTGGATCACCCCTGGCCTGGTCTCCAGACTGCTGACCCAGCCCACAGAGTTGACACCTGCTGAGTTTCAAAGCCATGTGAGCCAATTTTCATATGCTATGTGTCTATAAATTTCTGTGTGTGTGTGTGTGTTTGTGTGTCTTGTTCTGAAAATACTTTATTCCCAAATTTGTACTTGAAGAAAGCCTAGAATCTGGCTGTAGGGTGGCTCCCTAAGTTCTCTGGAGGAGACTCCTGCGGAGAACACTGGAGGTCTGAGAGTCAGATCATGGATAGTCCCTGAGACACTTCTGTGATGGAATCATTTTCCACTGCCCAGGAGTAGAAGGTGGTCTACTCTGGACCCCTGAAGTTCTGAGTTAGAAAAAGTGTTCCATGTACTCAGGCAAGACAAGCAAATGTGTTGACTCTTACAACTAAACCTTCCCAGGAGAGGTCTGGCTTCCACATCGAGTGATACCCAGGCTCAAATTCAGTTACCAGCCCTTGACTCTGCCCTTCTGACAAACTCAAACTGTTCAATATGAGTTTTTCTCCTCCCAGTCGCTGCACCAAATATTGCAGCACCAAACAGTGTCCTTGTGCAGGGCTGGGGACTGGCTGATAAAACAATAACAATGAACTGTGGCTCCAATTCTAAACCTAATTTTGGTGCCTCCCTGCACCTTTCAAATCACACAGATCAATGATGGAAAGAAGGCTTGATCCTCAAACGAAAATTAATTGGGGTGTTATTATTTAAGGTGGGAGGATAAATGCTGGGCTGAAGAAAATTGAATAATTATAATTTTAGAAACAACAGATATTGGCTCCATGGGGAGAATGGTTTCTTCCTAGAGCCAAGAGAGGTGATGGTGCCTAATGTCGTGGTGGCCACAGCATAATTGGGTGCCAGAAAGTACCTTTCATGGGTCCCCAACATCCACAATCATGGGAGTGTAACACTGGATAAACTTTTAGACTCTAGAACACAATATAACATGTTAGAAATTAAGAAACTGAAAAGTGTGGGTGTTAAAAATGACTGGGCATCCATCAAAGAGTAAAAGGCAAACTTAGGGAATTAATTGGAAATGCCTCCCATTCCTTAATTTGTAAAGAGCTGGAGGAAGAGGAAAAACAGATTAGGCAGAGGTGCTGTCAGGATGGGGTAATCTGGAGAAGTATTTGTTGGTGGAACACATTTGAAAACTGCTATTTTCAACCCCTGAATGTTAAGTATCCTTGAGAAGCTTGAGTTTTATAATTCTTCTGAAACTTGTTCACTTTAATGCATTTTTCGTTTCCATTTAGTTAAGACTTATTCACAACAGAACTGTTTATTTTGTCAGTGAAGGTCATAACAAATCCAGCTTAATAGCATATACATCTACATTTCTTTAGCAGATAATTTATGTTCATACAGTACTGCCTCACATTGAAAAGGAAAAAAGAAAACTGTCAGATTCAACTGTCTTTCTCATGCCAAAAGTCAAATTTTCTTGTTTTCATATGCTAAATCTCCACTTGTATTTCTAAGCTGCTTTTATTTTAGCTGCTCCAAGAGAAGATCCAGCCTGTACGCATGTGATTTTTTTCCTCTTTTTAATAAATTTCATTTTCTTGTGATAAGAACACTTACTGTGAGCTCTGCCACCTCAACAAAACTTTTAAGTGAAAACTCCATTGTCTTTGGCTACAGGTGCCACGTGGGACAGCAGATCTCCAGAGCCTATTCCTCTTACTTAACTGAAGATGTATTCCTGTTGATCCACACCTTCCCATTTCTCCCTCCTGCCAGAACTTAGCAACCAGCATTGCATTCTTTGGTCTCATGAATGTGATGGTTTTAGGCAGCTCCTGTAAGTGAGCTCATATACCGTTTGTCCGTCCATGATGGGCTTATTCCACTTGGCATACCAGGCTTAAGGTTGGCATCCATTGTTGTATTGTAAAATTTCCTTCTGAGGCTGAGTGGTATTCTACTGTGTGTAGATACAAACCTCATTTTCATTATTCATTCTTCTGTGGAGGGAGATTTAGTTAGTTTTTATATTTTGGTTATCAGGAGTAGTGTGGCATAAAGAGCTGATCTTTGAAGTCATGACCTTTTGGAAAATACCTTTGTTTTATTCCATTTGTCTCTTCTTTAGACATTAAGCACAAAAAGCATTTGAAGCACCAGGTTTGCCATCTTGTTAACAACCAGTAGACCTTACACAACTTTCTACTCAATTCTCCAACTTTGTTTTAGCTGCAAAATGCAGTCGACCCTCCTCCTTCACAAAGGATATGCCTGTCAACCCCCTCAAGTCATCTTTATTCCACATATTTCATTTGGCTTCTTCTGTAAACACCATAATTACAAACCATAATGCTTAATGACTGTTAACACATGTGAGAGTGTAACGGGAAGCAAGTGTGTCCTGTGGAAGTGACAAAGCCAGGAAATTGACTGTGCTCAGCCCTGTCTTCATGATAGGCAGCTCCATGTCTGCACTGCGGCACAGGAAATTTAATTTGTCTTCTTCATGTCTTTTGTTGTGAAAGATTTCAAACAGTAGATCATAATACAAAAACAACATTCCAAGCACACATTTATCCTCTGCTCAGATTTACATGTCTTACACGGTTTACAATATTTGCCTTCATTTAAAAAATATGTTTATAATGTACAGTTACAGAGAATGTATTCGGTATGTGTCAGATACATGAATTAAGTGAACACAGTTTACACAGTTTATTCTGGCACCAAGTACTGGACTGGGATTCCCAGCTTTCAGTAAATGCCTGTTAGACATAGGTTTCTCTGTGCCTCAGTTTACTCACCTAATAAACTGAGGATAATAATAATAATAGTACTTGCCATCTGGGATTATTATGAAGACTAGACAAGTTCATGCATGCAAAGTGGGTGGATGGTCCTAGCCCCCTGGGAGCATGCTTCCTCTGGAGCCTAGGGATTCAACTAGGCTTTCCATCAGGGTCAAGGCAAAGTGCAGCATACGTTCCAAATGCTCAGCTCACTTCATACATGTGGCATTTAAGTGCCTGACCTCTGAATGTGATCTAGAACCATGTCTTCAACAAACATATCAGGCAATAAAACATATCACAACACATCAGATAAAAGACAGTGTCAACCATAATGATGAGAGACACTAAATAAATCCTTGGCGGCCAGAACTCAAACTTCGAATTGAAATGACTACAAAATACTCTCAGCTCATAATGCCGAGGCTCTAGTAAAACAGAGCATATAGATATGCCTTTTGTTCCAAGTAAAGTTTTAAATTTGATGTAAGGGTAACATATAGAGAAAATAAATAAAAGTTCAAAAAGAGTTTAAGTACTATAGTGATAAATTACAAAACTATGCTTGTAACTATTACCCATTCCACCAGGGTGGTTTATTATATTCAAAGAGACAAATGCATTTAATATGCTGACAAGTTCAATTTCCCTACAGCTTTATTACCCGAGTTACTTAGAACCTGGGAAAATGTCAAGTGTCAAGCCTCTTAAAGGGTAGGCATAGCTTTTAAGCAAATTTGTGAAATCTTAGGAAGAAGGCCTAGTGGCTGCATTTGGCATTCTCTGATTGACTCCATGGAAATCATTTTTTAAGTTTGTCATTTTCATGGTTCACTCATTTGCTCATTATCTATCTTTTTTGATTATTAATTTGCTCAACTAATCAAGCTGTTGAAGTTCACAGGTAAATATCACATCAAAACAAATTTGTGGGAGAAAAGAACATACACAGTTTAAATCTGGACTTAGTATATAGTTTAGGATTATTCAAATTAAAAAGAAAAAAGCATTCATAGCACCTAGAATATGTGTGAGAAAATTAATGCGCAGTATAAAATAGTGTGAGGCCGAAGCCTGCAATTTAGCATTTGTTTCAAAATGATTCTTCAACATATAATATGAATAGTTGATTGGAGTATACTTGTCCTAAGCTTCTAACTCACACGACTAGGAGGAGGAACTCATTTCCTGACTTCAACAACTTTTATATTAGGGCACAGACAAATAAGCTGTCCACATTGACAGACATCGGATTCATGGTAAGGCTAATTTGAAATCTGATGGGTAAAGCCAGGGTCTGCTTTCTTAACTGACCTGGGGATGTTTGCAGCAAGAATGAACACTTTTGCAAATGAGGCACAGTGACACAGATGACATTTGATTATATCATGATTGTGTTTCCACATGTCAGGATTTTACACACTTATACACAGTCAGAAAACCCTGGAAAAAAATGGGCACTGATCATGTGGAAACAGCTTAGTGCACCATTCAGTAAATATTGTAGGTTTTCACTTCTGCTGTGATGAGATATCTTTACTGCAGTTTCCAATCCTATTCGTGACTGTCCATGTGACTCCCAAATTTGGAAAGTCATCAGCTCTGCCATTTAACCATAGTTTATCTGTTTAGATAATTCTCTTTACTTATTTATTTTAGTTTTAAGTGGACATAATATCTTTATTTTATTTTTATGTGATGCTGAGGATCAAACCCAGTGCCTCACGCCTGCTAGACGAACACTCTATCATGGAGCCACAACCCCAGCTCTAGATAATTCTCTTCAAACAAGAGAAATCTTTAGAAATACCAATTCCCTTTCCTTGGGGATCTGAACTTATAAGTTTTAAAGTTTCTAAAACAAAGAGGACAGTAAAAAATTAGTGCCCAGTAAAAAAAAGTGATAAGAATATAGTGAATATAACACAAATTAGGAAAGAAATGAGACAGAGTACTTTGAAAGAATCAGTCTGCAGGCACATCAATGTGGAGTGATTGAAGGGAATAAGAGACTGCTTTTCTTATCATTTACATCATTAGGGAAAACTCATTTTGAAGGGATAAAATGACAAGATACTAACTGTCCATATTGTTTTCCTTTTATTCTTTGTGTAAATTCTACTGAATTTTTACTTAATGATATTTGACTGAAAAATCAAAGTCAGTGGCATACTGTGTTCCAAATCACTGTCTGTTTTGCTGCAACTTTCTTCACACCTGCCGTACCTAAGGTCTAATGACCTACAGGACATTACACAGTATTGCCTGCTTGTATCACACATGGCCCATCCTTATGAGGTATGGGTGTGCTCGCATGTGGGATAAGTCAGCTCGAAATTATTTAAATTGATAATTAATGATGAATTTTCCAGGAAGGTTCACATCTTTCTCTCATCATGTTATGCAGAAGTATACAAGATGTCATAACTCTTCTTCCAAAATTAGTAACCATTGGAATTCTAAAATATCAAAATCCCCAGAGTTTTTTTATAGGTTACTTTTCTAGAGGAAACTACACCATAGTCACCCGAGGTGAACAGAATGAAAATAATATGAACCAAAAAGAACTGTCAGAGTTGGCACTGCGTGCACTATGTTAACTGAGCACCAAGCACCTGTTCACTACGCAGGAGAGAAAATAAAGAAAACATCTTACATGTAAGTGTTCCTCAACCATTGGCCTTGAATGATCCTGTCAATTTGGGAAGTCCCTGAAAAACATTTACAAATTATTCATGTATGTCTGTATTTCTAGGGAGGTCACAATATTCACAAACTTCACCATCCAATAAAGTGTGAGTGTGTGTGTATGTGTGTGGGTGTGCACATGTGTGCACATGTGTTTGTGTGTGTGTGACAGAGGGAAAGAGAAAGCAAACTCACTAGCACCCCTTCCCCTTTACTAGCAAGCTACAATTTTACTAATTTACACATTGTACTAAAATCCACATGTAAATTATGTTTAAACATCCTAACTTATTTGACAGTATTCCATAGTGGACAGAAATGCTTTGGATTCAAATTTCCCATACACATAGCCTGTGCTGTCGATTGAAATCACTGTATGAAATGTGGAAAAGCTATTTAGCTTCCACAGTGTCCAACTATATAATATGGGGCAACATCCTTTTATATATTATCTTGAATTAATACATGTAAAGAGCTTAGAAAAAGTATCCGCCACACACTATGCATTCAATAATTGCTATTATTCTTGAAATTGTTATTTTGTCTTGAAAGAAAATAAGACAACAGTGATGTAAAGAATATTACTTACTAAACAGAAGTATTTAGCATGGCTATTTTGTGAACCTTGGCAGTCTATTTAAATTGTTTTCATTGAAAGTTATTTGATGCACAGCTGTCTGAGTCAGCCTTTGCTATGTTAAGGTTGAATAACAAACAATCCCCAAAGATTGATGGCTACAAAGAATCTAAATTTATTCCTCACAGGTGGGATGTGGGGGCAGGGGTGTTGGCTCTGCTCCAAGCTTATAATAGGTCTGGATTGTTCCAACATCTTCTCATTCCAGAGCTTAAGCTAAAAAGCCAATATCTACCCAAATCTAGCTATTATTGCAGAAGCCAACAGCTCAAGGGAGGTGGAAACTCATGGAAGCTTTTAAAGGTTCTCCTTTAAATCTGCATACATGACTTCTGCCCACATTTCACTGGACAAAATTAATCACCTTCACAAGCCAAGAACTAATGAACCAAAAAGGAGGAACAAAGAATTCTACAGAAATAGCACAATGTACAACAACACTCAATTTGCTGTTTCTTGATCTATTCTGCCTTTTCAAAAAACAAGACACTTGTGCCATCAAGACACTGTTTCATCTCCCAATTGAGCAGCCAGCTTCCAGGGTCCAAAGTATAGTATCTGGAGACTTCTGCTGCCTCAGTCCTGGATTTTTCACCTACAAGACATGAGAACGTAAATGGAGTATGTGATCCCTCAAAGCCTCTCAGCTATAAAATGGAGACAATAGTACCATAACTCTGAGGGTCACCAGCCTTGTCTCACCACCTCCGACTGTGAATTAGGGAGAAAAATAAATGTCCACCCAGTGTATGTCCCTGCATGTGTGTCTGCAGGCTGAGGAGACCAGCTCCTTTGAGAAGTGAACCAATCCCCTCTAACTAGAGCTCAACTAATATATGCAAATTAATGAATCCTGTTCCTGTCTCCCCTGGGATCTTACCTAACATGATCCACCCTAACATGATGTGCTTGGATCAATGGCTGAAGCCCTGTACATAAACATAATTTCAGCAAAGAAGATAAGAAGGGCATGTCATGGAATCGCGGTACAAGCTAATCGCTCATTCTCAAAGTGGAAACTGAGACAAGCATATTCTTTCCAGAATGCGGTTTTATGTTGCCTTTTGATGAGCATCATTATTTCCTCCCAGTGCCCATATATTTCTCAGATGTGGAAACCACAAATCCCACCCAGCTGGGCTTCTCCCTCTTCTATGGATCTGTCCTCTTATTTCACCCCACCTTCTCCACAATGAAATGGATATAAATCAAAATGTAAAAGTGGATCAAGGAAGCTATTATCCATTTCTGTGATGGAAGACTCGGAACTTTCTCACTAAAACTAAAGGAAGCAAAATATTAGTATTTGCTTTGTGGCTATTTAGCTTTTACACCCTATTTCTTTGGGGGGAAGGCAATTTTTCTTGAGAATCAACATGAGCAACTTGAAAGTTGAATATATTTGTGAAGACAGCAGAGGTGTATGTAAGTTTTCTTGTTAGCTCTTCTCTGAGAATGAGATATATCTATGTGAATACACATGTCAATGCGTTACAAATGCCATTCGTTTCTACACCCCACAGGAAACACGCTAACTCGTTCTGATACAATTCCACTATTATTTCTAAACTATTCCTCACTAAAGCCTCCCATAATATCACTGATGTTTAAAAGCTTCCTGGCTTTTGTGGCTGAATGCTAAGTGGTGGCAGGTGAGAGGATAAAGCTGTTTGTGGATCCTGTTGGGATGCTCACCCCAGAGGTGGACATGCCCACCCTTACCTGCACAGTTCATGCTCAAATGTTCACCTTCTCAGTGAGTTCTGTCCTGACCACTTCATTCAAAATCTGAGCTCTCCCCCTTCTTCATGAAACTCCCAATTTCTACCATCTGCTCTTTTTTGTATTCTATAATACATAAAACTTTCTCATGTAATATAGAAACATTTACTAATATTTTATTTACACTGCCTCTCTTCCCATTCCTATACTAAAATGTAAAACCCAGGAGAGTAGGTTTTTCTCATTAATATAGTACCTAGAACAGAGTTTAAATGGTTATACACACACACATACATACACACACACACACATACCCTATATATGCACAAGCAAACACACACACACACATTTTTTGGTGGTGCTAGAGATTAATGTATTTTTCTATACCTTTATTTTATTTATTTATTTTTATGTGATGCTGAGGATCAAACCCAGTGCCTCTCACTCTACCACTGAGCTATAAACCCCAAGGGATCAGTATATTAAAAAAAAAAAAAAACAAACTATACACACATACACACACACACACACACACACACACACACATATATATATATATATATATATATATATATATATATACACACACACACACACACACATATGTACTCCCTAATTGCATTTCTCTATAACTAATGGCAGAAAAATGCTTCGAAGACCCAGAGTGTACATTACTCCTTTGAATTTCAACTCTGATATATTTTAATTGAATGATTGTAAAACTTAAGAATCTTTGATATTCTGTACTTGGGCCTTTTAGAAGACATGAAGTGATGCTCTGAAAGGAATTTGCAAATAAAATCAAGGTGGCCACTTATGACTTTAGACAGGGAGATTATCCTGGATCACCTGGGTGGGCCCAATGTATTCACAGAGCTTGCAAAGCCGACAGGGAAAACAGACATGCACTCTTCAGGAGCAGAGAGGAGACGAGGCAGAGGCATGTGGGCGATGGTCAGACTATGAGGAGCTAGCCGATTTCAGCTTTGAAAATGGAATAAAGCAGACCATGAGCCAGGAACTGCAGGCAGTTTCCCGATGCCGAGAACAGGACCTGGCTCACAGCCACCAAGGAAACGGGACTGCAGTCCTAGTAGTGACTCAAGCCACACTTCACCAGGAATGTGAATGGGATTGGGGTTACATTCACCCCAGACTCACCATCCAGACAAAATCACATTCCTGCCCACAGCTTGATTTTGGCCTTTTGAGTCTGTATGAAAGAACCAGCTGATCCTGATCTCTGACCTACAAAATCTGAGATATGTTGCAACTTTCCTTCTTAGTTAAATACTTTGGATTAATTTTGAACAGATAATTTTTGTACTTTAAGCATCACTATGCCAAGATCCCTCCCTAGTCCTGGCCAACTCCAGACATTAATTTCATCAAAGGCTTGTTGAAAACAGTTATAAACCACTCAGATGTGGGTTTCATCTCAGGGACATTACCTACTGTCCCTGAGCATTTGGCCCACTTGGTGTAAAGAAGAGATTACTATTTTTAGCACTTCTCAGTTGGTTCAAATGAGACAGGTGACTATATACTGCCATGGATACATGAAATGGAACCATCTCTCCATAGGCTCATTTACCAATGTGTATTAGAAATTTTACATGTATCCTCTGATCCGGCTCTTTCACTTCTAGGAATTCTTTACTAAAGAAATAAAATGGCATTTCCCAAAGATGCACAATGGAAATTTAGATTTTCATTGTGCTATTTTTTAAAAGGAAAAAATGTCTATCAATAAATCATTGGTCAAAATAATTATTTAATGTAATAACAGGTAGGCAGTTATTAATATGTGTCTGTATTCACAGAAATGGGAACATAAAGTAGATATATTATGAAAAAACATAATAGTACACCAGAGTATACATCCATTTTAAATTAGAATTTACATATGTATATATGCTATTTTTTAATCATTAAAAAAACATAGATTTTTGTTTTAAAGGAAAAAAATCAATGGACAAAGAATAAAATTGAGAGTCAAAAAAAATAATGCTATTTGATATCACTTGACTGCTAAAACCACAAAGACTTAGAAATCTTTTCTCTAAAAAATAATAAAAAAAACTGTTGTTTACTGAATAAGCAGAGCTTCGCTTGCCGTGCCCTTCATGGAGTTCTAGTGGCTATAGCCCAGGAGTAACCACCCAGCGGCCCTCAGACCTGCCCTTATTGAGACCATCATCTCCATTTTCTTGATGGACTTTCCCACGGAGCTGGTTTTCAAGGGTAAACTGGCAAGGGCGAGTTTAAGGGCATCATAGAAAGACAAACATGAGTGTCAGGCATCACGACAGTGGAGGGCCTCTACCTGTATCTGAGCTAAGCTCATGCTTCATTTCAAGAAATAAAGGTGAAAATCCAGTTTGGGTACATGGCTTTGAATCAAGTGTGGACCCATCATCACCAATAGGGGCGAACTCCGTTCTGTAAGAAAATGACTCACGACAGGTGACTTATCGAAAACCTGCAGGTGCCTTTATGAGCCACTTAAGGTTTATTTAATTTTCTTCCTCACATCTCCTCCAGCTCCTCGCTTCTCATACCACACCTTCATCTCCATTACCCTTCCTCCCTCTTTAACCCATCAGGTGAGTGCTTGCATCTGAAACACTGATTTGAGAAAGAAATTTCTTCCAGCTGTCATGTACCAAAGACAGCTTGGCAGTTGCTTTAAGATCAACAGATGAATTTTCCACACAGCTGATATGAATTTCTTCTGTGATGTGCCTAGTTGGGAACACAGAGAAACTGACAGTGCTCAGACCAGGCTGTCTTCTGCAACAACTCCTCTAATGTGCTTTGATTTAATGCTAGGTTCAGTATGTATATTGCATCCCACGTGTGTTTCCCTCAGCTCTAAAACTTCCGCCTTGAGCTGCAGATGACATTTCCTTTGACACGGTGTGACAGGCCTTCATTGCTACATGCATCTATGCGTCACTCATGGGGGCCCCTGGAAAAGTGGGGGGAGCTGTTGTCAATCACAGGCCTCCTTTTGGTAGCTCCAATTTTCTCTGCCTCCTGATTTCTTTTAACATTGAACATTTAATGAGCCAAATCTCCCCCTGCCCAGGCTGCAATCCTGCTTTAACACAAAAATGGTTGGCATGCCTTCTGGGACCGCCTAACACGCTCAAGTCAGTAAAGTACTAGCTCTGCACCAAGAGTGTGGATCTCTTACTAACTAGAACCTAGCGAGGCTACAAATCATAAGCTTGCCACAACTCACTTGGGCAAAGGGAGTGCTCACCCTTTGGTGAAAATAGCTTGATTTCTGACACTCTCTCTCTTCAGTGCCTTTCTAATATGGCACAGTACACGAGAGGACAAGCCTTTACCACACACATCTTTGGGCAAATGTAAGATCCAAACTATAGCAACAGCCCTAACGTGGTATTATCAGTGTTGTCTCCGTTCTACAGGTGAGAAAGCCACCTCTTGCAGAAGTAAAATAACATTATCATCATCAGAAGCTGAAAAGCAGTGGCATAGACACACACATTCAGGTAACCCCTAACCATGTGCTTGAGCAATACTGCTTCCCTGAGATCCCAAAACAGTTCATTGCCTTATCTCACCCAATGTCTGCACATAGTAGGCTCTTGGAGAGAGAGCTGAATGAGACGTATTCAGCTGACATGAGCACAGGGGGAAACAGTCCAAGAAAGTCATTGAAAAAATGGATTCTCTATTCCAATTCACCATCCAATGAGTGACAGGCGAGCTCCATGTCTACAGGTGCTTAAAGTTGCAGCCTTCTGAGGCTTTTACCCGCACTGGTATCATTGTCTGACACTTCCAAGTTAATTCACACAGATATTAGCTGATAATGCCCAAGAGGGGGATGAGAAGAATGACCTCGACACAGACACCATAACTGTTACTCTCCAAGGCTGTTCTTGAAACGATGACTGAATTGCTGTCCTTTAGAAATCAGTCCTGAGGAGTCAAAGCAGATTGTGAAGTCATTCAGTTCCTTTAGCAAAACCTCTTCTTCCCATTGACTCAAGCTTGTCTTCGATCATGTATCCTCCACTTCTGTGTTGAACACAAGTTCCACTATTGGGCCAGGGATTTTAGCCCATGGGGATATTAGGAGATGTCTGGAGACATTTTTGATTGGCACTCTTTGGGGGTGAGGAGTGCTGCTAGAATCCAGTGGCTGGAGGCCAGAAATGATACTCAGCTTTCTACAGCACTTGGGACAACCCCTCTCGAGGGATAACGTCCCAGCCCCAAGTCTCAGTAGTGGCAAAGGAAAGGCACTCTAGATTTACCCGTATGCTCTTCTTGGCACACAGTTCTCCACATTTGCTCAGGTCTGTAACTGAACTTTGGAACTTGGTTTCCCTTTCCACAATGTGGATGTCTTCTTCCTAAACTCTGAGTCTAAAATCCAGACTATGAATTCCTTCTTCTTATCCCTCTGTGTTTATCCCTCTACTGACACATTATTTTGTATTACACTGTATTAGATTTTATTGGGTGGATTTGGATGGTGAGGTCCTCCTAAAGTAGAAAAATGTTGCTTAACCATCAACTTTTCTCTCATTCAATTTATAAATATTTACTGAGCATCTCTTTGGGAGAATTATGGTGTGCAAACTCTTATGTGTAATCATTCGACTCCCAAGCACTTGAGTGAATAAAAAGTAAATAAATAATCATTCAATAAACATTTGTCCAAAGTGTACGTTAATGGTTTAGAGGGAAAAATGTAGAACCAGTTTGATAGAGAAAGTCTCCATTAGAAACAGGAAGTGACCATTTGACTAAAAGGGGAAAGAGCCAAGTGAGTTAATTCAGCTCAAAGAGATCCAAGGTGTAGGCGTCAGGTCTCCTGGACCTGCCTTGGACTCTGTAGTTGTGTGCACAAGGACACTTAGCCATTCTGGAACTCAGTTTGCACATGGGTAGAATGTATACTAGTGGTCATTCTTATTAGCGGTCCCGTGGGGTCAGATGAGATAATGCAATTAAAGGACTTCAAGTCCCTGGCTCATGGTAACCTCTCAGTAAGTGGCAGCAACACTTTCTTGTAAGAAATGGAAAAAACAGATGTCTTTAAAATGGTAAAAGGGATTGCATTTCCCTGCAACAGGAAACCAGAGTGTGCTCAGTTGCTTACATTGTCTTTTAGTTCATGGATTTCAACACCAACTCCTTAATTGATAGTCCCACAGAAGTGTCCCAGAGCTCCACAGTTTGCCACCTACCCTGCCCCTGGTTCAGTGTCTGGAACAGTATAGATTCTCAATGAGTCTTTGATGAAGGAATAAATACTTGTGTATAAGGGATTATACGAGGGCCAGGCAGAACAATTGTCCTGACCACTCATGATCATACAAACTAGAGAAAAATTACAAAGAAAGCTTCAGTCTCCCCAGGAAGCCACAAGACATGTGCTTACCAGTGAGTCAGTCATTACAAGCCTGTTGATAACCGATTGTAAGTCTAGGAATTCTAGAGAAAAGGGGATATATTCAATTTTAAGTAAAAATCTTGTATTAATTATGTAGACATCTATATTTTAGACCTGTATATTTTAGAGAGCTATGAGGAGAGAAGGAATAGGCCATTAATAGTCACAGAATTAATCACTTGCACAGCTTCCTGGAAGAAGACCCTAGAGAACATTGTGGCTATCCCTTTAAGTCCTAATGTTGCTTTTTCAACTTATCAGAAAACTGGGGAAAAACAAAAACACTATGAGAACCATCCATTTGGGGGGTAGGAGAGGGAAAGAAATATTAGCTGAGAGTAAAAAAGCAGAAAAGAAAAATTTAATTTCAAGAAGCCTTCACTAAAGGAAATTCACTACGACAGAAAGCATTGAACAAATCCACTTTCTTGGGGGCTTGAGGGAAGAATTATTCATTTTGGGGACAAAGGATAAGAAAAATTAACTTTCGGATAACAATAAAAGAGAAGACAAATTCACCGCCCTGAGAGAGAGAAGACAAGACAAATCTCCTATACCTAGAAAGAAAAGAAGGACAAAAAATAAGAAAGCGCCCCGTATTTCATTTGGGAGGAACACCAAAAGGGCATTCTCAGAAGAACTACGATATTAAAGAAAATTGGGCCATGTTTTTAGCTCATTATGTAGTGAATGCTGAAGAGGAGGCAAGAAACAATGAAGGGCTATCTTGACTTCTGTCAGGCTGATCAGAAGGAGAAAGCAAAATGCAAAACTTCAGACACCTTAGTGGCTACCTCAGGGCTCCAAATGGGCACTGAAAGTAGCTTTGCACTTCAGAACTCACCATTGATCCAGAAAGGGTGTTTTCCTTTGCAGTTTGTGATTTTAGCATGAACTGAACTCAAATGTTGAAACCCTTATTTTATACACACATGCACACACACACACACACACACATATACATTAGACACAAATTAAGTGGAAATTAGGGATCTATTGGACAAAGTGAGTCAATATATTAGTCATGTTCAAATCCTAATTAAATTTAGCCTGCTTAGAATTTCATAGCACAAAAGCAGGGAATGGAATCATAATCGTGCCCTGCCATGCCCACCACCCTCTGGTTACCATTTAAGCTCATGCCCCACATGCTACCCTCTCACCTTCCCAGTCTGGCTTTCTTGATGTCACCTTCCAGATTGTATTGAAAGCCTTTTGAGCCCTCACCTGATTGAGTCTCCACCACAGCACCCCACAGAGGGTCTTGCCTACAATAACAGAAAATGCAGATTTGATCTGGTATTTTGATCTTCGAAACAAAATCTCCAAGGGAATGCTCAGCAATTTAAAATATAAAGGAAATATATGACACATTATTGATGGGAGGTAAATGGGAAAAATAAATGTATGTAAAGTAGGGGGGAAAATGAGTTAAGTCACCTTCAACTTCCAAAAAAAAAAAAAAAAAAAAACATCATTTGAAATTGCCTGTGAAGACTGTTAAGGGCTTTATCATAAGTTATTTAAAGGAGTGACTTTTTTCTTGAATAGCCAAAAATTAGTCATAAGCTCTCACAGTTCTCTGTAGGAAAGTGGACCCAGAACACCTTTTCAAATAACAATCTTTTTGATTCTTATAGTAGTTGCCTTACACCCCCAAATAGGTAGGTGGAGAAAAATACACAGATGTGTTTTTAAAAACTAACTTTCCAAAGGAATGGTGACCATTTTAGTGAGGGTATTTTAGTTGTCATTATCCTATTTTGGAGAAGTAATTTAAGCTTTAAAGTTCAATAAAAGTTTAAAATAATGCATATCCATAGACGGAAGTTAATGAACTTCTATCTGCATCTCTTTTGCTCCTTCCTTACTTTCTTCCCTCCACTTCTCCCTCCTTTCCCCCCTCCCTCCCTTCCTCTTTCCCTCCCTTCCTTCCTTCCTTTTCTTTCTTCCCACAACAGAAACTGCCCGGTCCAAAAGCTCCATAATGCTGAGTTTGATAAAGTCTGCTTTAAAGCACTACTGACAATTGTAGCAGATGGTATCATTCACCAAAATATATTAACAAAATCTATTTCTAGTTATTTTCCTGTGCTCTATAGCTGGCTCTACATCACCACATTAGAAGGAGATAATGCAAAGGTATTTACTGAGACGGATCATTTATGGCCCAGTGGCTTTGTCTCCTGAGTGATTCAAACCGATCATCTCATTGATTTTTCTCCTGATTTAAATGCCCTGAGAACTGAAGAACATGCTATTGCATTTGGACAAATCAAGACCAAATGTCTCAAGTTTTCAGTGTCCACAACATTCTCATTAGACATGTGAAGTCCAAGCTGCTGAATTAGGTCATTTTTCAAGAAGACACCTCCATAGGCATAAAGGTAATAATGGAAAAGGGAGCTATTCGAAATAACAATAACAAGTAAACTGTGCTCTGTGATGAACTCACGCAGGTAGGAGCAGGGAGGGTGATGGAGAGATGGTGTGATATTGCTCTGTGCCTCCCTTTTCCTTATAGAGACTAATGAGAAGGTGTATGTAACTAGGACCATGTTATGCTTTAGATATCAGGTGTCCCCCAAAAACTTATGTGTGAGATAATGCAAGAATATTAGAGGTAAAATAATTGAGTTATGAGAGCCTTAACCCAATTGGTGAATTAATCCCCTGATAAGGATTAATGGGTAACTAAAGGCAGGAAGAGGTGGGTCCCTGAAGACCTGCCTTTGGGGTTTATATTTTGAGCTTGTTGAGTAAAGCTGTGCCCCTGGCCCCATCCTGGTGTGATATCTTAAGCCACTTCCCACGCTCTTCTGCCGTGATGTTCTGCCTCACCTGGAGCCCCAAGGAATGGGTCCGGCTGTCTATGGCCTGAGATCTCTGAAACCATGTGCTCCAAAATAAATTTTTACTCCTCTAAAATTGTTCTTGTCAAGTCTTTGGTTACAGCAGCAAAAAAGCTAACCAAAAGAGACCATAAGAGTTAAAGTCTGTGAACTTAAGAGCCCACAGAAGATGACCCCTGTTTAGCAAAATAGTAAGGTCGGTCCCAGTACAAGTTTGCCGAGAAGAGACCATGTGAGTCAGGATTCTCCAGAGAAATATAACCCATAAGAGGGGGAGATTGTGATGATAAAGAATGGGCTCAGGGGATTGTGAAGGCTGATAAATCCCAAATCAGCAGTGTTAAAAAGTTAACCACATGTTAAAAACTTGTGAATTCTGCCCGGCACAGTGGTAAGTGCTTGTAATCCCAGCAGCTCAAGAGGCAGAAGTAGGGGGATGGAGAGTTCAAAGCCAGCCTCCACAACTTAGCAAGGCACTTAGCAACTCAGCAAGTCCCTGTCTCTAAATAAAATATTTTAAAGAGGGATGGGGATGTGGCTCAGTGGTTAAGCACCCCTGGGTTCAATCCCTAGTACCAAAGGGAAAAAAAAAATTTAAAGCAGAAAATGGAAGCAAATATATAAACTGGGCTCTCCAGAGACACTGAGGAGGAGATATGTAAAATATGGTCATTTTAATTACAGTTACTATGGCAATGACGTGGATTTCACCCATGATTGTACCTCTGAAGAAAATTGATACTGACACTCAGATCACATTTAGCTCTTTAGAGACATATGAAGTGTGTCAAATTAAATGATTTCATTCTCCAAAACCAAATATATAAAAATTGTAAGTAATAATATTTATTTTGATGTTATAAAACAATGTTCATGGAGTTTGAAATGAGTATAATGCATATTTTGATTATATTTTGCATTATTTGGTCATTGGTCTGAGGATCCACATAAAATTCTAAAATATTGGAAAATTACAAAAATAAGAAAAGGTTGAAAGCTACATTGTTGTCTATGAATTTACAAGTCAGTGCTAAAATGTAAATATAATATATAATAGTTTTAAGTACTTCTTGGAAATAGACTAAGACAAATTTATTTTAGAATTAACTCAAGTATTTCTTTATTTTCTATCCTCTTCAAATGCCTGCTCCTCCATAGAGCTCAACGTGACATGAGACAGAACTGAAATAGTTATAAAGTGCCTAGTAATTCCATAAATGCTCCATTACACACAGATGCACACAATGCTTATGTATATGTGTGACTGTACTCACATGTGAATTGCTCCCTACACATAGCTTTGAGCCACATGCAGTAAGAAAATCAGTAAAACCTTGTCACAAGTCCATATCATAGCATCTTGTTATCTTATTATTCAACCTGAGTTATCTTCATAAATATGTCAACATAGACAAGGTTAACATGGGCATGCATGTATGTCACATTTAACTTAAATATGAAATAATGTAATATTTTAAAATGTTACTAAATATCAAGTTAAAATTTTAAACAGCAACAATATCCCAAGAAGTCATCAGCACTGTATGACTTTAGAGCTGGTTAAGGGAATTCCAAACTGGGTGTTCATGCTTGCTTCACAGTAATCCCACGCACTAACTGGTAACTGGAAATGGTTGTTAACCTTTGGAAGTATTATATGGAACATCATGCTTTTAAATGGATTCCTGTCTGGTTTTGCTGTCAGCTAACACAGCGTGTTATAATTTAAACTCTTTTTGGATCCCATAACAACATATTTCAAGTGGCCGCTAAAGAGTTGTTTGTTTTATGAGGACACTGGAAATCATACCTGAAAATCAATGATATCAGGTATGATAAAATGCCACAAAGAAGTTTAAATAACCACAATAATATGCAATACTATTAATTTAGGGAATATCATGATATGAGATATAAGCAAACATACCGTGGAATTTTAAAGCATCATTAAAGAAAACAGAGGCAGATGTAACAATGGTTGCTGATTTATGTGGTCTGAGAAGACACCTTCCACCCTTGACTTTTACTGGAAAAATAATTCTGAATTGTGTGAGTTTGAGGTCATGAGAGGTCTCTGGGAAAATATCTTTTGCATAAATGTCACTGTATCAGATAAGGAAATTCAATTGACTTTTTAAAAATCTAGATGGCTTATAAATAACAGAAGTTTGCCCTTTGTCATTCCCATGAACCTCAACTTTTTTATTTGCAAGTGTGTCTATGTAATTTTGTTTATTTGTGAAAAATTATCAACAAAGGAACCATAAATAGTAAAGTAATTAATAAGCTATGTTACATTTAACCAATGGGATAATATGCAGTAATTTAAGAAAGATACACATAAAGTAATATAATTATATGTGTGTGTGTCTGTGTGTATATATACATATATGAAAAGTAAATAAAAGAAACGCCAATCTGGGTTGTTTAGATTATAACTCAAAGTACAAAATATATATCCATGAGTCTATACTGATATATATATATATATATATATATATATATATATATACATAGATCAAAAAATACAGAATAAAAGAGATAAATTTGCAGAATTCCACAAAATTTGTGGAGGAAAATGATGCCTTCAGAAAGATGGAGCATACTCCCTACTAAGTAAGCAAGGGATGAACAGAGTAACGTCTTTCCAAAAATACAATGTGGAAAAGTGAATAAAGAGCAATTCTATTGAGGAGAAACTTGCCTCAGCCAGGTGCCCATGGTCAACATCAACCATGACAAGCTATGAGAACAGGGTGTACCCTTGACACAATGTGACAAGAATAACACTGTACCTACTCCACCCCCAGATCCAATAAGCCAGTGTAATCACAAGGACAACCACACACAAGCCCTACTGGAGGAACCATCTACCAATTATCAAAGCTCTCAGTGCCACCAATATCATGGGGACACCTTGTCAAGGTCAGGCAAAGGAGAAGATAACCATATGTCATGTGGGTTCTCCATGGGATTTCGGAACAAAGGACAGCAGGTGGACTTCCATGAATAATCACATGGTAATGATATTGGTTTACTTATTTCAAAAATGTACATTATTACTATAAGATGTTAATAGGAGAAACTGGGGGTACCCCAGATTCTCTGTACTATCATAATTTTTCTATGAGTCTCAAATGCTTCTGAAATAAAGAGTATATGAAAAAATATAAAGAGTTTTTTTAATAAATCCAGCATCACTGGCTCTTTAGTCTCTAAATAACCCAAAGACAGGATTGATGTTTCCAGAAAAATCCAGCACCATGTCTAGATGACAATAGCTACATTTAAACTTATAATGTAAAACATCTCACAATTAGACAAAGCTAAGAGATTCAGAGAATTATCAATAACAAAATTAGTCAAAATTACAAACTCAAAACCCTCAGGACATAGTTGATTGTTAAAAGTAAATCATTCCTCTATACATTTGAAGATTCTTGTAAATAGTTTCAGGATAAAAAAGAAAGGTTATTGAATAAATAAACTAATATTTAATTCAGATGCAATTCAAATGCAAAGCTTAATAATTCAATTTTATCATTTGATCAAATAACTTCAGAATTGATTAATACATGTGCCACTGTAAGCATTTTTAAAAATAAAACCCACAAATATTCTTTATCTTACAGAAGTACCAGAGTTATAAAAAGAGAAAGAAGAAAAATCTAGACAAAGGGCAATATGGTCAAGGTTAATATTCAGCATGAGTAGTTTCTGAAAGGTTTATCTTTACTTGTCTAAGGTGTAAATTAACATATGAGCACTTGGTACAAGCCCAGAGTGTTATTGCTAATCTCCACATTGCAAAACCCACGCTTACCGCTCGCTCTCCATCAAACTCAACCTCTCAGCTGCATGCCACTTGGTTGGTACTCCTTTCCATTGTACACTCTTCCCTTTTGTGATGCTAAACTTCACCTGCAGCCACTTTCTACACTGACTTCCTTTGTAGTCTTCTTTGCTGGTTCCTCTTCTCATGACCAAGTATAAGTTCTAGGAATTCCCATGGTCTCTTTGGTTTCTCACTCATCTTGTTCATATCCTTAATGACCAAATGTGAATGGCTCTCAGATCAATATCATCAGCTCTCCCCTGGCTCTACTGTAGCCAGATAATCTTTATTCAACCATGTATCTAATCTCACTTGGAAGTCTCCTGGCTATCCCAACTTTCATGGGGCCAAAAAATGAAGCCAGAACCCTTTCAAAAATGTCTTTTTCCATCCCAATGAAGATATGTCCATACTCCTATAGTTCAACCTAAATCCTAGATGTCTTGTTTCTCTCTCCTGCACACCTACATCTCATTTGTCAATAGGCCCTGCTACTTTACCTCAAGTTACAGCAAAATATGTTCAACAATCTCCAGCTCAAAGACACCAGCCTATTCCAGGTACATGTCCCACCTGCAGGACGGCCACCATCTCCTGTTGATCTCACTGCTTGTTTCTCTTACCAACCATTCTGCAATCCATGTATTCTAAGAGGTACTTTTCTTCCACGCTTTAACACCTTTGAAATTGGAATGCATCTTACAATCAGTGAAAGGCACTTTAGAATTTTATGTTTTTTTCCCTTTTTTGTGTGTGTCAAATTTTAGCATATCAAAACAAGAGTGGATATTACAATCAATGGTATCTTAACTTTGAAGGAAGTTTTGGTGTGTATTCTTGACACAAATGGTAAGAAGAGTTTTTTGTTTTGTTTTGTTTTTTTAAATTCACATCAGATCTTCTAACTCCCCTACCAACTGTTACAATGGCTTCCTACTGCTCCAAGCAATAGTAGAAACAAAACCATTTTAATGCCCTATGAGGTCTTTTCTGCTTAACTTATCTTCTTCCTTATCTTCTTCAATATACCCCCCAAGTTTCCCAGCACACTGGCGTTCATTATATTTCATGGAACATGCCAAGTCTGTTCCAGCCATGGGAACCTTCTTTTTTCTGTGGTTGTATCATTTTATATCTGATTTCTTTGTATCCACCATGCCTTAATACACTTAGGGCCTCCTTGGCTAATGTAGCCATTTTTCATCATTCATCTGACAGAAAATGATATTTTTGCATGGTATTTCATACTCCAAGAAACTATATACTTATTTTTTGACTCTTTAACTGACTTTCTTCTCCAGTTACAACATTGCTCGGAACTGCTCCACCCAACAATTAATTTCTACTCTGGATCAGTGCCTGGCCTACGACTAGTCATTTTGTTGACTTAATAACTAAAAGAACTTAAAAAAAAAAAAAACTTTGAAACATGAAACTTTTAAAAACATCCCTTGGGAAGGCAGCATACTGTGATGGAAAAGTGAGCAATCTGGGAGTTGTGACTTCAAGTTTCATCTCTACCACTCACTAGTTCTGTGACATGCACAAAGCACTTGGCCATATCTAGGCCTCCCCTTTCTCATGCATAAATTGGAGAATTTTGTGATTTAATATATCTCATTCATGTGCTAGCAGGAGAATAAAATGAGATGATGTATAGACAAATTCATTGATATCATTCACAAAGCACATTTCGTTATTACACTGTAACTCTCCACTGGTAATTAATCATAACCATAGTTTTATAGCACTATCTCCATCATGTCAGTACTCAGCTGACATTTATAAAATTCAATGTGCATCCTGTTCCCAGGCCTTAGTTTTTAGCACCATTTTCCAATAAAAGGGGCTCCTTAGAGAAATAGGTGATTCTGAAGATGGAGTAGGGAAAGTTCCTGATGAGCCCACAGTCTCTTGTCACGAAGGCCAGTTAAAAGAGTTCCCAGTGGCCAGAGCTGAAACGACTTGAGAAAGACAATAAATAATTTAATATTGATTATACTAAATGTACAAAAATATGTACAATTCCATACTAATATAAATAAATTATTGCAATAAATAAACTAGGAAGAGGGGTAGTTTAATGAAGAAGTCCAGATAGTATACTTAGATCTCTTCCTTACAGGAGATGGAATCTGTTTTGGTTTAGATGTAAAAGTGTCCCCCAGAGAGCTCATATGTTAGGCAATGTAGCAATGCTCAGAGGTGGAAAATTTGGATTGTGAGATCTGTAACCTCATCAGTGTGAAGTCAATTTGATAGATTAATAATTCAAATGGACCCATTAAGGTAGTAACTATAGGCAGCTGGCATGTGACTGGTGGAAATGGATCACTGAGGGATGGACAATATCTGTCCCTGGCCTCTGAGCAGCTTTGTTCACCATTCCCTTCTGCCATGATGCTCTGCCTCACCAGAGGCTTAGGGCAAGGGATAAAGCAGACCAGAGACTGAACCTCTGAAATTGTGAGCCTTTTCCTCCTCTAAGTTGTTCTTGTCAGGCATTTCAATCACATAGGTGAAAAGCTAACACAGAGCCTAATCCCCTTCCCTGCCACACCCACTGAGTAAGGGCTAAACTCAGTGACCCACTTCCAAATTAGAGTCTATGGAGGGGAGGAAAATGTAATTTCAGAAACCCAAAAAGAACTTCATATGTACTATCTCGTGTGATGGGGAAGGAAATGCTTTGTACTTCTGTGATGATATACCCCAAAATGCTGATCATGAGAAATAGGAGAAAAATCTAAATTGAGAGCTAGTCCACAAAACAACTGCCCAGGAATCCTCAGAACTGTCAAGGTCTTTAGAAATAGAACATTCTAGAAAGGCATCACAGACCTGAGAGAGAAGGTGATGTGGTAACTAAACACAGGAGGACCCTGAATTGGAAAAAAAGGCATCAGTGGAAAAGCTGGTGACTTCCAAAGGAAGTCTGGAGTTGAATTCCTGGAGACACACCAACATCAGCTTCTGAGATTTGATGTAGTTCCCGGTCTCACAAGAAGATCACATTGGGAAGAACTGGAAGAGTGAGGACTCTCAGGCACTTTCTAATCTTCACCCATTTTTCTACAAAATCTATAATTCTCCTAGATTAGGATTATTTGAAGTAGCTAAATGTGCATATTTTTTAATTAGTAGAATTTCTAGAAAAAAGCCAGTCACTGGACTAGGTATTTGAGATCCAAGGAAAAATCTTCCTCCTTTTTGAATTCCAACCCACTGCATCAGCAGGAAACCTGCATTTCCCACTCCCCTGAGGCTCCCAGCCCTCTTTAACTCATGGTGCTGCCATGAGGCATAGACAAAATTATTTGTAGGACCTTTCAGGAAGTTTTTAAAGGAAGGACAGATAGCTGAGGAATGTCATGTGTTAGACTTTTCTCCTTTCTCTTTCCAGCTGCCTGGAATGTGGATAAAAAGGATAAAAAAGGTCTCAGAGCCATCATGAATCCTGCAAAGATCCTAAGACAGAAGAGCAAGGCTGACAACAGCAGAGAAAGATGGAGGATTGTTGCACCCCCCCCATCCCCGCTGCCTCCGCACCAGCTGGGCTGGCAACCTCAATGCTGCTGTGACATAGGTGCCAGGATCCCTCTGACTCCATTTTTTGATGTCTGGCTTCTAGCAGCTTTTGTGCCTCACCTTTCTGCTTACCTGTGTGCCGCAGTTCGGCTACAGCAAAATAACCAGGGGGTGACGAGCAACTTGTGTACATTGATACAGCAGGAGAGGGAGCCATTTATTGTAGGACAGGAGTGGTATTTATACTTTCCACACAGCTTATCTTAATTAACATAAACTAGATACAGCAGTGAACCAATAAGAAATCTCCACACTTAATGGCTCGCTGGCGTTACTTCACAAACCACTCCCTCTGGCATTTTGCCAGGCGCCATCCAGACTTGTTTACAGACCTTAACATTAACCACTCCCTCTGGCATTTTGCCAGGCGCCATCCAGACTTGTTTACAGACTCTAACACCTGTGCCCACATCTGTACATGCTGATGGGAAAGCCAGCCCCTGCCCTCGGACTCCATCCCTAACTGTAAGGAAACCCAGGCCAATGACCTTCACTGGCTCTCTCCAGCCATCTCCAACCAGCTTCAGAGGCCCATCCTACACTCCCAGAGATCTTTAAGTAAGTCCGCCTTTCCTCCTTTCCTTCTCCTTTTCCTCTTTAGCTATATTGAGACACTCTTGACAAATTAAAACTGCATATGTTTAATATGTACACAGTAATGTTTCAAAGTACGTATCCACTGCAAAATGGTCACCACAGCCAAGCTAACTAACATTTCTATCACCACTTAGTTACACTATTTTTTGTGCTAATAATACTTAACATAGGGATTTGAGGACACAGCTCCCTGGTAGAGCACTTGCCTAGCATTTGCAAGATCCTGGTTTTGATTTCCAATATGCAAAAAATAAAAATCAAAGTACCTTTAGATCAAATTTCTCAGCAAATTTCAAGAATAAAATATAGTATCACTAACTGCAGTCACCATATTGTACCTTAGATTTCCAGAACTTTGGGAACTCTAAAACACCTTTTTTATCCTTTGAACAACATCCTCCACTTTCCCACCCCATCCCCACAGCCCTTGGCAATCCCCAGTCTACTCTCTGCTCCAACATTTTCAGATTCCACATGTAAGCGACTTCAGGTGGCATTTGTCTTTCTGGGTCTGGCTTATTTCACTTAACATATATTAATACTGTCTTGATGCATGTGGCATCATCAGGCTGAAAGTTCTAAGCAGACTTTGGTAAGGGGTCTCAGCATGTGACCACAATGGTGTGCTATTAAGTCACCGATGCCTAGGTTTTGGAGCTATACAGCCCATCCAAACCCTTTGTAAAGAATTCTAAGATGTACTCATTGATTCCCTGGCCCATGAGAATCTGCTCTCCCTGAATGTGAGCCAGACCTGGAACTTGTTTCTAAACAGCAGAATATGACACGGATGAAGGGATTTTGCAAAAATAATTAAAATCTTTAATCACTTGACTTTATGTAATGAAAAGGGAGAATGTCTGGTGATTCCCTTAAAAAAGGGTCTGCTGTTCAGGAGCTTTGCTGCTGGCTTTGAAGATGTGAACTGCTATGTCAGAGAAGGACTGTGAGAACACACTGGGCCAGGAACACAGGCCCTGGCTGTCAGCCACTCTGAGAGTGGAGACCTTAGTCATATAACCCCAAAGGCCACATTCCACCAACAACCATACAACCTTAAAAGAGGACCCCCAAGTTCCAGAAAGGACCTGGCTAGACTGGCCTCTTGGTTTCAGACTGGCCTCTTTGGAGCCTGAGCAGTAGACCAGGGTAAGCTGGCTCCTAGTTTTCTGTTCCCCTGACACTGCGAGATGATAAATGTACATTATTTTTAATCCACTGTTTGTGGTTTTGGTTTTTCAGCTTAGAAAATTCATACCATACTAATATTTTTATTGGAGGAATGGCAAAATTTGGAATTAAGGGAGAGACCTGTAATGTGCTTACAGGCACTGATGTTAAATTAAAGGACTGGGGTTTGAAGCAAAAGATATCTTCAAAGTCCACACTCTATCACTGCACTAGGCCATCTTTGTAATTTGCATATTAGTAGATACCAAGACTTTCTAGAAGGCAAAATTAAGTCTTTTTTCAACCTCACATTGTTGAAGGCACCTACCCTGCTAGAATCTCAGTAAATGTTTGCTAAATTCAATGCATAGCTTTAGAAATATTGAGCATCATAGACAAGCAGGCTAATTTCCAATGGTCCAATAACTGAATCTCATTCATCTTATCAGAACCCCACAGAAAAGTTTTCAGATACAGATTTGCTAAGGTTAAGCACTTTTTAATCTGTTCTTGGAGTGGGTGGATGTTTTGTGTGCAAAATTAGACTATGACATGAGATTTTTACAAAGCCTTTCATTTCTGCTTAGCTCTGTTGCCTGACTGCACAATCTGAAATTAGAATTGGTTCCCTTTGTCTGCATCCAAGACTGTCATTTTCATGACAATTATTCACTGTTTCATTTTTTAAGATCTATCCACTCTATGTTGGTTCTATTTCCATTTCTATCCTTCTGAGTAACATCATTTGGAAATAACCACAAATGTGAATACTCAAGGCAGACAAGGAAACACCATTCTGTGTTATACCTTTTCTCATTAAGTGAATACTATGTCTGCAGCATATAGATTAACAGAAAAATATGAGTCCATAATCTGATGCATTTCTGTGGATAATTCAGACAAATGTATTTCCCTGTCTTATCTTAAGTCCTCATAAAATAGCACCTGGGCTATTGCAATTATCTCTTCCTTCCTGTATTCTATTGTAATTCTACTCCGTTATGTTATTTATATTGTTACTCTAACATCATCCAAACTGCAGACTAGGTGTCTACTTCCCCAGTCAGTGAGGATTTCCATGAGAAAAAATTCCCATCACCAGATTTACTCACTATCCTACCCTGAGCACCTAGCACCATGCCTGGTACAAAATAGCTAAATAATACATACTAAATAAATAAATTAGTGCATAAATGAATGTTACTCTCTCCCAGTTAAAACCCTGAGTAATTTCTAATTTTGTTTAAATCAGATAGCATCTTCACTTTGGAGACTTCTGGAACACCAAATGCTTTCTTTACCATGTGTATTTCATTTCATGTTATTTGTTAGTTTATTGATGGGTGGATTGACAGGTAGATGGATGGATAGATGGATGGATGTGTTGGTGTGACTGCTTTTGCTCCTTTAGTATAAATTCACTGAGAAGCTATCTGTGCCTCATAAACAGTTGGCACAGTGCCTAGCTCACGGTAGATGCTTAATGAATATTTATCGAACAGAACTGAATTTTTTTAAATTAAAAGTCACAATGCTGAAAATACTAACCCAAATGATTCAGTAGCTAAATTATAAAATAAAGAAAAAGTTCAATTCTACTTCACTCTGAATGGAAACACACAGCTTTAAGATCATGATAATTCCCATTTGGGGGCTCAAATCTCTATCATGGTAGAGGAGTCATATTTAAGCAACAGCAAACTGACCTCACACTGCCATAGACTGACATGGTAATAAGGGTGGTTCTAGTGTGAAGGCTGGACTATTACTAATCAAAACCATATTTCCCTTTGCAAAATTCTTGGCAAATGTCTTCTCATTGAAATCCTCACAGGAATCCTACAAGATGGTGGTAACCACACCACATTGGAGATGCAGAAATCAAAACCAAGAGGAGTTCCATCATTTGTTTAAGTCTACATAGCTAGTCACCTAGATGGCACAATGAAGACAAGCTGCTGCCAGTCTCTATTCCTAGCATAATGTGATCATGCCCTGATACATGAGATGAAGCCTGGGGAAAATGTCAATCAAGGAGATTAAAAGCAGACCCTAATAAAATATGTGCCAGCAAAGTTTTTCTTTTACCAATGTAATCATTTTTTGAATTTGTGCTATAATGATTGACATCTCCCCTCACACCCTGACCAATCTGCTTCCTGCCGGGATGTGTGTTGGTGACAGCCTTATATCAGAAGCTGTCCTCTGGTCCATTTCATCCCATCCTCATGCCATAAAGAAAAAGTCATGAATTAGCTTCTGTTATGCTACATAGTATAATGGGTTGATAGTTCTGACGTCAGATTCCTAGGACAAACCCTAAAATCTACTACCGTGGTCAAGTCACATGACCTCCCCTGGTGCCTTCTGATCTAAAGTACAGAACAGCAGCCCTATTAAAACCAAAAGGTTACTGCGAGGATTACGTGAATCAATATATTTGAAGTGTCTGGCAGAGTGTCTGGCTTAGAGAAGGTCTCAATCACCATGAGCTTTATTATTTTTTAAGACAGATGACCTTACTGACACTATTTGTATGGAGTTCTACTTCATTTTTCTTTGAGACTATTTGCATAAAGTGATACATTTGTCAACAATATCCATTCGAAATTGTCTTGGCTACAGATGAAAGAAGATGGAGTTAGACAATTACCTGTGAGAGCGAGTACAGCTGTTGACAGATCCTCAAATTTATCGCTCATTGCAGGCCATGTGTGCCCTGGTAACCACCTCCTTTTCAATGCCGTGCACCCAGACTTAAGGCAATGAACATGATAAACGGAAGCTCGGTTTGTTTGTGTAATGAAGAGAAGATCCAAATGAGCCTTTGTCTCTTATTAAAACCAGCAGATTTTGCCACAGAGTATTAAAAGTTTTAATCCAACATTCTGTTTGCCTGCAGGCAAGGCATTCTGTTAGGTAAAATAAAAACACGGCATTTCAAGTTCAGCTCCCAGAATGTGATAAATCAAGATTTTAGACAAAAATGACAAATGTTGTTCCTTTTCATAAAAGTAATTTTAAAGCCCAACTCTGTAATTGCCTCTAGATATCATGTACACCTTCTAAGAAACTTCAGGACCTTTTCCTCATTGCTAACAAGTATCAAAAGCAAGCTCAGTTTTCTTTAAGAATATAGACCTGTCTGTCTACAGTGAATGGAATGTATGAGCTTAATGATTTCTTATTTGCTAAACACCACACTGGAGGAAATTGAATTTGCTTACTCTCCATTAAAATTAATAGGATGCATCTCCAAATATTTTTCTTAAAATTCTTCCTTGAAAATTCAGAATCTCTAATGGTGGGTCAGTTGAGAAATTTAAGATACAGCATTCAGAAAGGACGACAGGCTTTCAAATGCCAACCCAATAACAGAAAAAAAAATATCTTTCCCTTCGGAATACACCATGTGTTCACCTATAATGAAGGACATCCCCAAAGTCTGGGAATTGATTAAATAAATAGAGGCCCCTGGCAAGCAACTGATGGAAGAAAATGGGGAAACATCCATCTCCCCATTTTTAAGACAACCCCAAGTTCTCTCCTACTTTCTCTCATACCCCAAGACAGTCACATGTAACAAAAAGCACCAGTCCTCAAATCTGGCTTCAGGAGGGGTCGTACTGACCTCTGGGCACATTGTTAATGGTCATACATGCAATTTAATAAAGAGATTGGTGTAGAGTGTGGGTCTGTACAGCAAAGACAGCATCAGCCCCAGAAAACAGGATCTTTTCCACTTTACCACCTGGACCCCAGAGAAGCCACAGGCAGGTCATGTCTGTCCTGTACAATAATGTGGTGGGATTAGTGATGAACCAGGAAAATTTCCGATTTTGTACATCATGTCCTCTCGGAATTTACCCCTGCTTTGCCAATTCTAATCGGATATCTGCATTCCTAACACATTGGTAAGTTTGGGGAAAGGGCTAATAAAAACGGATGGGAAAAGTTTTTTTTTTTATTTTAAGTCTTCTTCCAGGCATGTTATAATTTTTTATTTTATTCTAAGAAGTATACAGGAATTATAAAAAATAACAATAACCACAAAACATGCAGAAAATTTTAAAAAAACCTAAAACTAAACTAAACTTTAGTTTTATCACTTAGAAATAACCAGCTATTTCCTCTTTCCCTTCCTCCTTCTTTATCCTTCCCTTTCTTCTTCCCTCCCCTGCCCCCTGTAATTTATCTGTTTCTCAGAGTTGCATTTGGGAAACATTTGGGGGACTAAGCAAATTACCATGAATAAAGTGTAGGACAGTGCGTACCACATAGGAAGCTCTCCCTAAGGGTGGCTTATGATATATGAACACTTCATGCAACCAAATCATACCATGTGTGAAATCCTGTTGCATAATTGCCTCAGGGGGAAAATAAAACATTTCATCATTAATTTCCAACTTCCATTAATTTCCAGTATATTTTTACAACATGGTAAACTGTGTGGATGGTGCTCCGTCTCTTTCACACACGCACCATTATACTAATTTAATTCCTTGCTTTGGTATATTTTGTTGATCTCAGCTTTTCAGTATGTATGACCTTCTAATTACTCTCTAATCAGAAATCATGAGTGATCTAATTAATCCACGTTTCTTTACCTCATTCCAGTCCTCCTTTCCTACTATATGAAAGAGCTTATGTGTACAGGTGCTAATGGGGTCAGTAATAAACACAAATGATGGGGCCTCAGAGGTGGACCCATGCCAGAACTTGGGGTGGGAGGGAGTGCCTGGGAAATCACAACATGTTTATTACATGGAACCCGTATTGCATAGGTCCTCCCTGGGGCTGGCATGCAACCTTGGTCAAATCACTTAAAATCTCAGTTTCTTAATATCTTTAATAAAGGAAATACATATATAAATTAATAGCATTAATATAAGGATTAAATAAAATACTAGCCAAGCAAACACGTTATAAACCCAGTGGGGTGCAGCAGATATGGAGTCCTGCTTTGCTGAACTAGCAAAGTATTGCTGAATGCTTTAAAATGTTAGAATGGGGGTGGGGTTCACTTTATGTTAATTTTTTCTTTCCTTTTCCTTTAAAATGCTGTTTATCCAAATGAAGATTTATATATTTTAAACAGATACTTATGTCCACTTACATAAGTATCTGTTTAAAATATATAAATAGATTCTGTGAGGAGTTATACTAATAACCCTACTTTAAAAATTAGGCAAAAGACATGATCAGGCATTCATAGAAAATGAGTTTCATATGGCTGATAAACATTAGAAGGCTTTCTACCTCATTCAGAAAAATAATAAAGCAAAATTAAACTTACATGGATCTCACTTTTCATTGACTAGATTAACATAAGGGTTTTGTTTTATTGGTAATATATTGTGTTGCCTAGACTATGTGGAAAGGAATTTTCGCACATTGATGATAGATGTATTAATAGGCACATGTTTTTGGAGAAACTACAACTATCAAACTTTTAATATAATTTTTGAGCCAATATTTCAAGTTCTGGATTTTATCACAGTACAACTACAAAGAGAATATAGTCTATACACGAAACATACTAAAAACAGGTCCATGACCCATAAATAGACGACTTATTAAATAAAACATGTGGGGCTGGGGTTGTAGCTCAGTTGGTAGAGTGTTTGCCTAGCATGTGTGAGGCAATGGGTTCGATCTTCAGTACCACATAAAAATAAAGAAATAAAATAAAGGTTGTATATCTGTCTACAACTAAAAATATATTTTAAAAAATAGGGTGGTCTTACTTGGAGAACCATGTAGCCATAACAAAGAAACATTCCACATCAGTGTAATGAAAATATAAACCATAAAAAAACACCAATGCACATTCACCAGAATAGATAAAATGACTCATAATACCAAAGCAATGTGAAACAACTGGAACTCTTAAATATTATTGTTGAGGGTATATTTCATGCTATCATTTTGGAAAACTACTTGGCAATATCAACATACCAACTCCACTCCCAGGTATATGCTCAAGGAAAATTAGTGTCTCTGTCCAATAAAAATTGTGTACAAAGATGTTTCTTACCACTATATTCAAAATTTTTTAAACTTGAAGCAGCCTAAACAACCATAAATACTAAATGAACAAGTTTCACTATGTTCTTAGAGTGGAACCAGACACAGACATAAAACCCTGACCCATACAATAAGCTGAGAGACTTTCACAGATGTAGTGAGTAAGTGAAGCCAGGAACAACCAGGTATGTAGTGATGATTTGATTGGCATGAGGTTCAAAAGGAGGCAACTGATTTAGTGGGGTGGTCTGGACAATGATTATTTAAATATGACCTCAAAGACACAGACAACAAAAGCAAAAATAGACAGACAGGGCAACCTCAAACTAAAGAGCTTCTGTACAACAAAGGAAATAATCAACAGAGTAAAGAGACAACCTAAGATATGGGAGAAAACATTTGCAAACCTACATCTGATAAAAGATTACTAAGTAAAATATATAAGGATTTCAAACAACTCAACAGAAAGAAAGCATAACCCAATTAAAAATTTGCCAGGGAGCTGAAGGGATGTTTCTCAAAAGACATATGAAGCACCAACAGGTATAGGAAGGTAAAAAATACAAAAATACAAATGTTCAACATGATTAGGGAAATGCAAATTAAGTCAATGAGATATCACCTCACCTCCACTAGAATGGCTAGTATAAAAATGATCACATATAACAGGTGCTTGAAGGAACGTGGATTACAGGAAACTCTCCTACACTGTTGGTAGGAATGTCAGTTAGTGCGGCCATTGTAGAAAACAATGCAAATGTTTAAAAAGATCTACTGTATTTAAAATGTGTTTACAAAGATCTACTGTATCAACCAGACCCAGCAATCTCTCTACTGGGATATATCCAAAGGAAATGGAGTCAGTGGGCTAAAGAGACATCTTCACTGCCATGTTCACTGTGGCATTAGTCATAAGAGCCAGAAAACAGAAGCAACTTCACTGTCCATGGATCAATGACTGGACGAAGAAACTATGAAGACAGACAATCTAACACTATCCAGTCATACAGAGAAGGGAATCTTGTCATTTGTGACAACACGGACAGACCAGAAGGACTTTAAGTGAAACTGAATGAGCCAATTCACAGAAAGAAAAATACTGCATGATCTCATGTATGTGTGAAATACAAGACATCTGAACTCACAGAAGCAGAGTAGATTGTGGTTTTCAGAGCTGGAGGTTGGGGGAACAGGGAGATGTTGGTCGGAGAATATAAAATGGGTTAAGCAGGAAGAATAAGCTCAAGCAATCCGCTGTACAAGATGGTAGCTGTAGTTAACGCTCCAGCATGGTGAAGGAAAAACCCAGTGACGGAAGGACAAGGTGAGTCACTACAAATCAGATGGAAGGGCGAAATCCACCTTTGGAGGGCTCCGCAAGCAGATTAAATGCTCCAACCACTGAAACAAAACATCGAGAGTAGAATCCAGGCTGTGATGTGAAGGGCAGGCGTGTTGGCGTATACACTCCTGGTTGTGATGGGTTTTGTCTCTGCCTAAGAATCTAGTAGTCCTAAGGCGGTTGTGGGACAGTGGCATTCTTAGACTTGGGAGCCACGGGTTTCCATTTTCCCTTTCATTTCTATGGCCACACATGCATCTCCATACCAGCAAATAGCCACTGTAAAGAGAAATCAAAACATGTTTTGAATCTTGGATATTTAGTACAATATTGAGAGACAAAATACACTCTGTCATTTTAGAGAGTACCAGAAGCCAGAAGCTGCTGGAGGTGACAGAGTGTTAGATCCCTGGAATAAGATTTTGGCTTAAAACCAGACCCGATCAACCATCAGCTCTATGTTCTTAGTAACTGCATTTGCTCATCTAGAAGTAAGAATAGTGTTACAAGAAATAAGTTTAATAAAGCAGCTAAAATGCAGTGAATACTCATGAAATTGACAATTATTATTATCTTCACACATTCTACTCATAGTATTGAGGCCTTTTATTCAGATCATTCGAGAGGGAAAGAAACTTGATTTCAGGTAAGAATTTTCATATGCAAAGTACTATATTTCTTATACTTTTCTATGTATATTCTCTGTTATGGACTCTGTGTTTATCCCCTTCAAAACTCATGTTGGAAACTTAATTCCTTAATTCATATTAATGGAACTTGAAAAATGGTCCTTTGGGAAGTAATTAGCATCAGATGAGGTCATGAGGGTGGATCCCCATGGTGGCCGTTGAGGATTTATGAGAAGAAGAGAGACTCCAGCCAACACCCTTGGTACACTTACCGCGGATGCCCTCAGCCCTGATATAATATAGCAGGAAGGCGTGTACCAGATGCTGGGGCCATGTTCTTAGACTCCCCAGCATCCAGAACCATGAGCCAAACCAATCAACCAATCAACCAGTTGGTAATATTCAGTTATCACAACAATAATAAAACAAAATGGACTAAGATAGTCTTCAAATCCCAGTTTCACCTTTCTTGTACCACTCCTGCATGTGAACCTGAGTTCTACAGAGAAGCTTCTCAACAGATTGAGGGATGTTCTTCACCAGATACTCCTGAGGTACTCATGAGAGATGGCACCCGTGGCACAGCCTGGCACCCAGAAAAGTCTCAGTAAATGCTTGATGAGTGTGCAAATAACCAAAATATTTCACCACGACATTAAAAACAAAACAAAACAAAAAAACAGGCATTATCAATTCATAGAAAACGAGGGCCATTTCATTTTCCCTGAGGAGTCTAATAAGATAAACAAAGCAATGTTTTTCAAGGACACTTGGGAAGGTCAGGGTATTAGTAAAAAAGTTCAGAAGGAGAATTAGGAGTGTTGTGAGCCTCCTCTAATTACACAGTTGAGTTTATAAACACTCTCATAACATTTTGCTTCCTCACACAAAAGAATGGTGACATAAAGTACAGCTGATTCAAAACTTTGTCATAAGATTTATTGTGGCAAAACTGAAGATTAAAAAAAAGAACTCAGAAAAAGCCTGTAATAAATATTCCATAAAAAACAGAACTCACATTACTGAATTAAATATTTACTAGCATCCATTATCTGGAAAAAAATACCTTTGAAGGCAATAAAATTAAGCAAATAGATACAGTTTCAGATCAGTTAATCAGTAAGATGAACTGAGCTTCTGTAGCCATGCTCTCTGAGTGTTACTGTGGGACAGCCGGTCACATCACATCTGTGTCAGTCAGCTTTTCATAGCGGTGAGCAAAATATCTGAGAAAAACAACCTAAAGGAACAAAGATACTGTGGCTCCCAGTTTTGGTGCAGAGTCGGCCAGCTCCATTGCTTCAGGCCTAAGATGAGGCAGAACATCATGGCAAAGGAGAGCTGTTTGCCTCATAGCAGACAGGAGGCAGAAAGAGAGAAAGGAAAGGGCTAGGGACAAGATACAGTCTCCAGGACATGCCATAATGACCCATTCCTTCAACTAGGTCCCATGTCCTCTACCACCCCCAATAACCCCAGAGCCCCACTGTGGACATCACTGCACTGGGGCCCAAGCCTTCAACACAGGAGCCTGTGGAGGACACTTCACATGCAACCCTCACATCTGATACTCAGTGTATATTACAAGCTCTGATTCCCTTTATAAATTGTGCATAAAACCCCTGACAGGTATGGTCACCCCTGAAGCGAAAGAGGAAATGTTTACATATTATTCTTATGAAATTCTCTACAAATCTTTTAACATACAGAAAACTTCAATTGAGAAATACATTTCCTAATAAGCCACCGAATTTGGTGCCACCACCTTCTCCTCCAACACACACACACACACACACACACACACACATACACACACACTCACATACACATTTGCTCCTTGTAATCCAGGGTAATACTGAATATGTTCGGGATGTAAACATTATTGCCCATGGAGACACATCCAAGATGGCTTATTTCTGGTTCATTCTGTTGACACTCATTGAGATTCATGAGCTACACTCTTCAGACATCTGTGATAAGGAGGAGAAAGAGACAGATGAGATCCCCAACTACTATTAGCTAATTAGTTTGAACACATACATACCCCTGGCCACTCCTTGTTGTAATTTCAGATAAAAGAAGTACTGAGAAAAACACCACTATAACACTATGGTAGAGAAGTAGATGGGGGTTTTGTGGGGCAGGATCCCTGGGGAGGGGCCTTTGAATGTGGGACCTGAAGGACAATAAAGCCAGAACTCTGATTAAAGGAGAGCAGCATTACAGAGGGAATTAAGAACCATGAATTGAGCCAAGCTCATGCTCCAGGATCAGCAGACTTTCTCTGTAGTTGTCTTAGCATGCAACAAAAATCCTGTGGCAACAATCCAATCTGCCATTGTGCTTCAAAAACAGCCGCTGGCAACATGTAAATGAAAGGTCTGAGCCACTTTCCAATAAAACTTTATTCATATAAAAGGACCATATTTGGTCCTTTGCCTGTAACTTACCAATACACTCTTTCCCTAATTACAGTATTTATATTTCTCCCCCTCAAAATTTCAATCATAACTATCTACTGGTGTAGCAATTTATTGAGCTCCAATTTCCTATATTTTCTGAAATTCACTGATACATTAATTTTAACTCAATCTTATTGTAGTGTTTCCTCACTGACACTGGAAACTAAGGTTTTATACCATGCATTATTAGTAAAAACTGCTTTTATTTATATGCAAAACACCACCATCCATGGATAATTAATATTGTAATAATTTATAGTCACCATACTACATTATGCATTATGAAACAGGAATAAAATAATCTATAGTAATGTTACAGCTCAAAAGAAAACAAGAAAAAACTACAGGCTACAGTTTTCTAAATGATAATTTTGGCTTTTACAGGCAATTCACCAACTCACATTTTAATTGTTCTATAAATCAGTCTATTTTCCCCCTCAGCTCCCTCTCAATATTTTCCCTTCAGGAGACAGGAATAGTCCGAAAAGAAAAATGGAACAGAACAGCAAATGCACACACACAGACAAAAAAAAAAAAAAAAAAACAGTTACAATATTTATTAAGAATATTAGCAGTTTGTCTGAAAGATAGAAATCTTTATTTATTCACTAAACTGACCTTGGTTTTAGAAACATTATGTCACTGCCCCCATCTGTCTTGAATAGAATTCTCAAATTGATCATTTTAACAATTGTTGTAAATTTTATTTTCCGTCTTAGAGAGTAGAAAATCCTCATTCATCCGTGTATCTGCCACAGAACCACGAGAAAAACTTGCACACTGTTTAATAAATGTTTGTTCCAATTAATTGTTTGCGACTAGAGAGAGTTCATACAGTGAGATGTGATACAGATGGGGAATTAGAGGCAGCACTGCCCACAGGTCTGCAATAGGCCCTGCAACTGTCTGCTGAGCTTGCACTGCAGGGGTGATAACCAGGGGTCTCTGAGGACAACCAGCTCTGAGACTGACACATCCTGGATCATAGGAAACCTTATCCCCATGTTAATCCTTTAATTCAAATTGCAAAGCCAGTGTCCTGACCTAGAACAGTCACAAAGGGAACTTCCCTTGAACCTCAAATGTTCTGGATGATGACAGTTATCATAGTCCTTAGCAGCTTACAAGACTCTCCGACCTATATCAGTTCATTTAGTTTTCAAAGCACCAAGTGAAGTGAATATTTTTATTAAAATATCAGTGTTATTACCTTTATTAGTCGCAGTGATTGTGTTCTGCTGATTTCTGACACTACTGTGCAATTTTGTGATAGGCTCAAGATCACGGCTCCTTAGTGGCAATACCAGAACTTCTAATCAAACAGAGTAGAACATTGACTTATCATACAGCTAATAAAGATAGAGCCCTCCCTGAAAATGACAAAATTTATGATTGCTAAACTCTTTCCATTGATTTCGGGGGGCTATTTCTTTCTCATTCTTTTATTCTTCCAGAAAAAAATAAAAATCTGACTTTCTTATTAAATTCATATTACTACTTATTATAAAGTGATACATTACTATTTAAGAGATATAAAAGTGATAAAATCAGTATTTCAATTTTGCAATAATATATAACTACTCAAGGGATATAAAGGTGATAAAATTAGTATTTAAATTGATTGTCACATTTTTAAGGGAATTAAAACATTTTTACACACTTGTTTCAGGGGCTAGTTGCTCCCCTGCCAATATTCAGTTCCCTTTTCCATATTAGAGGAGTTTCTAACTGAAACTGTCCCATTTTTAGCTGGACATAGAGTAACCTATACTAAAAATAATAAAGTATGCTTCCTTTACATCTTCCTGTGACTATGTGAACAAATGGTGGATACTATGTGCTGTGAAGGCTGGCACCATGCAGCATTTCTGGGGATTTGTGCAAAGTGACAGCTGGTACTCATCCTTTGTGCTTTTCTTCTCTCTCTTTCCTTTCCCTGCTGGTGAACTCTGAATACAGTGGGTCACACCATAGCAGCAAATTTGTGTCAGAAAGACCCAGACTACCCACCCCGCCAAATGATAAAAGACTGAATCTAAGTCTCTGAGGGTTCAAGAAATGGAAGCACGACACTAACTTTTTATGGCTATCTCGTGTCTCTTACATGAATGAGCAAAACTTCTATTTTTGTTTAGTCCATCATTTAGACTTTGAGTCTTTTATTACCAATGGCAAAAACTCACCCTAAGTGATACAAATACTTAACTGCTTATTACTTATCACTTCTCCAGCTGCAGATGTTTATATGTGAGATGGTGTTAGTAGGGACACAGGAAATATGCATGACCCCTACCTGCACCAAATACTATATTACACACACACACACACACACACGGACAATGCTGCAAGATGCAAATGTTTCTAAAATATTTTCTACAGCCTGGTGATTAATTATTAAAGGTGCACAAATTTAATTAGAACTTGAAAGTTTCATTGTCTCCTAACTTAATTTTCCACTGATACTAGATACAATTTATAACTATAATCAGAGAAATTCAAGGATATTTGAAAACACACCTCCACAGAATAAAACAAAGATATTAAAGTTATTACAAAATGCTTTACTACCTTGCCAAAATTAGATTGGATGCAGTAATCACCAGACTTCAAATTAAAGCTGTCATGGTATTTAGTTTAATGACAAAACAGAGTTTTTTGTGGATCAAAAGGTGGACATAGCCTTCAGAGTTTTTTTAAACTTTGATTTCTTCTGCCAGCCACTTCCCAGTCTCTGTTCAGGACCTGATTCTGGCTTACGGCAACAAGGGTTCTCAGTTGGTGACATGTTCTGAGTCAGGGGACCAGGAACAGGGTGTGCAATATTCCCAAGATGCTGGCCGGTCTCTTCCCTCATCCCCAAGGCAGCTCACATCCTCCACCCCCCTCTCCTCCTGCTTCTCCTTTCCTTTGCCATTTCACCCCAGAGATCTCTCACTCAAGTGCTCAGCTTGGCCACGACTCCGTGGCCTTTAGGTTCCTGGTTTCCTTCACCTGCAGTGATCTTTCCCTGGTATGTGTATGATGGCACCTTCCTGTTAGGCTCCAATGACAACTTCTCAAAAATGCCTCCTTGGACTTCCTAAATTAGTGCCCTTCTCTACTTGTATCACTTTCTGGGCCACTGCCCTGGTTTTGGTTTGGTTTGGTTTTGTTGTTTGGCAGTGCCTGTAGCCTTCCAACTGCATCCTTTTCCTTAAAACCTCTTGACTGTTTAATCCTCTGCATCTTCCATTGGCCCAGGTCTGTCTCATTTCCACAGTGCTGGAAGCCACTGTATCTAGCACACAGTTAACTCATCAATTAATATTTGTTGAATGAATAAATAAATCAGTAAGTCAACATTTTTCTTTAATTCCCTCAGTGTTTGGAGTGTGACATGTCCATGCTACACTATAGAAAAATCTGGTAATGTGAAAAATAGAAGGACACGTACCAGCCATTTATGAATGGATTCTTCAAGTAGAAATCCTATTATCACTTTACCCATAAACAGGATCTGTGTAAGCTGTAAATGAATGATAAAGTGCAGGCAACTAAATACAACTCACTTTTTCACCTTGGGACATGCAAAGGCCATCCTTGAGAACCACAGTGAGCACTTCTACCTTGGATCCTGCTAAGCAACTTCACTATTTATTTTTGTCTTTTCTTTGGATTCTGGGGGACTTACCCTTGTCTTTCCATATCACTTCTTTTGCTTGCAACCAGAGAAAGCTTAAGTGGCATATCAATCAATAGCCAGCTGCAGGAAACACGGCAAGCAAGGTACAGAAATACCATCCCAGTAGGTCTCAATAGCACCTTCCCCATTGCATCACCCAAGGCCACAGCTGACATTGGGACAGGTACAAATAGTAACAATATACTCAACAAAGCACATATCAAATATAATCCCACAGCAACTTTCAAGAAGATTCAGGGTCTAAAACTGAAGCCACACACACAACATACAAAAGGTAGAATATTTACTCATTAATATTAAAATGGAGCTTCTTCTTGCCTGCTTGTCTAATTTATTTGGTCTGAAAGCTTTTAACTTTTAAACTGAATCCAAGTGTGAACACTTGCAATTTAGTGCCTCTTTCAAAACTTATCTGCTCAGAATGCATGAATATTCCTCCAACGGAAGGGATAATAGGAAAGTAAATTAATTATATTTTAACTTTCCAATCTCATTTCCACTTTGCAAGAACTGTGCAGGATAACTATTAACCTTTCATTTTAAATGAAAAATTTAAAGAATTACCATCAGGTAATTTCAAACTACAACAAAAAGCAACCACATATCATGGATCCCTTCTTGCCAAAAATATCATCCTGAAATGTAGATTGACGACTTAGCATCATCCAGTAATTCTTTTAATAGTCTTTTTTTCCCTCAATTTTATTCACAAGTATTCAAGCAAGGGTGCTCACAAAACTGGCAGTTATCAAAGTAGGGGAGTTCCAATAGTAAGCTCATTGGAATCAACTTTTTCTTTCATTTTTTTTCTAGCTAATGTAGAACTGAATCATATCTATGCCTATCTGATCTCAAAATCCATTCATAATAAACAAAACATATAAATTTGCTTATTGTATTTTAAATTGCTTGCTAGTTTTGCATTCCAAAGAGCAGTGTTTTGAAACCCATTTGGTTTAGAATCTACAGATTTAAGCTTCACCAACTTATGAGCCAGGAGGATCAAATCATGCCACTTCCTGGCTTAAAACCCTGCAAGGATCCCTTTTGCTCTGGCTCTGGGGATAAACCTTATAATCTGTGGCAAGCCTGTGCAAACAGCCACTCCCTCTCCAGCCTTCTCTCTCTCCACCTACTTCTTCCCAACCTTCATTCCAGGCCCAGGCAAGACACTGCTGTTCAAGTTGTAAACTGGCCCCTTGGCTCTCTTGGTTTCCTTCCCACACTATGCTGGGGGAGAGGAGGTCACCTCCCCGCTCACATTACTGACTTTTCCTGTGGCCCCAAACACCTATATGACTCCACACAGCACTTCCTCGCTTAAAATCTTGATATTCTGTTCATCGTAGATTTTGCATTAATTTTTTTAAATAAGATTGTGTTAAAATAATACTTAACTTGGATATTGATTTTGTGTGTGTGTGAGTGTGTGTGTGTGTATAAGTGTGTAAGTTTTGCTCCAAAGGAGTGTGAGCCATCAGAGATCCTATCCCCCACTCCTCATGTCTACCGTATGCACAGCCCCACAGAGAAGGCTGATAGTTTCCCTCTCCCTCCAGGAGTGTTTGAAGAGTTTGAAGCCCTGCTCACCAGGAGAGAGGAACTGGGTTTTCAGCCATTGATCTAATAAGCATAATTCATACATATAAAGCTGTCATGGCTTGGATATGAGGTATCCTCCAAAAGCTCACGTGTGAGAAAATTTAGAGGCAAAATGATTGGGTTATGACAGCCTTGACTTAATCAGTGCATTAATCCACTTGAATACATGAACTGAGTGGTAACTATAGGCAGGTAGTTTGTGCTGGAGGAGATGGGTCCCTGGGGGGCGTGCCTTTGGGGTATATATTTTGCCTCTGGTGAATGGAGCTCTCTCTGTCTCCCTGCTTCCGTGCCCTGAGCTGCTGTCCTCACCAGGCCCTTCCACCTCATTGTTCTTCCTCTCCTTGGGCTCAATGCAATGGAATTGGCCATCTGTGGACTGAGACTTCTGAAACTGAGAACCCCAAACAACATCTCCTCCTCTATGTTACTCTTCTTAGGTCTTTTGGTCACAGTGACAACAACAACAAAAAAAACTGACTAAAACAAGAGCATCTGCTGTGAGCCAAGTGATGGCACAGCTCCTCCTCGGTGAGGACAGCACCTCAGTGAGGCGGAGCTTCAGGTACCCAGCAGGTCGACCCCGAGAAGCACACTCACTTTGCTCCAGATCACATAGCCTTTAGATCTGAACTTGGAGAATCGGGCATCCAAACCACACTGAAATCATATACTCTACGGACCCTCAGTGATCCCAATGCTTGTTTAATGGATGCCTGAGTCTCCTTAATTAGAAGAAAAAAATGGAATAAGGATTTGGGTGGTGGCAAGAAAGATTTAGAAGGGCACACATCAAAGACTGGGAGATGAGAGGTAAGGAGACTAGGGTTGTAGCCCATCCCAGGATGTTTTCCCAGGGGGAAGCACATGCCCCACCCCACCCCCGGAAGTGGTGAGTGACCACCCCATGAGGGACAGTCTGTTGGATGTCCTGGGTCTCCAAGGGAATCTCTCATCACCCCACTCAAGGCTGTTCCCTCTGCTGTGGCTCAGGATAGAGACTCTTGGCCAACACAGATGCCTCCTGCCTCAACCAACACCCGTCTGACAGCCCTGCAGGTACCTATTTCACAAAGCACAAGGGCTCACCCAAGTCAACGATGCAGCTTATCGAGGCCACGGTGGGGGTATCGGTGGTGGTAACCCTACTCCTACCTCTAGAAGTAACTAAAAATGTCGAGATTCCTGAGTAGGGATGGTGATTACTAATGCCCTCTTCACACTGAATTGTTCAAGTCTTGTAAAGTTTTCTAGGAGTTTCACAAAGGGTTCCCTGAGCCTAAGTCATCTGCACTCACCTGCTTCCCACCCCCATCCCACTCCTGCCACTCCCAGACAATTCCCATCAATATGAGATGAAAGCCCAGAAGCCACTTCCATGAGGAAGCTCTGTGGGGCCCTCAACTCCTGGATGCTGATCTACAATAGGAGTCAGCAAATCATGGCTGAGGGTAAGGGGCACCTTCTGCTCTGTGTGTCCTCTGCCCTCTGCTGCTGTACTGCAAAAGGATCTGCAGGTGTGTGCCAGCCAATGGGTGTGCCGGGGTTCCAATAAAACTTCATTTGCAACACTAGAAGCAACACGGGTTCACACAATGTTTCTCAGGGTGGGATTTCTCAGTGACAGGTTAGGAACTCATTACTGTAAGTTCTCCACCTCATTCAAGTCCTCCATTCCTACTTGGGTTTCACAGATGTGGAATCTGAGGTTCAGAGAGTTATACAATTTATGTATGATCACACAACTGGCTAAGCAGTGACGAGCAGGGGCATCATTATACCAGGGCTTTGAACACAATTCCATGCCCCACGGGGTCACTAGAGACTACACAGATTTGACTTGCAGGCCATAGTTTGCTGGCCCCTGACCTAGACTGTCTAATCTCTGTGACTGTCTCTTCCTTTACAACAGAATCCAACATCATATTAGACTAGAGGAGTTCAGTGTCCAATGTCATTAAATATACATTGAACGAGTTTCTTAATGTGAAAGCTAAGTTGTTTTTATTTCTATCCAGGGAGACCCATAGACTGCAGGCTCTGTTTAAGAACCTATTTCAGTGTCCCGAACAAGATGGTGTTTTATAAATATTTGTTGAAATCTGTTGTAATAGCTCAGCATAAACCCTGTAAATGGAGAGATCTGTGCTCATACTGTGTGCCCTTAGGATATTGCTTAACTTCCCCAAATGTTGTCTTGCATGTTAATAAGACAGGAGTAAGCTGATCAACCTTTTAACATTGCTGTAGTTAAATGACACAATTATGTAAAATGATTATTATACATGAGTACTCCACTATTTCATATTGTCCTCAACAAAAGTTAATTGTACCTCTCAAAAGAAAAAAAATAAGAGACAGAAAGAAGATGCCACCTGCTCTCTAGCTTGGCTGAATTCATCTGAGCCTTCCAGGGAGCGGGAGGCGTACTGACAGACTGCCCCCAGGTACCTGAAGGCTTATCCAGGAGAGTTCCTGTCTCCAAATCACCAAGGTGAACACTTCACTGAGACCATCAGCCTTCACTTTGAATTTAAACATAGATAGAGGTCATTACTTCCAGGTGACTTAAAGAACTCTGACTTTTTCATCACAAACACACATCATCTTTAATGCCAGAGATAAATTATGAACACCAATGTGAGGGATCATTTAAGGATGAGAAAAGCCACCACTGGGAATGCAAGGGCCATGTCAAGAGAACTCACCAGTTCAGAATCTGGAATGGAACCAAGGAGTGAAAGGTCATATGAAAGGTTTCATTTTTATATTCTTTTGGGAAAGTTATTTGAGTCTTATCTAGGAGGTAATTTACATTGGTCTTGGCAACAAGGATCTGAAAAGAAACATTTTATATATTTATTGTAAAAATTAAAGATAAACTAAGATTTTTTAAATATCATTTCCTTTGCTTATTTTTATTGTTTTTTTTAATTTTCTTTACATAGTAAACGTGTTTTTCACTGTACATAATCCTAAACCTTTTAGGATATTCTTGAGAAAAAATGTTTTTATGTACATCAAGAATAAAAATAAGAAATCACACCTGTCTTCTAAGGGCTTATAATCTAAAGAGAAAAAATAGGGGCTCACATGAAAAAGTTAGGTTCTATATTTTTACTGTTGTAATAAATTACCGAGTAGCATGCTGTCCTCTATGTATGCATGTGTGTTATATATGGTATGTGCTCTGTTTATCAAAGAGAATTTTAGCATCCCAGTGGTTTTGCATTCAGCCTTCTTCATATACTATAGTCATCTATTCACCCAATTCTCTATTCCTCCATCTGTCCAGACAAATTACCTATATGAGAATACTTGCTGCATGTTAGTAGTGATGACCACTGACTGAGTCCTGAAATACTTTAAATAATACAGCCTTAATAAGGTAACTTGGGATGTCACTCATCCTCACAAAGAGAAAAATGTCCATGAAACCCAAAACCTTTTGGAGAATGTGGAGGGATGCGGAGACGTATGGGATTTAGAGACTCAACCTCTAAATTAAAGCAATTGAATTTTAGAATTTTAGAAATCAATGGTCTGACATACCTCTGCCCATCATGTATCCCAAGTCTCTATGCAAGGCAAAGAGAGGGCAACCCCCCAGGTTAACACAGAAGTGGGGGAACATATCTATTTGAATTCCTCGAACTCACACAGAGTTGTTGACTATGAAGAAAGGTGGAATGTTTTCCCTAAGGATAATCTTTCACAAAACGTGGCAGTGTCTTCTCCCAAGGGGCTTTAGGACAAGATCCAGGCTGAAACACATTTGAAAAATCAACTCCCCCATTCAGAGAACTGCTTGATCATCAAATTTACTACTTTCTTTGTTGCGTTGATAAGAAGTTTTTAGCTTTATTGATTGACTTTAGATTTCTCGGTGACAGGCATGGAGTTAATTCCTGTTCATTCTCTATCTTGTTCATTCCCAAGTCCTTCATTCCAACTTGAGTTTTACAGAGGTGGAATCTGAGGTTCAGAGAGTTATGTAATTTATGTAAGATTACACAGCTACATAAATGGACAATCTGAAACATTGTTAAACCAGGGCTTTGAACACAATTCCACACACCATGGAGTCAACTAGAGTTCTTCAGAACCCCTCCATAACCCTCTGGCAGGGATAGAATGAAGCTATCAGAGGTCTCTGCCACCACCCCTGCTTCTTCCAGGGTGCCTTCACACCATCTGCTTTATATATTGGAAAATGCATAAGAGCTATTCCAGAAAAGGGTCACTGCCTAAAATGTGCTTGGAACCCATGGATCAATTTCATGCTTCTCTCCTTCTTGCTTTCTAGGTGGAAAAACAGAGTCAGAGATATAACTATCTATGTTCCCATAAATGATTGATATGAGTCTACTGTTAATACTATCTAGCTCTTAACTAGCACTTTCTCTGTGAAAGCATTATCCTATCTCAATATATTAACTCATTTATCCTTCATAAAATCCCTATGAGGTACTTACTTTTCTAGAACGGTGGACTCATCAACATTTGCATTTTACAGTTGAAGAAACAGAAGCACAGAATTTTAAGTCATTTGACTAGAATCAGATAGCCAGGGAGAAATGGTTACATCTCAAACAAAAGCTTAGTTTTACATTTTAAACCTCAACTGCACTCAGTACTGTCTCAATACCTAGACTCTGGTTTCTAGCTTTCTTCTGATCTTTTACTGTTATAACACACTGCTTCTATTTTCTGCTTAGAATTGAGCTGATTGATAAAAGATACTGTGAAAGTCCACTGATCAATACAACACCCTTTCTAATTTAGAAAAATCTTGTCCTCTGTCTGATTTGGCCATGTGAATAGGTTTTGGATCTCTTGAACATATCTAATCATTTCCTTATCTAAAGTTACACAAAGAATAAGACCTCAGGAGAATCAATCATTTATGAGTTCAATCCATGGCTCTGTCTACATTTGAATGGCACATTGCCCATAATTTTTCTAAGCCCTCTTTTAAAAAAAAAAGTAGCTAGCATTTCATCAGTTGAAGTATTCTAACCATGATTCCCTATGAGGCCTGTTATTCAAAGATTATTTGTACCTAAAATGCATGTTTAACAGTTGGCAGTTTGAAAAGCAACTATTTTACATGCAAAGATTGAATCAAATGAATGCCAGTAAACTCCCCAATCACATAATTTATGTACAGTATTTAGAAGTGAAAAGTTTCAGATCAGCAGGCCTGTTCCACCTGACAAGAACCTAGAAAGGGTTTTACTTTAGCAAAAAACCCAAAGGGTATTTTATAGGAAAGTTTACTTTGCTTTTCATCTTTTCTCAAACATTCTGGTCTGTTTCCTAGTGGGAAAAGGTTTGTATGCATCCTGCCTTTTGGACTTTGGGGAATATAGATAAATTGAATCTACCTGATTAATGGACCCAAATCATGTCAGTATCTATCCACCAATGAAAGAAACAAAAAATGCCATATTAAAACATTCACCAGTTGATATTGTATTACCATGATAGCCTTAATATTTTATCAGACTTGCAAGTGGTATCCCCATAAAAATTTTTACTGTAACTCAAACTCTTTAATAAAGGTATACATTTTACTGTGGTATTGGTTGACTGCACGATCCCCAAGAAACTGGCCATGAAAGTCAACTCAGGAGAAAGGGAAAAACTTATCTCTTTCATCTTTAACTGGCAAATTGTTCAACTGAGTCCAAGAGTTTTCAGGTAAAATAACTGACCCATCCGTTTATAGAATGCTTTTTCTCCTTCCTTAAATAATATGTATCAGAAACAAATTTGCACGTGTAAAACGTAAATTTGGGCAAATTTTTTTTCCAAATAAAATTCATTAATTTATACATTTCAAAATAAAATGTGTTTCACTTTCAATGTTTCCAATCATTACTATACACTGACCCAGAATAATTATCTTTTTCATTCTAGCATGTTTTCTGATATTAAAGAAAGAGCTTTATGAACCTTGCCTTTTGTTCATTACTTGCAGGGTATCTCCCTGATACCCCAGTAGACTTGAGCCTATGAATCCTATTAATGTAATATTTTTGATTTCTGAATCTGTAGACACGGGAAATGTGATTAATCCCCAGAACATATAGCATGTCAGCTTTGCGATGTTTCAAGTTAAGTTCATTTCATACTAATTAAGGGTAAAATCTCCTACTTTGATCCACAGCAGCGCCTTTTGATGCATAGCATACAACAGCTGCTTGGGGGGCCCAGGAAGAGAGCCAAAGGCGGCCCCTGGTGGAGGTGGCTCCCTGGTGATCTCGGAGAGAGCACCAGTGAACTCCTTGGCAGGTCAGAAACAGAACAGACCTTCACGGTTCTGTCAAAACTATGCCCCATGTTCCTCTCCTATATTATCTAGTTTAGTTTGTGACAAATAACTTTCTAAAGCTATGAGAGATCATGAGGTCCTTGGCTAAAGAGCATATGTGAACTGCTGTCAGGCTTGGGGTGACAGATGAGTTGGTGTGAACTCTGCACCTGAGTGATACAAAGTCAGGCAGGAAAGGCAGAATATCCAAGTGAGAATTGGATGTGTAGGCCTGAGTGATATTTTTTTTATTTGTTAATTCTTGTTTTTATTGAGGTAAAATGTATATAATGTATCAATTAAAGATTTTTTAAGTGTACAAATTCAGTGGCACCAAGTACATTTGGAATGTTGAAAATTATTGCCCCTATCCATCTCTAAAACTTTGATTCATCCCAAAGAAAACCTCTGTTCCCGTTAAAATATCACTCCCCAACATTCTCTCCTTCCAGCCCTGGGTGGTCTCTAATCTACTTTCTGTTCTGAGGAAATGGCCTGTTCTAGGCATGGCCTGTGAGTGGGGTCTTGTAGGGCATGGCTGCCTGCTACTTGGCTTTGGGGCCTGTCTCCTGGCAATCAGTCAGGAGGCAGTGCTGTGGGCAGTTGTAGGGCGTGGCTGCCTGCTTCCTGGTCTTGAGGCTGCACTTGTGGCTGGGATGGCTCCTGGCAATCAGCCAGTAGGTGGTGCTGTGGGGGGTGATTCTTCTGCCCTCCTGGACAGCTTGTGCCTTCCCTTACAGTCTATGGGGTGGCTGTGCTCCACCCCTCTGACCTTTATTCTGATTGGCTCCTGTGCAGTATATAAGCTGTGTGTACTTCCTTATTAAAGGAGATCCTGCTTTGACTGTTCTCCTGGGGGGGGGGGGGGGGGGCGGTGGAGGGCTGGGGTGGGCGGTCAGTCGACCTTTACCTTTCTTGGCTCGTCCTGGTGGGGGCTGCTTTTCCCGCTTCTCCTGCTGATCAGGAGGAGAGGGGGGCTAAAAACCCCGACAGGGTCTCATAATATTTCCTTTTATGCCTGGTTTATTTCACTTGGTATCATATGTTTTTGAGGTTCATCAACCAGGCTGCCTGGGTCAGCTCTTCATTCTCTCATAAGTTTAGTAATACTCCACTGTAGGCCTGTGCCATGTTTGTCCCTCAACCTGCTTTCACCCTTTGGCTGTTGTGAATCAAGCTGCTTCAATGTAGGTGAGCAAGTATTAAACTATACTGTGCATGTGATCAGCAGGATGCTTGGACCCTGATCTTCTCTGAAGGATGATTTGGCAATCATTAAGCTCTGTTTTTCTTTTAAAATTCCAATTGCTGCTAATCAATAATAAATCGATGATTATATAATAATAATATAAGATAAAAATTGTGTAGTTAAGACTTGATACACATAGACACAAATCATTATAGCTATCTTACAAATAAAAAAAAGCAGCAAGAAGTTAGGTATTTTAATTCAAGATAAATGCTGAAATGGGATCAAAACCCTTTTTTTAAATTCATGATGTTATACTCTTAAATTATATGCTTTACTGCTGTATCAACTGCTAAAACGTATGTTGCTTTAAATACTGATTTCCTATCTACCACAGAGTAGTTTGGAGATAATAATCTAATACGTGAATAAGGAAGAAAACTTGTGAAGTTTTTTTGCAAAACAGAAAGAAAATTTAAAATGCAATAAAATATAAAGAGAACTATCAAGAAATTGGGGGCAGATACAACAAATCTTTTCTTTCTTCCTCCTCCTCTGCTTTGGCCCTGGCCTTTCTTGTTCTCTCCTCTCCCCTCCCCATACTCACAGCTGCTCCCAGCACCAAGAGGAAAGCAGTCTTCAGTAACTGCATCTCCATCAAGGACATAGGAAAAGAGCAAGCCTCATTCCCAGAGGACAAATGGGCAACACAGCACTGGCCAGTCATGAGACACAAACAACTCTGGACATGGAGGCAGATCTGCACAGGTCTCGAACTCAGCCTCTCTGACACAGTTCTCTCAGTGATGGGTGCACACAGTCCTGAGCAGACTGCACACATGTCAAAGTGAGGTAGGAAAAGAAGTGCTAGGACTTCTCCCAGAGCTCCGTGGTTGGTGCTCACGCTGACCGGGGTTCTTCCTTGTCACCTGTAGCTGCAGGACTGAATGTTGTCATTCCACTTTTTCATCTGTGACCATCACAGTTCTGACCCCAGAGCCTTTTGGTTATGATCCATTTAGACATGCAGAGCACTGAAGACAATGCTTGGGACATACCGATGAAAGGCCCAGCAGTCACTGAAATCCTATTTACATTTGAACTCTCAATGCAGCCTTTAAACTTGGTCTCACCCCTGTTCCTATATACACACTACAAGAGTCCAGTGATGCCTATATATGGTTTGTAAATGAGAAAGCATGCTGGGTTGCATACTTTTTTTATACAGGATGCAATCGAAAGAGTTTGGAGACTGCAAACTACAGAGGTTAAAGGATTTTTTTTTTTCATAAAAGTCCCTCACCAGGAGAATCTGGAAAATTAAGCCCTCTCCATTGTACTTTGATAGTCTCTATTACTTTTAAAATGCAATAACCTATATAAATTTTGAAGATTCTAACTATTAAGTGTGGATTTTGTCACTTTTAACAAGCTCACAGCGGATGTTATAAAATATGTCTTTTAAAACTCTTCCAAACTTAGAAGGTGAATTTTCCTTATAGAAAGATTTCAAACACTATGCATTGACTTCCCCAGAGATTAGTCTAAATTCACCCCCATCACCACCACCACCAGCTCAAGTGTGGCCTGGGCTCAGTGAGGCACTTCCAAGGAAAACAGTATAAGGAAGAAAGAGGAACTTTACACCAGAGAAACCTGGCAAACAAAGTCAACGTCACCAGCCACGGGTTACAGTTGGAATCATATAACCTCGACATGATATGGGGAGGGCACTTCAACTCTGTGCAACATCCCAGCCCCAATCAAACAATCCAGAAAAAGCAAAGAAGCCCAAATTAAGGGAAATTCTTCAAAACACCTGACTGATATTCCTCAAAACTGTCATGAAGCTGGACACAGTGGCACAAGCCTGTAATCCCAGCGGGGCTCCCGAAGCTGAGACAGGAAGATCTCAAGTTCAAGGCCAGTCTCAACAACTTAGTCGGGCTCTAAGCAACTTAGTGAGACCCTGTCTCAAAATGAACAATTAAAAGGACTAGAGAGCCAAGCACAGTGGCCCAAGCTTGTAATTCCAGCAACTAAGGAGACTGAGGCCAGGAGGATTGCAAGTTTACAGCCATCTTGGGCAACTTAGCAAGACCCTGCCTCAAAATAAAAAATTAAAAGGACCGGGGATATGGCTCAGTAGTAACACTTCTAGGTTCAGTCCCCAGTAACAAAACAAAACAAACAACCTAACTATCATGAAAAACAAACGAACAAATGTCTGAAAAACCACCCACACTAAAGAAACATCCTGATGGAAGGTAGCATGGTGTCCTGGTTGAATCCGGGACCAGGACAAGGGGCATGAGTGGGAACTGGGTTCAATCTGAATGAAGGCTAGAGATCACTTAATAGCAGTGGACCAAAATCAGACTCTTGGCTGTGACAAAGTCAACTGTGATGTCAACATGATGGGTGGCAGGAACACTCTTAACTCTGCAAACTTCTGCAAATCTAAAATTATTATCAGGTACAAATGTTTATATTAAAAAATGATTTCAGCTGGGTACAGTGGCACATGCCTGTAATCCCAGTGGCTCGGAAGGCTGAGGCAGAAGGATTGCAAGTTCAAAGATGGCCTCAGCAATGGCGAGGCACTAAGCAACTCAGTGAGACCCTGTCTCTAATGTCTCTAAATAAAATACAAAATAGGGCTGGGGATGTGACTCAGTGGTCCAGTGCCCCTGAGTTCAATCCTCAGTATCAAAAGTAATTTCAAATGTTCTAAAAAACCACCTAGATCTGAATAATACTCAGTGTCTAGACGAGGTTTTGACTGCCTGTCCTTGGGATAAACTATCAAACAAGCTATGTTTAAATTTGGACAAAAGTTAGTTGATTAACATTAAGGTGACCTGTTTATGCCTAAATTTACTTTAAGTATACTCTGCAATCTAGCTTGAATAAAAGATTTTTTTAAATTTAGTATTAAATTCAATTAGCCAAGTGTGATATTTTAAAGCACTCTGGGACCTTTGGTGACAAATTACGATTTCTATTGATTTTCCAGCTTTCGGCATTATGTCATGATTTCCAGTCTTTATGCCCCTTTGATTTTATTGTAAACTAGTATCTGCTTTCTAAGATATGCACCAATCCAATGTGGCCCATTTAAAAGTAAATGAGGAAAGTGAGGCATGTCCAGAGGTATTGGCCTGCAGTAGAAAAGGCAGAGTTCCAAGAGTTGTAGAAAATTTTCACGACACTCTAAATGTTATTTGAATATTGTCCATTAATAGTTATATTTAAAGGCCTGATATACTGTAATAATAAAAATTAATGTTTTTTATTAGAAAAGTTTAAACTGTTGGTTGGAAAATAAGACTTCAGGGTGACTCAACTCACCTACCTAGATTTAAGAGGGCTGACCCATGCTAAAGAGCAGTAATAACCGCGTCCCTCTGTTCTTCCCCCTCCCTCTGCCGCTGACTCTCCTCATCAACTGTGTTTCAGTGCATCTGTGGGGTTTTGTTCTTCCTTATCTGCTGGCAGGTATACACAGGGCATAAAACCAGTATTACAGCTACAATGAAATCTTTTTACAGTCAAGTTAGCTGGAATGGTTTAGAGTAGGGGAGAGGGACCTGCAAGCTCTTTTTGCAGAGCATACTCTTGTATTCTGTGGCTGTTCTCATCCTGCAACACTCTAGGGGGGCTTATTGGATGTACATGATGCAAGAAAGGTCACATTATTTTTGTTTTTATAAATAGAATTCAGTCTAAGCATAAGCATCTGTGATTGGGCTTCATACAATGAGCCATAAACAGTTCAGATTCAAGCCTGAGAAGCAATTTTTGTCTTAATCAACCCTAGTCATTGCTCTTTTTGCTCCTCTGTCTAGACCAGCATGATCTGTTATAACAGGCAGCTCTGCTGTACTAGAGCTAAGCAGAGGGACCTAAGTTAGGTGTGTCCCCAGACATTCTCCATGGGGGTTCTCACAAGTCCATTGGCACCATGTAGGATAGGGGCCTGGGCAGCAGTGTGCCACAGCTGGCCTGCACAGCTTCCAAGGGTGAACTGTTCAACTTTCTAGAATTTTGCAGGTTCATTGTTAAAAATACCCATTACTCAAACTTAAATAGTGTGAGCTTTTAAAAATCATGATAAAAGCAAAGATAGTAAGTAGCTCATTGCTTCCTAAATATTACATCTTACAATTATTTACACTGAGCTTATTTATTCCTATTTTTTTCTGTTTAATGGGAATACTAATTGTTGGAGGCAACTTTATACCTCTTCCATTCAGTGCCATTACATTGGTGGCTTGCAGTGAGATGGTAGAAGTCTTTATACCACGGAAATTGACAAATGCTACAAGTCATGTCTTGATATATTACCTTGTGGTATGGATTTCCAGACTTAAGAATGGGTAAGAAATATATGGACCTGCATATTAAATTACAAATGTACCTTGTTTATAGACATCACATGACAAATACACAACACACACAAACCATAAAACAAATTACTCCTCTAACTTTCAATACTATCGTCTGATTCTACAAATTGTCCATCATTAGTAAATGATGGATATTATATGTCTTTGATTTTTTTTTATTCCATCATGAGAAAAAGTCAATTAATATTCTACATTTCTTAGTCAATTGTAACCATTTGGTGGTCACAGATGCAAGAGTTCAGCAAAAATCAAAGAAAATATTCTGTGATAATCAATTAACTATAAGGAATTCACAATAAAAATTATTGTACTTTAACCATTAATACGTTAGGTGCCATCCATATTTGATATCAATAAAATTCATAATAATCTCATCTACCCAAACATTAGCAAACATTGCTTTTCAAAGATCCAAAAGTTAAAGATGGACCTGTACACCACTGGGCATCAGATATATAACACAAAAGAACAACCAAAGTCCTTCTGTCCCTCGCTGCCCTCAGTGACATGTGCCACAGTCAGGCTACAGCAAAGTAACGGGGGGGGGGGGGGGGGGGGGGAGCGGGCGGGAGGCACGAGCAACTTGTGTACATTGATACAGCAGGAGTGGGAGCCATTTATTGTAGGACAGGAGGGGTATTTATACATTCCACACAGCTTATCTAATTAACATAAACTTGATACAGCAGTCAACCCATAAGGAAACTCCACACTTAATGGCTCGCTGGCGTTACTTCACAAACCACTGGCAAAATGCCAGGCGCCATCTTGACTTGTTTACAGACCCTAAAAACATGGAATTTTCTCATCTTAATTTACACCTTAACACCTTAATTTGGAATTAAAACCTTAATATCTGTGTTCTTCTACCCATCTCCCCCTCAAGGAAAAAATCTATCTCCTTCAAGTCTGTATAAAGATTCATTCTGCATAATGTCCTTTTAGCAGGACCTTGTATACAAACCCTGGCATGGCTGTGGGTAAATATGAATGCTCAAACTTAACTGGCTGCTTTGATTTTTTTTTAATTTTGAATTTTTCATCTTAACTGATTTCACTATATAATATATTAAAGACTTTTCTAATCTCAATATCTCGATTTTTCAGTACAGTTAGCTTGTTCAAAAAATTTTGAAGGCGTGGTTACTTTACCTCTGTTATTCAATACTCTTCCTTCTCTTTTTCTTAAGGACCCATTGACTTGTTAATATCTTAATTAAATGCTTGAAATTGCAATGCATGTTTCCTGGATGCCTAAACAGATTGAACTGTAAGAAAATGGAGTTCCAGTTACCAAATGCTAACCCATATAATGTAGGGAGACAATAATTTTTAATCAGTTATTGCTGGATAAATCTCAATAGTTAAATTTACATTTGTTTTGCTGACTGCACAAAGCAATAGTTTTCAATGGGATGGGATGATTTTGAATTCCAGAGAACATTTGGAGCTCTGGATATAGTTTTGGTTGTCACACCATGGGCTGGCTACTGGCATCTAATGGATAGAAGCTACTAAACATTCTGCAATGTACAGGACAGCCCCCATAGCAAAGAATGTCAATATTAATGGGAACTAAATCCTAAAGTAGAGGAGTAAATATGTGCTCTCACATACAAAATAGTATGTATTCATGATTTGTTTTTCCCATTCACTCTTCCATTGTTGCTCTCCACTCTCATTTCCTGGACTGTGCAACATCACACAAAGATCTATCCTCCTGAGGTGGCCTTCTGGATACATGCTTCTAGAACAACTTTGGCAAGATGAGCCCTGCTTCATAGAGATCACTCATAAACTCTGAAATTCTATCCATATGCACCTAATATTACCTGTTAAGAAATAAAAATTAGTGTTTTTGAAAAATGTTACTGGGTGCCTGCTATGGTTTGAATGATTGTACCCTCTCCAAAATTCATGCCAAAATTTTATCCCCAATGCAGTGGTATTAAAGGCTGGGGTCTTTGAGAAGTCATTACATCATGAGGGGTCTTCCCTCTTGAATAATATTAGCACATTTATGAAAGGGGTAGAAGCTGAAGGGAATACTCTCTTGCCTTTCTGCCTTTGGTCATGTGAAAGGTAACAAGGTACCATTTTGCAAATTCAGACACCAATACCAATGCCTTGAAGTCCTCAGCCTCTAAAACTCTATGAAATAAGTTTGTATTCTTTGCTAAAACAGCACAAATGAAATAAGGCAGTACTCTATATCAAAATTGCAAATTAAACCATCAACAAGGATTAACATTAAAATCATTCCTTTTATAGGCATGTTGTAAGTGTACTCAAAGCAAGGAGCCCTAAACAGATGCTAGTAGGACACCTGAACAATAGTACTGTCACAACCAGCAGACCTCCAGTATTGTTGAAATAATACCAGAGTGTGTTTATAATGGGATAGATAAAAAAAATTTCTAGAATATGGTTATTAGCAACACCAGTACTAGAATTCTGCAATGTAAGTCAATTTTCTGAAAACTTAAATTAGACCAGTATTTTGGAAATCCTGCATGTAAAATCAACCAAATCTACCCAGTGTTTGTTTGTTTTGCATGGTTCAACTAGTAGATCTGTCTTGGAATTCCATTTCATTCAGGATATAGAAATTTATATGGAAATTTCTAAATGTAGCTTTTCTGAAGGTAGACATTTCATGATACTGAAACAATCCATTTATTCCCTTAATTAAAAGAGCATAGTAAACCAATAGTATAAATAGTATAATTTTTTTAAAAAAATTAGCTGGATGCAGTGACACATGCTTGTAATCCCAGCTCTCAGGAGGCTGAGGCAAGAGGATCATGAGTTCAAAGTTACCCTAAGCAACTTAACTATGCCCTAAGCAATTTAGAAAGACCCTGTCTCAAAATAAAATATTAAATAAAGGGCTGGGGATGTGTCTAAATAAATATTTTATTTATTTAATAAAATATTAAATAAAGGGCTGGTGATGTGTCTCAGTGGTTAAGCCCACCTGATTTCAATCCCCCCAAACTAAAAAACACAAGATGAAAATTAGCTGATATTGTAATTTTGTGGGTTAGTCTCTGTGTCCTCTATTCCTTACCATTGGTCTACCACTCTGTTTTGGTACCAATACCATGCTGTTTTTTTGTTACTACTGCTCTGATAGTATAGTTTAAGGTCTGGTATAGTGATGCCACCTGCTTCACTCTTCCTGCTAAGGATTGCTTTAGCCATTCTGGGTCTCTTATTTTTCCAGATGAATTTCATGATTGCTTTTTCTATTTCTAAGAGGAATGCCATTGGGATTTTGATCAGAATTGCATTAAATCTGTATAATGCTTTTGGTAGTATGGTCATTTTGATAATATTAATTCTACCTATTCAAGAGCAAGGTAGATCTTTCCATCTTCTAAGGTCTTCTTTGATTTTTTTTCTTTAGCGTTCTGTAGTTTTCATTGTATGACTTCACCTCTTTCGTTGATTCCCAAGTATTTTATTTTATTTTTTTTGAGGCTATTGTAAATGGGGTAGTTTTCTTCATTTCCCTTTTAGAGGATTTGTCACTGATATACAGAAATGCCTTTGATTTATGGGTGTTGATTTTATAACCTGCTTCTTTGCTGAATTCATTTACTAGTTCTAGAAGTTTTCTGTTGGAGCTTTATGATCTTCTATATATAGAATCATATCGTCAGCAAATAGTGCTAATTTAAGTTCTTCTTTTCCTATACATATCCCTTTAATTTATTTCGTCTAATTGTTCTGGCCAGTGTTTCAAGAACTATGTTAAATAGAAGTGGTGAAAGAGGGCATCCCTGTTTTGTTCCAGTTTTTAGAGGGAATGCCTTCAGTTTTTCTCCATTTAGAATGATGTTGGCCAAAAAAACAAATAACCCAATCAATAAATGGGCCAAGGACCTAACAGACACTTCTCAAAAGAGGATATTCAATCAATCAACAAATATATGAAAGAATGTTCAGCATCTCTAGCAATTAGAGAAATGCAAATCAAAACTACTCTAAGATACCATCTCATTTCAGTCAGAATGGCAGCTATTATGAAGACAAACAACAATAAGTGTTGGCGAGGATATGGGGAAAAAGGTACATTCATACATATCTGGTGGGACTGCAAATTGGTGCAGCCAATATGGAAAGCAGTATGGAGATTCCTTGGAAAACTTGGAATGGAACCACCATTTGACCCAGCTATCCCTCTCCTGAGTCTATACCCAAAGGATTTAAAAACAGCACAGTACAGGGACACAGCCACATTAATGTTTATGGCAGCACAATTCATAAGAGCTAAACTGTGGAACCAACCTAAATGCCCCTCAGTAGATGAATGGATTAAAAAATGTGGCATGAATACACAATGGAATATTACTTAGCAATAAAAGAGAATAAAATCATGGCATTTGCAGGTAAATGGATGCAGCTGGAGAAGATAACACTAAGTAAAGTTAGCCAATCCCCAAAAAACAAATGGTGAATGTTTTCTCTGATATAAGGTGACTGACTCATAGTGAGATAGGGAGAGGGAGTATGGAAGGAATAGACGAACTCTAGATAGGGCAGAGGAGTGGGAGGGGAAGGGAGGGGGCAGGGGGTTAGCAATGATGGTGGAATGTGATGGACATCATTATCCAAAGTACATGTATGAAGACATGAGTTGGTGTGAACTTTATATACAGAGATATGAAAAAATGTGTTCTATATGTGTAATAAGAATTGTGATGCATACCACTGTCATGTATTTAAAACATAAAAGCAAAATTAGCTGATATTGATGGAAACATAACTATAATTTTAGGCCTCCATTTCTTAGAAGTGAATAAAACTTTACTTACCAGGATATGTGAACCTAATCTAACTGGGTATACACTGTCATCTCATCTTTTGATGATGAATCAAGAACAGAGGCAGGTTATGAGAGTTTGTGTGCATGCATATTTGTGTTTCCTGCCACATGAATGACTGCGCTTTCTTCACATGATTCCAAGCTCATTAACTCTGATTTTCTCATTCATCTCAAATTGCTATATTTATTATAATGGCTTAACCCAGCTGAGGTATTCTCCTTATGGGGAAACAGTCCCTGATCTTTGTGACTGTCATGTGGCAAAGTAGAAGTTGCAGGCTGTAAAATTCCATTTCTGAATCAGTGCATATCATCAGACGGCTGAGCTGTATAAACAAAGCTGATTGGAACAACACCAGTCATGCTCTCAAACTGTTTATTTATACAGGATCAGATCAGATGCATTGTGTGTTAAGAATGGTTAGACAAGTATTGCTTCTTCAAAGTCTCTATTTAGTAACAAAAGAATTACGCAGACAGGGAAGAAACTATTTCTCATCACCAAATCTTATCACTATGCATTAGCAGGATACCACAGCTGAGCAGTAACGAGTTCCATTTTGTGCCACAGTTGAATTAATTTTTTTTAATATTCAAATTTGATTTTTCATTACACAGAGTCAGGTTCCACAATGTGGACCTTGCCCTCTCCAATGCACTCATATTAAGTTCTTTCAAATAGCTTAGATACCTGTAACTTCAGAGAGACTGTTTCAAGTTTAATATCCTTGGAAAATTACTTGAATGAATAAGGCCAGACATTAATTTCTCCCTAAAAGTGTTGAATTTTTTGAACCAACCTTTAATTTGTAGATATTTATACCCTCGTTTCATCAGACAGATAATAAATACAAGATGAGAACTAACTCCTGTCTCTCCTTCCTGTTATATACTCTGAATATAGATGCTAGCAGAGATAGTGGGTTTGTCACAAAGGCTTTGAAAAGCAAGATGAAAATTACACTATTTTAAAAGAGCTTCAATCATAGAGGACTGGTGTATGATAAATGAATTGTTTTGGAGGGTGTAGGAATCACAACGAATTCCATTTGCATGTGTTGCTTCTGGACTTCAAAGCAGGAATGTTATCAGCTGTCAATCAACAGGCATTTATTGAATCCTTAATATCTGCTAAGGAAACTGCCAGGTCCTGGGCAGAATTCTGGGACAATAAAAACTCAGTTGATAAGCTGGTGACAGATAAAATGCATTTAAAAAGTCAATAAATAAAGCTGCCTATGATCAGGTGGTCAGCAATGGAGCTGATCCCCCCTGGTTGCTGTAGTTTGTGAAGGTCCTAAAATAACTGAATATGTGGAGTCAGCAAGAAACCTGGGTAATTGTATCAATAACTTGGCATCAGGCAAGTTAAGGACTGGGTTGCACCTGGTACCAGTGAGATGCCGACATCATTCCTCTCTGCAGACGGCAATAGTGATTCTCAGAAAGCTCAAGTCACAGGTCAATTCCCATAGAATTTACATTTTTATCTTCTTTTCAACCTATTTTTTACTTCACATTTTTTCTTTTCGTCTTCCTCATCATCTGTTTCCTTCTCTCACTCTCCCTCTTTCTCTCTAGTTTTCTCCTTTGTCTCGCTTTACCTAAGAGAGAGAAAGAGAGAGAGAGAGAGAGAGAGAGAGAGAGAGAGAGAGAGAGAGAGAATGAATGAATGTATGTATTCATGTGTGTCCATCTATCTATCTGTCTGTACTGGGTCCTCTTTTTCTCTATTTCTTCTAAGTAAGTAAAAAAAAACATCTTTTCCTGGCATAATTAAACATGAGAGCAAAGGAGAATGAGTTCAAGGCACCCAAAGTGAGTTTATCATCTTCCTATTATCAACAATGTGTCCCCAATATGCCACTGTCCCATTTGGTCCTGGGATCTCCATCTTCTCACCTCACAGAAAGAAATAAAGAACTATTAAAAAAATTGACATCATATCACTTAGAGATAGATGCATGTTCAAATGCCTGCCACTTTTTAAATCAGAGAAATCATTAATAAAAAGTGAAACTCTCACGTGTGTGTATATCATGAGAATCTTTCTTTGAACTTGAAAGAACCAGGGGAAAAAGTCATACAATTCTTATTTGAAACTTTTCAAGCCAAATATCCTAAATTACATGCTTGCAATTCATTAAGAGGAAACTAACTTGAAGGATAGACTAGTTTTACATAATTCATTTAATTATATATGCAAGTTTTATTTGTTTGTGCCATGATAAACATCTTTTTTCAAAAGAAATGAATTAAAAAGGAGCCATTATTTGCATTATATCTAATTTTTAATTTTTAATCTATTGTTACCCAAGAGTTAATATTTCCATTTCTCATATTCAATTCAAACAGATAGGCAAAGGCCTTGCTATAAAGCATTCTCAAAGATTAAGAAAAGTCCCTGCAAATATCAGATCAATTATGAGAACAATAGTCTGACTAGATGTCGTTTGAATTGCATTATTATTCACCAAAGGATATTTTGAGCAAGTATTTGCAATAGGGTCGGAAACGATTAGAATTGCTAAGGACTGACACTGCTTGAGAGCAAGCTCTGATGATTCGGGGAGAACTTTCTAGCTCACATTAGAGTTATCAGAGCCAAATCTAATCCTGGAATATCAGCACATACAATCCTTAAAATATCAACACTTTAGATCACATTTATCTTATTTTTTGACCATGGTACTAATGAACATTTCTTAATAAAAGGTTTTACCTGTAGGCACAAATCTTTTAAAACAAAAACATAATCATTTTAAGTCATGTTTAGAATTCACTTGCAACCCAATTTTGGAGCTATTACCCATGAAAACACCTGCCCCTGAATTCTAAATCTATTAGAGAATTTAACATGTTTTCTCCTTCCTCTGAGCCTACCTCCTTACTTCCCATTTGTTTTTTTCTTTCCTTCTTCCTCATCATCAGTTCCCTTCCATCAATCAGAAAAACTTTATTGAGACCCAGGCAGGAAGACAATGTTGAGGACAGAGCACTATCTTCCTGCCCCAGGGAGCAAACCTATCTGACAACAACCTCAGCCCAGAGCAAAGAAGAGTGGCAAGATGCCAAAAGGAAAAAGAAAAAGGAGGAGGAGCCAGACAAAATGAAATTTTGTGAGTCCCAGAACAGCACTGAGCCTGGATCTTCTTTTAATGTTATGTGTGATCATGAATTCCCCTTTTTAGCCATTCCAAGTTGTGTTTCTGTCACTGGTAATTGAATCCTAATTAATAAAGCATTTTGCTCCTATCAGAGATTTTCATGTGAGTGTTTCATTTATTAATTTCATAAAAATACTCGATGTCCCTAATATATTCTAGGCTCTATAGGCAAATAATGAACACTAAGATATGGCCTCAGCTGGGAACACAAACAAATTCTTACTCCCAACACATTAAATGCTACAAATAACTCTAGATTCATGCAAGGAGGAACTCTACTATAAATAATTATATTATACTATGAATTTTCCCTCATATTCAGTAACTTAGTGCTTTGAAGTTAAGAGATTGAATACACATAAAAATGGGGGAAAAAAGAGAGACTGTACAAATGGACAACAGTCTGATCGTATATAAAAACCACTCTCACACACAACCTGCAATAATCAGCCCAAGCAGACAAATAGTAACCTTTATAATTAGCCCCAAATATTCAGCGCTTGATTAATAACTGACACCTTCCCCAGAATTTATCTGCTGCTTCCAACTTATGAACAACCAGGGAAAGTCATATAGGTAACCCAATCACGTAAGATGCTCAACTGCTCTTCAGCCACCTGCTGGGTCCTTTTTCCAAGATTCTCCCATCAGACCCTTCTCTCTGCCCACCCCCACCCCCGCCTGCCTTCCATTTTCTGCCAGAATGCGAGAGCTGATGGCTGGCTCTTGCTATAGCAAGCTCTGAATAAACAGTCTTTGCTTATTCTCATTTCAAGCATCTTCATTTATTTTCCCAAAGTAAAAAGGGAACAAAGAAATCCTAATAATCCTAACCTATCTGCTGACCTTCACAGGGAAATGTACCCCATCAACACCAGGGAAAGTGGCTCCTTAAGCTCACATTTTATTTCCATTCATTTTAGAACTTAATCAGACAGCATCTATGGCTTGGAATTTGCTTTCCATATCTAAGTGTATCTAAAGTTCCTTTTTCTCATTTATAGTCCTTTGAATGGCTTCTGTACCATTAAAAGAAAATTTTCAAAACGAGGTAAAATCATGAATCTCATACTGATATAAAATTAATCCAGGTTAAAGATTTTATTTAATATTCATTGATGAAATGAGGGGACCAGGCAAGTGTGATAACCTGGTTCAATGGAGGACTCAAAGAAGTACAAATATGTGGAGTAAAATGCTGAGATGAATATGCAAATAGGTGGTAAAACTTGCTTTTGTTGGGCAAAAGGGAGCAGAACTCATTTACATGTCTAGATATAAGAATCATTTTGCATTTCTGGCAGGTATCTACAACTTACAGAATGGTGGAATAGCTCCCATAAAATCAGAAGCAGATAACTCTGAAGGATAATGCCCAATTTTCAACGGAACACAAATTTCTCCAATAGAACTTAGTAAATGATTGTTTTGTGTTCTTTTGTGTGATGGTTGGCCTGTTGAGGACATGAAAGGAGACACAGGAGAGACTCGGAAAAATACATTTCATTATATTCACAGGTCCTAGAGGAAGGTTGCACTCATACTATGCAGGCCCCTAAGAAAAACAGCGGGCAGAGGAGGAGAGGAATGAGTGGAAGCATTTTCCCAGAGCCTCTGCTGGGGTTTCTGCAGGAAAGGCCAGGAAGGGCAGGGCCAACTGTTTGGAGTTAGCTACTCAGCATAATTTGAGTGGTCTCTAAGCTGCAGATGGGTCGTGTCCCCTAACTGCTGGTACTCTGCCTTGGGATGTATAAGACAGAGGAATTCTGCCTCCTGGGGGCTAAACTGAGCTATAGGAGGTCTGCCCTTGAACTAGTTAGTTCATGCATCAAGACCTGGTCCTGGCTGAGCCCTTGTTGTCTCTAAGAATTAGCCAGGCTCAGGAGGGGCAACCACTCCCCAGCCAGAAAGACTTTTAAGATGCTAGAACATCAGAATATACAAAAAACTATCTAAATAAATAAATACATATAACAATCGATATGAATTTTGATGAAAATAATGATTCAATATTTATTGAGTTCCTGACATTGGCCAGGCCTATTCTAAGCATTTGACAAACATCATCTCATTGAGTTTATGTAGCTACATCATGAGAAATGACCCATCAACCCACTTCACAGAGGAAGAAACGAAGTCTTAGAAAAGCCCAGGGTCATATAGTGAGGAAACAAAGGTATTAGGAATAAAGCCAGAACCCCAGTATTGGGACCAAAACTGACCAGCAAGCTTGCATTATCAGAGGAACAGGGCATTCATTAAGCTCTCATTGTGCATAAAAGACAATGTCACTTGGTGATTCGAATATATTCTCTTATAGCTAAGTGCTTCATTTACAAATGTGAACTGCAGTTTTCTCTGAAGGTATTTTCATGGTGACTTATGTTACCTTACAAACATGGATACATGTAGCACAGACAAATTATTTTAATTAAAAAAATGCCTCAAATGGATGTGGTGTGGCTCCTATAATCCCAGATACTCAGGAGGCTAAGGCAGGAGGATTGCAAGATGGAGGCCAACTTCTGTGTCTTAGTGAGACACTGTCTCAAAATAAAAGTTTAAAAAGGGCTGGGAATGTAGCTCAACAATAACATGTTCATGGGTTTGATCCCCTGTGACTATTAGAAAAGAAAAACTTAGACTCTTAAGGGAAAGGAATTGATGCTGCTGATTAAATAGTGATTTCTAAAGACCAAAAACAAGATTTTCCTTGATTCTCTCCTTTCCTCCCATCCATGAGCAGTCAACCTCCCATCCATGAACAGAATAATCCAACTCCCGGCAACCACCACTGCCATCAAGTCTGCAGTCACAATCAAATTCCAGCAGAACTGAAGAATTTCTGCCCTTTTGCAGCAGGTTGTGATGGCTTCTGACTTCCATTTGGCTCTGACTTTGAGAAAACCTTCGGGAGCAAACATACATCATTTGCCTAAACGGGCACAGAAAGGTGGCTTAGCAAACCAAAGGCTGGACTTAATGGATTAAGCATCTGGCTTACGGAGACTTAAATCAGACTTAATGATATTGCGAGTCCCTAGAGCCACCGGTTCAAATCCTGACTAAAGCTTTAACGCCTCCTCAGAAAATGCCAGCAAATTTGCTTTATTCTGTAGATTAAGAGTGAACCTTGGAAAAGTATCCTCCTGTTCCCAATTCACAAACTGAAGATGACTTTCCCAATGGCAAGCTGCTTCCCTCTAGGAGAGTGGGATTCTGGTTGCAGGGTCCTCTGTGCTAAGGGACAACCTCAGGAACACTGGACTTGGGGCATTTTTCCCCCCACCTCATATTTTCATCCCCTGCGAGCCTTTGCTCAAATGTCATCTTCATAATGAAGCTATTACTTGAAACCTTTTAAAATTGCTAGCACCTTGTTTTCCTATATATTTTAATCTCTGCTTTTGCCTTCACTGTGATTACGACCATTAAAATATTACATATTTGAGAGGCTGGGGTTGGGGCTCAGTGGTAGAGCACTTGCCTAGCATATGTGAGGCTCTGGGTTTGATCCCCAGCACCACATAAAAAAAACAAATAAAATAAAGGTATTGTTTCCATCTACAACTAAAATTTTTTTTAAATATTATATAGTTGATGTCTCCCATCAAGAGTAGACACTCAGTGAGCAGGAGGAGCATGGGTGCTTAGCTCTCCCAGAACCCAGAACCCAGAGCAAGGGCTGCACACAATGAAGCCTATACATGCCTCTGCTGGGTGGGGGATGTATCTCCATGAGTGGCCCCATCCATGGCCCAATTGCTCAAAACCAAACACTTGCTTCTTCCTTTCCCTTGCATTCCACATCCGATTCGTTGGCAAATGTTGAATTACACAAATACATTTTATCTCCTTAAAATAAGCACGTAACATATCCTCCAATATCACTCAAATTCAAGAAAACACCATTTTGAACCAAGGCCCCTGCCACAATCTCCCACCCACCCCATCTGTTCCCCAAACATAGTTGTATTGATCATTATTAGTATTTATTTTTTAAAAGAGCCATCATCTCATTCCCTTGCTTAATGCCTCCAAAGGGTTCTAAACAAGATGGAAACTGTGGAGTGGTGTGCCCTGCAGGATCCTCTTTCCTCGCTTACCCTCTACCAGACACAATGACCTCTCAGTACTCCCAACATGCAAAGCTCTATCAGCCTCTGCCCTCTGCACATTCTGTACTCTTTTCTTAGAATATGCTGCAAGCCTTGTCCACTTTTGATCTTTCTATGCTAGATTAAGATGTGACCTCCTCAGAAAGCATCCCCGTTCCCCCCATTCCCAATCTAAGCATCTTCCTCCCCCACAACCAGGTTATTGTGTCTCTCCTTGTCTTCTTCATGGCGCAAAACATGGTTTGTGTGGCTCTCTGTCCTCCCCTTCTCTTCCTCTCTAGACTGCTAGCTGTGAGACATCCAGACTACAACTCACTCACCTCTGTGTGTTCCTAGCTGTTGCCTGGCCTCATACACATGGAGTTCAGGATCAGTCCATGGGATTCCAAAGGGTATCAGCAGGCCCAAGAGTGAGGCCCAGCACTTTGGGCAGAGGTGACTCTCAGGGTCATATGGGTGGAGGCTGCAACATGGGAGTTGCTTCCTAGGCCTCAGCTTCATCCCTGACCTAAATCATCATCAAATCAACCTTACCACTGACCTGACTGTAAATCCCATCCCTGGTCTCCTTCCATACCACCTAAAGTGAGTCCTTATCTTATATCCCAGGGCCAGAGTCTCAATATAACCAATCTGGTCCAGCAAGCAGGTTCACCCAATGTCTGTCCTTCATAATATCTTGCATACGGGCAAGAACAGATTCTGTTGAGAAGAAAAAGCAAATGCCTCTGTCATCCCAACTGATTTATTATTCTGTAATGAAACTGAATTGCATCGCGATCATATTGCAATATGTTATAGTATTGGTGGGTTAGTAATCAGCTGTCTCATGTAAGTAAGTATTAGGATGATACTGATATTGAAGATCAAATGTATTGGGAAATTGAGTCAAGCTCCTTGGGGTGCCAGACCTATAACCTAAGGAGAACCTGGATCTATGTCAGCTGTTCTAAATAGTTCTATACAAGTTTATCATAATGCACAAATAGCAATAGATTGGAGGTAGGAGAATAATAATTAAATTAGCAAAATAATGTTCAAATGTAGGTAATGGCTACATAGAGAAGTTTAGTTGTTTCTTTAAGTCTATCCCTACCCCACACTAGCTGCTCTCAAAGTTATGCTTAGCTGTGTTGCTGCCATCGCTTCATTAATTGTTCCGTAAGTGCCACATCAAATGTAAATGCTCAGACAGACAGCATAACTTAGTTATGCAGAGTCAGTGGCCAGAGAACAGCGGGTGAGCCATGAAACAATAAGAAACACGCATATCGGCCTCTGGTTTAGTTCCAGCACAGAGCTTCTACACTCCATGTCACTTCATCAGTGACAGGAACATCTGACACGGAGCTCCCAAATCTCTTGGGAATTCCTGAGTGCTAGAAGTATCTTTTGAGATAACTTTTGTGTGCTCTTAAATGGGGGCTGGTCAGCAGAAAGACTGACCCATGATTAGAAGATTGGAACTTTCCATTCCACTCTCTTTCCATCCTCTCAGAAGAAGAGAGTAGCTGGAGATGGAGTTTGTAATCAATCATGCCAATGTGATAAATGCTCCATAAAAATCTTTGAATTACAGAATTTGGAGAGATTCCAGGTAGGAGAACACATGCACATGCTGAGATAGTGCACTCTAAACCCAGGGGGACAGAAAGTCTTTTGTTTGGAATTCTTTCAGACCTTGGTCTATGTATTTCTTTAATTAAACATTTATCGGTAACCTTTTATAATATCTTTTATCAATTTATTAAACTGATAAATAATGTCTCCCTGAGTTTTGCAAACCATCTTAGCAAATTAATCAAACCCAAGAAAGGGGTCATGGGAAAACTCAAGCTAGCTCATCAGAAGTACAAGTGAGGGGCTGGGGTTGTGACTCAGTGGTAGAGCATTTGCCTAGCATGTGTGAGGCACTGGGTTTGATTTTCAGCATGGCATATAAATAAATAAATAAATAAATGTCCATCAACAACTAAAATAAAAATAAGTACTGAGTAGCATATGAGAGTAGGAAAAAGCAAGTGTGTTTTTCACTAGAAAAAAAATCCCATATATATTTCAGAAATAAATTACTTTTCAAAGTAAACTTTAAAAACACATAGATTTATAATTAAATTCAGTTAAGGGGCAGGGAGAATGGGAGATTTGATAATGTATCTAGGGAAAATAAATCTATGAGGATAACTGCATAGAAAATAGGAGTCAGCCAGGTAGCTTAGTCCTGGCTACACTATCTGTTTGGCCTCTGCTGAAGACCCCCTAGGCTGCAGGGCTACACGGCAGAAAAACAGGAAAGAAAATGGTATCAGGTTGTCTTGCTTTAGAACAACCCACTCACAGGTTACCAGTGTGGTCCCATGAGAGCAAGAACTCCTTCAGGACAGCATTATTCCCTTCAAAAGTGTGGTGTCTTCATGGCCTAATGACCTCCCATTAGGTCCCACCTTGTAAAGTGTCCACAAGCTTAACATATCCATGCTGGGGACCAAGTGTCCAATATGAACTTTTGGAAGACACTCAAATTCAGGCAAAGAAGAATGGGGCAAGAAAGAAAGTTCCAGCCAAGCAAGACATACAGTCAGAGAAAGACCAGGGTGAAGGTTCATTGTGCTTCTGGAGAACTGAAAGAGCTGCCCCTTGCTGCCAAAGAGATAACATAGGACATCATGGGAGATAAATCAGAGTCATGGAGCAGGGAGATTTGGGAACCAACTCAAGTAACGGAAATGAAAGGACCTCAGGACTCTAATCATCCAGCATTTTGCTCAGCCGTGAGGTCCCTCTAATCATTGTGGTAACACTGTCCTGCTATTGGCCTCTGAACCTACAGCCTGTCAGCTGCTCCAAGCCCAGCCTCTGAATTCCTACCTGCCTGTCAATGCTAGCGAGGGCTAGGAGCTGTCCAGGGAAATCTAACCCTGTCTACATTCCCCTCCTCACATTGGAAGCACTTTAGCTGAAGGAACACATGAATTCGAACTCCACTCCTGGTGTGATGTGGAAGCAGTGTTCTGCTTCTTTCTAAACTTCTATTTCTTCCTAGGTGAAATTAGTATAAATAATCTTTCTTCATTATGTCACCATGGCAAAGAGCTGGAATAATAACTAACACGACAGCGCTTCCATAAATGACAAGTATCAGTCAGCCTACATTCTTTCTGTTACTACTGTTTTCATACATCAAAACAGCCACAGGAGTCATGAATTTAATTCCAGGAGCAGAATAAAATAAATGAATTTAAAGTTACTCTTAAAACAGCAAAACCAAATGTGTGTGTGAGTGTGTGTGTATGTGTGTCTGCGCGCACGCACGAGTGTGTGTTGAAAAATACACATTAAGTCAACCAGCTCACTTGGCCCAAACCAAAACGTTAAATGGTAAATAAATGTTATTCACTATGTATGGAATCCATGAGTCATTTTTCAATTTAATTAAAATATCAAAATATAGTCTTTTCAATTACTGTGTCCTATTTGCTCTCAATTATCTTTCATTTCATGTAAAGAATCATTACTTTGTCTTGAACAATTGCCTCAGATATTGCTAATGTGAAGGTAGATTAGAGTGTTCTGGAAGTGTCTCTGGCTTCTGTTCCCCAGGAGTTCAACAGTACTCATGTTACGTTAAACCAACCCAGACCCATCCAATGATTGTTTCTCATTCAGTAAATTTATTTCTGCCTGCATTTCTACTTAAGTGTAGCTTCCTACTGCTTCATTAACTACCACAGCTGTGCTACTGCCCAAGTACATTGACTTAATGGAAGAATCTATGAAAAAATTGAGCAGTTTCTGGTCCGATTGGAAGCTATTACCTCTGAAATTCATCCATTCATTTGTTCCTTCATGCCACAAAATTACATGAGTGAGAATGGCTTTGCTTTCCATGTCTCCAAAAGTGGACCCTGAGATAAAAAGACGTGGATACAGGCAGGTGATTTGGAAGGTGATCCAAAGAAGTTACGCGAGAGACCAGAACGTAAAGAATGCAGATTAGGGAGAAAAACAAATGGAAGAAGCAGAAGGCAGTGAGCAAGGCCCAGCTGTGAACACCTGCAGCTAAGCTGCCCAGAGGAATCATAGAGTAACCTTACAGTCATCCTGGGGGATGACTCTCCCACCCCCATATACTCTCTCTTATCTCCATTGACTGCTGCCCCCAAGGACTCACACTCCATTGCCATTTCTAGTGGTTCCTATTTCTGGCCCAGCAAAGACCCACAATGCTGGAGAAACCAGAGAGCGTGGTGTTTACATGTGTCAGGGACTGAGGAGATGGGCTACACTCCACTATGGCTGCCAAGGAACTTAGGTCAGCAGCTGTGGGGAGGACTTCTGCTACAACATAGCAACAGTACAACCGGCCAAGGCAGGCACACATCTAAATGTTTTAAATGCATGACACAGAATGCCCCACAATCTAAGTTTCTGTTACATTATTTAATGTGCTAAGCCCTGGTCTAGGCACTTAGAATACAGAACAGAGACAGGCATGATGATGCACACCTGTAATCCCAGTGACTTAGGAGACTGAGGCAGGAGTCCTGATCACAAGTTCAAGACCAGCCTCAGCAACTTAGCAAGGCCCTAAATAAGTTAGTGAGATCCTGTCTCAAAATAAAAAATTAAAAGGGCTGAGGATGCAGCTCAGTAGTTGAGGACTCCTGGGTTCAGTCCCCAGTACAGAAAGAAAGAAATACAGAACAGAAAGTAGCCTTGTCCCTGCTCTACTTGAGCACACAGCAATGACTGCTTTTCAGAGGGTCCACATATTCATAGACTCACTGTAATTCTAGAAGGATACTCTTAGAATTTAGGATTTTTTGGATATTCAATTAAATATAATTTTTGTTATATTATGTTGCACAATTGGACTCAAAGTTAAAATAAAGAATAAGAAGGATGGGAGACTGTGTATTCTTCCTTCTCATGCATCAAGAGAAGAGCAAAAAAAAAAAAACGCTTAAGAATTTCCAGACCTCCTGTGTCCCACTTGCAATATTTCAGAATGCAAAAGGTACATTTTGGGGTCCTAGATAGGAGAGAATCGGAATCCTTTAAAAGTATGCTCTGAATTTATCTTCTAGGAAACACGTTTCCCTAATTCCATTGTGTATTATCTTTAGACTTATAACCCTGGAAATATGATGGGAAGAGAAAAGCAAAACAAACACACAAGGCCCTGGCTTCTCTCTGACACCTGCTGTCTATCGCAAAGCTTCGTATCTGATCAGAATTAATGTGGCAGATGGAGCCAAATGAATAGTGACTGCTACCTTCCTGGAATGATTTCAGGTTATTCTGCATCTCCAGCCATACATTAGGAAGAATAGAATAGGAAGCACACACAGAGAATAATCAATTATGGAAACTGACAAACTAGGGAAGCCATAACTGCTATCTAGTAGACCCCAAGTCCATTCATTTGCAGACTCCGGCTTATGGTTAAAACATAACCACTGAATGCTTTTCAAACTCCCCAGTATAATAGTCTATGTGCATCGGACTTCAACTGCCTTCAAAATCAACATTTTCCTGAAATTCAAAGTCATGTCTTCTAATTTTTTTGAGTCATAATTTACGGTCCTCTCTTCAGCAAGAAAACCATGTCTGTTTAGCTGGGGTGAGCTACCCACTGGAGGAATTAATCAAACATGTTGAGAAAGACCTAAAAAGCAGATATATTATTTTCTAGCCCTATGAAGATCTTTCTATATGAATTTTATTTTGATTTTCAGATACCCATCAAGTTTGTTCTTGATTTCTGATACTTCATTGATCTCTAGGTATCTTTTAAGCAGCACCCTATGGGTTTTCTGATTAGAAACAAAGCACATCTTTTAGTTATCTACTAATTACCCTCTTGTGAAATTGGCTGTTCATACACATTAACTTTTTCAGAATAGCTTAAAGGGTGAAGTGGCCAATGTGTGCATAAAGGGAAGCTCATAGGATCTGTTAATGAGCCAAGTGGTTCAAGTGCTTTAACTGAAAGAAGGCTGATATTAAGGTTTTAAATGAAATCCTTGGAGTAGGAGTTAAATCCTCCCCAGAAAATTTGACTTTAAAGTTAAAGAAAATGTCCTTCATATGCCTTTGCCGACCTGAAACAAAGAAACATCATTTAGAGTTCATGACGAGGGACTATCATATTGTTAGTGTTTGAAGTTCCTTGTTTTCTTTTTTAAATCAGGAAAAATGAAAATACAAACTAGTACAATTATTTTTTCATTCATATTAGACTTATCTTTATGCATCTATTCCAGACAACATTTTTTAAGATTTTCTGTCCTTCATCCCACCCTATTCCTCTTCTTATCAATATCCAATTGGACAGGAAAAAAAGATGTCTAATTCATTTTAGCAACTGGATCTTCTTGGCTGAACAGTTACTGGCATATTGGATGAACTAGTAAAAAAGCCATTTTAATACAGTTCACTGAGACCTCTATTTTATATTTTAGTAACCAAAAGAAAATAAGCTAGCTATCCCCATTTCATCTTCAGTTACTCTTTATAGATAAATCATCTTTATAGATAATTATCCCTACACATTACACAGTCACTATTTAAATATAAGATGTGTATTTAGATATAAGACATGCTTGTCTCTAGTTTGGAACATCCAAGATAGATGGATTCAAAAGCCCATGTGTTGGAGGTTTGTTCCCCAGGACAGGACTACCAGAAGGTGGAAACTTTAAAAGGTGGGCCTAGTGGGAGGTCCTTGGTCATGAAGGGCATACCCCAAACTGGGTGGTGGGACCCTAGGCTCTTCCTCATTTTCTGTTTGGCTTTTCAGCCAGAAGTTTAGCATTTTGCTCGGCCATGAGGTCCCTCCATGGCGTGCAGCCTAACCACAGCCCCAATCATGAACAGCAACCTCCAAAACTAGGAGCCAAAATCAACTTCTTTTTGTTCATAATTGATTACTTCAGTACCAGTTAGAGTGACAGGAAGCTGACTGGCTTAGTCTCTGTGTGTCAGTCTATTCTGCATGGACCATGAAAATATGGATGATAATCTCCCACTCCCCAGTGCCTGGCAAAGTGCTTGGGTCACTGTGGGTATTGAATAAACACATAAGTTGAATAAATATTGGTTAAAAGATTGAGCTTTAATGTACACTTGCCTTCTAAATCCCAGCCGTGGACAACTAATCTCTGTGACTCAGCCTCTTCGTCTTGAAAATGAAAGCAGGATTGACACCTCTCTCATGTTGATGTTTTGAGAATTAGAGGAGCCATTAAATATTCTACTCTTAGAAAAGTGCCTAGCCATTCCCTCTAAAATCTGGAACAAGACAGGGATGCCCTCTCTCACCACTTCTGTTCAACATAGTTCTCGAAACACTGGCCAGAGCAATTAGACAGACGAAAGAAATTAAAGGCATCAAAATAGGAAAAGAAGAACTTAAATTATCACTATTTGCAGATGACATGATTCTATACCTAGCAGACCCAAAAGGGTCTACAAAGAAACTATTAGAGCTAATAAATGAATTCAGCAAAGTGGCAGGATATAAAATCAACACGCATAAATCAAAGGCATTCCTGTATATCAGCGACAAATCCTCTGAAATGGAAATGAGGACAACCACTCCATTCACAATATCTTCAAAAAAAATAAAATACTTGGGAATCAACCTAACAAAAGAGGTGAAAGACTTATACAATGAAAACTACAGAACCCTAAAGAGAGAAATAGAAGAAGATCTTAGAAGATGGAAAAATATACCCTGTTCATGGATAGGCAGAACTAACATCATCAAAATGGCGATATTACCAAAAGTTCTCTATAGGTTTAATGCAATGCCAATCAAAATCCCAACGGCATTTCTTGTAGAAATAGAGAAAGCAATCATGAAATTCATATGGAAAAATAAAAGACCCAGAATAGCAAAAACAATGCTAAGCAGGAAGTGTGAATCAGGCGGTATAGCGATACCAGACTTCAAACTATACTACAGAGCAATAGTAACAAAAACAGCATGGTACTGGTACCAAAACAGGCGGGTGGACCAATGGTACAGAATAGAGGACACAGAAACCAATCCACAAAACTACAACTACCTTATATTTGATAAAGGGGCTAAAAGCATGCAATGGAGGAAGGATAGCATCTTCAACAAATGGTGCTGGGAAAACTGGAAATCCATATGCAACAAAATGAAACTGAATCCCTTTCTCTCGCCATGCACAAAAGTGAATTCAAAATGGATCAAGGAGCTTGATATCAAATCAGAGACGCGCCGTCTGATAGAAGAAAAAGTTGGCTACGATCTACAGTCAGTGGGGTCGGGCTCCAAATTCCTCAATAGGACACCCATAGCACAAAAGTTAATAACTAGAATCAACAAATGGGACTTACTCAAACTAAAAAGTTTTTTCTCAGCAAAAGATACAATAAGAGAGGTAAATAGAGAGCCTACATCCTGGGAACAAATCTTTACTCCTCACACTTCAGATAGAGCCCTAATATCCAGAGTATACAAAGAACTCAAAAAATTAGACAATAAGATAACAAACAACCCAATCAACAAATGGGCCAAGGACCTGAACAGACACTTCTCAGAGGAGGACATACAATCAATCAACAAGTACATGAAAAAATGCTCACCATCTCTAGCAGTCAGAGAAATGCAAATCAAAACCACCCTAAGATACCATCTCACTCCAGTTAGATTGGCAGCCATTATGAAGTCAAACAACAACAAGTGCTGGCGAGGATGTGGGGAAAAGGGTACACTTGTACATTGCTGGTGGGACTGCAAATTGGTGCAGCCAATTTGGAAAGCAGTATGGAGATTTCTTGGAAAGCTGGGAATGGAGCCACCATTTGACCCAGCTATTCCCCTTCTCGGTCTATTCCCTAAAGACCTAAAAAGAGCATGCTACAGGGACACTGCTACATCGATGTTCATAGCAGCACAATTCACAATAGCTAGACTGTGGAACCAACCTAGATGCCCTTCAATGGATGAATGGATTAAAAAAATGTGGCATTTATACACAATGGAGTATTACTCTGCATTAAAAAATGACAAAATCATAGAATTTACAGGGAAATGGATGGCATTAGAGCAGATTATGCTAAGTGAAGCTAGCCAATCCCTAAAAAACAAATGCCAAATGTCTTCTTTGATATAAGGAGAGTAACTAAGAACAGAGTAGGGTCGAAGAGCATGAGAAGAAGATTAACATTAAACAGGGATGAGAGGTGGGAGGGAAAGGGAGAGAGAAGGGAAAATGCATGGAAATGGAAGGAGACCCTCAGAGTTATACAAAAGTACATACAAGAGGAAGTGAGGGGAAGGGGAAAAATAATATAAGGGGGACAAACGAATGTCAGTAGAGGGAGCAGAGAGAGAAGAGGGGAGGGGAGGGGAGGGGAGGGGAGGGGAGGGGGGATAGTAGAGGATAGGAAAGGCAGCAGAATACAACAGACACTAGTATGGCAATATGTAAATCAATGGATGTGTAACTGATGTGATTCTGCAATCTGTATATGGGGTAAAAATGGGAGCTCATAACCCACTTGAATCAAATTGTGAAATATGATATATCAAGAACTATGTAATGTTTTGAACAGCCAACAATAAAAAATTTAAAAAAAAAAAAGATACAAAACAACTAACACTCAAAAAAAAAAAAAAAGAAAAGTGCCTAGCATATAGTAATACTTCCATGATTATTAAATATGGATATTATGACTCTATCATATCATCACTAGAGCTGCTTCACCCTAATTTTCTCTTGGAATAAACACCTTACTCTTCTTCTGTAGTCCTTGAGTTTAAGTGGGTGCTGTCAGCCTAACTCTTCCTTCAGCCTAACTCTTCCTCCAGCTTCAGAGGAGGCGGGAAACTCTCATGTGACTAATATGGGTGCTGTGTCTAACAGCACCAGGATAAGTTGGGTGCATATATTCCCATTTAAGTGAGGCCAGTGGAGAGTAAAGCTGACCTTAAGATGCTTGATAGTAATGGAGGGGCGGAGGGGAGGAAGGAAAGGAAAGGAAGGGGAGATATAAAGGAGGAGGGAGGAAAAGAAAGGAGAGAGGAGAGGGGATAAGACCAATGGCCTTATTTCAGCCCCTGAACCTATCAATATGTACCCTGAACTTACACCAGCCAATATATTTGTTCAATTTTCTTTTTTAAAATATCCTTAAAAAAAAAAAAGTCCCAGTTTGTTGTCAATTGCAATTAACAAAAAGCTCTAACAAATATTGATTTTTGCAGAAGAAAAATGTTGGACAAATATATGTCCCTGGAGGTTCACAGTCCTGCCCTTAAGTAGCAGCAATCTTGCCCTCAGCAACCCAGCAAAGTCAAGTGGTAGCCACAGATAGATAAGTTTGCCACGCCCTACTCCCCAGAAAGGACTGAGACCTCAGAGGAGTCACCATTGGCAAGGTTGATATTGACTTAGAACATTTTTTTCCAATACCCAAGCTCCCTTTCAAGGACAAAAGGGGAAAACTAGACAAAAATGACTCTAACTTTCTATCAGAAAAAAGTAAAATCCATAGTGAACACAGGAAGAAGGCAAGAGATCCACAAGAAAACACAGAAGGTCTAATAGCCCACCATTTCCCGAACAGAGAGCATTTTTCACCTTCTCTCAGTGGCTTTCAAAACAATTAAGGAAAAGTTGACATTTGTGAACTAGAGCTAGAGAAAACTGCAAAGTGATTCCATTTTTAATTTTTTGAGTTTAAAGAGCCTCTGGTCTCAGCAGTTGCCAGCGGAGAATGACAGTTAAATAACTTGAGCTAAGGGTAGTTCATGTGAATCACTTGAAGCTTGGACCTCAGTTTCCTTGCCTGGAATATGTGAGCGTTGGAAAGTGTGAGACCCAGGTCCACCCTGGCTCATCAATTCATAATGCTACAGTGTCCCAAGAGACTCTGACGGCAGGTATGTGGGATGAGAGCTGTAGGAAGGAGAAGAGTGCTATCGCTTTCCACGTTAACACTAAAAACAAGATATGACAAGTAATCATGAATCAGTAAACTAGACCTGTCAAAGAGTGACAGCTGTTAAGTGGTAGAGAGGCGTTATTCAAAGACCTTCAGAGGAAAGCGCCATAAGAAAGCTTCGAAGCCGGAGACTGAGACTTATATTATTCCTTTAAGTGTTTTAAAAGTTGTTTTTCTTCTCAGTCTTAGAGATGTATATTAGGAAATGTCTATTTTTGGTTTACATAAGAGGCACTGAAAAAAAGATAAACAGTTTTCTCTTTCTGCTACTAACTCCAACATGTCAGGTTTCCAAGATAGAGTTTAAGGAGATCACAGAAAGTGCAAAGGCACTGAAGCACCTCTTCTGAATGGCATCTTTATCAGGAACTCGGGCCACTTTCAGGGTGGTGATGTCACTGGCCTCTGCTGTAGCACACTCAGCAGGGGAGGAGATGCAGACTTAAGGGCTCCTGAGCAGGGTCCTATCACAACCTGCCTCCCCTGCCTCCGCCTGCCACTCTGCATCCAGAGCTTCAGACCAATGCTGGTGTGATGTGTGCTTGAAGCAGTTTTTTAAATTTCATTCACTTCCTATTTCTGGAGAGAGTGTGTCCCTATAAAGCAAATGGTTGGGGAAGTTATATATTAAGAAAGCCCCATGGAAATGGGGATTTGGAAATGGGATTTCCATGGGGTGTAAAAGCCGAGAATGTCAATATTCTTTATCCTAATTTAGCAGAAAGCTATTTGGGACAATTGCTCCAACTGCCCATCTTCATACTCAGCATCATAAGAAAACTTTTTATAGAATAGTGAACACACATCATCAATGAGATTGGGAGAAATAACAAGGAAGGTCCTTTTTCTGTCTTATCATAAATCAATTGCCCTGGAGAACTGGATGAAACGACCTTGAGTAGTCACCAAACATCATTTCTCAAGGACTCCAGAGAGCACTGGAAGAAACGAGAAAGCCCATTTCCACACTGATGTTCTAAGAACAAATGGAGTTTTGTTTCTCTTCTATGCGCTGAATCTACATCTGTTTCCATATAATTTATACATCCAACCCTGCCCTATTTTAAAGTACACTTATTTGGTATTTCTTATAATTTCTGGTAATCCCTCAGGGAAATTATAATATTATAGTCCCTAGGCACCTTATGAGATTCCATAAAGACCAATTTTAACCAGAAACTAAGACTCATTGTCCATGAAATCCCCTAATAGACAGGGGGACCACTCTTCATGCAATGTTAAATAATTATGTTTCATTGAAGGATATTATCAATTTCTATCTTATAAGGTAACATGATTCTCTCATTTTGTGGCTGGAGAACACATTCCGCCATATCTTTGAATCTAATCACGTTGAAGTGCCAATAGCCTAATTAACTAGAATATCAGCTCTTGGTATATCATTTCACATTTTAATATACACCAGGGTTACATTACACAGATGTAAATGGCCTCCATCCCTGGGCCACTTATTCCTATATAGTTTTTTTTTTCTTTTTGGTACAATTCCATCAATGTCACAAAAGAGGAAAATACTTGTGCAGAAAATCAAGGCAACACCCAGTGGCCAAAGCACCTTCAACTTCAAAGAGCTGCTACTTTGCAATTAACCAATAAAATACTGGCTTCTAGAAACAAACAAATAAAAAGACTTACTTATTTTTAGATAATATTTTCAATCTTTTTTTTTCTTTTGGTACTGTGGATTAGACCCAGGGGCACTTTACCACTAGCTTCTTCCATAGTCCTATCTATTTATTTTATTTTATTTATTTATTTAGAGAAAGTGTCTTGGTAAGTTGCTGAGGCTTCAAACTTTCAATCCTCCTAAGTCCCTGGGATTATAGGCATATGGCACTATTCCCAACAATATGAACGTTTTGCTTTGTTTGGTTTGGTTTTAGCGGTGCCAGGGATTGCGCCCAGGGCCTTGCACATGCTAGGCACATGTTCTACCACTGCACCATATCTCCAGCCCTCACTCTTTTTTGATGATTTTTAATGCCATGTTTGCCATCATAGTAGTATTAATGGTGGTCCTGGTAATGATGAAAGTAACAAGAACCAAAATTGAATATTCTGTATTTAAAAGGTACTTTCCTGAACATCATTTCATCTTATCTATAGATTGAGCCTAAGCAGTGGGTATTATTATTCCTCTTATTTCACAAATGCAGAAATTGAGAATTCAGAAAGTCTAAGTGAATTGCCTAAAGATATTCCTAGAATGTTATACAGCAAAACAAAAAGATTTCCAAGCTACCTCCGGCTGTAGACTGCTTGAGCTCATCAGTGTTTGGGCTAGAGTAATCTACCTAAAACATAGGACAGAGGGAGTGCAGTAGGGGACAATGGTTAGAGCAGGGTCTTAGGAGTCCCAAAGATCTGCAGGGAGGCTTGGCCCTGCCCCTTACTAGCTCTGAATGACTGTTCTGTGCCTCTGACTTATTCACCTCTTTAATGGGCTCATTAGGATTAAATAAGATGATGCGTGAAAAGAGTGTATTAATAATTGTTCAACAAATGATAACTCTCAAAAAAGTCATTTATTCTTTTATAGTCATACAGTCTTTATGAAGATTATTGATTCTAAACATAATTATGAAAATAGTTATTAGTAGTAGAGAATGGGAATGAAAAGAGGATGGAGTCTGCTCTGGAACAAACTCAAAGGACAGGCAAAGAAGTGTGGCTGGTAGGTCACCTACCTGCCACTCCATCCCTGCTTTCACTGTGCCTTCTGTCTCTGCACCCTGCCGATTGTCTGCACTGCTCTGTGTTCTTCCTTGCCTTGGACTCACTAACACATTCTACTATAATAAGGTTGTCTCTTACATCTCATCCTCCTTGAGAGACTAAATTTCTTCCAGGCAGGAATCAGATCTAATTCATGGGCACATCCCTTAATCCCAGGAAAGTTCCTGGTATTGAGGCACAGAAAAATGATACCCAAAGCATATCACTGTGACATGCTAATGTATAGAAATGGTCTTAGAATCTCAGTCTCTTTAAGCCTCGCCTCCACCCACCTTCATCTTCTTTCTCTCCCACAGGTACAGGGAAGGGCTTTCTCGAAAGTTTCCCCTAACTGAATGAGGAAACTTCTTTCACAACAAATATAATTGCCTCAATTCTGTCTCTCTAGCATTCTCATTGAATATCCTGGAAAAATGAACCACTGGAGAAGAGAAGAAACTAAATGCAGATTCTTCATCTATGAGAGCAGCTCCCACAAAATTACCTGGAAGTTTTCTCTGCATACTACAAATTTGGTTCACAGTGCACTTCCTCCCCTCACCCTAGCATGAACAACTGCCACCTTCCTCCAGGAACCCCAGGCCTCCATTTTTTGTGGAGTTCAGAATGTTATTCAAACGTCAACTATCCGGTGCTCTCTGTGGGTCTCACATTCTGTGGATCACCCTTGTTTTTATGCATGGCAATAAACTTGCATGCCTTCTTCTCCTATCAACCTTAAGTTCCTTCCAGTCAAAGGGTAAAGGAAAGCTTTCCACTCACCATTCAAAGCCAAGAGACAGACACTCAGCTAATGAATATTGGTCAAATTGAATTTGCTAGAGATACTAAGGACCTCAGTTACAACCGCCCTCCGTGGGGTTGGCCTGATGTTGATTTGAGCATTAGGAAAATCTTCAGCAAGGCAGTACACAGAAAGCTTGATAAAGACAGGAAAACCCAGAAAAGCCCAGAGCACAGATAAGACAGCAGATGCTACTAATGAGAAAGTGACGTGGAATACAAATGAATGGAATACAAAGCCAGCATCTTGGGCAATAGGTTCAAAACACCCAAGCTAATGTAAAGTTGACTCAATGACACCATGAGCTCAGTGATTACAGGATAAGGGACAGATGAGGTCTGTCAACCAGCACAGTGGTAATGCTATGGATACAACAGAGGTCAAGATAAGAAATCTGCAGTGGGTGACTGGTTATCACAACTTTGAACATCACTCACTCTTCAATGGCATTGATAACCCAGACCTATATTTCCAGAATCCCTATGGAAATATACATCAGCTTAAACCCAGCCAATATCACCAGAGCAATTGCTCATCTGTCTAAAAATGCATTGCATACAAGAACTTCTGTTGTTCAAAATTTTTAAACCCTCCTCAAAGCCCAAATGTATTTCAACCCATTGGGTCCTTGAAGTTTGAAAATTATGTAAACCTTTAGCAATTAAAAATTATACTCCTTTTGAACTAGCCATGCAAGTAATATTATAATAGAGAGACAGAATGTTTCCATTATCAGCCAATGAAATAAGGACTTTTATTTAGACATTTTAGATAACACCTTTGGTCTCAGTTCTTCATCTTTCAAATTATTTTTCTTGAAACAGTAAAGAACTTATTGAAAACCTTATTTGGAAATATCAGTAAGTTTTACTATGGCTGACAGCAACAGAATATTATCTGTCTCTGATCAATTATGAAAAATTACAGTTTTAACACTGCTAAGAAACAAACATGTTAGAGAAAGAACAAGAGTCCCATGTGTTCTACAGAAGGTTATGTCAAAAGTCATTAATAACTTTTCAATCTATTCCATGAAGTAATTCATGAGTCAATAGTTGAGAAGAGAGGTCTCATTAAACAACAGGGGACTGCCAAATGTACACGCAATGTGCAAATCTATAAAGAAAACATTTATTTTCAAATATTTTTAAAAGAAATCTGCTAGGCATTAGAGCAATGTAGGATACTGACCTGTCTCTATCATCAGCATCCATGGGCCCCATGGTAGGAAAAGAGGCTACTGTATCTGCTTATCTTTCCTTCTCTGAAGGAATGAGGAAGCACATTTCACAGCTGCTTAATAACATGTTTCCTCAAAGTTTCTGAGTGATGCATTGTCTGGGCAAGGAAAATAGAACATCATGTTCTCACCAGAAAATCGATCAAGTATCCAAAACCATTGCCAATCCTGCTCCTTCCAACTCCTATACAAACCATGGCTCAGCAAAAGCAAGATGGACCTCCATAATCAAGCTGGCCTCCACTTGCTAATTAACATTCTGGAATCAGGCTGGACAAACACACTGGGATAAAAGCAGCTGACCTCTACCGACATGGGCCTGGGAAGCTGCTGACAGAAGATTCACTTGAACAACTTCAGTCTTAGGGAGGCCAGAGGTTGCACACCTGGCTTTTCTTCTAGTCTCGTTTGAGAGAAGGGAACAGCATTGCTCCTCTGAACCATGCCATTTCTTAAGCTCCTGAAGCATCCTTGATATTTGACTGACAGCTGCAAGACTATGGCATGGGAAACAGTAATATGTGCAGAAACATTCATATGAATGTACATATGTACTGCTTATATACACATATGTGCGTGTGTACCTGAATTAACTATTGGCACATGTGCATAGCTCTGTCTCTATATATGCACATGTACATATACACCTATGCATCTGCAGAAAAGCATGCACATACATGCAAATAAAAATATATATAAATATTTGAATGCACTCATACACATATATAAATGCATGCAAACTACACACATAGTTATATTCACCATGATATCCATAATGAACGCATATCTCTATGCACATGTGTTTATGTGTATACTATATACATTTAGATATATCTGAATTATGTAAACACAGTAATATAAACATACATGGATAGATATAGGCAATACAAAGTTTACAATAAGAAGTAAACTTTAAAAAATACACAAAGAAGTCCGGGTGTGGTGGTGCATGCCTGTAATCCCAGCAACTAGAAAGGCTGAGGCAGGAGGATCATGAGTTCAAAGCCAGCCTCAGCAATTTAAAGAGGCACTAAGCAAATCAGTGAGACCCTCTCTCTAATAAAATACAAAATAGGACTGGGGATGTGGCTTGGTGGCCGAGTGCCCCTGAGTTCAATCCCTGGTCCCCCCCCAAAAAAAAAAATCCAAAAGGAAAAATATTTATTCTCCCTTGAGAGCACAAATCCACTACTTTTCTATCTAATGGGTACCTCCCTAGCTAGAAAAGAGAATGGAATTAAGACATGGAAAACAGACACAGAAACTACATGTATATAATACCCAGATATTTTTCAAAAGGCCTAAAGTCTAACGAGTTCTATCTAATGGGTACCTCCCTAGCTAGAAAAGAGAATGGAATCAAGACATGGAAAACAGACACAGAAACTACATGTATATAATACCCAGATATTTTTCAAAAGGCCTAAAGTCTAACGAGTTCTATCTAATGGGTACCTCCCTAGCTAGAAAAGAGAATGGAATCAAGACATGGAAAACAGACACAGAAACTACATGTATATAATACCCAGATATTTTTCAAAAGGCCTAAAGTCTAACGAGTTGTGAATAATTCTAACTTTTGTTCACATGAACGCCTTTATAGTCTAATGAAGATATGTGTCTTTTATCCAGGGAAAAAAATGTAATAAACACAAAACTATATGTGTGAATTCAGATCCCCCAAAGGTTAAGAACATATGAACTAGATGCTGTAAGTAGATTCCTTTAACCTCATTTCCTTTTCCCAAAAGAACAGATATTCACTAGAAAAATATTGCTCACAATGCAGACCCCTTCTTTAGCATTTTTGAAAGAGTCTCTGAATTTTATTTCTTATAGTCCTTTAGTATTGAAATATATAAAATACTGGAAATATCCCATAATCTAGCAAATTTAAAAATATAAAAGAAGAAGTAAACTTTAAAAAATCCAAAAAAATGATAACTTTTATCATTTCTTATGAAATTGAAAAAGAGAAGCCAAAAGTTAAAATGTTATTCTGAGTGCCTGTGCAGAATCTGCATATTAGTGGGGATTTTAGACACTCAATACTACATTACAACTGCAAAACACACATATGAACTGATCCATGTGGGCAGACCTTGCACTTTGGAGAGGGCAGCAGGCAAATACTAGTATTTGCAAGCACAATTCCTTTCTTTAGATCAGTAAAACACCTCTCTTTACTTTTGAAATTTGGATCTGATTGTACTTCAAAGTCTTTCTTTAGGAGACCTCTAGCTTGAAAGAAAATCAAAACATTCAGGCACAAGAGAAAAAGATTTTCAGATGAGATTTGAAGAGAGCCACAAGGCAGAAACCACCGTTTGAGGTGAGAAATAACCAGAAGGCATATCCCCTGACTCCTCTGCGGACACCACCCATAATTGCCAATTTCAGAAGGCGCCACAAAACTCTACGCTTCAGACAGTGACAGCTCCCTTGTCCAGCTTACATAGTGCACTACAGGAGAAAGAGGAGCAGCAGAGAAACCAAGGTGCAGATGGACAGCAGAACATGCTTTTGTTTCCTAGAAAAGTGAGGAGAGAAACTGGCAGGAGCCCCTTATGGGGGATGAACTCTGGAATAGGTTGGCTTGAGTCCCTCTCCTGTTTCTGCACTCTCGCCAGACAGGTATCTGGAACACAACTATGCATCTGCTGCCCAGATGTAATGAAATGCAATTAAGAATTTATCTTTTTCTGACAATTATAAGAGCAATCTTCCGAGGAAACGATCTTAACTCACAAGGATCCTACTTTGTCTTAGAATTCCACTTTAACTAATGGTTTCTAAATTACTTTAGTGGAAAATTAAGAATGCAGAACTTCACTTAAGGATGCATTAGGAACAAACTGTTTTTGCAGTCAAACTGTCATTAAGGAAGCCATGTATACATGCATTTCAAAATACACGTCTATTTCTCCAGAATATAGGTAAATAGTTAAGGTAATCTGTTTGAATTATTATATTATGGGACCAGAATGTATTTAGGCTTCTTTATTGGGCAAATTTAGAATTTTTGAGAATCCTTGTCATCTAGCATTGAGTTCCAAAGGTAGTCTCTGCCCTCACACACATACATACCCTCATTTAAGTCCTGCTTCACATAAGTAGTTTTACCCTATGTACTCAAGAAAGCAGGAGGTCATGACTGTGCTGTAGATTTAAGTAAAATCTTGGGTTGTCACTAGTGTATAAAGGCAGAGGTGAATCGTTTTCAAACTTTACTACCTTTCTATTATCATCCAGCTGGTTGGCTTCCTGTCTATTGCAGTTCCTCAGAAGAATTAGAAGCAATTATTAAATATATAAATCAATTCTTGCTGCCACTCGCCTGTGGGCAGCCCTGGAGAGCTGCCCACATAGGAAGCAGCTCATTAATAAGTCAGTGTTTGAAGTTGAACGTAGACATCCAGATGGCTATTAGTTTGAGTCTTCTACAATGTGATTCTTTTCCTTTTCTAGAGCCACATAAGAAACATAACCTGCCTTTTCCAACTGGAAGATGCATGTCCCTCTTCTGTCTTGGTCTTGTGTCAGTTTTTGCAGGAAGACAATGTCTCTGCTATGTCTTTTTCTGATGATTATAAGAGCAAACTATGTAAAATGCACACACCAACAATGAATCCCTTCATTGTTATGGCTTAGATAATTTTAAAGGCAATTTATCCTAAAAATAACCTCAAAACTGGTAAAAATTTCTCTAGCCATTTATGTGGAAACAGCATAGTATTTTAATTTCACTTATTTTTAAAACTAATTTCTCAAGTATTGTCTAATAATTTTTGTGACATTGCTATGTGAATTATTGTTTTGAATAAGTAAGATGCTCCATCATATTGATGTTTAATAAGTTTGACAATTGCATTTGCAGTATTAAATGCCAAGCACACAGTAGGCACACACACACACACACACACAATCTGATTTTTCAATAAATCTGAAGACATGACAAATAGCATTGCCTTAGAAAGCATCACCCAATCAAAACATATGCTAACCCTCACGACAGGAATGCTTCAGCTATAACTTATTGAATTAATCAGAATTTTTCACTTCAATTTATTATTCTTCATGCAAAAGTCTAAGAGCAGGGAAATTAAAACAGCCTCCTGCAGATCCTTTGTTCTAATATTTGGTTGCTCAGAGAGCAAGAGAGAAGGAATTTGCTCAAAATACATTTATGCACATCACAACACCATGTACCTTGGCTTATGCCAGTGGTTGCATTCTGATCCTCATTTTATACCCTTATTACATTACACTGTATTTAAGTTTAAGATAAAATGGACAGACCATAGACTGCAATGATTGACAATGAGGATGTCATGAAAAAAAATTTCCCTTCATCACATAACAAAGGTTAGTGACAAGATGATAAAGATCTTCTGATGAGTGTTCAACTGAGAGACCCCAGGGCTTCATGGAAACTAACCCAAGGGCCCTTGGATGGCTGGGAACCCCATTGGAGAAAACTGATAGAAGCGGAAAAGAAAAAGAAAATTCCAGAAGTGGCAACATTAAAGAGAATGAGACAATTTTAGATGCAGGTGGCTAGACAGATATTCATTCATCATGTTGAATCCTTTTGTTCTGCATCCATACAAAACCAAAATGACTAGTCAGTTGCAAGTGCCAACTACATCCATAACAACATCAGAGCATCTAACTCTCTCCTCCACTTCCAGAGATGGATTCCTGCCCCCACCGGTCATGTTGACATGGTATGGCACAGCTGTGCTACCTATTCAAATAATCACACAAGAAAACGAAAACAGGTAAAGGTACTTGACATGCAGGTGACACTGAAACATCTCTCCTGTATCTAGTGCTTTCCATTTCCCTTCCTGATACACTTGGGAACAAACAACTTCTCGGGCTGCTTTGTTCCTTCTGGAGCTTCTACCAGGCAGAAGAAGGCTGACCTGTGCTTCTCCCCCAAGAAGCCTAGCGGCTCTCCAGGAAAACTGACACATTAGAGCCCTCTCCACTCCACAGCAAATCTATTTGCTGAAAAGAACTCATTCAAGGTCAGGAATTATGCAAGGAGGGGAAAGTGTTTATTTGCTATTTTATCAGTTTGGCCTCTTGTCCTTGAAGAAATAAAAAGCCCACTATGAAGAAACACTTCAGAAAACCTTTCATCAGGAAAAAATAATAATAATTCTTTTTCTTCTTCATATTTGTATTTTGCTTTTGCTTTCATAGTTCATGATATATATGTTATTTTTTAAAGATTGAAAGAAAAATAATGGAGATCCTTTTACAGATTTTGACCAGATAGGAACTGTGATTAGAACACTGAGAAACAAGTGTTTTCATTTTGTAGGAAGATTGACCTATTGAGGCATTTTATTAAATTATACGGTTGGATTATTTAAAATTTAGTGCCTTCTAAATGTTGAGTAGCTGGGCTTTTTTCCACTAAATGTCTACACTGACCTGGGGTGTGGCCAAGGAAGGTAGATGATGGGTCATGTGGCCATGCCCGCTGGCCTGCATGGAGGAGGAGGTGGCCTTTACCTGGGACCTGCCCTTCCTAAGGTGATGAACTGACTCACAAGGTCACTTTCTCTTGACACCCAACACCATCAGCATGATAATTGGCAGGGGCTATTGCCTTTACAGGGTTAGCTGGTTTACTGCATGTGGTTTAGGTAGAGGAGGAGGTGTGAGGATGGCTGGAACTACTGCAGGCCACATGTGAGGTAGGACAGCATCAAAGTACCTGGGGCTTCCCACTTTGCCTGAGGAGTAATTTAGCAGGCACTGAAAACATTTCCTTAGACAGTCAGAATCAGTAATTGTTAAACATGCATTCGTCTTGGTCCATGTTTTAACCCTTGTGGTATTTTGAATGTTAATTTGATCTTATATAGCGGTATTCATTAAGTGACATCTGAGACAAACAAGGCCATGAGACATGGACCTCAGCATCTTCCTTTCCCTCACCCTCCACTACTCAGGAAAGCCCAAGGCCCACCGACTCCCTTCCTTCTGCATCCGACTGCCACTCCCCTGACCATCCTACTGACCCACCCACCACACCCTTCAGTGCTGGCTATTCTGCTGGTTTTGTCTACTAGGGCATGCAGGGCTGGTAGCAGGCTCTGTCATTTCCCTACAGCAACTAAATCTACAGATTTCATTTTTAAAATTTATCACTTGCAAACGCCATGATTTTATTCTCTAATATTCCATTATGTATATATACCACACTTTCTTCATCCATTCACCTATTGAAGGACATCTAGGTTGGTTCCACAATTTAGCGACTGTGAATTGAGCTGCAATAAACATTGACATGGCTGTATCACTGTAGTATGCTGTTTTTAAGTCCTTTGAGTATAAACTGAGGAGTGGGATAGCTGGGTTAAATGGTGGTTCCATTCCCGGTTTTCCAAAGAATCTCCATACTGCTTTCCAGATTGGCTGCACCAATTTGCAGACCCATCAGCAATGTATACCTTTTTCCCCACATCCTTTCCAACACTTATTGTTGCTTGTATTCTCAATAACTCCCATTCTGACTGGAGTGAGATGAAATCTTAGAGTAGTTTTGATTTGCATTTCTCTAATTGCTAGAGATATTGAACATTTTTTCAAGTATTTGTTGATGGATTGTATATCACCTTCTGAGAAGTGTCTGTTCAGTTCCTTTGCCCATTTATTGATTTGCAGGTAAATGGATGGAGTTAGAGCATATCATGCTAAGTGAAGTAAGCCAATTCCCTGAAAAAAAAAAAAAAGGCCAAATGTTTTCTCTGATAAATAGATGCTGATCCATAATAGGGGTTGGGCAGAGCATGGGAGGAATGGAGGAACTTTGGATAGGGCAAAGGGGAGGGAGTAGAAGGGAGGAGGCATGGGGGTAGGAAAGATGGTGGAATGAGATGGACATCTTTACCCTAATACATGTATGAAGATAGAAATGATGTGACTCTACTTTGTATAAAACCAGAGAAATAAAAGATTGTGTTCCATTTGTGTACTATGAACTGAAATGCATTATGCAGTCATGTATAACAAACAAATTAATTAATTTTTTAAGTATATCACTTGCTTCATGTGTGCTAGTGTTGGTGCTGCTTACTATCCATCAAAGTATTTTTTCCAAGATGATCAATCAGTGGTATTAGCCCCTTCCTTAAAATCATTCAAATGCTTGAGGCTATTGCTCTAAAGATAAAGTGAACACTTCTTTTTAACACAGCTTATAAAACTTAACATTTATCAGCCACATCCTCTTGTGTCCACTCACAGCCATATGAACTTACCCTCAGGTAACCAACCCAACACACTGTTAACGACTCATTCCATGGCCCACCCCCACTCCCACCTAGCACGTGTGTCCATCACACACTTGGTGGGTGGCCTAATGCACCTTAAATTCATCTTAGAGCCCCTCTTGTCTTCTAGGAACCTTGACGTTCAGGAAACATTCAATTAATAGTTGCCAAATTGTTTTAATTAGGCATCAAAGTTACAAATTCGTTTCTCTGCCCGTGTTCCTGACATCACTGCTAAAGTGCTGACATGGAGAGCATTGACTGGAGAAGTGGTAGAATGGATTTAGAAAATTCATCCTCTGACACTTATATTAAAAATCTGTCGTGCACAGGAATGAGGAGCTTATTAGTTGCATTACTCCACTGTGACTTTAAATGATATCCTTGTCAAGGAAAAGCATGCAGAGAATTACTTAGGATAAAATTATAAAAATGATTCTACCATTAGCATGAAGTTAATTTTGCTTTCAAATACTGGGTTAACTTTTGAGTTCACTTTGATGTGTTCATATGTATCTCTTATTCAGTCAAACTTCAAAGCAGCAAGAAAGGCAAAGAAACCATACAGCAAAGTTCTCTGGGTGGAATATAGTGGTCCCTGTAGGTACATGAGCATGCGCACACACACGCACACATGCACACGCACGCACACGCATTCACACATGCACAGAGTAAATAAAACTTAACCATCAGACCGTTTTACTTTTTTTTTCTTTTCTTTTTTTTATACTGGGGATTGAACCCAGGGACATTCTACCACTGAGCTACATCACCAGACCTTTCTATTTCATTTTATTTGAGAAAGGGTCTTGCTAAGTTGCTGAGGCTGGCCTCAAATTTGCAATCTTCCTGCCTGGGTCTTCCAAGTTGCTGGGAATGCAGGTGGGACCGCCTGCTTCTTTTCCATTTTCTTGTATTATAAATGTCAGCAACATCTTCCTACTGGGCTTACTGCAGGTGCTCATGAGAGTGGCACTTGTGCTCCACTGTCATTGAAAATCCTCCAGGGCTCCCTAACAGCTTCTGAGCTCCACACACCCTCTCACTCTTTGGGGTCAGTCCCACCTCTCCAATGTTACCAATCCCCATGGTTCCCAATGCCCTTTGCTTCAGAAGAAACTCCTCAGTCCTCCAGATGGGCCAGAGCCTCTGCCTCTTTGGCTTTATGTCCATCCCCCACTTTCCCTTTCTCAACACCCTGCTGTTAATAGCATTGGGGTTTATTTTGACATAATCATATATGCATGGAATATCATTTGCCTGTCAAAAATGCTTTCAGTCTTTCAAAATGCCACTGGGTGTCCCTTCTTAAAGCCTTATCACCGAGAGCCTCTCTTACTTGACCTTGCCAAACACCCCTTTTCCTTTTTTTTCCTTACAAAAGCTACTCTCGGGACTTAGGTGGGCCTGGCTCTGCACCACTCTAGCTGCATCTCCATGGACACAGCCTAATCCTGCTATCAGAGACCTGGGCCTCCAGGCTCCTTTATTTGGCGTGCCAGTTTCAGGAAGAAGCTAAAGATTTAAAAGGGACACTAATCTCAGAGGGACTGGAGAATGGAAGGCTAAATGGAAATTCGGCCTAAAGGGAAAGGTCACTCTCAAGGTTTGAGTTCCTTGTGTATCATGATCCTGGGATTGGGCTGGACCCACATAATGGGCCATGTAGAGGGAAATGAAGGTCAGGACAGTGAGATTTGGAAGCAACACTTTATTATTGGCACCACGGCCCAGAGGAATATTTCCTGAAGTCTGAGCCCCTTAGCAAAGCAAGGCTTTTACTTTATACATGAGAAATTTTGGGGTGCATCAAGGCAAAGGAGTTGATTCTATTGGAGGTGTATTCCACATTCCTTATATGGGTACCAGCTTGTCAGTAGCCTAGGGACTCTTAGCTCATACAGCTTAGGGACTTTTATTGCATTAAGCCTAAATGGGGATTGTTCTGTCTGCCCTACATTGTTTCCTGCTTCTTCTACTGAGAATATCTCGAATATCTTGTTCCAGGTACCTATCTGCAGTCACTGCAAGCCTCTATGGTGAAATGTCAATAAGCAGAGCTGCTATGTCAGCCTACAAAACCAAGCCTGTCAGCTCTTAAACTGCTCAAGTTCCCATTCTGCCCTACCACAGCCAGACAGGAGCCTGCCCAGGCCAGCCAAAGGACCTGGGACTGGGGACTGGCCAGATCCTCAATGAGTTGAGAGGGATCTAGCAAGTCCCCACAGAGAGGCACGGCATGTCTTGGTAGGAAGGCTTTAGAGATGGGCGGGCTCTAGAACTTCCTAGCTTTGTGATTTTGAGGAAGATATCTGAATTTTCTTGAACCTCAGTTTTGCTTATCACTAAATGGAGGAGATAATGTTGATCAGCAGAGATTTCATAAAGACTGCAGATGATATGAACAAAAGGCTTAGCTCAGCAGGCGAAACAAAGCAGGCTCTCCATGAGTTCCAGGGTTCATGATTACAAAGCTTAAGCCAGGAAGTGCAGTCTGCCTGAATGTCTATTAAGAAGGTCAATTCCAAGCCCCTGTGATCAACCTAATGAGTCAAATGTGGGGCTCCAAATTCAAACTTAACACACTACCCAGGTTGATCTTCAATAAGAAATCTTAAATCTGACACTCTGAATAAGGTGGAGGCCAAGAAAACAAGACATAATGGTGAAGGATAATAGGCAGAAAGAAGGGACAGGAGGCTACCATTCCTGTTAACATCACCAATAGAGTGGGAGCAATGGAAAAGCAGTAACAGTGGCTATCACAGCTACAATAGGAACAGCAACAACTGTAGCAGGGCAGGAGAGCTTTCAGAGCACCTTTTGCCAGGTTGCTTTAAATGCTTTTCATATGTTAATTTTCAGTCCTCCAGACAATCCAGGAAATGTGTGCTCTCACTACCCCACATTTCAGATGAGGAAGCTGAAGTTCAGAGACCAAGCCACACAGCTAAGGTCACACAGGAGTTAGTGAAAAGCTATGATGGGGACCCAAGCTAGCTACCTGCAGAGGACATGCTGTTAGCCACTGCTGTGACAGTAAAGGCACCCAGCATTGCCACAAACACTGCTGCCAGCCCCCCAGTGACACTATGAATGCAACTGTCATGTAAAATCCCCATCTCTGCATTCTGTGTCGCCACACATAAACACAACGGTTTGCCTATGTCTGGCCAATGTGTGGGCCGCAGCCCCTCCCCAGGCAGATCTGCTGACTGCAAGGGACAGGGCCATTGCCTCTCTTATTCAACCAGCTGTCCTGTTGCCCAAAGGCTGACCCATGGGAAGAACTCCAACAACAGGTGTTGAATAATTGATCCTCAGGGCCGACTCAGAACCCCAACTTCTTTTAGCTTTTCAAACTACAATAAAAATCGTTTCACAACTACTATTAGTAATTCTTTCAAGCTGCCTTACAGAAATTTGATGAATCTTCAGTTCTCCAGCCCACCCCACCCTGGGCTGGGTACAGCTTCAGGGGCTCCCTTAACAGTAGACAACTCTCTCCTGGAGCCCAGAACCAGGCTCCTTGGTGCCTGCTGCTCACCCACTGCGTGCCAGTCATCATGCAGGCAGTTTGACTAGGGCTTTTCAGAATAACCCATGGTAGGTGCGTAGTCCTACCATGTTTTGATGTGTTTGATGAAGTCTCTGAGGTCCATCACTCAGGCTCAGATGATTTAAGAATTTATAAGACCTAAGGCTTCGGGTGAGTCCATGCCCTTTACACCTGTGATGACTTGGTAGACAGTTCACCAGGAAAGCACCATAAGTTTTGAGTCTCTTGACCACGGTGGTTCACGTCCTCCCTCAGGCCTACATATCATGATGCATTCATCATAAGCTAACAGCACCCTGTGTTTTTGTAATGCTTATTATCAGGCAACTGGACTTCACATGAATTAATTTTAAAAGAGCATTCTTCAAGAAAGATGCAAAGCGATTTATTTAAATGTTCTTTCCATATACTCTATACCGAATTAAATGTATAGAACTTTCAAAAATAGGGAAAAGTACATTTACAATTTAAGAAAAATACCAAAATGAAATTTAATGTCAAGTTTTGTCATGACATTGATTCATGGATGTTTTGTCAAATGCTGATGATGGATCACAGAGGTGGCCAAAAAGTTCAGGAAATGTGGAATCCTGCCTTCCAGGAAGTTCCCAAATCACAAGTTCTAATGACAGGGACTCACATGTATGGAGCCCACAATCAGCGCCAGTTTGGGGATGTGATCTTGGTCGCCTTTAAACCTCATGGCAGCTTACAGTGACATTCTTACAGTAACAGTCAGCAAGGAGGCTCAGACCTCACAGGACAGAGCTTGTATTTGACTCCAGAATCCAGTTCCAAAGCCCAGGTTTTTAATTATCATTCCATATTGCCTTTGGATAAGTTAAAAAAAACTAAAACATATTGTGCAACACCAAATGAAAACTATACTGCCAGAGAGCTACAAGAAAAGTATGAATAAATAGAAATGAAATCACCCTAATAAATTGTGGTGGGCAGCTTCTGGTGTGACCCCAGTGATCCCCACTCCTGACATCCAACCCTGTGGGATTCCCACCACTCAAGTGAGGAATAGACCTAACGATTCCCTTTTAGTGTGTGCAGCACAGCAGAAGTGAAGGGATCCCTTCTGGGAGCGGCCATAAAGACTGATTGCCCCTGCACCCACCCTCACTTTCCCTCATGCTTCTTTGCCGGCCACCATGTTGTGGGAACTCCATGTTGAGGCTCACAGAGAAAGGAACTCAGGGACATTCTGCAACATTCTGTGAAGAGCTGAGGCCCTCTGCCCAATCATACATAGGAATGAAGTCCTGCCAACAACCACATGGCTGAACCAGGAAGCACATCTTACTCAGTTTGGGATGCTATAGCCAAATATCAGAAACCGGGTAGTTGAAACAACAGAGATTTGTTCCCCACAGTCTGGAGGCTAGAAGTTCAAGGTCAAGGTACCAGCCAATTTGGTTCCTAATGAAATTCCTCTATGGTTTGCTGACTGCCATCTCCTTGCTGTAGCCTCACATCCCATTCTGAAGGCTCTACCCTCATGACATAATCACCTTCCCCTAACCCCATTTTTAAATACCATTGGGGTTTAGGATTTCAACATGTGGGGTGGGGGAGGTGGACACAAACGTTCATTACACAGCACGCATCCTTTCCAACTTAAGCCTTATAGGAATCCCTGAGCCAGAGGACCCAGCTGAGTCTCACATGTATTCTTCACCCACTGACACTATGAGTTAACAAAGCTGCATTGCCACAGCCAGGGGCTTCGCATGGGACAATTTGTTACACAACAGCAAATAACTAGTGGAGCATGCAAACATGCATGCGATGAACACCTCCGCAGCTTGGTCCATCCCTGGGCGCTGCTCCATCCCCAGCTGCAGCCACAGAGGCTCCCTGTGAGCTCAGGCTACCTCTAGCAGCAAGTCCCACCTGGAACACAGAGGTGAGCAAATGGACAAAGGCTCAGGCTTCCCTCTTCTGGCAGACATTCCAGAAGCCTTTCTGCACACTTTGTAGAAGATGCCAGTGAGCCCACAAAGCCCAGTTCTTTGCCAATAGTGGTACTCCTAATGGTGGCCCTCTCTTCCTTCTCTGCCTGGCTTCTCATGCTTCCTTTCTTCTGCCTCCCACGATCACCTGCCAAAAAAGCTATCTTGTCAATAACTATTTTTTGGAAACCATACTAAGGCCACACATGAGTGACCCACTGAGGTGGGGACTTCAGTAAGCAAAAAAGCTAATGCTAAGCAAAGAAGGTAGTAAAGGGGCAGCTGAGATCACCTTTAGGGATGGCAAATGTTTGGGTTCCCAAAATGCCTGAAAGACTTAGGTCACTTGTTAAATGGAGATTTCAAGTCCTTTTTTCCTGGGAAATCTGATTCCTGGGAACAGGCCTAAAAAAAAAATCTACATTTTTAACTCTTACCTGACCCAATAATTTCTGAGCAGTCAAATTTGGAGAAGAGTGGGCAGAAGGAGAGTGGGCCTGTCCGGGACCAGGAGGAGAGGAATAAAACACATTTGGTCAAAGTCATAGTTATGAAGAACTTCACAGTTTTTTCTCAAGGACTGGAGTGTATCATGAAAGTAGAGGGTGGCAGTGGAAGTTCTGAACAGAAAGAGCACTGTGACATTATGAGATTGTTTGGTAACAGACACAAATGGATTTCCTAAGACAAGAGAGTAGGAGAAATACCAAATTAGGAATGTGAAGGTCATTAAACCTTAACACCAAAAATAAAAATAAAAATAACCCAACAATAAATGGGTCAAGTAACTGAACAGATACTTGTCAGAAGAGGATATACAATCAATCAACAAATATATGAAAAATGTTCAGCATCTCTAGCAATTAGAGAAATGTGAATCAAAACTACTCTAAAATTTCATCTCACTCCAGTCAGAATGGCAGCTATTAGGAAAACAGATAACAGTAAGTGTTGGTGGGGATGTAGGGAAAAAAGCTCACTCATACATTGCTGGTGGGACTGCAAATGGGTACAGCCAATTTGGAAAGCAGTATTCCTTCTCAGTTTATACCCAAAGGACTTAAAAACAGTATACTATAGGGACACAGCCATATCAATATTTATAGCAGCTCAATTTACAATAGCTAAATTGTGGAACCAACCCAGATACCCTTCAGTAGATGAATGCATAGGGAAACTTTGGTATATATACACAATGGAACATTACTCAGCAGTAAAAGAGAATAAAATTATGGCATTTGCAGGTAAATGGATGGAGTTGGAGAATATAATGCTAAGTGAAGTAAGCCAATCCCCCCAAAATAAAGGACAAATGTTTTGTTTTGTTGTTTTTTTTTGATATGAGAATGCTAACTCATAATGGCGATTGGTAGGGGTGGGAAGCATGGGAGGAATGGAGGAACTTTAGATAGGGCAAACAGGAGGGAGGGAAAGGGAGGAGGCAGAGGGTAGGAATGATGGAGGAATGAGTTAGACATCATTACCCTAAGTACATGTATGAGACACAAATGGTGTGAAAATACTTTGTGTACAATCAGTGACTTGAAAAGTTGTGCTCCATATGTGTAATATGAGATGAATTGCATTCTGCCATCGGTATAACATGTTAGAATAAATAAATAATTTAATCAAAAAAAGTGATCACGAGTGCTCAGGTGATGTGAAATAGGGAATAATAATTGATCCAGGAGGGGAGGAGCAACGCCTTCTGTGAAATAATCCTGAAATCTGAATTAAGTAGGCTCTCCTCACTAGGTTTCCCTCCATGCTCCGCCTGCAGGCCGAGTTTGTAGGGCCTCTGTGTATTTCTTGATCATTCCTGGCATGCAGTATTAATCTCTTTCTGGTAATTAATTACCATTATATTACTTTCAAAGTTATAGAATTTTCTCGGGGGGAAACTCTACTGCACACTTAAGAAATGGATGGTTATTTATGTAGCTGGAACTCTTAGAAGGTCCGGCTTCTCCTGCATGATGATTAAAGGCTAATGCAAATACAGTTCTTAACAGAGGTTCCAAACATATTTTTTACGTGTATAATTGGAAGTTTGACACTTACCTGTGTGTTAGTTTAGAAATGAAGCAGATTTTTTTAATTAAGTCAAGTCAGAAATTCATTACTGCCTTAAAGGAAAATGCTACAACACAAAGAAAGAAGCAGAGTAAGACCAATACAGTTTTGTTTTTTTTTTTTTCAAGGTGCATTTTGATCTCCTGTGTGTTTGGGGAGAAAAGGTAACTACCCACCACAAAAAGGATTCACATTCTTACAATCGAGAAATGTTATTACTGTTATTATTTTAATAAGGAATGCATGTTTCCCTCTCTCCTCTCTTCCTCCTTCTATAATAATATTTATAGGTACAGAGCGTGGAGACATCTGGTTCACCTCACATGAGAAGCCTCTGTCTCTGTGACACTCATCTTGCACACCAGATAAGAACTTTGGACCAAGGACTTTGAAGTATGGAGTTGACACAATCAGTTTTCATCCCAGCTGTGATGTTTGTACACTGTGTGCCCATGGACAATCTTAGTGCCAAATACACAGGTTGTGTAGGAAAAATTAAAATAACCTAGATGAGACTGTTAGAAGAAAACCTGAAGTCTGATAAGAACTGAGGTAGCCAGTTTTCTCTCTTTATCATACTTCACACCCATGCAACAGGGGAGTCTGGACCCCGCCTTTGTCACGTGCAGAGGTGGTGACCATGTTGGCACACAGCCCCTCCGTGACTCTGTTATGGCCTGCATGTTTAGAGATGCCCCTCCACATCCTCAGGCACGGTATTTAATCTGAAGAAATGGAACTGTGTCTATCTACACAGAAGATCAGAATGAGGGAATTTGGATCTTGCGTGTGTCCCCATACATTATTAGCTTTGGAATAGGTTGTGTCTCCCTTTTCCCGGTCACTGCAGAGGATACTCTCCTCCCTGATGAAGTACTTTCTTTATCTGCTGTTTTGAGTGGTTGATGGGGTTCTAAAGTTAAGCAACAGCTTATTTGTCCTTTGAAAGCATTTTCTGAAGGGAGGAACCGTGGAGATATTGTCGTTCTTAATAGTGTAATTTGATTAGCTTTAATCAAATGCTCAGAAGCAAGAAAACTGGGAGGATTTGCTTCCTCTTCTACTGCCTTAGGTCACTCAGTCGTAAATGTGTGCAGCTGGGAGGCAGACTAGCTGGTCTACAAATGCACCACATTAAGCTAACATTTAGTGAGAAAGAAAGCTTAATGGAACCAAAAGATATTCCAGAAAGGACGAAAAAGGCAGAATTGAGAAAGACAGGAGTGCCAGAGGGAAAGAAGGAGACAGAGACAGGACGGGGCTCAAAGTGAAAAAGATCAGCAGAGCAATTCCTTTTGGACCAAGCGTTATCAAACTCAGGAAATGGCAAGAAAAAGCACCAAGCTGGTGAATTTGGGCATTTAGATGTTTAGGAAAATAGCCAAAAAAAAAGAAAAGAAAAAAACACAGATAAGACTTCATGGTATTTATATTATAATTATCATAATCAGAAATTTGATGAGCCAAAAACAGGGTTGGAATTCAATCAAATGATGTAGAAACATAAACAGCACCAAAAGCCACCACACCACTCCACTCCTAGTGACTCAGAGGCCAGATTCTGTCTTCATGTCAATGACACAGAAATAAAAAAAGGTCTATGCAGATTAAATCAGCACTATTCCCAGAAAGAGTACCTTGGGGTACAACCAGTACCTGGTGGGAGTGGTCCAGAGCAGAACTGGGGCAGGGTATCTGCATTGGGCAGGAAATGACATCATGAGGGGTGGATTTGGTTGGAAATACACATAAGAGAACTAACTCTGAAACTTTAAAAATTGTTGTGCTCTCCATGCATGCTGATGTGGTTCTAGTTAGTATAGATGTAATAAGCATTGCAAATCATTGACCATTCCTTCAAGGTAGCAAAATTTGGGGTCTGAAAAATGTCAGGGCTCAGTGGACTAGGAGAAAATTTTGCTTAGGTAGCTAGAAATGTTGCCAGTCTCCCGTACTGAAAACTCTCTGTCCTGACCCATTCTCCAACCAGAGAACGAAGAGATTAACAGAGCATTGGTAGTGACAGTTAAGAGAAACAGGACATAGGTTTATCTCTTCTTTCCTAAACCTTCTTGCTTAAGGAACAAACAAGGTAGTATTCTAAGGAACAAGAGCCTGGCTGAAGGTTGGGGGAAGTGCACCTCATGGCCTTTCTTGCCCATCGGGGATGAGCTGTGGAAAGGAAGAACCCAGAATTGAAAAGGACTCATGGAATCAGCCACAAGGATCATTAACCAAACTATGAACTTGGCAGTGAGTAAGAAAGTAATTTGGCAACTAATTTAGTCAGCTTTCATGTTACCATGACCCAAAGACCTGACAAGACCAAAGTAAAAGAAGAAAAGTTCATTTGGTTCAAGGTTTCAGAGTTTGGGTCAGTCAATTCTATAGTTCTGGGCCCCAAACAAGGCAGAACATCATGGTGTGAGGGCTCTGTGGAGGAAAGCAGCTCAGCTCGGAGTTAGTATGTGAACACAGAAGGAAGCAGAGAGAAAGAGCTCCACTCACCTAGAACAAAATACAAGCCCCAAAGGCACAGGCCTGGTCACATTCATCCCGTCACACCCCACGTGCCTGTAGCTAGCACCCAGCAAATCCAATCCATGGCTCTATCAGGTTAAAGCTCTCAGTGATCTAATCACATCACCTCTGAACCTTCTCACATTGTCTCATGAAAGAGCTTTGGGGGGACAGCTCATATCTAAACCATAACACCACCACCACATAAAAAGCCCTATGGAAATATCTGGTTTGCTGTTGTTTACCAATTAGAGGCCGTTTCCCGACAACTGTGCTTAACACTTTTTAAGTATAACTTTACTTCGTCCTCCAACAATCAGAGAAGATACAGACTGTTGTTAAGACCCCAGTGGGACAGATGAGGAAATTTTGAGACCTGTGTATTTTGAAACCATGACCAAGATCATAAGGAGACTCTGACCAACAGTCCCAGACACAAATGATGCTGGTCTTATGCCAAAGACATTCTCATAGCTCCTATCTTATCCTGCCTCCCAAATTAATCTCACTAGATAAATTTATTAATATAATCTGTAATAAGACTCAACAATCTTGCCTCAGATGTTATCTATGTTAAGTTATACTAAGATTTGGGGGTAAAGTATTCCAACACTCACATTCTGTGAAACTAATTCCCTGTTGATACGTGTGATGATGAGATTGTTCATTTGGGTTGGGGGAAAGAAAGGAAGAGAAGAAGCAGAAACACAGGGTCATGTATTCAGGAGAACTCCTCTGTCTCTGATATAAAAGTGTCCTGTATAAACCTTCCAGTGGTATGGTTGTGACTACAGTTTAGAAACTTTCTTAAAGTTATCTCCGTTTGGAGACTTTCCAAAATCATATATCTACCTTTTATTTTTTAAAGAAAGAAAAATAGTAGGTCCCTAGGTGCAGAGATTTAAAAGAGAGCCTGATGAAGGAACGTACACCCCAAGTTCAGCATCACCAGGAAAGAGCAAAAGGAGATTTATTTTAAATTACATTTTCTTTGCACATGGAGCCCATCATCAAGATAAACAAGATTTCAGTTCCAAATAATAAATTTCATCTAAAGAAAGCAAACTTTGTTTTTTTTTTCCTTTCTGAAGTCATATCCATATTGGCTTCTACACATCTTTATGAGAGATATGCTAATACAGGGAGACACTGGGCTCAGATCACACAAAGATGTGGTTTTCTCTTATAATCATGTAAGCATAGGGATTTCTTATTTTATTAGGTAAAATGTATGACGCACAATATTGGTGCAGCCTTTTCTGTCATTGGACCATAGAGAAAAAAACTGTACTATGTTTCCAGGTTGAAAAGGCAATCTGAGCTTACCCACTACCTACACACCTTATTCAAATTCTCTTTCAAATGACCAAATGCAAAGAAAAATAGAAGGTAATCTAATTCATACAAGGAACCACAAAGGAATTTGGCCAAGGGTTTGCAAGTTCAAGAACATGTAGTATCATAACTTAGAGTTAGTATGTGATTATAGCAGGGACCCTGTGAGTGACCTTTCATACCAAAGATCTCAAAGTGGAAGAAACTCTGATAAGAATTTGTGTAAGGCACAGTGGAGAAAAGCCAAGTGGAGGGAAGGCTGGGGATAAAGAGACAAGGAACCAGGTGTTTGCTTATCCCTCTGGGTCATGTTTTATGTGGATGGCATGATATGCAAAGGAAGGAAGGGGAGATGTGTGAACAGAAAAACAGGTAACCACACACCCCTCCAGCAGGCAAGCTAATGTCAGCCCAGTGCCTCGTGCAAAGAAAAGCACAAAATAGATGAAATAACACTAGTTTTAGGGATTAAATCAATTAATTCATGTAAGACATTTAATACTGTATGTAGTACATAATAAATGGTCAATATGCATCCACTGGGGAGAAAAAAGATACACAGTCTTACTTTGTAATTAAAAAAAAAAAATAGGGATCCAGCCCAGACCTCCCACACCAGCTTGTTCTGGACCCAGGCTCTAAGTAAACTGTGCAACCAACCTAGATGTCCTTCAATAGATGAATGGGTAAAAAAAAGGTGGCATATATACACAATGGAATATTACTTACCAATAAAAGAGAATAAAATCATGGCATTTGCAGGTAAATGGATGGAGTTAGAGAAGATAATGCTAAGTGAAGTTAGCCAATCCCCCCAAAAACAAATGCCAAATATTTTCTTTGCTATAAGGAGGCTGATTCAAAGTGGGATAGGGAGTGGGAGCATGGGAGGAATAGACGAACTCTTGATAGGGCAGAAGGGTGGGAGGGGAAGGGAAGGGGCATGGGGTTTTGAAATATGTGATGATTTTTATTATCTAAAGTACATGTATGAAGACACGAATTAGTGTGAATATATTTTGTATACAACCAGAAAATAAATAGATAGATAGATAGATAGATAGATAGATAGATATGTGTGGTTAAAAACACAAGAAAGTTAAAAATTTTATTATAAGAAATACAACTAAAATAAAAGGGTAGAGGAGAAAAATAAAAGAATTGCAATGATGTATTGATACATGAAAGTTGGCAGTCATCATTCTAAGTGTTACACAGAATTTTACCTTATTTTATGTTAATAACAACCACACAAGGCAGGTATTATTTTTATGATCATTTTACAGCTGAGGAAATAGAAACACAGGGAGGGTAAATAAGTCTCTCAGAGCTATACAGTTTACTCCATGGTACAGCCACAATATACTTGCCTTCAGTGGCAGAACAAAAAGAAAAGGCCAAATATAGCAGGCAAATTCAGAGTTTTGTTTAAAAAATAAAAGGAAGGATTGCAAGAATATCAGTAGCACTATGTCTTCATTTAATTGGTTGCTGAAATATTTGATATGAAAAGTGCACACACATTTTTCCATAAACAAAGGAAAATTTTAAAAAATAAAAAGTACGGAGCAAAAGACAGATGAAATCATGTTAGTATAATTAAAAAATTCAAGAGAATTAAGATTCCTTATAAAAATACAATAATTCAGCCAGCCAAAGTAATCGTAGGTACAGTGTTTAAAATTGATAAAAGGTCATACATGCAAATGTCATGAGTTGTCATGGCTGGAAGAGCCCCAGGCTTCCTAGGGAGCAGGGAACATGGACAGCTTGTCCATAAATAAATGTAAGAATAAATGAGTGAAGAAATTCCTCTCTCAGTTATTAATAATACGAGAGGATTCTTAAAATTTCTAAAATTTAACACCATTTTTGATATTTAAGAAAAAATTTAATTAAATCCAAAAGGCAGAAATTTATAGAGGATATGTGCCAAACAACTTTACCTAGAAATCAGTAGTAAAATAAACCACTTGCATTTTTTAAAATCAACAAAACATTTCTCCAAATGAGAAGACAAAGAGACGAGTGCATATGTAAAAATATAATGAGGACAATCAAAGCTAGGTAGGACAAATTGAAATGCCTTGGAACACATGCCAACACTCATGGTTACACCTGAAGCACTGGTGATGGTTTGTGAGATTATGTTTTCATAGGAACAATCATTGCACTGTTACTCAAAGAGCAGCAAATGTGAAAATAATGTGATTCTCCAGTTATGAAGAACTAATTAAATAAATTATGCTGCATTCCTATCATACATTATTTCAAATAGAGATAATATCCTACATATGGTACAACTAAGAAGGTTAAAGAGAGCAGGCATAATATATCATATGAGGCAGGTGAAAATATGTAAATAAATACAATGAAAGAAAGACATGGGAATTGATAGATGTTAAGAATGCACAGGTGAGATTTTCTCTCCACCAATGTATTTATTGCATGCATTTTTACATACACACATTACATAGCTGGGGAAATATATGAAATATAGAAATTTTTGTAAGCCCTTGAGTGTATATCATATTTTTTTCATATTCTGTATATTGTTTCTTAGTAAAGTCTTCAAAGTTATTTTCATAAGTAAAAGCCAGCCTTGACATATAACTAAAGATATCTTCTACACCCTTCAAAAAATTCCCCAAACTCAATGCATGGTGATTTCAAGGAATGTAAAAATGCAAATTTAGTTTTATAAATAAAATAAGTCTTTTAACCAGGAGTTATCAAAATAAAATGGATAGTTATGCCTCCGTAATTGCCCCTAAGAGACTCATTGTTTTAAAAGACAAAGTATGACAAATAAATCCATGCTTTTATCTCAACATACCCTTTTAACAAAAAAAAAAATGGAATGTATTTTATGGCAAACTTAAAAGTTAATTGCTATTTCATAATTGTGTTTTCCTTTTTTAAAAAGGAATTTCTCTTAACATCTTTAGAATAACTCAATGACAGTAGAAGTAATTGTGAGAGTCTCCTAGTGTCAGAGTCCCAGATGGCATGATTTTAAAAAGTTAACAATCAATAGCAATTTTGCACTCATTATATTTATAATAAATTATAATGATTAGATGCAACATTTGCACACATTTTTCAAAAATGCATTTATGCATAAAATTATATTTTGTGCAATTTTAATTACATGTTTCATTCTTTTTAATCATAATTATCAAGGTGTATTCCTCAGTTCCATAAATTACCACAGGAGCATGATAAAAACAATTTAAGGTACCATTAAAAGGATACAAATTAGGGTATATTCTACTTAAAGAAAAGGAACCTTTTTAGGGATTCATGAAAATGGTCTCATCTACTTTACCAGGTGAACAATGACCAGGGTTTCCAAGAATAAAGACAGGCCAAAATTAAAGATATTTGAACTATGGATTATGGGTTGGGACAGGGGAGTGAGGAGCACATTCTGCCTGAGGTAAGTTGGCCCTTTTGCCTGGATCATCTGATTTGAAATGAAAAAAGATATTGAATATTTAAGAAAAGTTTAAATAAAAAAATATGACCAAGACAATACTCCCAATAACTACGAACTGATTCAGATGCATTTACTCAACTCAATGGGTAATATAAAGAGTTAATATGTATAACTTCCTTAGAGGGACATTTATTTGCTAATCTACTATTAAAATAACAAGGAAAGAAAGCCCAAGTTCAAGGTGGTCAACAGAAGCATTATCCGAGTGGTTGCATCCAACCTCCCAGAAAGCTGGTCAAAATTCAGGTTGCCTGGGCCTTTTTCCCAGAATGCCAGATTCAGCAGGACTGGTATAAAAGCTTGATCATTTGCATTTCTAGCACGATGCCTAACCATAGTTGATCTTAAATATATAGAGCGAAAAGAAGTCAAGATAAATAAATCATCTGTTTTCCTGTGGGACAGAAGGCAGAATCATCCCATGTCTCCCTGTGACCCTTGATGGAATGTGCTTCCTTCACTATTTCCCCAGGCCCTGAGAAGAGGGGAGACCGTATGGCAAGTCACGGCCTTTGGGGAAGCTCGGTGTCACCTTTCATATCTTAAATTCATGCAAAGAAATCAGCTTTTTAAAACACAAACAGGATAAGCAGAGCAAAGAGAAACTGAATTCCCAAAACGTATGCCGATTGCTATGTAGTTCAGGTTTGCAAACTACTTTGATTCACAGGGTTTTACGTCAGGTGAATTTAGTTTGGAAACTGATCTTACTGGATATCCTCAAGGTACTTTTCCTTTCACAACATGTTCACACTCAATATTCCTTATGGAATTGCCCCACTGGCTGGAAATCTTCATATGAGCAGAGAACATCACCGGCTTTATGAGGTAAAGCCTCCCTAGCACAAAGTCTAGCACATGTTAAACACTCGGTAACTGCTGGCCATTTCGTTTTTATAGTAGTAGTGGCAGTATTGTTGTTAGTTTTATTACTGTTCCTTTTCTCACCACAGGATCAACACAACCAAGCATTAAACACCTCGTAATTATCCAACAAAGAAATGAATGAAGAGTCCAGCTAGGGAAGCCCTATTTATTCTCCACCTGTTGACTCTTACTTTTTTAAAGTTAATGTCAGATAAAACAAAGTGTCTAAGCAACTTCATTTAACTATTTTCATTTATTGAGGGGTACCAGGATTTAACACAGGAGTAATTAACTACAGAGCCACATCCCCAGCCCTTTTTATGTTTTATTTTAATACAGGGTCTCACTAAGTTGCTTAGGGCTTCATTAAGTTGCTGAGACTGGCCTTGAAGTTGGAATCCTCCTGTCTCAGCCTCCTGAATTGCTGGGATTGCAGGTGTACACCACCATGCCCAACAGTTAACTATTCTTAAACTAAAGTGACAGTCCTGGGATGAAGTTTGATCTTGTTTTATTTCATCTCAAATTATACCCTGGGTATCTCACTATTAATGCAGAATTTATTAATCTTTATTTATTTGTGTGTGTGTGCATGTGCGTGTGTGTGTGCACACGCGCGCAATGAATATGCTTCTTCCCAAATCTCAGACCTTTCTATTTAGACACAGCAGCAGACAAAGTCCACATCTGGCTTGGAACAATCCCTGCCACTGATTCTTTCTGAGCTGCCTTCATAGATGCCATCAAATATTAATGAGGAAAGAGCTGGGCTTGTGACTGTCTCCAGGAGCACTCGGGAGGCACAATCAATCTGGGAGTGCACATCCAAGGAAGAGGATCCCACGCAGCAGCGTGCGGGTCTGACTGCACCCTGGCAGCTCAGTACCTCATCAGAGATGACAAGTGAGCCTGGGATGAAATATGTCTCTCAGACTTTTAGCAGCTCAACATGGAGCACCCGACTCTGAAATGTGATAATTATCAATCAGTGTTGAACACAATCTGGAGTCCTGGAGACAGATTGTCATTTGCAGATTATAGTCGACATAAGAAATCCATGCGTGTGAGTCGTTTGTGCACATACAAAACCTACATAGGCCCTGTTCTTCAAAGGGATGTGCAAGTGGTTCAAATTCAAAAACAGCTATGAGGGTTTCAGGCACTCAGAGAGAGGAACTGCCTTTCACCCTGCTCCCTCACAAAAATCCCTGCTCCTTTAAAGGGTGTCTAACTAGATGAAGTATATGGGAAAACTGAACAAAAACGACAGTGGTAACAGTCATTCATTGGGCACCCACTGTATGCCAAAAGCTCTATCAACCTATGTTTATCACTCTTAATCCTCACAAGAATCCCATGAGGTAGGAATTTCTTTCTCCACTTGTTAAAGAGGCAAACCAAGCAAGGCTTGCAAAGGTTAAGGACTTGGGACACAGATGCCAAACTTAGGGCTGGGTTTGTGTGACTAAAAGCATGTGGTTCTAATCACTATATGGATTCATCGAGATACCATCTTCCCATGGTAATATCCAAACATAATATAGACAGCATAGTGAATTACCTGGCTCATAAATACCTTACATTTAATAATATAATCTAAAGCAATTTAAATGTGTTTCATCTTTGAAGCTTTCTCTTTAATATTATACTCCATTAAATGGTTGCAATGTTGGCAAATAGTGCATTAAGGTGCAGGAGAATCAGGTTGGAATACACATGTCACTGGAGACAGACTGGAGCCCCCATATGTGTTTTTTTTTTGGAAACACCTGGGAGTCCATTTGTTGAGAGCCACAGCCAAGTTGGGATGGCACCTAGCATTTTGCCAGTACTTTTGAGTTCTCGGGGAGTTCCCGTTGAGTTCTGGTTGAGCTCTCACGGGGATTCCTAGAGAGTTCCGTTGGTTGGTGAAGTTCCGGTGGAGGGAGTTCCGGTTGGTGTGTGGTGTGTTCCTGGAGGAGCCGCGTTGGTGGCGTTAGGGAGAGTCCCCGGGGAGTGTGCTGGTGGAGTTTGGAAATAAAGTTTGTTCCTGCTTGAGTGGCTCGTGACTTGTGCCCAGCCAGACTGCGGCATCCATTCACAGGGTACCGCATCCTGTTTCTGGCCCAACTGTCCTCGGTATTAGAGTGAGGGGTGAATCCTTTTTTGTTGGCTACTGTATCTTGCAATTGCATTGAAACTTTTGTGTCTATCCTATGAAAACTTCCTTAGCCTCTGAAGCCACAGAGACCACTGGATCAGAGAACTGGAGGATTTTACATCTTCCTGGAAGCCACCTTTAGCAGATGATAGTCTGCCAAAGCCCAGCATCCATGTCTGAGGCATGACCCATGGTCCTCAGTGCCCTGAAGATCAGGCTGGGCTGGCTCTATGCTGTGTTCTTTTCCTCATTTCCTTGCCAGTTCCTCTCAGGGGCACCTCCACCAAGGGACCTCTCCCAGCACATGCTTCTGGGAAATCTTACCAAAGAGAAATTCCCAGAAACATCCCATGCAGCTTCTTTTCCCTCGCCAATGCCTATTCCTCACGCCCCAAGATTCCCTTTCCATATACTGAGCTCTCTGGCTCCGGAAACCAGCCTGCACCTACCTCTGCTGTCTGCCTGCCTCAATCCCCACCTCATCAGCCCCTCACTTCCCGCAACATCTGACTAGAGTCCCTGAAGACACCAGAGTTTCAAGTATGTTTCCCTCATGCTAACTGCTTTCTGAGCCCACCACCCTTCCCTCTCCCCTGGAAAGGTCCTATTTGAACAGTATGAACCTTCTCTAGAAACCTTTCTTGATTTCTCTAAATCATCAGTCCCTCCCTAGAGCACCCTACAAATGTCTAATTTTGGCAAAAATTTAATCCTTCCACCTGTGTGCTTCATCTTCACCTGTCCACACTCTACCCCCGTGTCTAACAAACTTGATTTCAACGAGTTTCCCTGTCTCTCCTGCTGGCGAGAATGGTAGACTTGCTCCACTCCATCCCTGGTGCAGAGCAAGTGGTCTATGACCTGAGAAGAAAGTTTCATTGTTTTCTCTTCAAGAACACTTACCACATCTTCCAGCCCAACTGAATCCTAATAATTACCCTTAAATATACTGCCCTGGTATTAATTAATATCTGTTCCTAAACACTTACATATGTGTATATCTTTCTATAAAATTTTAAATTCTGGAATCCTCATAATCTAGTATCTGTTTTGCCATTTCCTATCTGTGTTTCCATTTCTCCATAAGAATTTCCTGCAACCTGTTTGTGTGTATTTGTAGTCCCTTCTCGAGGAGGTCTAGGGACACACATATTTATCTTCAGTTCCTCTGTACTACCCTTGATGAGTATGTGACAAATGATTGAGCGAACAAATGAATAAAACCAACAAGGACAACTTTCATTTTCCTGATAATGTCAAAGTTCTTTGAAAACACAATGAGTTAAACTTCTGGATGTCTCCAGTAGGAAATACTGTCTCCTAGATGTCAATAGATATGTGTTGAATTGAATTATTAAGTGTTTTAACAGACAATTTCTACATGAGTTACCTTATTTTACAGGAAGTAGAATGTAAGTTATGGGGATATGTCTAGAATTTCAAAAAGCTTCAGTGAAAAACTGAAGATTAGAGATCACAGCTTTTGATTCATGACCAAGAATTTACTCCAAAAAGTCACTCAGCCCCTTTAAATTATATATAGTCAGCTCCCCATTATACTGCATAATATTAACCTAATGTATTATTCATGAAGACCTTGATTTACTCTCCTTCATCGATTCCCAGCTGGTTATCATATTGCCAACATCAAGGCCAGCCCTGAAAAGTCTGCATATGGAAATGGTATGAAGGGATCCAAGCTTACGTCCTCAAAAAAGAATAGTATATCGGACTTTTCCTGCATGCCAGGAAGTATAGTGGGCATTTATTTACATAAGCTCATTTTATCCTCAATGAACCTTTGGGGAACATTCTGGTATAATAATTAAGGTGTTGGTCATTAGACAGCAAAACCTAATGGGAAGAGACAAGCAGAGTCTTGCCCGCTACTCTGCTCCTGGGGCAGGGCTGCTGCATGCTGAACAGAAGCACTGCTGAATACACCTGAATGAACACCCAGGCCGGAGTCGAGAAGTTAGTAGTGTGGAGCTGAGATGTAAACTAAGGCTGCTTCCATTTTTCACCACACCACCTTCTTGTAGCTTTGCACCTCCAGGTATGGTGACCCTCGCATAGTCAACATGTCCTAAGAGACTCTCAGCCCCGCCTGCACCGTCCCTGGATCAGAACCTGCATTAACAAGCAAGCCAGGTGATCCTCATGTGCTCACTGAGGTTTGGGAGACACTATTCTGGGACATTTTTCACAGTACACATCCAAATTCAGCAATTACTATTATCATTGATGTTTTCTTCATTTTTGCAAAACTGAAAGTCGAGAATCAATGACTGCTAATCAAAAAATTATATGATCAATATGATAGTTATGGGAAACCCCCACTGTGCCAGAGGTGTAAATACCGTAAGGATAGTTCCTGACCTTCCGAAGCCCAGGAGTTAATACAAAGATGAATTATCTGGGACCTAGGGTTTGGTTCCCCCACCTACAACCGGCAACCAGCCCTGTCATTAATACACTTCAGTGTGCACTGTGTGTGTTCTCTCTCTCTCTCTCTCTCTCTCTCTCTCTCTCTCTGTGTGTGTGTGTGTGTGTGTGTGTGAATAAGGGAACATTTTTCAGGCATAAAGATTTACAACTTTCACAGGGTAACTGAAATTTACTTTTTTAGTATAAGACATAAAAATTAGAAATAGGCTACTATTGTTAATGTAGATGTAAAGCACTTAAAATTTTCACTTGATTCTTGTATCATAATAAAAATAGATACACACTTAACATATATACACATATGCATATATTACATATGCCTATAAATTGATATGCATATATAAATATATTAAATGAATTTATAATAGGAATAATTCCCTACTGTCATGGTAATTAAACAAGTTAACAAAAAGACTTAAAAATAGAGCCTGCTCATAGTGCATTACCAATGAGTACTAGCTCTTATTGTCTTTGTGTTATTATTCATAAGGACTAATGGCAAAATGGAAGTAACATGTTCATGTATCCACGTTATATAGACTTATGTGAACATTCTCCCATACTACATATAAAATGCATCCTGTATTGCACACAGACATATGTGTACACAGATATATATATATATATATATATATATGAATGTTTTATGTGCTTATGTGTGTATATATATATATATATACACATAAGCACATAAAACATTCACAAACACACTAGAGATCTTGATTCAACAGTAGAGATTATTATTTCAACCTATATCCGTTGCTGTGTCTTTTGCTAAACTTTTCTGCATATTCCATAGTAACTAGCTCACTTGTTCTACAGTGGTTTTTAAGCCATATGCATCTAAGTTATTGGAGGGTCATGTTAAAAATTCAAATACCTGAAGCCTTCCTGAATCTTCTGGTTAAAAATTCAAACACTTGAAATGCTCCTGAACCTATCAAAAAATAATCTTCAGGATTAGGATACGTGTAACAATAATTTTTAACAAGCTCTGGGAATATATATTTTTTAAATAAGCTCCTTAGGTGATTGCAATACTCAGCTAAATTTGAAAACATGTGCTCTATATAGTTCCTTCTCAAACTTTAATGGGTCTGAAAATTACTTGGAAATCTTATTAAAATACAACTTCTGGTTCAGTAAATCTGGGCTTGGGCCTGAGATTCTGTGTTTCTCACAACCTTCTTCTGATACTGCTGCTATTGGTCTGTGCTGTAAACTATGAATAGCAAGGCCCAGTGTCACCTGCTTTAACTTTTATTTTCAGTATGTTTCTAGGTCCCAGTTTTTGAGTCCTGTAAACCTAGAAACAACACAGCAGTTTGAGAATTAAATCCACTTTGTAGGATGGATGCTCCCTGGGCTCTGAGAGCAGTTGGAAATTTCTTGCTTTGCTGGGTGATTTATATGAACTAAATGAAAACAGGTTCTGCGCTCCAGTCAGAAAGACTGCTCCATGTCTTTAATACCAATGTTCCCTCAGTAGCTTGCCAGCACCATCACTTGCTAGAACACAAAATGATAATCTAAATGTTAACAAGTTGTCATTAAAGAATGATGACCATTTTCAAAGTACAAGTAATCCTCGACATCATATAAAGAGGTGATGGAAGACATGATATTTTATTCATCCCAAGGCTTTATTAACAATGCTTTAACGCTGCTGGGACTCTAGCACCTTATCTGAAAAGCCTTGCCACTGACGTGTGTAGAAATTAGTTAAATAAAAAATGTGAGGATATATTGGCAAGAAGGGAGCTGGGTGCAAAGAAGTGACTTTTGAATAGACTCACGTAAAGTTTCTTCTGCTAACTGCACACAAAGAGGTCTGCAATCACATGACAGAGGCATGCTGACAGAAGAAGCTGCCTACTCATGGAACAGGATTAGGGGAGCAGGGTTGAAGAAAGGGCTATAGGTCCAAAATGTGCTGTCAATATTTCCAGCAATTACATGATACAATTATCATAATAAAAGTAATACTAGCAATTATCATCTTCATTATCCCACAGAAGTCAAAATTACTAAAAACTCCATTTGTCTTAAAAAAAATTTTGTTGTTGTTGTTGTTAATTAAAAATGCTCAATGGATCGAGGAGCTTTACTAGGTAACAAGGTTGCTGTTACTGCTCCCACTCCAGTTGTTTCTATCTGTTCCTTTGCCACATTCCTGGTGCTGCTGTATCTCCTGTCCACAGGGAGGGTTACAGGACTCCCTAAGATTACCATCTGCACTCCCAGAGTGATTGCCAATGGTTAGGCCAAGTTCCTAACATTGAGTCTCACTGGACCAGCCTAAATGATATGATTACCCTTGAGCAACCAATATGGCAGGTGGAAGGAAGGTACTGATGGGCCTGGGTCACATGACCAGCTTGTGACTATCAGCAAGTGGGGGGTGGGATTTACCAGTCAATTCAGTGGGCATGGAAGAAGGAACTGTTATCAGAAGACACAGTAATCTCAGGAACACTTTGTAACATCTGAAATAAACCTAACAGCAGAAATCAATGAAATAGAAAACAGAAAATCAATAAGCTTAAAAAAAAAGACAAAACCCAAACCAAATTATCAGTATCTTCAATAAAAGAAATGAAAGCACTACAGACTCCTCAGACATTAAATAGAGAATTAGTGTCATAAATAATCTTACAAAGTGAATTTGATAATTTAACTGTAATTTTCAAATCCGTGGAATAAAACAGAACTTAACAAAACTAACTCAAGAAACTGAAAACTTTGAATAATTCTTTATCTCTAACAGCTGTAAATGTGTGACAACAAACCTTCCTATAAAGAAAACTCGAGAACCAGGTAGTTTCACTGGTGAATCCTAATAAACGTATAAAGGATAAGTGGAAATATTATACATTATTTGAGAAGACAGGTTAGGAAGGAATGCCTCTGGTTCATTTGATGCTTCCTTCACTTCAAGCCAACTTCCTCTATAAAGCTTAGTTTAGGAAGCCAAGAATGTAAAATAAAATATTATAGGAAAATTGGGAGAAATTAAACTGTCTTTATTCACAGAAGGTATTATCACTTGTATACTAAAGAATTTAAGACATAATTATATAATTAACATATGAATTAATCAAAGTTGTTTGGTACAACTTTAAATTTGAAAAATGCATTTTGCTTGCTAGTGAGAAAATGAAAGCAAATTTTATAAAATACCAATTGCAGTAGCATCAAAAAAACCATAAAATAGTTAGAAATACACTTAGAAAATTTTGTCTAAAACCTCTTCAAAGTACCATTAAATGTAGATAAAAATCTAATGATAGTCTAATTAAGTGGAAAGATATATCATGCTCTTAGAGTAGAAGACTCAATATTAAGATTTGATTCTTTCTGTATTTGTAGAGATTTGTAGAGTAAATGAGGCTTCAATTAAAATACTACCTGAGTATTTTTGTTGTTTGTTTAGAAATTTTTATTTCACTCTTAAAATTTATTTGGAAAAATTCAAGAATCTAGAAGAGCCATATAATCTAACAAAAATAATAACAATAGTAGTAGTAGTAGTAGTAGTAGTAGTAGTAACAAAAATAATAATTTAGATTAAAGTCCAACCTTTTTTAATTTTTGGTTAATGTTTTTTGTCTCCTGTCTCAGACATTGGAATTCTCAAGGAGTATAAAGCTATTCTATGGGAAAAAAATCTTCAAACAAAGAAAATCCCATAACCAGATAGAGTCTCAGTGGAATTCTACAAGTTCTTCTTTAATGAAGAACTAATGCCAATGCTCCTCAAATTATTCTGTGAAAAATAAAGGGATGGAACATTTCCAAATTCATTTTATAAAATCAGTATCACCCTCCCTAAAACCAGTTAAGAATACATCAAGGAAAGAAAACCACAAACCAATATTCCTATGAACTCAAATGCAAAAATCCTTAATAAAATATCAGCAGATCATATTCAAAAATATGTTAAGAAGATTGTACACCACAACCAAGTTGGTTTTACTCCAGAAATGCAAGCACAGCTTTATATAAACAAACCAATAAATGTAATTCATCACATGCACAGAATTAAGGACAATAATCACTTAGTCATCTCAACAAATGCAGAGAAGGCCTTTAACAAAACTTAGCACATATTCATGATAAAAAACACTGAAGAAACTACAGATAGAAGAAGCTACCTCAACATCATAAAAGGTATATATGAAAATCCCAAAGACAACCTTATAGTAAGTAGCAAAAAACTAAAAGCATTTCTTTAAAATGTGCAACAAGACGAGGATGTCCACTCTCACATTCCTGTTTAATATAGTGCTAGAAATTCTAGCCAGAACAATTAAGCAAGAGGGGGAAATAAAAGAGTTATAATAGGAAAGGAAGAAGTTAAATTATCACTACAGATGATGCTATCCTATACTTAGAAGATCCAACAAGCTCCACCAGAAGATTGCTAAAATAAATTTAGCAAAACAGCAGATTACATGCAAAAAATCAATAACTTTCCTATACACCAATAATTAATCTTCTGAGAAAGAAATCAGCAAAACAATTTCATTCACAATAGCCTCAAAAATAAAATAAAATATCTAGAAATAAATTTAACCAAGGAGTGGAAATATCTCTACAATTAAAACTATAGAATACTGAAAAAAGAAATTGAAGAAGACAGAAGAAGATGGAAAGACCTTCAATGTTCTTGGATAGGCAGAATTAATAGTGTTAAAATGGTCATACTACAAAAGCAATACACAGATTCATTGACATCCCCATTAGAATATCAATGACATTTTTCACAGAATTAAAATAAAAGTCCTAAAATTTATATGGAATAATGAAAGACCCAGAATAGCCAAAGTAATTCTAAGCCAAAAGAGCAATGCTGGAGACATCACAATGCCTGACTTCAAAATTATACTATAGGGCTGGGGGTATAGCTCAGGTAGTAGAGTGCTTATCTTGGATGCACGAGGCCCTGGGTTCAATCTCCAGCACCAAAAAACAAACAAACAAAAACGACAAATTATACTACAGAGCTATAGTAACAAAAACTGCTTGATACAAGCATAAAAACAGACACATAGCCCAATGGTGCAGAATAGAAGCACAGAGAAAATCCACATATCTACAGTCATTTGATCCTAATGTGAAATAGAGAAAAGACAAACTTTCTAACAAATGGTACTGAGAAAACTGGTTACCCATAGGTTAAAAATGAGACTCTATCCTTATCTCTTATCCTATACAAATGGGATAAGATGGACCAAAGATCTAGGAATTAGACCAGAAACTACAACTCTTAGAAGAAAATGTAGAGTTAATACTCCAGCATATGCTTAATGGGACCCCCAAAGTTCAGGAAATAATGCTCAGAGTTTATAAATGGGATGGTATCAAATTAAAAAGTATGCTATTTTTAAGTCCTTTGGGTATACACCGAGGAGTGGGATAGTTGGGTCAAAAGGTGATTCCATTTCAAGTTTTCCCAGGAATCTCCATACTGCTTTCCATGTTGGCTGCACCATTTTGCAGTCCCACCAGCAATGTATGAATGTGTCTTTTATGGAATATTACTCCTCAATAAAAGAGAATAAAATCATGCATTAGCAAGTAAATGAATGGAGTTGGAGAATATAATGCTAAGTTAGCCAATCCCCCCAAAAATCAAATGCCAAATGTTTTCTCTGATATAAGGAGGCTGATTCATAGTGGGGTTGGGAGGGGGAGAATGGGAGGATTTGATGAACTCTAATAGGGCCAAAGGGTGGGAAGTGAAGGAAGGGGAATGGGGTAGGAAAGATAGAGGAAAGAGATGGACATCATTACCCTAAATACATGTATGAAGACATATGTGAATATACTCTGTATATAACCAGAGATATGAAAAATTGTGCTCTATATGTGTAATACGAATTGTAATACATTCTGCTGTTATATATAACAAATTAGAATTAAAAACTTTAAAAAAGAAAATAACACATTAAAAAATTTAAATGTTTCTACACAGCAAAGGAAATAATTAGGAATGTGAAGAGAGAACCTACAAAATAATAGAAATTGTATTGATAGTTACTCTTCTTACAGAGGATTAATATTCAGAAATGATAAAGAACTAAAAAAACCCAATATCCAAATAATTCAGTTAATAAATGAGCAAATAAACTAAGCAAACACTTCTCAAAACAAGAAATACATTTGACCAACAAATACATGACAAAATGTTCAGTGTTATTAACTATAGGGAAAAGCAAACCAAACTACACTGAAATTTCATCTCACTCCAGTTAGAATGGCAGCTAACAAGAATACAAATAATAGTCAATGCTGGAGAGGTTGTGTAGAAAAAGGAATACTTTAACACTGCTGGTGGGATTACAAATTAGTACAACCACTATGAGAATCAATATGGAGGTTCTTCAAAAGACTAGGAATGGAATCATCATATGATCCAGTTATCCCACTCTTTAGTATTTATCTTAAAGAATTAAGGTCAACATAGTATAGGGATACATGCACACCCACATTTATAGAAACAATTCACAACAGCCAAACTATGAAATCAGGCGAGGTGTCTATTAATGGATGAATTAATAAATAAAATGTGATTTTATACACACACACACACACACACACACACACATACACACACAGTGGGGTTTTATGTGACCATAAAGAAGAATGAAATTGTATCATGTACTGGAACATAAATAGAACTTGAGAATATTATATTAAACAAAATAAGTCAAACTCAGAAGGTAAAGGGTTGTATGTTTTCTCTCATAAATGAAAGAGAGAGGATAAAGGGGAAAAAAGGTACTGAGGGTAGATGGGCAAAAATCTTGTGAAAATGGAAGGGAGATCAATAGCATAGAGAAAAGATACCAGGGGAAGTTAGGAGAGGAGGGAAAAGAAAAATACTGGGGAATGACATTTTACAAATATACTGGTACACTGTGTGAATGTTTGAATATGTAACAATTAATCCTACCATATGTACAACTATAATGCACTGATGAAAATATTGAAAAATCAAGCTATTCTATTCCAGATCCTTGTAGAAGGATTACACTTTTAATTTGCATGTGCATTCCTGTATTGTACCTCAAATCAATATTTGAACATGGTATGATATGTAGGTTGGAATTCATTCATTTTCCACATATATATCCAGTTGTTCAGTATTGTTTGAAGAAAGACAAAATTCACACACTTTAGAAGATATTTTAATATTTACATTTGCCAGAAGACTTTAATACAGAAATTTATAAACAATTCAATATTTTCTTAATTTCATAGTCCAATAATGTTAGAAGACTCAAAAAAATTCTCCACAAATGAAGATGTATAAATAGTCAAAAAGTACATGAAAATATATTACCATCCTTTACCAGAAAAATGTAAATTAAAAGCACAATGAGATACTCTTACAACCACTAGAATTCCTTATGTGAAACATGTAATAACTAAAAGTACTTCTATATTCAAAACTATGTCTTACAACTGATGGTTCCTTATAATTATAATTGGCATATTTTTCTTTATTTATTTGTTATTTCTAGATATACATGACAGTAGAGTATATTTTGACATATTATACATACATTTATTCTATACATTTATACTTATTCTGTATAACTTGTTGCAATTAGGATCCCATTACTGTGGTTGTACATGATGTGGAGTTACATTGGTTGTGTGTTCATATACAAGGATAGGAAAAAAATATGCCTCTTTTTCCATTCCCATCCCCTATCTCTTTCCTTTATTTCCCTTTGTCTAGTCCAATGAACTTCTAATCTTCCCTTCCTTATTTATTGTGGGTTATTAGCATTCACATATCATATTTTGGTTTTGGGGACTGGGTTATTTCACTTAGCATGATAGAGTCTGGTTCCATTCATTTACTAGTAAATGCCATAATTACTTTCTTCTTTATGGCTGAGTAATATTACATTGTGTATATATACTACATTTTCTTTATCCATTTATCTGTTGTAGGGCACCTAGGTTGATTCCATAGCTTGCCTATTGTGAATTGAGCTGCCATAAACATTTAAGTGGCTGAGTCAATATAGTATGCTGATTTTAAGTCAGCATAACTGGGAGTGGGATAACTGGGTCAAATGGTGGTTCCATCCAAGTTTTCATAATGCTTTGCAGAGTGGTTGCACCAATTTGCAGTCCCACCAGCAATGTATAAGTGAAACTTTTCCCCCACATCCTTGCCAACATTTATTGTTACTTATATTCTTGATATTTGTCATTCTGACTGGGGTATGATGGAATCTTGGTGTAGTTGTGATTTGTGTTTTTCTAATTGCTAGAGATGTTGAACTTTTTTTTGATATATTTTTTGACCATTCATATTTCTTCTTTTGTGAAGTACCTTAGCAAGAAAAGTAACACAAGAGGCATCACAATAACAGACCTTAAATTATACTACAGAACTATAGTAACAAAAATGGCATAGTAATGGCACAAAAACAGACATGAACACCAATGAAATAGCATAGAAGACACAGAGACATACCTACTACATAAATACAGTTATATCATACTAGACAAAGGTGACAAACATTTATTGGAGAAAAGATAGCTTCTTCAAAAAAAAATGGTGCTGAGAAAACTGGAAATCCATATGTAGTAGGATGAAATTAAACCTCTCTCTCTCACCCTGCACAAAACTCAATTCAAAGTGGATCAAGGACCTAGGCATTAGACCAGAGACTCAGCGCCTACTAGAAGAAAAAGTAGGCCCAATTCTCCATCATGTTTGCTTAGGAACTGACTTCCTCAATAGGACTCCTAAAGCGCTGGAAGTAAAATCAAGAATCAATAAATGGGATGGTATCAAACTAAAAAAAGCTTCTTCACAGCAAAGGAAACAAGAACATGAAGAGAGAGCCTACAGATTGGGAAAAAATCATGGCCACCTTCACCTCAGATAGAGCATTCATCTCCAGGCTATTCAAAGAACTCCAAAAAATTCAACACCAGAAAAAATGAAAACCAAATAACCCAATCAATAAAAGGGCTAAGGAACTGAACATGTTTTTCTTTCTTAGTGTTACATAAAATGAGCTATGTATTCTCGTGAGACACCTTAGACTTGTTAGAATATGGTTTTAGTATAACTTGACTTCTCCGTCCCTTCTCCCACTTTCCAAATCCTGTTGTCCCCATTGAGTCTCTTACAAAATCCAACATGGTGTCTTCAGTTTATCTTCTCTCTCCTCATCTTATCAGCTCTCTGGTACCCAGTCCATGTATCTCCACATAAAAGAATTTCCAACACGTTCTTCTACCAACTATTTTATAATCCCATCTTTGATGCCCAGATGCAACACGTCATAAAATCGGATGTAAATGTTAACCAAAGTGAAAACAGTAACTGGAAAAATAAGTACAGAAAATTAACTTAGAGGAGAAATGAGTGACAGAAATGATGTTTCCATGACCTGGGGTCCCTCTCCTTCATTGAATAATAGGAAAGTTCTAATACAGAGAACATCTTACGGAGACTTTAAGAAGACTGGCAATAATTAGCAAGTCCTTTTTCCATCTCAGTCCATGACGGAGTGGGTGGAAGCCTTCCTAGTAGGTAGTGTGCAAAGACACTTCACATCCTGAGAAGCCGCAGCAAACAACTATCTTGGTTTTCTTTCCTGTCACCTCTTCCTCTGCCCCCTCCCCCTTTCCACAATACTTTAATTGATTCTTTATCTCATTGCCTGACTGAAGGGCCCTAAACTGATGAAAGTTAAGCTTAAAATAATTAGTTGAAACCTAAACATTTTTGATAACTGTGTAACTGAGCTTTAAGGGTTTGCTTTTATACAAGTGTTGGCAAAATGTTCCACTCAGAATTAAATTTATGAACAGTGCAGGAAGAAGCAACTAATTAGCAAGATAATGAAGATGAGGAGGGGCTGTGAGAAACCGGTGGAGCTCTGCTTAAGCTGTGAGGTTCTGGAAGTCGGATGGCTTCTGTTACGTAGGCAGAAACACTCAGGGTGGGTTGGATGGAGCATCAAGACACACTGCAGGTGAAAGACAGTAGACACCCTGGACTCACAAGAGGAATCCTTGTTTCAGACTCACTGAATTGCTGCTTCCTAGAGACCTTCTAGAATAGAAGTCATTTAACTCACATTCTGTCTTATGTGCATTCTATCCCTTTTTCTCTAATTATAGAGTACAGCACCAAGAATATAAGTTTGTTGTCCCTGAATATGACTCACCAAAAAAAAAAAAAAAAATCTGGTTGCCTATCTAATGTGAGTCTTTCCAGATTTCACTGGCATTTGGAAGGAAGGTGAAAAAATACTTACTCTACAAGTAATAATATATGTTGGCAAGGATGTGGTGAGGAAAGTACACTCATACATTGCTGGGGAGACTGAAAATTGGTTCAACCACTCCGGAAAGCAATATGGAGATTCCTCAGAAAACTTGGAATGGAACCACTATTTGACTGAGTTATCCCACTTCTCAGCATATATCCAAAGGAATTAAAATCAGCATACCACAGTGACCTGGCCACATCAATGTTTATAGCAGCTCAACTCACAATACTAAAGATATGGAATAAACCTAGGTGCCCTTCATGGGATGAAAGGATAAAGAAAATGTGGTATATATACACAATGGAATATTACTCAGCCTTAAAGAGCAATGGAAATGTGGCATTTGCCAGTAAATGGATGAAACTGGAGGCTATCATGCTAAGTGAAATAAGCCAAACCCCAAAACCAAAAGGCCAAATGTTTTCTCTGATATGCAGCTAACACATAATAAGAGTGTGGGTTTAGAAGTTCACTGGATTAGACAAAGGGGAATAAAGGGGAGGGGTATGGCAATAGGAAGACAGTATAATCAATTGGACAGAACTTCATATATGAATACATGAGCAGTATAACAGCACATCATGTACAACCACAATAATAGGAAGTTATACTCCATGGATGTATAATAGTCAAAATATACTCTACTGTAATGTTTATCTAAAAAGAACAAATAAAAAAATACATTGTCATCAACAACTGTATAGTGTTTTCTATGTGCTTGACCCTCAACTAGTCCCTTATGAGTGCTGAATTCTATGAGATAGGCCTTGTTATTATCTACATGTCACCAATGAGAAAACTGAGCTACGAAGGACAGAACTGATTGGCAGCCAGACAGGGAAAATGCACAACAACCTTGCGCACATCAATCTGGACACAAAATGAAGAGTCTATTTTAGATTTATTAATTGACTTTATCTGACATTTATTTCCCTCACCCAAGTTGCTCCATTAGACACTCAAAATCTTTCTACTTTGTCTTCTGACCTCTACAAACATGCTGTTCTTTTTCAGACTCTTTAGAAACTGGAATTCAAAGCCACCTCTTTGAGAACAACTCCTTCCCTGGGTGTCTGCCCTCTCTCTGTCAAATGTACCTGATACTAAACTTCTGTTCCGTTGTTACAGGTACCTGTTCCCACTAAGCACCTGAGGCGGTTATTCTGGCCTCACACCCACCTGGATCTCTGACCCACAGAACCATCAGGTGGTAACTGGGTGTTGTGCTGAACTGTGGTGATCTGTTCTGCAGGAGAGGAAGCTTGTGTCTCCCTGGCCTGTAGTCACTTGATGGAAAGTCCCAAGGCCACTCTGGAAGGCGTGCTCCCTGACAAAGCTCCTCTCTGCTCACTGGGCCATCTCCTGGAGCACAGAACCCTTTGGGACGCAGGCCAGGCCTCTCCTGGAGCTTCCGTGTACATGTGGTACTCACTGGACTCCTCGCAGAATCAGGCAGAACCTTCTCACCACAAGTCTATGAGTCCCTGGGCCATCAAGGCCCGGGTAGCACTGTCCTGTCAGACAGCAGACCCACTCCTGAGGAAACTGCCCTGGCCACCTGCACTTCACCCCCTCATTCTGCAGGACCAAGACCTGTCCTGGGCCTGGCTGGAGCATCTACCAACCAGTCTCCCCTGTCTCCCACTGGTCATGACACCCAGGTTTCAGAGTACTGCAGAAGTTTCTGGAGCATGCTGTGGATGGCACATTTGTGGCCCTCAAATTCACAGGTCAAAGCCCTCGTCTGTGATGCGAAGGTGTCTGGAGGTGGGCCCTTGGGAGATACTCGGGTTCCTTCGAGGACAGGAACGTGGAGAACCTAACAAGAGGATCAAGAATCCAGAGCGCCCTCCCTTGTCTGCCACGACAGGGCATAGAAGAGGTGATGTGCCAGCAGGAGGCAGCTCACCAGGTGCCTCCAGCATCGTGAGAAGTGAAGGTGCTCTGCTGCATGCAGCTGGGTGCTGTGGTGCTCTGTGATGGAGTCCAGATTGGCCAAAAGAGAGAATCTCTCACTCGTTTCTTCATGAAGACTCCGAGAGCTCACGGCCACCATCTCAGTGAAAGCCAGAGAACAAAGCCACCGTGAGGGAAGCAGAGCCAGGAAGGGAGAGAGGCAGGGACCAGAGGGCATCCTCACTGGACCCCTAACCCAATCACAGGGGCCAGAGAGAGAGCTCTGCTCTGCTCAGCCCTCTGTGCACTGAGGTTTTGTCTCACGCAGGGTCAGAGTTCTGACCCCAGATCATGATGCATTCCCACAGACCTCCCGATCTCCTGCTCACCCACTCCCAGCCCCCAGCCTGCCCCCAGCTCCCTTGCCCCATTTCTCAAATTCGATGTGAGTTCACGAATGGGACACTATGAACAGCCTCTCCCCCGTGTCCCTGCTGAGTGCTTGCTTATGGCCAATGGAGCTTTTTCTGTAACTTTTTTTCCCCTTAAATGCATAACTGTCATTCATATATAATTTCTCCATTTTCCTGGACAAATATCAACCAGAAGAAAAGTTTCCCAATGCCTGTAATTAAACTTCACGAACTGCTTCGTCTTAGAGCACTTTAACCACCTACCACGGTCAAATATTTTATGATCTTTTCTGGAGCAAGAAGTGCCAGAGAAAGGAAGATGTAGAGGCGCCGTAAACAAACAATCGCCCGTGGCGCTCGATTTGGGAGATGAGACTGTCAAGGGAGAAATAGTACATATAAAAGTAAAAAACAACCTTGACGTGGTGCAAGGGTGTTTGGGCTGAACTTGTATGGGCGACGTGGAGAAGCTCTATGAAAGCTTTAAATGGAGAAGAAACACCACATGTCCAAGAAGTGGTCTCCACAGATGAGCTTTTGCATTCAAGGAGAATTTTTGCATAGTGGGTGACCCTGAGAATGTTGCTAAAGAATCGTCCTTTTTTATGACTGTATCAAATAAATGTTTATCAATTTTTTTCCCAGGATTTTTTTTTCTGATGGGACTGGGAATCTGTTAGAGTCTGTAAACAAGTCAAAATAACACCTGGCATTTTGCCAGGGGAATGTTAGAGTTCTAAACAAGTCTGGATGGTGCCTGGCAAAATGCCAGAGGGAGTGGTTTGAGAAGTAACAAAAGCGAGCCATTAAGTGTGGAGATTCCTGATTGGTTGACTGCTGTATCTAGTTTATGCTAATTAGATAAGCTGTGTGGAATGTATAAATACTGCTCCTGTCCTACAATAAACGGCTCCCACTCCTGCTGTATCAATCTACACAAGTTGCTCCTCCCCCCCCCCGTTATTTTGCTGCAGCCGGACTCCGGCAGGAATCAAAACTGGCGTGCTCTATCACTGAGCTACTCCTCAGCCCTTTTTTAATATTTATTTAGAGACCTGATCTTGCTAAGTTGACCACCTGGTCTTTGAACATGAGATTCTGCCTCTACCTCCTAAGTCACTGGGATCATGGGCATGCACCATCCCACCCAACTCCTTCATTTGTACATTCATTCCATTGGAGCAAAGTTGTAACGACCTTACAGATGTGCGTTTCTATTAGGAAACTCGAGGGTCAGCAGAGTCATGGCAACTCCAGTCTCCTCACCTTCACTTTATCTCTTGGGCACCGACTGTGTGGCAGACACTGAGATGAACACTTTACATTTCAATTTCATAAAAGGCTGAGAGAATGGGTAATATTAGCATCCCCATTTTACAAGTGAAGTTCTTAAACCACTTAGTCTGCTCTGAATCATGGTTTAACCCAAGTTTCTGACTCCAAAAACATTTTTGGAGGAAAGGGATCCTTTCAAAATGAACCAAGAGCTCTATCACCTACACACTCCCACATACACCCACCTACATATAAGCAGATTCCCACACACACACACACACTCCTGTGACACAAGGGCTCCAATTTTATTTATCTTCATTATTATGGTTTGTATTTGAGTCACCCTCAAAAGCTCATGTGCAAGACAATGCAAGAAGACTCAGAAGTGAAATGACTGTGTTAGGAGACGTGTCTCCTGACTCGCAGACGCTGGGGTAATAAATATGTGCTATTTCAAACCACCAAGTTTGCTGATCTCTATTGTAAAGCAATGGAAAAGGCACACAGACCTCAGTAACCTGCACAATGCTGAGAGTGAGCGGCTCCTTGTATTTCCTGCTTCAGCTCCAGCCACAACAAAACGGATCTTTAACTGTAAGGTTTGGAAGAAGGAGTTGAAAAACCCTGAGCCACCTCTCAGCTTCTCTGATTCTGATTCATGAAGCGGGCTGTATTACTTTTCCCTATAAAAATATCAAATACATAATGATTGTGAACATCTAGAACTTTGTAGCTTTGTTAATCTAATAATTACATTTTTCTGAAAAGCACACTTTTCTTGGAAATATTCCTTGGTTTTGTCTTTAGCTATTTTCATAACCCACTCATTTACATAGCCTCACAGTATCTATTTTTTCTTGCCAACTCTGCCAGCTCATGGAAGAAAACCAAAAAAACCAGAGTTCAAATTAAGAGTTCAACAGCAATCAGGATGCAGGCCATGGCAGACATGAATTCCAAGCTTTTTTTTTTTAATGTAAAGATTTCAGGAGATTTGTAGCCAGAGAAACTTGAGTTTGAGTCTGGATGCTCTAAGATTCATAAGGTAGGTGACCTGACAAAATTGTTTTCTCCTAAAATTATTTTTTGCCTTAGGTTACTTATCTGAAAAAAAAATGGGAAGATGAATAAAACCTAACACAAGGGGATGTTATCATGAAAAAACTTATGCCAGCAAAGTTTTTTAGCACAGTACTTGGCACATACCATGCCGTCAATCAATAACAATAACGGGAGCCGCGTAATAAACACAACTGTGTTCCAGGCACCCAACCATAAACTTTCTTTACACATTACACCATTGGATTTTCCGTTATGCCCATTTTACAGATGAGACACCAACCTTCAGAGAGAGCAAATAATTTGCCTAACACTCCACAGATCACGAGCATTTCCACCCAAACAGTCCTAACACCAGAGCACTTCCCCAGCCCAGCTCGCCCCCAGATCCTCCCACCTGCCAACTGCTGCACATTGGCAGTGACTCCACTGCCCTCAACATTTTGTCTTTTGGATAAATGTGCCTGTCTGCTGACAATCAATGCCCTGTGTTACAGGTTACAGTACAAGCAAGAGATGTCTCTGATGGTGTTTGGAGGTTGTGCTTTGCTATTAATAACAAGGTTTTCTCTGCCTTTATTCCTGTCCTTTTTGAAAGAAGATTTGGATTTCTTCTCAGTTCTAGCCACTGCTCATGTCATCTGATTTGGTCTTCCAAGAAGAAACCACAAACTCAACATTCTCAAAGTCACCTGACACTGCAGTAGAGAGATGGTCACCCTCCTCCTGACAGGTGATTGTTCTCCCCTCCTGCCTGGCTTCTCCTTCATACCCAGCCACTCCCTCTAATGCAGGGCCATCACCACAGCAGAGGGCGGAGGTGAAGCTCACGGATTCCACCCTCTCCTCCATTACCTTCCATTAGAAGAAGCAGATTACTGTTGAGTGAACTTTGAAGAACAACAACAACAAAAAGCAAAACACAGAAGCCAGAAAGATGAAAATACAACGATGATAAATGGAATAAGAAGACAGTGTGGTCCAGATGAACGTACACTGATCCTGACTTTTGTTTATATCAGAAATATTTCCTCCTGCCTTGGCCCACTGAGGTGGAAAATTGATTCATCTGTGCTGCTGAGGTGCATGATGTCTGTCCCCCACAATCCACAGGCGATTTTAATTGATGTCACACCATCTGCCTCTCCTTGGACACATGATCACAGCCTCAGTTCTATAAAGCATTCTCTGCTGTGGGAGGATGAGGAAAACAATCTACAAGGGTTACACTGAAGAACTTCATTAAATTCTTTCTCCAACCCAATCTCAAACTAATCTGTTGGCTTACTAATTTTGTAAACCTCGATGTTTTCCAACAGAGAGAGGACATTCGGGTATGAAATACCAATGATCACACAGGAGAGATATTTTAAAAGGGGACTGGATTATTGTCCTGCAGAAATGTAATTCAGAATTTGCAATGGATCTTTGCAATTTGCCTTTTCTGAATCGGTTTCCTCACTTGCCATCCAGGAATTCTTAAGGACATTTCCTGACTCCTCATTTCTCACCATCTGTTATCAGAAGTGAGCTCCGTTCTCAAACCCAGAACTAAACAATGGGCCAAGAATCCCACCCCAAAAACATGCAGGGTGGACACGTTACCTATGCTGGACAAATCCAAGTGAGCATGAGGGCTTTCGCAAGAAATATTCAAGAAACTACCCTCATCCTTCTGCACTGGACATGACCTTGGAATGATATAGCCCCAGAAAATCTCAACAGCCATGGTAAAAATGAAAATGGAAATGTTTTCTGGGAATGGGGTAAACAGTAGATACAGAGCCGAGTGATGGAGAAAGAGATGTAATTTTGACAAGTCTGAGACTTGGATTCCAGCCTTGCCTCAAGCTAGACGTGATCCAATTCTATTCAGTTTTGTGATCCAGTAAAGTTATTCTTTTTTTCTGCTGAGGACAAATTGAAATGGGTATTTTCACACTTGCTGCTAAAAGATACAGTCCCTTATATTTTGTGAATGAATATGGATAATCCCCTTGTTCATTTTTGTTTAAAAAACAAACACAGAGAGACCCCCATTGCTCACGTGACATGCTTGGCTAGAAATGCCGTCTTGCGTCACTGCTCTGACTCCTATTCAGTCCTTCCAACACGTGAGACCATGGTCATAGTACAGAGCTCAGGCTCTGGAGTGGGGGGGCTGCATCCAGACTGTCACTAGCCACCAGCTGCTTGACACTGGCAAATCCTCTCACCTCCCTGTGCTTCTATCTTCCCATCTACAATGGCCATAAGTATAACATGACCCTTCTAGAGATGTTCAGAGATATGATAAATTGTGGTATAAAGGTGTATTAAGAATTGTAATGCAAAATAAGAGAGCTCATTATAATGGCTTAATTTGTTATGAACAGACTCTATATACACGAAAAATTGTGCTGTGAATGGATAATTATGAATGTAATGCACTCCACTATTGTCATGTATGTAAGAAATTAAAAAAAATAAAAAAGAAGTTTAGTGCCGCAGTCCAGCTGCAGCAAAATAACGGGGGGGGGGGGGTGATGAGGAACTTGTGTAGATTGATACAGCAGGAGTGGGAGCCGTTTATTGTAGGACAACAGAGGTATTTATACATTCCACACAGCTTATCTTAATTAACATAAACTCGATACAGCAGTCAACCAGTAAGGAATCTCCACACTTAATGGCTCACTGGCGCCACCTCACAAACCACTCCCTCTGGCATTTTGCCAGGCGCCATCCAGACTTGTTTACAGACTCTAACAGTTTAGAATGGGACAATTGATGGGAAAACTATAAAATAGTGTCTGGGATGTTCTTAATGCAAATGAATAAAGCATCAGTCTTAAAATCCCATCTACCTGAGAGTTATTCTGTGTATCATAAATGCACAATATTGATTGACATGAATATTCATATGGACACCAACTCCATTTTAAATTTCCTTCCCTCTTTAATGTCTCCTGCTCCTTGTTAAATACCCACAGCCCTTTTGCTGCCAGTAGTGGTTCCTCACCTTAAACTCACATCCATAAGACTGTCACTAGCCACCAGCTGCTAGTGACAGTCCAAAGTCTTGTACTTGTTTTGGACTTGTTTTTGGACTTGTTTCTCTGCTTCTCTGCATCCTTTCCCAACCACGTTAAATTTGTAAATGGACTCATATGCGTGTACAAAGAGTTGTTATAATTAATGCATCAACACCATTTGAGGTGTGTGTGTGTGTGTATGTTTGTGTGTGTGTTAGGAAGTTGACTGTCTGACAACTCAGGTGAATGAGGTTTGAAGATTGACATTTTATTCATTTACATTAAGAGGATGTTCTCCTAAGGAATGGGTCAGCAATAGTGAAGTTGGAGAACCAACAGTAGGTTAGCAGAACAGCTGTCATCTAACAGAAAATTACCAGGATGGAAGAAATAATTCTGCTTAAGTGGTCAGCTTTGTAAAGGTTCAATTGCAGTATATAATCCCACAAGAGAAGTTCCTAGTTAAGGGGTTTAATTTGCATAGTTCTTCATTCATTATTCTGTCCAACAAATACCTAACTCAAATTCAGACACTCTCAAGGAAAGAGACACAAAAATGTATGATATATGATTCTTATCATAAAGTTGTTCTGAGGCCAGTGAAAAAGACAAAAATGACTGTAATTTAAAAGCAATGCAACAGTTTATTTCAATACATATCGTCTGATTCACACCCAAAGTCTATGCTGAATGCTGATCAGACAAAGATGAATTTTCACAGAACTTCTATCCTTGAGTAACCCACCACTGTGCACTTGGGACATAAGTAATATGATAAAGTCAGAGATAGCCTACCATTAGGCAAAAGGAGAAAGAAGCAATCCATTCTATCTCTGAAGATGAGGTGGATTAGGAGAAGGGCCAAGTTCTGAAACCAATGTTCCCAGGATACTTTCTGGGGACAGGAGTTTTGAGAAGTTTTTTGGACTTTCTTGTACTCATAGAAAACACTTGAACAAATGTGATCTTGACCCTCACAGCACACTGTGTTTCTTCCTGTCTCTGTGCATGCAAATGTTATTAGCCAAGAATTTATCTTTAAATGACTTGGTGAGAAGACACACTCGAGGAAACAAAAATTGCTACCTTTGGTGGCAGATCCCATTATTTTTCCACCACCCAATACCTTTCTAAAACATCCTCTCTAGGGGAGAGGCTGATAAACAGCATTTGCACCTCTGCCAGCCGCTGTCCTGACTAGGAGGTGCAAGTGGGGGAAATTCTATGTCTAGGACACCGCTGGTCCTTCTACTGCTAGTCCTTCTCAGTCCCTACAAGTATAGTCATGTGGTGAACCCCGCCCAGGACGGCCATTCTTACAGCACCTGCCTTGCGTTGAAGAGAGGTCATGTGCTCAGAGAGGCAGTTTACACGTCCTCCACAAGTAATGGTCCAGGATGGAAGGGCCTGAATGCTTCATTTCATGGTGAAAAGGTAACAGAAGGAAAAACTCAAAAGAAAAAAATACAATTAAGAAAATATTGAAAGAAGGTTAAGTAAAAGAACCTAATTCTTTATCTTCTGAGACCAATCTCAGTCACATTGCTTAGGCTGATAAATTGCCAGGTGCTACAGTGCACCCTGCAATCCCAGCATCTTTAGAGGCTGAAACAGGAGGATGGCAAGTTTGAAGACACCTATAGCAACTTAGCAAAGCCCTTAGTAACTTAGTGAGACCCTGTGTCAAAAGTTAAAAAAATAAAAAGGGCTGGGGACCTGGCTCAGTTGTTAAATACCCCTGGGTTCAATCCCTGGAATCATCATCATCATCATCATCATCATCATCATCATCATCATCATCTGATAAATCAAGACAGAAATAGAGGACACGCACACGTGCACACACACACAACACACACACACACACACGATAAACATCAGAAAAGCTAAAAACCAAAATAGCAAAAATAACCCCAGCCTGAACAGCGTGGAGGGTGGGGAGGAAAACGCTCTGCCATTTTCAGTCTCTGCTCTTTGCTGCCCGAATGCCCTTCCCCTTTATGGGCATTACCTATAAAGAAGACAGGCATCGTGGAAGGCCGGCTCCAAAGCACATACCCCATTATACGCTCTTTGAAATCAATAACCACAAGTCCTTTGAACATAGCAGCTGCTCAATAAAGGAGGCACTCGACACTGTGTCCTATAGAAAATTCGCTCAGGAATCAGCCCCCTTTAGCCAAACGCTGAAGGTACCCACCCGCCCGTAGAATTAAATGTTGAAAAGAAAGGAAGACAGGAAGGAAGGGAGGGTAGGTGGGAAGGCAAATGGTAGGAAGGAAAGAAGAAAGAAGTGGGGAGGAAGGGAATGTTGAAAACCACCTATTCTAAAATATGAGAAAAGTGTGATACTTTCATTTTTGAGAAAAGTTTATTACACAGAATTCAGAGAAGCCCAGGTAGGCAGAATCACAGAGGTTGCATTTGCAATCCTCCCTCCTGTGACAGAACAGTCCGAGAAACCCCTGGCAGCCCCACACCCCCCAATGGGCAGATGTCAGTCTCCGAGTAGGCAGCCTAGGTGAGCAAAAGCCACGGCCACAGGACGGCACATACCGCAGCAGGCAGGAAGGAGGTGAAATCCAAGATTCCATACGGTGGGCAACCGCAAGGAATATCCTAGTTGCACTCCAGACAGGGCGGTGATTTAGCAGAAAGGGACTTGGCTAAAGAAATGTAGTGTTTTATAGATTATTGTTTCTAGCTTGGACAACTTTTGGGGGACACTCTAATTTAATTAGACAAATGTGTTACTTGTAAAGCAATGCTTTATGAAATAAATAGGTTACAGAAGAGCACATAAAAGAGAAAGAGAGGAGGGGGAGGGGAAGAGAGAAAGTGAAGGGGAGGAGGGGGGAGAGGAAGGAAGGGCTTGACAATGTTATAAACCAGTGAGCAAATAGGAACATTCCCCTGAATACAAGCTCCATGAGAACAGGGACTTCCTACAGCTCGATGCTGAACCAAACCACTCACATAGAGTTGAGTTCCACTGTCACCTTCTGGACACCTGATTCTTACTTCAAATCAATGATCATTTAAAGCCATCATTCCCAACATCGGTGGGGACCCCATAGTGGCTCAGACACAGTGGTGGAAATATAACTAGCTACAAGCTTTTCAGATAGTGATTGGAAAGAGGCATCCAAGCTGCAAGCTGCTCTGCCTCACCACCTTCACCACCATCGTCTTGCAGGAGCTATACCCGTCAGCTGGCATGCAGGGCATTGAGCCAAGGACATTATATGCACACACCTTTGATTCCCCATCCCAGCCCATGTGCTAGGTGTTCCTATCATCCCGTAGCCCATGAGCATGGAAACCGAATTCCCAGAAAGGCATAATGCCAAATCACCCAGTTAGCAAGAAGCAGAACCCGAATTCTAACCTGGCCATCCCAGCCATGTCTGATTTGAGACTCAAACTCCTGACCGCTACAATACATTGTCTATAAGCAGACAAGATAACCCATTTTCCTTGAGTTTGCAGTCCTTCTTTAAGTAAATACACAATAAAAAATTATTAAGTGTATGCTACAAAATTTAGTTTTACTAAAATTATATAACTTGAGCCTTTGGTTTACATCTCTGCAAAAATGTTATTTCTCATTCAGTAGTTGCATAGGAGACTTTTTGAGGAAGCAGAACAGGATAGAGTTAAACAGGAGTCATCGTGATTATTAAAATCTATTAGAGATCCACAGGGCAGCCCAGAGGTCATCTCTCCTCTTGATCATAATGCTAATTTATTTCCAGAAAGAATGTCTCCTATAACTAGTCACCTCTCTTACTTCTTAGATGTCCATCGCCAGAGTTCTACTTTGGGTGAATTGGCTATCAGGGAACTCCCCTGTCTGCTCTTGGTCCAACCAAGGGAAACACATTCAGTTCCCTATTAACAGAAGGATTCACCTTTTTCAATCTAATTATTCTATATTAGATTAGAATCTGGGATGGGTTAATTTATGGTATGGTAAAACAACAGAATACTGCAGAAAAATTAAAATCATGTTGTACAAAAACAGGAATCCTGAAAGAGAGTTAAAATGTATTAAGTGAAAAAAGAAGTTACAAAAAAAGATTAAATGTATTACACAATTTCAAAGAAAAAATTTAAGAAGCATTGATGTTTGTGATAATACACATTGAAGTTTTTAGTGGTATTATTTTCTGCATTATAGGATAATAGGGTTTTATAACCTATAAAAATATAAGCATAAATACATATAATTGCATACATAGATTAAATCTTGGAAGAAAATTAAGAATATTGATCTTGATTATCTAATTATTCTAAAATAAATACAATAGCATGTAACTCCAAAAAAGGCAGGAATTTTTGTCCATTTTATTCACTTCTGAATTCATTTCTAAAATGGTCCCTGAAATATGGTACTTTATATTTTTTTTTGAAGGGACAAATGTGTGTTCCTTTGTAATATAGGTCAAAACAAAATAGGCTATTTTCTTAAATTAAATGATGCTGAGAAAAGTAATCATCTATGAAGTAACATAATTGGATAGCTATATCACACCATTTTCTATAAATCAATGCAGGTAGATGAAAAGGTTGGATGTGAAATGGAAATCACTTTTCCTCCCTCCAATCTATTCTCCACACAGCCAGGATGGCCTTTCTAGAACATCTAGAACACACATTCGATCCTATCATTCCTCTGTTAAAACTGTTCAAGAATTTGACATTTAAACTGTGACTTTAAACACTGGGCACAGCCTGTACTGTACCTGCCCCCTGTGCCTCTCAGCTCGTTCTTATTTATTCTGTTCGGTGACATGTGGGACCAAGACTTTGGTGTCCTTCAAAGCTCCAATTACTTGGTCCCAGGGACTTCCCACAGGTACTTTCCTTCCTTCTGAAACACCATCCCACCCCGAAAACGGTACTCTCTTAAGTAACCAATCCCTGCTCATCTTTCAAATGCAACTTTCAGGGTATTTCCGAGGTCTCAATGTGTCTTCCCACAGACTAGGCACTTACTAAAAAACCAAAAATAGTGCCTGCTGTACAGTACCTGCTAGACACCCCCTTCATCAAGTGCCAAGGCCTGTTGAGAGTATCCTCCTAAAGGGACATGGCATTGCTTGTGAGGTCTTTCTGCCACAAAAGCATCTCCTGCAGCTAATCCTGAAAAAAAGCCGTCAAACCCCAAGTGGGAGACATTGTGCAGGAAGGACTTTTCCAAAATAGCATCCTCTCCAAAGGCAAAGAAGAACAAGACTCCTCCACATGAAAGGAGGTTAAAGAGACAGCCAGGAATGCCAAGAATTCCAGATGAAATCCTGAACCAAGGATGGGAACATGACTGTCACTTAGACAATAGCATTGCTATTGTTCATTCTCTGATTTCACATCTTACACTCTGGTTATGTAAGAGAACATCCTTGTTAGAAAACACACACTGCAATGTTTACAAATGGCATCATGTTTGCTACTAACTACCAAACACTTAAAAAAATTAAAAATTATATCAAGTGTGTGTGTGTGTGTGTGTGTCTGCGCTCAGTGGGCATGGGTGGATTAGAAAACAAGAAGGGTAGTAAAATGTGAATATCTGGGGGATCTAGGTAAGGGGAATTGGGAATTCTTTGTTCTGCTTTGGTAGACTTTTGAATAAAATATATTTTGAGAGAGTTGTAGATTCACACAGAATTGCAAAAAAATAATAGGGAGATAACTCCTGTAAGTTTTTTCAAGTTTCTCCCAGTAATAACATCTTGCAAAACTATAGTACTCTATCACAACTATGGTACTCGATCATGATGTGGTTCAGAAACAGAACATTTCTATCATTGTAGGGATCTCTCTGTGCTCTTTAAAAAAAAAGTTTCTTGGTGCCTAGTCATTACACAGAAGAGTGGGCTTCTTTGAGGCATATTTATACGTGCATATGCCATCAATTGATCCATTGTATTTTATAGCTACAGCATTCTCACTCACAGTCCCTTCAACCCCTGCCCCTCAACCACTGAGGTGTTCCCCATACTTCTTGTGCTCACTTCAAGCCTTTTAAACAGAAAGATTTAGACTCTGTAAATTCTCACAATTGTCTTTTCCATTTATCATAATCCTCTGGAAATTCATCTGAGTTGGGGTTGTTATCAACAATTTGTTTCTTTTTCTTGCTAAGTCATATTCCATAATATGGATATGGATGAACCTTAGTCTCTCCATTGAAAAACATTTGGTTGTTTCCTGTAGGGCATGATATAACATGTGGGGCATGTTGCATCAGAAAAGAGGAAACCTAACTTGCTGGCTGCTACCCCCTTCCCAGTCCTGGGGCCACATGTGGCTAGGATAGCACCTGCCGATTGTGGGTTGTGATGAAAAATCGGACCACCTCTAGGATAGGCTCAGAACCCTTCTGCCCTCATGGACAGCTCACATCTCCCAGTACTGCCTGTAGGGTGGGTGTACACGTGAACTCTCCCCACCCTGCTGACCTTTTCCCTGATTGGCTGCTGTACATTATGTTCGATGTGTGTGTTTTCTCAATAAATGAGCTCCTGCTTTGACTGGTCTCCCTGGCACGTCTGGGTGCAGGCAGGCAGTGGGCCTTTCCTTTCTTCTTTCCTTTCTTGGTTCGTCCTGGTTGGGCATGCTTTCCCAATCTCTTCCCGCAAGTCAGGAGAGAAAGGGGCTGCATTCCAGAGTTACTGTGATGTATTATATCTCCCTCAGTAAAATACAAGTGACCTAGATTCTCTGCATCACTGTGAGCAGTTTTTAAAGCCATACTAATAGATGTGTAGGCATATTTTATTGTGGTTTTGATTTGTGTTTTCTGGGGGTTAATGTTCAGCATTTGTGAGCTCATGTTCCAGCACCATATCTTCTTCATGGAAATGTCTCTTCATGTTTTTTTGCACATGTTCTGACTAGATTTTTTTTTTTACCCTTGAGTTTTGAAAACTTTTATATATATTTAATATGGTTTGCAAATATTATTTCTCATTGGTCTTCTTTTCACCTTAACAGGTGGTTTTGAAGCTATATACTTTAAATTTTGATGAGATCCAATGTTTCATCTTTTCCTTTCATGACTTGCTCTGTCAGTGTCAAATCTAAGAACTTTTATATAAAACTTACAGTCTAAAGATTTTTCTGGATATATTTTTAATAATTTTATCGTTTTACATTTTATTTTGAATCTCACAATCCATTGTGAATTAATTTTTGAATGCGGTTTGGACCAGTTTACTTTGTTGTTTTTGAATGTCTGATTGTTCCAGCACCACTGTTGAAAGGACTCCCTTCAAGAAATCTTATTTGTGTCTTTATCAAAATCTACTCAGTAAGGGTCTCTAATTTTCTCTCGGATGTGTAAAGACCCAGGTAAAAATCACTTCCATCCCTATAACAAGAGAGTTGAATGATCTAAACATGAAAATGGTTCTTTCTTCAGCTTATCAAAAAGCTTAGCTCTTGGGACAAGCCATCACCCCAAAACTAGAGATACAGTTGAATCCAGAGAGCTACAGTTGTGATCTGTCCACATACAGCAGATATCATGGGACCCATAAACTGGTAGAAACAAATAGCAATTCTGATGAATTTTTGGGAGCTGTTTGCAGGCTAGTCTGAGGGGAAAAAAATGAGCCTTTCTTAGGTGGACCTTATAATTTTCTGGGAATTACTTCACTAGTCCTCACCAGTTCTCATGGTGGATCTCTGAAAAAGATTCTCTGTGACTCTGGCTGGGGTAAGAAATGATAAATGATAAACTGTTGTGAAATATGCCTAGAGCTTCCTTTCTAATGGAGAAACTATCTTCTATAGATGGTCTGGGAGAAGAGGACTCCACATTCAGCCCCCTTGAAACTTTGAGTCTCATCTAAGTGGTTAAAAACCTGAAGAAGCATTTGGAAAGACCATAACCCAGAGACACAGGCACCGAAATAGACAGGGATTCAGTTATAAGATTATAGCACCCTCCCTCCCCTGTATTTCACAAGCACCCCAGGAGAGCAAAGCTGAAAGAGCTACAAGAGGCAGGTCCTCTCTGGGAAGGAGTGCTTAGGGATTCCCAAAGTGAAGAGAAGAGAGGGAAAACAGGACACTAGAAGAACTTGAAGTTTCTGACACAACTGAGTAAAATTTAAACACATCCCAACTCATAAGAATGGTAGCAATCTCACAACAAAAACCTATTTTCTGCAGTTCAGTTGCCTTAGCAAATATAGATCTGGCTTTCCTAAAAAAAAAATTAAAGTTATATTAAAAGAGACAAAAAGTTTTCTGACAAGACAAATAATGTCAATGTAAGCTCTGGAACCCGATTCAAATATGGCATAGAGGCTGAAATTAGAGAATTTTAAATGACATGATTAATATGGTAAGGGCACTAATGTAAAGAGGGCTCAACATGAAAAAACAGATGGGAGATTTAAATAGGAAATGGAAACGCTAATGAAGAATGCAAATACTAGAAATAAAAAACACTGTAATTGAAATGAAAAATGCCTTTGATGAACTCATAAGTAAACTAGTAGAGAAGAAAAAAAAACTAGTGTGTCTAAAATTACATACCAAACTAAAGAACAGCTAGAGGATCAAAACAATAGGACAGAACATTCATGGACTCAGATAATTTCAAAGGTGTATCAGAGGTACAGATGTCCTTTGACATCCAAGGGCCTCCTGGGGCCACCAAAGTCTACAGATGCTCAAGGTCTATAAAACAATGACGTAGCATTTGACTATAGTGTATTTATACCTTCCCATTTTAAATCATCCCTAAATTACTCATAATATATAATACAATGTAAATTCTACTTAAATAATTGTTACAGTATATCATTTAGGAAATAATGACAAGAAAAAAGTATGTACATGTCACTACAAATACATTTAAAAATATTCAACATGGAGTTATTCAAACCTGTGGGTGCAGAACCCACAGGTAGAGAGGGCTGACTACATAACTGGAATACCACAGGAAGAAGAACGCAAATGGAGGAGAACAAATATTTAAATAGTCGCTGATAAACTTTTAAAATTAATGACAGAAACAAAAGGTAGCAGAATTTCAGAAAAACATATCAAAAATATGAGTACATCTATTGCTATATTTTGGATATGGTTTAAGTGTGTCCCCTGAACATCTGTGTATTAGAAGCTTGGTCCACACTGTGGTGATTCTGGGAGCAGGAATATTTAAGAGGAGAGAACTAGTTGGAGGTTCTTAGTTCAAAGTAATTCCTTTCTTTGGAAGGGATTGTGGGGCTCCACCCTCTCACGATTTCTGTTTGGATATATGATCTCCTCCTCTCATACACATTCCCACCCTTGCCATACACTGTGAGATGACACAGCCAGAGATCCTTACAAGAGGCTATGCAATGCTGTTTTTTTTTTTTTACTTTTAGTCTCTATAAAAAAATGAGCCAAGCAATTCTCTTTTCTTCATAAAGTAGACTGCCTCACATAATACATAATAGTAATTGAAATCAGACTAATTTGGGTACATTTTACTCAAATTGCATAAAACTGAGATAAAGAGAAAATTTTGGAATAAAAGAAACAAACAAATGGTAAATGAATAAAACATAGAAATGAGCATGAATTTCTCATCACAATCCATATTTAAAATGTTGGAGGGGAAAAAAAACCACCTCCAGATCCACTGAAATTGTCCTTGAAAAATAAAGAAGAAGAGATAAAGATTTGCTCAAAAACAAAAGCTGAAGAGATTTTATCAGCAGCACAACTGTGCTGAGGAAAATATTCAAAGTTCTTTAGGAAGAAGTAAAATTATAAAGGTCAGAAATCCAGACCTGCATGAAGAAAGGAAGAGTATCAGAGACAGAATAAAGAAAGATAAAATAAACTACTATATTTTCCTACTCTTAACTGAAAGATAACTGGTTTTTAGAATAATAATAGTAATAATTGGATGACTACAGTATATATAAAAGTTATGTGAACTCACAGCCCTGCCATGAGAGATAGGAAGTAAGGAGGAACAAAATGTTTCCTGGTATAAGGTATCTGCAGTAGAAATGAGTGGGTACAGCATTGAGGATGCACTTGGATTAAGTTATAATGTTTATTTCAAATTCTAGGTTGACCACCAAAACTTCAGATAGGAAGAATACCTCCTAGAATTTGAAATAAACATTATAAATCTTAAATCTCAGCAATAAGAAAATTTTGTTTTTTATGACTCCATCTTACCTCCTCTTATTGCTGAGATTTAAGAGTTCTTTGTATATTTAGGATACAAGTCTCTCATCAGCTATGCATTTTGCAAATATTTTTTCTAACCCAATGCTTATCTTTCCATTCTTTGAACAGCAATTTCCACAGCACAGAAGCATATAATTTTAATTGAGTCCATCTATCATTTCTTTCTTTCAGAAATCATGCTTTCTTTATTCAGTCTGAAAATTCATCACCAAACTCAAGATCACATACATATTTTAGGATTTTTATAAGTTTTATGGTTTTGCACTTTATGTGTATTATTGACATAATTAATTTGGGGGAAAGATGTAAGGTCTGTGCCTACATAAAATTTTTTTTTATATGGATGTCCTCTTGTCTCAGCATTATTTGTTGAAAAGACTAACCTTTCTTTATTGACTTATCCAGAAAGCCCAGAGAACTCACCACCATGTTGTTCCTTGGTCCAAAGTCCATAGCCTGTCTGTCTCTTGCCTCCACTTTTCAGAGTTCCCTTGTGATTGTTTCAGACATAATGTCCAAAGGTTCTACATAGTGATAGGAATAGTGAAAGGTAGGTGCAATAAATCTTCCCAGAAGTGGAAGTGTTCTGTTTTGTAAGTCTGAAATTATTTTAAAATAAATAGTGGGGAAGAAAAAGATAGTGGGAACAATTCTAAGTTATATATAAGAAATAAAGCATGTGTTACTTGGATATTCGTCAAACACACTGAAGGGGATTTTGTTTAAAGCAACATGATTTTAAGAGATTGGGAAAGTTTGCATAGTTTCCCAGGACTTCCCTATCCAGGTACAATAAAATGGATCACTTCAACAGCAGAAAAATATTGTCCCAGAGTTTTGGAAGCTGAAATATAAAATCTAGGTTTGAGTGGTATTCATTCTTTCTGATGGGAGGAGGTTCTGTAGCCAGCTTCCCTCATAGCTTCTGATGGCCTTGTAGGTGACCTTCTCCTAGTGTTTCATATTATGTCCTTCTATGCATGCATATGCCCAAAATTCCCTTCTTTTGATAATTCTAGCCATGCCAGATTAGGACCTCATTTTAATCTGATTATATCTTATGGGTTATATGACCTTATTTGAACCTGATTACATCTAGAAAGATCCAAATAAGGTAATTAACTGGACATCCGGGTGCAGGAGCCTAACAGACTCCATTTTCCTCACACCGAGGTTACTTCCTATTTATGCACCAGCATCAAGGACATATGGCTGCTCACCAAACATCCTTGTTGAATAAATAGTAGATAATATTTAAAAATATGATGGGCATGAATAAACAATATTAATAATTATGAAGGGAATAAATGTAATGCTTAAAATTCAAGAGTTGATTGTCAGCAAAATCTGGTGGATTAAGACAATTATAAGTGACTTTATGTCTCATCTGTGAAATTTTCTGTATTTTTGAAATTTATTCTCAGGTATTTCTATTTAACAGTTTTGATATAGTTTAAACAAGTAATCCACCTATTTTAAGTGACAATTTAATGGGTTTTGTTTTATTTACAGAATGCACAAACATTACCCCAATCATTTTTGAAAATATTTGCATCACCTCAAATAGAAACTCTGTGCCCTTTCCCACCCCATGCCAAGGAAAAGACTAATCTGCTCTTTATCTTAGTGGTCTCCTTATGTTGCTTGTAAAGTTATGATGTGGGCATATCTGGCTGCTTTCACTTAGCACAATATCAGGGAAGTCCACATATGTTGCAGTGTGTATTATTGCTTTATACTTTTAAATGACAAATATCCTTTGACCCTAGAACTATACCATGCTTTGTTTGGCATTCAACATTTGATGGGTATTAGAGTTGTTTACCTGCTTTCCCCGATAGAAATGCTGGCAGAACAGTTGTGTGAAAGGCTTTCCATAGACTAAACTTTTCAATTTTCTAGAATATTATACCTAGAAGTAGAACTTCTGAGTTATGTGATAATTCAATTTTGACATTTTGAGAAACTGTCAATCGGTTTACTGAAGTGTTAGCATCATTTTATATCCCCACCCGAGGGCAGGAGGGCTGCAGTTCATACACCTCCTCTCCAAACTCTTATTGCATGACTTTTGATAAGACTATTTCAATGGGTGTAAAATAATATCTCAATGTGGTTTCAATTTGCATTTCCCTTGTGGCCTATGGTGGTGTTGAGAACATTTTCATTTGCTTTCTTGCTATTCACATATCTTCTTTGGAGAAATATTAAAATCCTATCTGAAGTGGATTACTCAATTTCTTATTATTGAATTATAAGAGTTCTTTGTATATTCTGAATAAAAAATTCCTTAGATATTTGATTTGCAAATATTTTTCCCAGTCTGAGGAACTTCTTTTTCTTTCTTTCTCTTTCTTTGTTCCTTTTTGCCCTCCCCCTCCCCATTTGTTTCCCTTTTTCTTTTTCTTTCTTTTTTCCATGTCCTTTGAAGTACAACAGCTTTTATTTTTCATGAAATTCCAAGATTTGTGTTCAGTCAGAAAATAATATATATAATTGAGAAAATAGCTATTTAGAAAAGGTAAACACAATTAAAAGTATATTTATCACGTTCTCTGCTTAGGCTCACAGAAATGAAGGAGGTGAACACAACACACATCTAGAAAGGAGTTTGTTATAAACTATTCGCATCCAAGTGTGCATTCTGTCTCATTGCAGTGTGTGGCACTACTATTTACATGCACACATCCTGACTGACTTATAATACTTTCAATAGTTAATAGGAGGTTTAACCCAGTTAAAATGTCTGTGTTCTTGCTAGGCGTGGTGGAACACACCTGTGATCCCAGCAACTCAGGAGCCAAGGCAGGAGGATCATAAGTTCAAGGCCAGCCTCAACAGCTTGGTGAGAACCTGTCTGAAAACCAATATTAAAAAGGACCCAGGATGTAGCTCCGTGGTAAAGGGCCCCTGGGTTTAATCCCCAGTACCCTCCCCTGTAAATAAAAGTCAGTCTTCTTAAGATGTCCATAGGACTAGCATTAATGATGACCATTTGGGACTCCACCAAGCTTGCAGACAGAGACTTTCTTATAATTGAGGTCCACTAGGGCTTTTGCTCAAGGCTTTCCCTTGATCACACCAGGAACCTTTTCAGTATTCATTAGGTTGTCTTTTGTTAAAAGGTTTGTATGAATTAAGTGAAAGAAACACATTGCTCCCATCAAGACACTTAAACAAATTCTCTGAAGGTGTTTAGTTATTGTTGCTCCAGATAGTTTGCAATTTCATTCTAAAATAAGAAAACACCTACCTCATATGAATACCTGAGCAAAAGCTGTTTATTTCAAATCCAATTTATGAAGACCTCAAAGGAGACAATGTTGTTTCTTTTGTTATTGTTGTTGTAATGAGAAACAAACTAATGTTTCAACTGTTTCAAAAGAGAATATATATATATATATATATATATATATATATATATATATATATATATATATACACACACACACACATATATACACACACACATATCTTTATATCTTTAAGCAATAAGCTTCAAGAATTTCAACCTTGGAAATAATGGAAAGTAGATGTTTAAAAAAATGCATTTTGAAAATTAGTCTTTAAAAAGATGTTTTTCCTTAGAAGCATCATCATGAGTCATCAGGAAATAAACAATATTGCAGCCCATCTTTTCTTGGAAAATAGAGAATTAAGCCCATTTTAACTTTTTGAAGGGTCAGAGAAAACCAACAGTGAGAAGAAAAAAATTGACTACCTGGAGATGGTTTTATCTAGAAAGGATACTGCATTCTACGAATGAAAATCAGACTCAAAATCCACTAGGAAGCTGTTGAAATGAGCCCATCAATAATTTATACACTAAGATGTTCAATGAAATATTTCATTTTAACAAAGAATGTTTGGTGTTGCATGTTTAATAAGGAACAAGTGCATTTGGATACATTATAAAGTGCTACTCTTCATTGTCCTGCTTTTCCCTCTTCAAATACTTATTAATAAATTATTGTACTCAGTTAAACTGAACATCAGTTTATAAAGTTCCAATTATCAGAATAATTATTTGGGGATAATCCCTGGATATGTGCTGATCTGGAGATTCAATATTTGTTCAGAGAGGCAAAGTGGTATTGATCTATGGTGTGTCTTAATCATCTAGATTTTAGGATGAATTACTAAGGATTTTCCACTGCCAGTCATTGGTGGCTATTTGAAGAGCAAATTCCATATCAAGAATCAATCCTGATCTTTTGAACACATTCAAAGAATTAGTAAGGTACCATATGTGTGGGCAGCCCACGCTGCTGTCACTTGCTGGGGAATTACACATGTATCACATTGGTCACTGTGTATGTCTCACACAAAAACCTGGGTGAACAGCTGCCAAGCACTGCTATTGACTTCATTTAGCAGAGGAGAAACTGACCATGAGGAGGATCATGGCTTTCTCAAGAGGCAGAACCAGCAGATAAGTCATAGCTCTTGCTTTCTGTATTTATAGAGTACAGCTGCTAATACCCAGGACATACTTCCACCTCATTAAAACATTGAGTGTCTTCCAAAGTCTATAGTTCCTTTTCCATAACCCAAGGGGCACAGTTTGATTTTCATTAATAATGTCCCACTTATTCATTTTTATTCATATTATTTAACTGATAAGTCTAATTATATATACATGTGTGGGGTACAATGTGTATTTTGAATATGTAGAACAATGATGTAGTTGTGTCAATAATTGGTCATCCTACTATTTCTGTTGTCAGATGTGTGAATGATAATCACTGCTTGTCTACAATCAATTCGAGATATGTTTTATTGTCATGTTAAATTTGGTTACAATTTTACCAAACATTAAATTCTGGTGTTTGCAATTTTTTTCTACCTGAGGATTACAAGGGATCTGGGGCCTGCTTTTCAAGTCAGAGCAGATGCCAACTTATCATTGCCCTGACGATAGTTTGGAAGCACAAGCCACATTGGTCCTTTCTGACTACCCAGCTAGACTGTCATGGAAGTCACAGCTCTAGCTGAAGAGCTGTTGCCACAAACCCAGGTTCCAGTTTCCACAGCTCCTTAGTGGAGAGAGATGGCCTTGGTCAGTTGCACTAGGTTTTGAACTCTCTGCAGCAACATGAACTCAGTGCAAGATCTTAACATCAATTTATTTTAAGTAAAGGCTTCAAGTCTTATTTTTCTATAAAAGTTTGCTTAGAAGTGAAGAAATCTGCTTAAATTTGTCTACCTAAAGAACTGACCTCATAAATCTAATGTGTATACGCATAGTAAAAACAAATGGCAAGAAAGCACACTGAATTGTCAGCAGGGTATAATGAATGAGTATTTGTTATTTCCCCTTTCCATGTACATCTTTCTCCCCCAATTTCCTAAATATATTTCCCCAGTTTATTCAGCAAATATTTTGTTAAGAAGAACATTGATTCTGTGTTACTTCTTGCCTGAGAGTTGAATGAATGGCTGAGTGAATACTGAATGTTTGTGATAAAACAAAAAGTATCTAATTTTATAATACCCACAGCCTAATAGAAAACCAATAATGTTTTTTATCATGAAAGCATCTGAGAGAAAAGCAAATAGAATTTTAACATTGATGTACTAAAATCTCACCAAATCACTTTAATTAGGAAGAAGGAAAGACAAATATGAATTAATTTAAGTGTATAAATTTTTAGAGTTTATAAATACATATATAGCTTTATAATCTGCAGGCATCTCTAATAATTCTACCAGGGAAATTGTGTAAGGAGTTAAACATTTCATGCAAAACTTGTAAAAGTTTTAGTATATTCAAAGAACATAAAAGTTATTAAACAGAAAAGTTGATTACAATTTCTTTTTGGTTATTTGTTTATCTAATTTATTATTAATTTTCTTTAGAAACTCCCTTTTGTAAAATTATGCAATTATATTCTTTATCATAGGAAGCATGAAAGATGATAGTTTTTTAAAAAATAGATTTTCAGATTAATATGAAATCCAGCATTTATCATCTGCCTAATAATTGATAAGTGATCAATACTCATTAAAGAAAGAATGGATGTTCCTTGACTTACAATGGAATTACATCCAGATAAACCTATCATAAATTGAAATATTTAAGTAAAAATGCATTTGGTGTTCCTAACCTACCAAACACCATAGGTCAGCCAAACAGCAGTGTCGATGGTTCACCCTCCTGACCTTGGGAATGATTGGGAGCTGCAGCTCACTGCCACTACTCAGCACCTCGAGAGAGCACCTCAATGCACACAGCCCGCCCAGGACAAGAGCAAAATTCAAAATTCAAGGTATCATTTCTACTGAGCACATACCACTTGGCTCCATCCTAAAGTTGAAAACCCCTAAGTCAAACCATCCCAAGTCAGGGACTGTCTGTGTACAGTGCTGACAGCTATAGCTCGTGTCTAGGGTATATATCACATAGCTACAGAATCCTCTAGTTGGCTGAAATGACATCTTGAATAAGATATATAAAATAACACAAATGAAGTCCTCTGTTCATAGTTTCAAAATACCTGATGGGTCCATCAAAATTCCATTTTGATCTCAAACAACAGCAGAAACATTGTGTCGTGACTGATCATTTTCCTATGGAAACTTATTCGTGCCTGTCACAAATGTCGGATATTTTGCTTTGTCATGAGCAGCTTTAGGTTCTGTTCTAATATCATGCTGGATTATCTCATTGGATCTGGAGTGTAAGCCTATGAGAAGCACCGTTAAAAACCCTCCCTTAATGTAAAGGAGACTGAGATGCAGAAAGTTTCAATCACTTGCCCAAATGATGCAGCGAATAAATTGTGAAGCTGGAATTAGATTCTAAATAGCCTGATTTTCCAAGGAAGTTACCTACTTAATTTGTAAATGAGCTGATAAAAGTTGAAGACACAGAAAATTAAAGTAAGTTTAGTAGAGTCACCTAAGAGACTGTCCAGGACACCACCTACAAACTCACAAATATCTAGCCTTCTTATTTCCAAAAATGAGCAGACCTTTGGACAGACACAATACTAGCTAAAATTCCCCCAAAACAGATATACATAGAAGAATGACAATTTACTAATTTTAGAGTAATGTAATATATATATATATATATATATATATATATACACACACATATACAACTGTCAATCAATGAATACTTGTGTTGGTGTGTTAAGCTTATGTTCTGTTATCATATAAAGTCAAGCCCCATGCAAGATCAAATAATAATCAGAAGATATCTAATGAATGTGCCATGAAAATTCTTCCTGAATCAACTAGAATTACTCAAAGTCCATTTGTTGAGTCCTTTCCCACATTACATGGGAATTGTGATATTGCACATAAATATGCAGCCACCAAGGGGAGCTTGCTGAACAAAGGGTGCTTTAGCATCAGATGGGATTCCATTCAGTAAGCATGGACTGAACGCCAGCAATATGGAAAGATGGGTACAGCAATGAATAGGACGTACTAAGCCTGGTAAAGATATACCTGATGTCTACAAGAGCAGAACTTGATGAAAACCTGCCCTGGTGGGGGTTGTCCTACTTATTTAAAAAGGGCTTGTGTAAAAGACGCGGCACCAAATGCTTTGCAAACATCTGCGTATTTACTGCAACAACCACTTAATGAGGTAGGTTTTAACAAATCCCCATCTTCCAGTAGGGAAAAAAAAAGGCAAAGTGTGGTGTAATAACCAGTGGAGTCAGTCAGTAGTGAAGCCAGGAAATCATCATCTATTCTATATTTAAAAAGGAATGGTAAACCTTAAGTCCCCTTCCCCACCCTGTGCCACCCCACTACACATTGGCATCAGCAGCATCACCACCACTGTTATCACCATCACTACCTTCATATGAAAGTACTGTCTTTGGACTCAGATTACCTCTCTCCTGGACAGAACTTGGAATCTGTCCACATTTCTTATGAAATGCTTTTAGTACTCTTTCATGTTTGTTGACATTTACTTTATTACATAAAATATACCAGGGACCTAATATGAAATGACTGAGCATTTGTTCTGCCCTGATTTTGTATGTCAGGCAGGCACTACTAGTCATAAACAAGTTTTTTTGTTTGTTTGTTTTTGGTCAACTAACTTTGTTCTAAGTAGCCACATACTCAGGAGAAAGGCAGATATCCCCAAACTTTCTTGCAGCGAGGGATAGATCTGTGACTGGATTGTCATCTGTAAAGTGTAAGTGGGACTCTACTGCATGGGGCTTCAGAGACAGACAATTTAACTGAAAATGAAGGGATATGCTAGGCTGATGCTTGCAATGTACCATTGGCCCTTCTCCTTCTTCCTGCTTGGGGTGCCAACATGGAGGCAGGAGCCTCAGCAGCCATGCTGGCACTATGCATGAAAGTCACAGTGCTGAGGAAAGCACAAGAAAACTAGAAAACCTGGAGCTATGCCAGAATCCTGATGCTACCATTTCAGTTGTGGATTTCTTCTTCAACCCACCTAAGATTTAAACAAAAACAAATGCCCATTTGGTTAATCCACAGTGGTAGATTTTATGTCTCATGCACCTGAAAATAATCACAGATGATAAACAGACCAAGTTTCAAAGAGAAAGTATTGATACTGTTTCTTCACTCTTTGTGAACATCTTACTATTACTGTCAAGCATTTATAGTAAATACTATTACTGACAAAATATTATTGAATAAAGCATGAGGTACATATTTTAAGCAATTGCATGCAAAGACAAAAAGATTACTCTGAAATTGCTTTCCCTGTTTTTTCTAATATTCTTTCTTCTTCCGGTTATTTTCTCACTTGCTAGAGAAATAAAAGATGCCTTTTGAATTCAGGTAGTTTTTCTATTGATCAGTCATTTGGAACAATGGTGGCCCTAAAAATAAAAATTGAGGTGGTAGAGATTAGTACTATTAAATATCCATGGACTAAATTGCAAATTGTATAGCCCAAATCTCAGATACAATCTGACTTACATGCAAACGACTTGAACTGGAAGTTAAGTTCATTCTTTATGAAAGGAATGTGAGGTTTCTAAAGGAAGCACATCCAAGAAATGTCTCAATTTTCTGAAATCCCACTCATTAATTCTCAAGTATCTTTGGCTCAAAACCAGCTATTTCTATAAATCCAATCATCATTTGCAAATGGCTTTGCTGCACTGATCGAGCCAAAGATCAGAAAATCCAATAGTCTCGATTATTGAGGAAGAGGATTGGTATGAAAAATGGTCACTGGCATATAATTTCACTTTTGAGAAACAGAAACCCTAGAGGGAAAAAATACAGACGCGGAGGTCTGTGAACTGCCTCCGAAAGAGAAATACAGTTTAGATTGCTCTGCTGCCGTAACAAGCAGCAGAGTTTATTGTTTTGTTTGCAGTCTGAGGTCTACGGAAAATAAATATCTGCAGCTGAGGGCATCTAGAGATAATGAACATCCAGAAGTGCGACTACACCCCAAGGTATTTCAGGAGTCATCTGATGACAGGAAAGACAGGAGATAAAGTAGCAGAGGAGAAATTCTAGCAGTTGTGAAACAAAGAGGAGCCTTCGCGGGAAGGCAGGGGACTGGGGAAGGGGACATTCCACCCAGCCAGCAGCCACATCCCCTAAGGCTCATTAAAGAACACGATCCACTTAACTTCTGCAGTATGACCTTTGGCTTCCAGAGTGCTCACCAACCTGAGCAGCAGGGGCCACTCCACAGCCCTGAGCCACATCCTCTTCCACTCTCTGCCATCAGCCACATCATCCTGCAGGAAGCACAGTGAGTCCACCCCAATCAGGAAGCACTGGGCAATGTCCATTCTAAGAAAGGGCCTCCTCGAGTGAAGGAGAGAAAGAACTCGGCCCCAGAAAACTGCAGTTCACTGAGTTAGCTTCTCCTCTCTTTTTAGAAATGATGAAAATTCTTTTTGGTTATTTTATTTATTTGCTTATTTTGTATCCTAGAAAGCAGAATTTGAAAGTCCCTGAAGCTGAGACTTTGGCAATGCTAAATGGAGAAGCGTCTGATGAAGCAAGGGGATCTGCAGTTGCCCTCGTTTATTCACATGTGAATGTGCAGATACCACAGGGTCTGCTCCACACCTCCTGGGCCAGGCCTGTACCGAGACACGCACTGGACATGGGTGTCGTCTTCAAGGAGTGAGAGTCTAGTCAAAGGGAAAAACACACGCGGACTTACAGGGACATGTAAAAAATAGTAGAAGACTTAAGTGGTCAAAAAGAAAAAGGAGAAAACAGAATGAAAACGTTTCTAACTGTAACATAAAGGTAAATGATGGACATGGTGATCCTTTTGCCCTGGCAACTGTATGGAACTGAGTTCTGATGACACAGGGCAAGATGGAGGAGAGTAAGCTGTGGCATGTCAACTGGACAGCGCATTGCTTCATGAAGAAAGGCAAGTGTTTGTCTAGAGAAAGTGTCTCTTACCTCCCACTACCCAGTCACACAGCACTGCTGTTAGAAAGTGTGAATGTCGATTCTCTCCTGGACTCCATATTTTTCTGACAACTTGACTGATGTGATCTTTTTTAAAAAATATTTTTCTAGTTGTAGATGGACATAATACCTTTATTTTATTTGTTTTATTTTTATGTGGTGCCAGGGATTGAACCCAGTGTCTCACACATGCTGGGCAAGCGCTCTACCACTGAGCCACAACCCTGGCCCAACTCATGTTTTCTTAATATCTATTTACATTTTGATTCTAAACTATACAAACCAAAAAAAAAATCATGTAAAACAAATAGTAGAAATAAAATTAAACTAAAAATAAAGCAATGTGATTAAACTCTCCCTAGGTCTTTGCTGGCTGCCTGAGCTCAGTCATCAACGTTAAAAAATGGAGATTAAAGAGAGATTAAAAAGGGATTGATATTTACCAAAACCAAAAAATAGTAAGTAAGCAGGGGGTAGATATGTTAATTAGCTTGACTTGATCCTTCTACAAAGTGTGTATATATCAAAAGTCCACATTACACTTCATAAATATAAATAATAATTATTTTTAGTTACATTTTTTTAAAAAAATACCTACAGAACCAAACTAAGAGATTTCCCTTGATGTGATACAGAATAAAGTAGAAGAAAAGAAATTTCCCATCATTGAAAGCTACTTAATGTTATACATGAGTTTTGCAAAAATGCAGCTTACATTTATCAAAGATACAAGTGACCTACTCAGGAAAATCAGCCTACAGAGACAGACAGCTTTGGATCCCAGTTCCAGGCCTATTGTGAAATAAGGAAAAATTCTATCCCCGAACTATTCTTTCCTATAAGAGGCAATTATCTTCTCCTTCTCTCTCTCTCTCTCTCTCTCTCTCTCTCTCTCTCTCTCTCTCTCTCTCTCTCTCTCTCACACACACACACACACACACACATGCATGAGAATATATAAATACTTAGAGAGTGAAAGACAGCAAGCAAATATACACCTGTATCGACTATTCTATATGCATACATAATTGTACATACATATAGAGAAAGAAAGAGAGAAAGAGAGAGAGAGAGAGAGAGAGAGAGAGGAAGCAGACAGAGATAGACACATAGAAATACATGAAAATATGCAGTTATATCTCTACGTAGTTACAGAGAGAGAAAGAGAAGAATAGAGACTGCTAGTATGCTAGTGTTACAGCAGGCAGGCAATGCAGTATTACAATCATAAAAATAAAACTTGATAAAAGTTTGGTACCAAATCATAGTGTATGAGGCATTTCTTAAAGTAGCTCTTTCTGGGGGTGGGGGGAAGGTACAGCAAACCCTAGTATGGTATCAGAGAGAGAAAAAAAAAAGACAATAAAATGTAGAGCTAGGAGAAGGACAAAATACCAATTAAATCCTAGACTTATAAAGATTCAAATTTAAGTGCTAATCAATATACATGCCTATATGTAGAAACATACAAAAACTCATTTCGATTTCAGAAGATTTTAGGACTTTTTTAAATATATTTTTCTTATTGAGCACTTGTTTAGAAATCTTAAGTGATGCACTATAATTTTTCAAGTAAAAAGAAAAAAATCCACATAACCAGCTGCTGTCTCATCCAGCAGGATATTTGTGATTTTGTGGGGAGCGGTGTTCCCCCCTCCCCCGCCTTTGAGATTTTACTGATCCCTTTTTTCTTTGGTAACACAAAACAACATTTAGTCAACTGTTTGGGTATTCTGGCAAAAGAGCATAAGAGACTGCTGCTTCCAGTCGAGACTCAATTATCCATATGCAAATAGTTGTGATGTATTTTTTATCCCAGTCTGCCATTATCCTTCTGCCAAGCAGAGTTTTAGGCCAATTTCCTCCACTGCTGGGACATGCTTAGGAAATCCACGTGTTCCAGCATGCGCCCTGACAAGTCATAATTAGGTGAGTGCTGAAAGAAAACAGTCCAACTAGACACAGTGCATCCCCAAACACGGATCCATTAGAGCCAGGGATGTTGGCTTCTGGGAGAGCATCCATGGGCAAGAATAAATGAAAAATTCATCCTATCTACAGTTTATACTAGAACCTACGCAAAAATAAGTGGGTGAATAAAGCACCAGTCCTCATATCTGCCCTTCCCACGCCAGGTCTTCATGGACCAGAAAGACAGTTAACATGCATTTGTGTTCCAATGAATGTCTCTGTCCATGGTGCTGAGGATCTGATTTGCCATTCTTGTCTTCCCTTACCCTCTGAGCAAGGAGAACATGCTGCTCCTGATCTCTGCTCATCTTCTCCTCTTTATCCTGGGGAGCAAATGCAAAGAAGATGCATCTTATCATGGTGATGGGTTTATAGCTCCCAGGAAATCTGTAGTTGGTCAGTCTGTCCATTTAAGTGACTCTAAGTGGAGAAAAGTTGGCAACGCTCTTCACTGAAGACTATGCACAAAACTCTAATTACAGAAACCTTCATTTTCTGACTGCTTTCTGGGTATTTACCACGTCCAGGTACTTGACTAAGCACCAGTAAAAGGGATAGCTTCATAACATCGACAATAGCAGTGTAAAGTAAGAACTGTAAATATCCTCATTTTACAAACAAGGAAATAGAACCCAAACACCAAGCCCCTTTGCCCAAGGACATGGCAAGAAGTTGGCAGAGGCCTGTTGGAACCCTGGCATTCCCATCGCTAGCACCCCAGGTCCCTCCTCTCTTTCATCTTTTACCTCCTTTCCCCTTTTCAGAGCCACAGATTCCTTACACTAAACTACTCCAAGGTAGGATTAAGATGGGCCAGAGTTAAACATAGAGGCTCAGATCCTCAAAGGTGAGTTAGGCCTGGGGCCCTCATGAGGCAGACCAAGAGAAGCTGGCAACTTGGTTGCTGGAGATGCGATGAAGGCCAGAACCTGAAGGCCATCGGGTCCTCCGTGCAGATTTCTGGCGTTGGCTGTCTAAACATTGCTGTTTAATTCTGTTGTCTTTTCTAATTTATTTAATCAAAAAAGGTCATCTCAAATTCAATGTCTGCTTAGTGGTGACATTCTGATTTTTATCAGAATTTCCAACCGGATGGACTAATGCTGGAGAAGGTCAATGGCAGTGAGTCAGGCTCTGGACGTGTGGTGAAGGACTGTCCCTGGCTCTCAGGCTCTTTTGCTACTTCGCTGATGACTCCCACTGTTTGCTCAGATTGATACTCAGGTGCCTCAGACAGAACTCCTTATGTTAGGCCGGGAGACTCAAAGGCACACACCACAGCCCATCTTCCTCTCACTGCAACCAAATGGTCACTGAATTTCAATTAAATTCATTGGGAAGGCAGGCAATGCATTTTAGGTAAGAGAGACCATGTGCAGTGTATTCATTTTAAAACTGTGCTCTCGTGTTTCCAGGTATATATAACTAAAAATCAGAGCCAAGTTTTCTGCTTCCATGGAGATTTGTCCTGCAGGGCATGTCTTGTTTGGATTATTCTTGGGGTACTGAAAACAATCCTCCTTTGGGTAATGAGTGCTGTGCCTCCCTGAATCCGTGCAGTCGGTGGGTCTCGCCTGGCCCTGGCAGCTGAATGGGGGAGGTAGGGCGCAGCACATGACCCAGACCTGGCCAGTCAGCATTTTCCATCCCAGTAGTCAAACTGACTGGTTGCAGGGATAGATATGTGACCCAAGTGGGGCAAATGAGACTGTTTTAGAAATTTGATGGGACTTTTAGAAAAATGGTTATTTGATAGGATGGTTGAATGTAATCCTGGAGGAGCTAGTAGCCACCCCATGGAAAAAAGACTGCCTAAGAAGAAGGTGAACGCATGTTCACACACACACACACACACACACACACACACACACACCAAAGAGAAAAGGGAAAATTCCTATTATGCTATTCAATTCTGCAAAATTCATCTGAAGTTGTATCTTCCCCAGGCCTCATAAATGGAGAGAGAGTGAAGGGTTAATGGGTTTTTCTTTTTCCTTTCTTTCTTTTTTTTTTTTTACTTCCTAAGCAAGGTAAAAGAGGAATTCTGCTCATTTGCAAGCAGAAGAGTTGTAATTAACAACTCCAAAAATAATTGTAACTTCTGTCCTTTGTAAAAGTATCTCTAAAATGAAGACTTCTTCTCTCCTGCCATAATAATTAAAGGCGTTCATAAGCCTTTCTTACCAGGTTAGGATCTTAGGCAAAATGTGAATTTTCAGTCTTATGAACAGAGGAGGAGGAAGACATTGACTCTTACCTTTGTGGGTTCTGGAGCAGCCCTGGAAATAAGAGGCTTTGATATAGAAACCAGACATCTGTTTATTTTCAGTCACGTTCCACTTTTTATGAAAATCAAAGGGAGTGAAAAAGGTTTACACATATACATAATTGATAAGTGGTCTTCCTGCTGTGCAGAGACAGAGGGAGTTTGTTGAGAGCTCTGGAAGGCCTGTCTGCCAGCCCAGAGAATCCTGCTTACAGGGAGCCTGACTTAGAAGACACACCAGCCAGTCACCTGGGGGCGTAGATGAGGATCTGCAATTGACATTCTGTGGTCAAGCAAGCCAATGATTGAAAGTGAATGGTCAGGAAAGAAAGAAAAAGACAGCTCTGACCTCTGGCCTGGGTGTTTGATCACATGAAATGTACAAAAATGGAACTCTCTAGACTTGATGGCCCCAGGAAATGTTTTCATTCTCCTTTTTCTTGTTTCGTTTGTTTGTTTGTTTTGGTTTGGTTTTTGTTTGTTTGTTTTAGCAGCAGCAGTATCTTAAAGTAAAATAAATTAAAATACAATCATGACATACCCTATTGAGAAAACCCCAAACACTTCCCCATTATGTTTAGGATGAAGTAAAAATCCCTAGCCTGGGAGACCACTGGGCTCTGCCTCAGGCCAACCACCTCCATCTCTGCAGGCAGCAGCCCCTTCATTCTCTGCCTTTCTGCACTTTCTAACACCATGATCCTCCAGCCATAGGCTTTTTTATCTGTTGCCGGCCTCAATCTTGAATTGTCCTTAACCACTTTTCACCTGGGCAATTCCAACTACGCCCACAAATCTATGCTCACATTGAATTTACTTAGAAATCTTCTTTGACATTTTAAATTAACTTAGACTCCTTTCACTTTTTCATGGAACAGTTTAGATTTTCTTTCACAACATTTTCTATCATCTTTAATTATATATTTAATGAATTTTAAAAAAATATTTATTTTCCCACTAGTCTTTACACTGCAAGGGCAGGGACTGTTTGTATCATGTCTTTTACTTTATGTCATTCATTACTCAAGATGATTGATTGGCCAACAAATTTTGGATTAAAGTCCAGCTCCTCAACTTCCCCAGTTTTAGGACTTGTAACAATTAAGTAACCTCTGTGAGTTTAGTTTCCATATTTATCAAATGAGAACCATCACAGAATCCTCCAAAGACTTTGTAAAATAAAACAAAGTGGCCGGCTCTTCCAGGGCACAGATTAAATGTATTTCACACACCTCTGTATTGTGAGCACTCATAACGATTTCTGACCTAAAATAAGCAGTCAATCAATGGCAGTTGGCTAAATGGACATGTCACTGTATGGCCAGCAAGATCCATCACAGTGCCTGACACTGTGCTTAATGAACACAGGAGGAATACTGGCCAAGCCTCAGCAGCCAGGGGAGCTCTGGAAGTTAAGAAGGACATGGGAGATGGGAACCTGTATCCAAGGCAGCAGCATTGCCGGCATGCTTCCCAAAATGTAGGAATTGGAGGCACGGCTCCCGGAGGTAGATAGAGGATGCTCAAAGCAACGTCTGGACCCTCTCCATATTATATAGAGATGTAAGTATATACAAAGCAATATGGATATCAGAGTATCCAAAAGCACGTCTTTCTGGAGAAAAGATGATAGTCCAAATTATCTGAAAGCACCTTTTTAATCTCACAAAGCCATAGCAAGATCTATAATTTGAAGTCCATGTTCCCAAATCCATCCAAAGACTTGAAAGTTCTACGTTTTCTAGTCTTTAAAATACATACACACATATACACATGTGTAATGTAATGTATACATGTGCATAGTTTGTGTGCATGTAAGCACACATACACAAATACATCCTTTATTATTCTCTCTCTCTCTCTCTCTCTCTCTCTCTCTCTCTCTCTCTCTCTTTCTCTCTCTCTCCTTTCCCTCCACCCTCTAGAGAGGCTTCCTATAGAGAAACTAGTTCCTAGCTTAGCAGAAAAAAAAAATAAAAACATTGTCATGTAAGCCCAAGAAACAAGTACATCTTAGGTTTGGGGTGAATAAGAAAATGAATTATAAATGAAAGAAGAACAAAACCTGTGGTTGAAAATCATTAGGAACCTGGCTCCTTTTTCTGAACAAGCTTCTGTTTCTATGTTTTTCAAAAGCCATTATTCTAGAATCCGTCAGATCTTAGTTAATAAACTTAAACTGGACCCTTTGTAGAGTGCAAGGTAAAGTGGAAATGAAAGAAAGTGAGTTGTGGAGAAGCAGGTATTTTCTAAGACCAGACTGTCTGAACTTAACATTGCAGCTCTGACGCTTAAAATAAGTGAGAACTTAGCAAAGTATTTAAGGGAGCCTGACCTCAGATCTCCTGTCTGTAAATGGGACTCTATCAGTGCCCTGGAATAAGAGCAAAGTGAGAGACTGCCCCCCAGCAGCTTCTAACCATGCAGAGCAGCCCATCTGTGTGCTGTTGCCATCACAGCTGCAGTGATATTTGTGATTATCATTATGAACTCTTTCTTCTAACCTGATTGTCTTACAGTATTAATTTAATGTTTTTAAATGAGCAATGATATAAAAGGAGATTAATTCTTTTGTCATCTAGGACATGGCTGCTCAGGTATGCCAAAGATTTAAAAAAATGATAATTAATTATCTCAGAAAATAATATAGCAAATTGACCAGACTCCTTCAAGGGACCAGCTTTCTTTATCAAGATATAATGTCTCTAAATTTTGTGGACACTGGAGAATTCCCATTACTTCCTAATTTTGCCTTTAGAGTCACACAAGCCCTGAATTTGATTCCTGGTTGCACTACTCTATAGCTGTGTAAACATGTGAGACTCTATTAACTTCTCTGAGCTTCAAGACCCTCAACAGCAGACACAGTTTTGAGTGAATGCAGGTCATATGGAAGAAGTCAGGAGTGCCATTAGGGAAGAGAAGAGGTAGTACAGGGAAGGAAAGGCAGCAGCAGAGACTGCTGCTAAACTGCTAAAAATGGGCCACTTCAGAGGGCCATGGAAGCTTAATCCCATGGAGGAGAAACAGCAGCAGATGCAAAACATGTGCACTGGGACCAACGTCCTCAAGAATGTTCACACACCAACACATGACAGTCAGTGGGCAGGAGCGACTCTCTGGGCATAAAAGTCCCAGCCACATCTGGTCTGCTGCCTGCTCTCATGAGCAGCAAGACATTGCACAGTTGAGTTAGGGGGTGGGGAGATGGGGAAGAACTCTCCTCTATCCCAGAGGATACTGGGAAGACCCAGCAACCCAAGAGATCCAATGTGGGATGGAGAGCGTGTGCTCCAAGAGGAAGCAACCCAGAGGCCTTGGGGAGCAGCCAAGGTGTGGTGCAAAACAAGCACCTAGCATCCTGGGTTAGTGATGGGCGGCCATCAGGAAGGCAGTTTCTCTTCCATGGCAAAGGGGGGAATGTTTGAAAGGAAGCCAACCCTATTTCTCTTGTTCATGTCCAGTGTGAAATCATTCTCCCTTGGGAAACTCACCCAGAGGAAGCCTAACCCTGTTCTAAATGCCATCACCAACCCTGCCAAACCATCACCAAACAGTTAACAGCTCACACCTTTCCTGAACAGACTGTGGCTCCTCTCAGTTTTCAGTACATCTACACATCCAAACATGACGTTTCAGTCTCTGCATTGGAAATCTAAGCTCCAATTCCATTAAAGTCAACACTAAGTGTATTTATGAGAACCTACTGTGTGCATGGCAACAGGCCAGGTATTAGAGATGGGAGGAGAAAGAGTCACACTGCCTTGTTATTGAAAGAGCATTTTAAATGATATCTGTCAGAAAAACTGCCTTTTAGTAAATACCACCAGAACAGCTTAGCCATGTAATACAGAATAATAATATTGAATAATTCAAGAAGCCAACAGTTGCTTAGTGCATGCTCAGCAAAGCTTTACCAAGCACAAATTAAACATATTATGTTATCAAAGTTCATCTACTCAACATAATAAAGTCCACATGAGCAAAAACAGCTTTTAAGGTTCTTGTGTATTTGTTCTTATCAGATTAAAAAATAATCACAAAACATAAAATTGGAATTAAATTCTCAGTGGACATCTGTAAAGGACTTTGTTCATTTTTTGATTTCTCAGAAATAATTCCAATTTTATTTCTGATATTAGTTAAAAATGGAAAAAACAACTTAGCTAAAAACAAAACATATACTTTTTTTTTCAGTGACTTCTTTGAACTAAGGGTTTCAATCATCTCCAGAGTTTAAAAAAAAAAAAAGATAAGGAGCATACCACTGAAAACATCGCTGAACTTGTAGCATGGGTCAGAAATCAGAAAAAAAAAAATCTCCCTTAATAATTCTCTTGGGAAATTGGAAAAGTCAAAACAATGAGAAGCTCGGAATGGTGTGCCCACATTCAGGCACAGCACTCGATTTCAAATAACTTCCTTTACTCTTCTCCCAAGATTCCAGGCGCTGTGCTCTTCTTGGTGGAAGCTGAGGGGATGAACACTTAAAACCCAGGTTCAGCTAGGCCGTTTCATCTTACAGCAAAACTACTTGAGAGAGTAAACTCTTTGGTCACCTCTTTGTGTCTAAAATGTCCAAAAGGTTTCATTTTTACCCAAAATGATGCATCTATTTTATAGTAACTACAGTTGCATTTTCTTTTTTGGCAAGGATTGACCCTCCGAGGGAACAGCTGGGAGCATGCAGGGAATAAAGTAGAAGAGGGTTCCAGTGCAAGGGACTTGGGCCAACTTTAAAAGCTCACCACTTTCCATACCAAGATAACCCCAAATGGCAAAGTCCTCAGCTGGAACAGATAAAGACGCGTTTCCAAACAAATCCTTACATTTACAAGTAAACCCATTTCCCAGTCTTCTCTCAAACTTCTCCCAACCTTGCTCCAAGTCAGGGTTCGTTAGAATAGCCATTGCTTTGTGGAATTACCACTCACTCACTTTGCAGGAGGCTTTTCCAAAGATCATTTTGGTGTGAAGGGTTGCAGGAGGCAGATGCCATGACGGAGGCAAGCAGGGTGAGGGTTGCACAGGGTAAGCTTCCTGGACCCTCTGTTTTGCTTAGTCAAACCATGCTCTCATCCTGAGACTGCAGACACTCCACAGACTTTTCTTTTTCACCCTGCTAAAGCCACATACATTCTGTTTAATTCTCTCATTTTTATTTCAGTTAATTAACAAAAATCTCTAAGCATATTTAATCCCGGACTGATAAAATCTCATAATTTACAAAAGCTCTAAACAAACAACTCTATGAGAACCCCCAGGACAAGCACTGAACTAAGAGCATCCATGTATCCAATTATTTCCCAAAAATTCCCATGAGGTAGTGTAGTCACTGGTATTCTTATTTTATGGGAATGGAGAGGTTAAATAACTCTTAAGATTTCATGGTTAATAAGTCACTAGGCAAGCCAAGAGGTGTAGATGAAGATTCACACCTTTAATTGCAATACTTACATTCCATACATTAAACCCACCATTCTAATGCAGACAAAAATTCTAAACATTATTCATCAATAGAATGTTTAGGAATCATGTGGGAGGGAGTCCTGGCAGGATACTTAGATGTCATTAAACCAAACATGTGCAAAGAAACAGGTAGAAAAATGGTCAAGAAGCTGCCATGACTTCAGGTACAAGTCACTACCTCCCCATTACTCCCTGCCCCAGCTCCCAATTACCTCATGCCCCACCTCCACATTGCCTCATGTCCTACCTACTATTACCCCCATGCCCCATTTCCCATTACCCCTATACCCCACCTTTGCATTACCCCATGCCCCAACTCATATTGCCCTATCTCTCGCCTCCCACTACCCCATGCACCACCTCCACATTACCCCCATGCCTCATCTCCAGATTACCCCATATGCCATCTCCCCATTATCCTCATGCCCCACATCCCCATTACCCTATGCAGAACCTGCCCCCACTGAGTGGACATTATGTGAATTAAAATAAACCAGGCTCTTTTGACCTCAGTCTCCCAAGATCATCAAAAATCCAATTCTCCACACTGGAGCTTTTGGAATTAGGTTTAAGAGACTGGTCTGGGCTCTGAACTTGAAAACGGATTTGAATCAGTTGAAGTCAAGCCCCATTTTTTTTGCCCTATTGTGTTCAACTTTCTTATATTATTTTTGTTTTCATAACAAATTAAAACCATATATGTGTATATGTTTATATACATGTGTATATGTATATACGCATATGTATGATGTATAATGTGATGTTTTGACATGATGTATTGTGAATGGCTAAATCAAGCTTATTAACAGACTTACATCCTCATTTTTGTGATAAGGACTTACTTTTGTGGGAGAATACTTAAAATCTACTTTCTTGGTAATTTTCAAATACACAATGTATTTTTATTACTATAGTAATCACCATGATGGACAACAGACCTGTTGAATCTATTCCTGCTAACTGAGAATATACCCTTTGACCAACTTCCCAGTTCTTCTTTCCCCAGGCTCTACCATTCCATCCTGTTTCTATGAACTCGACTTTTTAAAATTCCACAGGTGCAGATACTAGTTTACTTTACTCAACATAATGTCCTCCAAGTTCATCTCATGTTGTTTCAAATGACAGGGTTTCCTTTATTAAGGCTGAACAGCATGTTAAGCATGTTAAGCCCCACATCTTCTTTATGCATCCATCCTGTCTGGGTTTGAATCTGGAATGTCCCCCCAAAGCTCCATGTTGAAGGTTTGGTCCTCAGAGCAGCAGTGTCAGCTATTGGGAAATGGATTGGATCATGAGGGTTCTGAATCCACTGATAGTTGAATAGACCTCTGGGAGGTGGAGAGGACTGTGGGTGGTGGGGCATTCAAGGAGGAAGTAGGTCACTGGGAGGATATTTCTTGGCCTGGTTCCTTCCTTTCTCTTCCTTTCTACTTCCTGTCTGTCATGAGCTAAGCAGCTTTCCTCCACCGTGGCCTTCTGCCATGATGTTCTGTCTCCCTTCAAGCCCAAATCAATGGAGTTACCCAACCATGGATTGAAGCCTTTGAAACTGCAAAACAAAATAAATCTTTCTTCCTCTTAGTTGTTTTTCTCAGGTATTTGTCACAGTGACAAGAAGCTGATACACATTCACTGATGGACACTTAGATTAATGCCATATCTTGGTTATTGTGAATAAGCTGCAATCCCCATGAGAGTGTAGTTACCTATTCCACCCAGAGATTTCATATCCTGTGGATAGGGACCCAAAAAGGAGATCGATGAGTCATATTCGGGCTCTGCTTAATTTCTTGAGGAACTTCCATAGTGTTTCTATAATGGCTATAGTAATTTGTATTCCAGGTGGCCCTTTTCTGCTATGTGCATGGAGAAACAGAAGAGGCCTCGCTTCAAAGACAGAGAAAAATCAATCACATCTGCAAAGACAAATGGAAATGCTATCTCATTCAACTCTCGAGTTATAAAAGGAATTATTTTAGCTATTAAATTCCTAGTTTCCAGTTCCATACTCTCAAACGTGTGACTCTTTCCTGCCCCTGAGTTCTTAAGACTTCTTAATCCTCTCAAATAGTTACACACACACACACACACACACATACACACACACTCTTTTTCTGAAACTTGATAAAGTTCCCCTAAGTCTCTGTTATTTGGAATCAAAAATTAACAAGAAAACAAAAATAAAAATCATGATACCAAAAACATCCAGAAAGCTAATATTATAGTAAACTCTAATTAGAGATAAAAGTCCTGTGATAATAATTCAGGATAATATATTTTTAAAAACCAGGCACTCTGTAATTTACTTTGTAACCAAATGTTCTATTGACCCTTATTTCATGAAGTGGAGAAATGCTCATTTTTCACCTTTCCTGATTGCTGAGCAGAGGTATTTAAGGTGGCTTTAGAGTCACTGATTAGGACCATGAGGTGGTGTGGAGTCTTGCAGATCATTTAAAGACAGAATTCATAGGGTAGTTCAAGTAGTCAAAAACTTGAAATCAGGGGTTCAAATTAGTCACAAGAGCCCTATGGCTCAGAGCCCTTAAGGAAATCTATATGAATGTAATTGTTAATTTGAATTGTCAAGTTGATTGGATTAAGAGATGCAAAGGATTAAGAGGCTGGTGGGTGCATCAGTGAGGGTGTGTCTAGGAATGATTGGCATGTGGGTTAACCACTGAAAAGAAGAGCCTCCCTAAGTGTGGGCAGTACGGTCCAATAGGATGACGGTTTGGATGGAATAATGTTGGAAGAACAAGGAAGCAGCAGCAGGTGCAAGCTCCATTTTTCCTGAACAGGTTCTCAATGTGCTGCCATCATCTGAGGATATTGGACTCTCACTTCTTCATTCTTCCAAAGTGGATTCTGCCAGTGATTCTCCAGAAGGCTTCTATCTTGTGATGGGGTAGCACTGTTGATCCCTCTTGTTCTGGGGCTTCGACCTCGTGGACTGCACAGCTACTGGTTCCTCCAGCCTGCAGACAGCTATTGTGGACTATTCAGCTTCTGGTCGCATAAGCCAACCTGATAAATCCCCTTTTTATAATTATACTTCCTATTGATTCTGTTCCTCTAGAGAACCCTGACTAATACAGTGTCATTCAGAGTTCACAAGGGACCCCTCAGGAGAGAAATACAGTTTCCTTAGCTGAAAAATGTAAACTTGTGTTAGCAGTTTTGTACAGTTCCTCCAATCACTGACTGAATATTTACTTACTTACCAACTAGTGGCTTAATAAACTGGAGGCAATGGGATGGTCTAGTGGGTAAGAGTCTGGGTCCGTTGCACAGTGACAAGATGCTAATGTGATGCTGACCATACTGACTGCGAGAACTGCAGAAAGTTGCTAGACTACCCAGAGCCTCGATTTGGGGAGCTGTAAAATGTGCATAGGGCAGGACCCCTTTATTGAGATTGTTCTAAAGATGAGATGAGAAGCTGCTTTCAGAGGCCCTGGAGAAGTCCCTAGCACAGAGGAAGTTCCCAAACTATGCCAGTAATCATCACCATCCTAAGAAGTCCCCACCACTTCCCAACATGGCGGGTGAGTTGAGGTAACAAAAATTGGCCTCTCCTGCTGTAAAACTAGTTTGTATCCAATTATTTGCTTGGTTTAGGATTGATCTACAGTTAAAATCATGTGTCTTCTCAAGATAAGTATTTAAGACCAAATCTCTCTTTAGTTATCTTTTCACACCAATCCTGTTTTCTCCCCGTCGTATTTTATTTTCCTAATAATATGAACCTCAAAGGATCAAAAGCTCCTAAAGGATTGATGTTCAAGTACCTGGGCTTTATTTTTTTTCCTGTCCTCTTCTGAGAATTCTTTTTTTTAATTTGTTCTAATTAGTCATACATGACCATAGCATGCATTTTGACATATTATAAACAAAAGGAGCATGATTTCTCATTCCTCTGGCTGTACATGGTGCAAAGTTATACCAGTAGTGTAATCATACATGTATATAGGGTCATAAGGTCTGTCTCATTCTACTTTCCTTCCCATTCCCCCAGCTCCACCCCTCCCCTTACTCCTCTCTACATAAAACAAAGTTCCTTCATTCTTTTCTATCTCTCCGTCCCACTGTCATCAGCATCCATTTATCAGAGAAAACATTTGGCTTTTTGTTTTAGGGGATTGGCTTATTACACTTACCATGATGTTCTCTAGTTCCATCCATTGACTTGCAAAAGACATAATTTCGTTCTTCTTTAAGGCTAAGTAATATTCCTCTGTGTGTATATACCACATTTTCTTTGTCTATTCATCTCTTGAAGGGCATCTAGGTTGGTTCCATGGTTCAGCTCTCGTGAATTGAGCTGCTATAAACATTGATGTGCCTGCATCACTGTAGCATGCTGATTTTAAGTCCTTTGGGTATATACTGAGGAGTGAGATAGATGGGTCAAATGGTGGTTACATTCCAAGTTTCTGAGTTATCTCCAAACTTCTTTCCATAGTGGTTGCACCAATTTGCAGTCCTACCAGCATGAGTGCACCTTTTTCCCCACATCCTCACCAACACTTATCATTGCTTGTATTCTTGATAATTGTCATTCTGACTGAAGTGAGATTAAAATCTTAGTTTTAATTTTAATTTCTTTAATTGCTAGAGATAATGAACATTTTTTTCATATATTCGTTGATTTATTGTATTTATTCTTTTGTGAATTGTCTGTTCAGTTCCTAAGCCCACTTATTGATTGGGTTATTTGGTTTTTTGGTGTTAAGTCTCTTGAGTTCTTTATATATCTTGGAGTTTAGGGCTTTATCTGATGTGCATGTGGTGAAGGTTTTTTCTTTCCATTCTGTAAGCTCTTTCATCACATGATTGTTTCCTTTGCTGAGAAGCAGCTTTTTAGTTTGAATCCATCCCATTTATTGATTCTTGATTTTACTTCTTACACTTCTGGACTCTTGTTAAGGAAGTCAGGTCCTAAGTCAACATGATGAAGATTTGGGCCTACTTTTTCTTCCATTAGGTCTCTGTTCTACCATCTACGTCTTTGATCCACTTCCAGTTGATTTTTGTGCAGGGTGAGAGAGAGAGGTTTAATCTTGCTATAAATGAGTTTCCAATTTTCCCAGCACTATTTGTTTAATAGGCTATCTTTTCTCCAATGTATGTTTTTGGCATCTTTGTCAGTATGAGATAACTATATTTATGTGGGTTTGTCTCTGTGTCTTCTCTTTGTACCATTGGTCTACATGTCTATTTTGGTACCAATACCAAGCCATTTTTGTTACTGTAGCTCTGTAATATAGTTTAAGGTCTGGTATTGTGATGCTTCCTATTTCACTATTCTTTCTGAGGATTGCTTTGGCTATTCTGAGTCTTTTTTTCCTAAATGAATTTCATGATTGCTTTTTCTGGTTCTGTGAAGAATTTCATTGGGATTTTAATAGGAATTTTATTAAGTCTGTATAAGGCTTTTGGTAGTATGGTCATTTTGACTATATTAATTCTGCCTATCCAAGAGCATGGGAGATCGTTCCATCTACTCATGTCTTCTTCAATTTATTTCTTTAGTGTTCTGTAGTTTTCATTGTAGGGGTCTTTCACCTCTTTTGTTAGATTGATCCCCAAGTATTTTTTTAGGCTATTTTGAATGGGGTAGTTTTCCTAATTTCTCTTACAGTGGATTCATCAGTTATGTATAGAAATGCATTTGATTTATGGATATTGATTTTATATACCGCTACTTTGCTGAATTCATTTGTTAGTTTTCTGGTGGAATTTTTTTGATCTTCTTAATATAGAATCATGTCATCAGCAAATAGTCATAGTTTGAGTTCTCCTTTTTCTTTGCATATCCCTTTAATTTTTTTTCACCTGTCTGATTGCTCTAGCTGGAGTTTCAAGGACTATTTAAATAAAAGTGGTAAAAGAGGGCATTCCTGTTTTGTTCCAGTTTTTAGAAGAAATGCTTTCATTTTTTTTTCTCCATTTATAATGATGTTGGCCTTGGGCTTAGCATAGATAGCTTTTACAATGTTGAGGTATGTTCCTATTGTCCCTAGTTTTTCTAGTGTTTTCAACATTAAGAGGTACTATATTTTGTCAAATGCTTTCTCTGCATATATTGAGATAATCATATGATTCTTGTCTTTTATTCTTTTGATGTGATGTTATTTATTGATTTCTGTATGTTGAACCAATCTTGAATCCCTGGGATAAACCCACTTGATTGCTGAGAATGTTTCTTATCACTATGTAAATTGATGGGCCACATAAGCAAGTGTCCCAGGAGACAAGCTTCCTACCCACCAAGGTGGGAGGTTTGCACCTGGGGATGCTTTGCTGAAGAAAAAAGGGCAGTATTAATACTTGGCTCACTTTGGCCTTGACACCTACCAAACTGACCTTAGGAGGAACTCTCGAACAGAGAAGAAACATCATTTCAGTACTGCAACCTCCAGATGTTGAAATGTTTAAAGTGCATGCTATAAAACAGCTCCCCTGCATTTCCAAGTATGGTTCAGTCATGTCCTGTGGCTAGCATTTTGGTCAGGTCTGTGTTTTTTTGGAAAACCAGGTGTGAGGTCATGAGGCAGTTACACAATGACATTTTGCTGTTTTAATCTCCAGCATGTTCCCTAATTTGTATGGAATGCTTGGCTCATGAGACAGTATTTTTCTATACCAACCCAGTAGTCATTATTTTAGACATGTATTCTGAAGCATGTTTGCTTTATCTCTTTCAAATCAGTTGTTTGCTTTTTCTTCCCATATTATTTTAAAGCAAGATCCATTTCTCAGGTTTAGCAGCGTTGAAGATGCACAGTTAAATACATGAACCCTCCACTGTTACAAGTAACATACAGATTACTGCCATCTCCCTGAAACAGTTCCTGCCAATCAGCACCCATCTGCCTACACTTTAATCACAGGAGCCTTCAGACAACTAGAACCAATGAACCAAACCAAGAGTAGACTGGATCTCCAGCAGAACAGTTTCATTTTAAGAATAAATAACCAAACTTTCCCTAACTCACCACATCTCTCACTTCCATTACTATTTAGATTCAAGATACAAATAAGAAACAGCTACATTCTATTTTCATTCAGTTTATGTTTACTCTGAAAAATAAAGGACAGTTAGTTGCATCCAGGAATCAGAATAGATAGTATTATCACTGTTCAAAGTGCACCTTTGGAAAATAGTATTAGGTTTGGTGTTTCATGTAATTAAACATGGTGAGTCCCACTTGCTACTTGGAGAAAAAAATTCTTGGAAGGTCACAACTGAGGGCTGGTGTCAAACTCTATGAAGAATGACATCTGAAGATAGGACTAAATCTCTCCTGGAAAGCTAAAGGTGAATAGAAATTTTATGTCAGACGTGAAGTACATTGAAGTGTGTAACAAAGATGATCACAATTTGTTTTTGAGTTGCTGCTACTGAACCTAATAGGATGAGATTTCTAAAGTGGCTTTAGCCACGGGCCGCTCCTGGTTTCATGGTCATCTGTCATCCCAGTGAACTCCTTCCTGGCACATGGCAAGGGGAGCATTGCAGCAGCAGGCCCACAGGCCTTGCTCCCTTTTTTGTGGATACCTCAGGAAAAATAAATCCATAAAGGGCTCCATCAAACCTCTTGGACCATACGCTGCCAGACAACTGTAAAACTCCCTAATAGTTTTCACTAACAAGAGCATCCTTCCTGTGAATGGTTTCAGTAGGACGTCCTCGGTCTGTGTAGTGTTTTTTGTAAAAAAAAAAAAAAAATATTGGGGGTCTTTGGACCTATGCAACACAGCTCCTTGGAAAAGATGAGGGGAAGCTACATAAATATCCGCTTATAGAAAGGAAATGTCTAGTAAGTCCCTTTTTTTGCAGACAGATGTTAGATATTCTACATGCTAAATATGTCTTGGAGCCTCCCCCAAACAGCCAGAAAGGCCCTGGGGAGCCGTGTAGCAGTCTTCCTCCCCCTGCCTTCCCTGAGCCCTGCCTTCACTTGCTTTCTAGGACTAATTTGGAAAACTTTGTGCTGGATGCTGTAGTCTGAATGTTTGTGCTCCCCCAAATTCACAGGTTAGAACTTAATCACCAATTTTATAATACCAGGAGGTGGAGCCCTAAGGAGGCAAGTTAGGGGGTCAGAGCCCTCAGGTTTGGTATTAGTGATGCTGTAAAGGACGTGGAAGGAAAATGCTCACCCCTTTTCTGCCATATGAGGACATAACAAGTCTCCTTTTATGAAGGAGAGAGGCTTTCCCAGACATTCAGCCTGCTGGCACCTTGATCTTAGACTCCCCAGACTCAAAAAGTGTGGGAAATAAATTATTTATACATTTCCCATCTAAGGTGTTTTGTTACAGCAGCTGGTACTGAGACATTGCATAAGAGCTTTCTCTCAGTCCCACCTACAATGATACAATATACAAAATCCCGGCACAGTCCTTTGTTAATAAATATAATTATTTGCTTTAGTTATATGCATTATTTTACATATAGATTCAAAGTAAAACTAAAGGTATTAAATCACAGAATCATGTGTACATTGAATTGCTCTTACAAAGACCTCACATGTACAAATAGACACAGACACACATTTGTAAATGTTTTGAAGATTCCACCTGCAAACTGTTAGTAGTGATTGTATTTATAGATTGAAATTTAGTGGAAGAGATTCAAGGTCTTCCTCATCCTAGTCTGTATGCTTTTCAAAGGTAATCATGTGTTCTTAAAATAAAATTTAACAAAGACACACTTCAAGCTAAAGAGGTGGGTGTTCTCCATGCAATGCAATGGCTCTGGAAGCCCGTGTAGTCACAGTGATCCTCCTATGACCATCACACTCTGGACCCCATCATCCAATTCACTGCTGCCTCTTCCTTATAAGTCTCCTGCCTGATATTGAGTGAATTCCAGGACACACAGCTACGCAGATCCAAATGCAAACAGTTTTCCCATTTTCTTTGCAAACGCTAAAGAGTTTTCCTTCAACTGACTCATTAAAAAATGTGAGAGTTCAGTACTAATTATATTTGTTTCAAAATTGAGAAAGTAGGCCTATCTAATGAATGCTTGATGTTTCAAACTAAATCTAGAAGCATGCCAAGAGGTGAAAGCCACATCACTCCTTCCTTACTCCTTCCTTCTAACCTGTGAATTTGGGGGAGCACAAACATTCATGCCTGCCCTGAAGAAGTGCTCACATTCACATCAAGTCACATGACCACAAGCATTGCACCATTTCCTGCAAAAAGTAGAGATTTTAAGCAACCTCTAGAAACATCAATGAGAGAAGGATGATGGATTCATGGTGATGCGTTCTTATGATAGTATTATTGCACAGAAATTAAATAAATGTAATAGAAATTATTTTTTGCATGAATGCATCTCAAAAAAGATAAATGAATTTAAGTCCTTTGAGTATAAACTGAAAAGTGGGATAGCTAGGTCAAATGGGGGTTCCATTCCAAGTTTTCTGAGGAATCTCCATAATGCTTTCCATGTGGTTGCACAAATTTGCAGTCCCACCAGCAATGTATGAATGTGCCTTTTTCCTCACATCCTTGCCAACATTTATTGTGGTTTGTATTCTTGATAATTGCCATTCTGACTGGGGTGAGATGAAATCTTAGTTTTGACTTGCATATCTCTAATTGCTAAAGATGTTGAACAAATATATGAAAAAATGTTCAACATTTTTTTTCTGTGAAGTGTCTGTTCAGTTCCTAAGCCCATTTGTTTATTGAGTTATGTATTTTTTATGTTTTTGTTGTTTTTTGAGTTCTTTATATATCCTGGAGATTAATTCTGGGGCCCCGGGGCTAGGGAAGAATAGAGTTATTTTAGATTAGGTAGAGGAAGGGGAGGAAAGGGATATGGGGGTAGGAAGGATAATAGACTGAATCAGACATTATTTCCCTATGTACATATATAACTGCAGGGCCAGTGGAATTCTACATTATGTATGACTGGAACAAGAAATTACACTTCATTATATATGAAGTATCAAAGTGCATTCTACTGTCATGTTTAACTAATTAAAACAAATCAAAAATTTAAAAAAACAGATGAATGAATAGTAGATGCAGAAAGGTATATTTAGGAAAATATTACATTGGTTTATTACAACAAAAGTACTATAACTGACCTATGAAACATACATTTGTTTTAAAATATTAAAACAATGGCTGTTTAAGACACATAGCAGCCTCAAGCTAGCATTACTGAAGGCAAAGGAGTCAGGAGACCAAGGAAACATGGAGGAGGACTGACTGCACCTTTTATGTCTTATTTCTTTGAAAAGTTAAGCCACATTCAAAAAGCTGATATCTATTATATGTTGATAATAGACTGTATTCTCTGAGTAACTAATATTATTATCAGCACTCTTCTCTATTTATGAAATACTTTGGATATAAAATATATACACGTATAAATGAGGTTTCATATGATATACATGCATAAAATATACATATCTAAATGTATTATATATATTTGTGTTAAAATGTTTCACAGATGTTCATATATTCCTATGTATCTAAGTATAAACTATATGTAGAGATTTATAAAAGATTTTCATATGTAAAGTACATAATACATTTTTCTATCATATGTAATAATTTAACTTTAAAATCAGATTTTCTCTAATTACAATCAGCTAAAAAATCATAAATACCCCCCCCAAAAAATGATAGTTTTTCCAATATGATGCGGCGCACTTTTGTAACTCCCTGTTCCTGCACAGTTACTAATGATCAGTGCACATTTGTTCTGAATTAGGGCACATTTATGTGATAGGACAATTCACGCAATTGGACATGCATAGCTTCAGTTATGTGTTTTTAACTTTTATAAAGATGAGGGCAGAGCTTCAACACTCCAAATCAACGATGCATTCACGAGAAGCTCAAATAGATTAATGAAACGCCAGGAGAAGTTTCATTCTGAGCTCTGCACAACAGCAGCCATTGCAATAACAAATATGAACTGACACTTATTTTGTGTGTCCAATGTGCCAAATGCCATTCTAAATGCTTCTCCTCGTTGGGGTACGCACTTCTTACAAAGCTTCCCGGGACAGGTGCTATTACTGTGCTCATTTCACAAATGAAAAAGTGCATCACCAAGATCGTGAGCAACTCGCCAAGCCATGCAACGAGGAAGCACTGAAAGCAGCATCTGAAACAAGCTCTCTCGGCTCCAGCGCCTCACCTGAAGGGTCCTCCAGCAGGAGAACATCCCAGTGTTCTGCAAAGAATTAATTCTATTGAGTCTAAAACACACATGAGTGTACTTGTCTGCAACGGAGTTTTCAAACTAGCATATACCCATTTTTTAAATGGGACAGAACAAGTTTTACCAGTACCTTCCAACAACTTTGAAGAGCTTTAGGGTTCCACAACAAATGTATATACATTATATTGCAACCTGTTGTGAGAACACTTTGGTGTCTGGGAGGCAGGAATCCTGAGACTTACACAAATGCCAATTAGCATATAACATTCCCCCATATGGCAAAAACAACTGGTACATCAGCGCAAACCCCCAGTGTGAGCACTGGTGGCCAAATTCCAGAAAGAAAACCTCGTGGCACCTTTAGATTTTCTTCATGTTGGATGATAGAGGCCAGCAGAGCTCCATGAAGATCCAGATGCTCCCTAAGCAGCTGGGCTTAAGCACTCCAGATGCACACTCCACAAAATTCAAATCCAGCTTCCACAAAACAGCCAAGGGCAGCACATCAAGGACCTTCTGAGTAGCTTGCTGTGCCTGTAAGGCTCTTCAAGGACTCCAGAGAGAACACGGTGCCCAAGGTTGTCTCAGGTAGAGCAGACACTCTGAGGGAAGGAAGGCAGGCCAGCAGCTCCACAAACAGAGATCGTGGACACCATGACCATTGTCTGCACGAGTTCACACAGACTCCTTGAGTGACCACAGAGCTTTCTCCCAACTTTATTACTGGGTCCTCCTGGATAACTGGACCACCTTCAACTGACTATCGATTGTTGACACTCTGTTCTCAATTCCAGTTCCCCTGCCTTCTTATTGTGTGCTTCAGATTTTCAACTACACTTCTTTTTGATACCCCCCACTGTCACTCCAAATCTTCTAAGGAAAAGAATATGGCCCAACAGAGAACAGCTTTCTCAGCCACAGTTCTCTGTGGAGACTCTACCAAAGCCTCCTGCAAACAAGTATTCAGCCTCTAAACAAGCCACTTGAATAACTGAAAAAATGGTGTTTTTTTTCTGTCTTGAAAGAGGTATTGCTAACACTATGTATTATGTATTGTTAAATAGCATATTTTTATTGATCAGCCTAAAACAGCCTTCTCTCTTGACTTAGCCACTTACTCAGTTTATATGAATGCAGGAAGTTCTTAAGCTCTTTGTGCCTCATTTTCCCTGGATATAAAGGGAAGTCTCAGAGCATATTTCATGAAATGCAATGACCTGTGGGGAGGCATTTAGAACAGTGGCCATTGTTGTTATTTGACACCTGTGAACAGGTTTCCCAGGCTTTCCCAGTTCATCCTGATGACCTCTGCACATCATTAAAAATCCCTGTCATAGACATCTCCCATGACACCAATGAATAGTTCAAGCCACTTACATTAATCCTCCAAGGATATTTATTATGTAGAAGTAATAAATGCCTGTGTTCTGTAGGCTGTGCTAGTTTAAGATCTTTTATTTTCATTATCACTTAAACCTTTTTTATTAACACCAGAAACCGGCTGCTTCGTTCGGTTTCTCTTGGTTGAACCGAAAAAACTATCAACTATGGCTAGGTTTGCTTTTCTGAGATTAGCTCAGACTCCACCTAAGGCAGCGTTGAGATTCACATGACCTTTCCTCTAGCCCTGGACTCCCACAGGCCGAGCATGTAAGAAATCAAAAGCAGAGGAGAAAATGGGACGTGACGGTTGCTCCACATAGAATGCTAAGAGGAGCATGGAGCTGTTTTCAAATGTTTAGAGCACCCGGATTCCAAATAGCCAGATCTGTGCCAGGCAGGCTCATTTGACACTTAGTTTGCCATGGTCCTTTGCATCAGTGGAAGGTTCCAGAAACATCAGCAAAGTCAGAGCCTTCATGCCAAAATTTGAAAAACCAGGGTAAAAAGAACCATCCATACCTCTTTATTGGACTGGGGGAAAGTGGCAGAAGGAAAAACTGGCAGCTATATCTGTTGCCGAGAATTTATTAAGCTGGTGTACACATAGGTAGAGCCCTAGAGTTTATTTCCTGTGACTGACACATGCTGTATGATCATCTACATTTAATAGAACACAATAGCAGTGCCCACGAACACCAGCAATAAAGTTGCATGTTCTTGACATGCATGTTTCTTTTGGAGTAGGAAGGGGATAGGCATGGTGTAGGACCAGGCATTAGCAACCAAGGGAGATGCTAGAATATTGAAACAAGATAGTTTTGTGTGTCTTGAAAAAAGTATTGAGAACGCCATGCAGTATTTGTTTTTAAATGGTGTATTTCTTATTGCTCTGGCTAAAAACATTTTCTTCATTCTAATAAAACAAAAGGCACATCCACAACAAAAAGAATGTTTCCCTGAAACCAAGACCTCAGCAATACAGAGTCTGATTGTGATGTTCCGTTTTCTAATTCTCATCCCAAAGTTTCACTGTGTCATGCATTTACTTTGTCTAAGCACAAGTGGACAGAATCTGAATGCTGGCTTTCAACCATTTGCTTTGTAACTTTGAGATCCAGTGTTTTGGGTGTTAATTGGGTAGGTATTGAAAGCTTCAAGTTAATGGTATCATTGAGAAGAAATTAAAGAGAACAACAATCTCTTATGAAAGTCAGGATGCTTAGAGAGACACAAGGACTGCATTGTGTGGGGTATCAACTGAGATCTTGAAAAAAAAAGGCCCAGGATAGCAGTGGCTTGATGCTTAGAGAGAGGAAAGAGATACGAAAAGCTCGCTCAATGGTGGAGGCTGGGAAGTCCCTCAGTCTGGCCCCTGCCAGCTGGGTAGCCAGGAGAGTGCACAGTATAATTCAGTCTGAGTCCAAAAGCCTGAGAACCAGAGGAGCTCGCTGTGTAAATTCCAATCCAAGGGCAAGAGAGAGTGAAATGAGATGTCCCCACACAAGTAGTAGCACCCTTCTCCTTTTGTCCAGTGCTGGCCCTCAGTAGGTTGAAGGGATTGGAAAATGCCTACCCATGTGGGAGAGTGCACTCTACCTTACTGAGTCTGCCAGTTCAGATGCTGTGTCTATACAGCAACATCCACTCAGACACATCCAGAGGTAATGTTTAATCTGGGCACCCCATGATTCAGTCAAGTTTTCACATAAAAGCTTCCATCACGACTTGAAATACATACAGCAGAATAATTGCAGACGCGTGAGATCATGGCAATTTGTGAAGGAAATTTGATTTGAGGTACTTAGACCAACAGGGTGTGTGGCCAACCACTGCAATTGGCATGATATGACATTGCAAAGGTGTCTCTGAAGCATGGCCCGTCTTCCAAACCTGCCACTTTTTTCTGTCTCAGCCTTTAGCAAAACCAGGTTCCACCCAAATCTCTTGCATTTATATTTGTTACATGGAGACAAATAGTACCTAAACATAATGTCTGTGATGTTTAAATAAAAAATAAAGCATCTTCCCATTAATAATTTCCAGATTGTGGAGAAATGGGAGGTTTGAACACGTTGGGTGGAAGTGTGAGATCTTGCAACATCTTATGAAGCATTTTCGGAGGATAAATCATAACTTTAAAAAGACATGCCCTTTGGCACAATTATTCCTCTAGGGATTTCTTTTAAAGAAATATTGAAACAAGTCCAAAAATTGGCATTGTGAAATATACTTTAAAAATGGAATCATCTTAAATTTTTCACCAATAGGGAACGGGTTAAGTAAATTTTGTCACAGCCAAATCACAGTTTGCTATGTAGCTATTAGAAAGAATGAGCTAGAACTACATTCTTGACCCAAGAATTTTGTTTTTGTATTTCAAATCATACATAGATATAAAATATAGAATATGAAACATGCATCCATATCATGTCTGACAAATATTAATGTGTTCAATGTATATATCAAATATAATATTTGTGTAGTCATACCAAAATCTCTGAGAGTACAGATGCAAAAATAAAATGGAGGTTTGGAACTTTCTTTCATAAGCCTTTTTTTCTTTTTTATTATAATTTGCTTAATTCTCTTTTCTTTCTTTCTCTTTATAGAACTGAGGATTGAACCCAGGGTGGGGTGCTTGGTCACTGAGCTCCATGCTCAGTTTTATTTTTGTTTGTTTGTTTGTTTTTTGAGACAGGCTGGCCTTGAACTTGCCTCAGGCTCCCAAGAAGCTGAGATTACAGGTATGCACCGCCACTCCAGTTGCTTAACTAATTTATTTAACAATCTACAAAGCAAAGTATAATGTGGAAAATATATTTTTTAAAACCCAAATAATATTTTACAACCCACGTTCCTAACTTGCCAGTCTCATCAATGGCATCTGACATGTGCCTTCTTCCATTATCTAGGTTCTAAATCTGCCACGACTCTGCAGGTTAAAGGTCTTTCAAAAGTTCTAGCATCATTTTTACCACCTTCCAGTATTTTCTGTGTTAGCCTGACTCTCTAGACCCTAGGTTTGCTGAGCTCAAAAACTACGTTCCTGCCTGTTCCTCTCCATGACACTAGGAATGGTGCACTGAAGCAGAAGAAATCAATAAAAGATTTTGACCAACCACATAAATCCTGTGATGTTAAGTCTTAGAGACAAGTTTTACCTGAAAAATAAGAAAACGAAAAGGAAGGCAAAATTCCTGATTTTTTTTCCCCTCAAACCACATCGTGTATTACATTTTGAGATTTGGCTGAATGCTGAGTTAAATTCAAATTAGTGAATCTGATTTGCAGGTGACAATTTGTCTAAGGTGTGTCATTTTATTCACCTGCTCTTTCTAGCCAAAAATATGTTTTCGAAAATCTAACTCACATGATTTGCTCCCATCAAAGAAACAGAGCCAAAACAAGATGGCACTGTTTTAATCTTTTCACTGATATGAACAAAAATACACTACTTCAACACAAAAGATGAATAATTAAATGCTATTTTTAGCCATTGGCCTTACGGGAAATGAATGAAAGTTGATACAGAAACCATGTGCACATATATTGCAGACATTTCCACAAAATTAGTAGAGGAACTGAAGTAGACACTATAAGAGGCCCTGTTCCTTTGCTAGGGCTGCCATTACACACTCCCATAGTCCAGGTGTCTTCATTTAACAGAAATACACTTTATGGCGGTCCAGATGCTAGAAGTTCAGATTGAGGTGTCAGCGGACTTGACTTTTCCAGAAGCCTTCTGCTGTATCCCTGGTGTGGTTTTCCTCTCTGCACACTCTTCTCTGACATCTCTTTTTGTGTCCAAAAATTTATACTTGTTATAAGGACACCAGTCAGATTGGAAGTGGCTGCAGCCTAAGGGCTTCATGTTAAGGAATCACCTCCTTAAGGCCCTATCTCAAGTTCAGTCAACTCTAAGACACTAGATGTTAGGGCTTCAACATGGGGATTTGGAGGGACACAATGCAGCCACTAAAGGTAGCATTACACGTCATTCTTCAGCAAGAGTATGGACTCTGGTTGGGAGTATACTCTTTCTCACTGTGAGTACCCTTGGATTAAGGAGAGGTCCAGCCTGGCTTCAGCTCCATATTCTCCAGGCCACAGGAACAGGTTCAAGAGCTACTCCAACTACAGTGGATCCCAGGGATCCCACAGGAAAGAGTGGAGTGGGGGCTGTCTGTCTCTGGAGGGTAGACTGGAGTCAACTTGCCATCACTGGGGAGAGCTGGGCGTGGGGTGCCAGGGGGTATACCATGTAGGCACTAACCACCAATTGGTCCAACAGAGGAAAAGCAGTCAAGTTGGAGAGAAAAATGTGATAGTCACATCACGTGTGTCGGGAATCCAGGCACAGATCAAAACCAGCAAGGACCTCGGCCTTTTCCATATGTTTTCTAAAGTGAATTTGTACTTTTTTCAAACAGTTCTCTCTTTGGTACCCTCACATGCTCAGTGCTTCTGCAATTCTCCCTGAATAGTACCTAATAATTTATGATTCTCTGCACAGGATAGCATCAGAACACTTCCATGTCCTAGGTTAACATTCGGGCCCAGCATGCAAAGTCACCATTCCAGAAACCTCAGAATTAAGATACCTTCCCCATAAATGAATATGCAAATTGTGTGCAGACTCCTTGGCTGCTGCTTTGGAAACTTAATGAAGATAAATGTCATCAGCATCCCACGTTGCACTCCACGGCCAGGACAAGCCATTCTTGTGGAAGCCAAGTCCTGGTTGTACATCACGCACGATGCTTGTTATGATGTGCCTCCACCTGGTCAGAACCCTGCCCTCGCATTGCCCGAGGCGTAAGGAAAGGAGACCCCAAGGCAGTTGGCTTCTACAGCCTTGAAAAAATAAAATAAATGAAATCCTGGAGCCTCTGCATAATGTATGTATGTTAGAGAGAAAACACACCCATTAAACTGCAGCCTTTCAGAACATGATGTCACGAGTCAGATCCTATTAAAGGAAGCAGAAGATGAATGTTTGCTGCAGGCAGCTGGAGGAGTCAAAAAGAAAATACACTGTAAATCTTCCCACTGCGTGCTTAAATTGTTAAAGATGACTTTCAGCATCACCCAGACTTCTTCCAGTGAATCACTTCTTTCCAACAAAGAAATTCCATGCAGTTGGTAAATATAAAGTATGGCTTGTCTGATTGGCAGGGGGAGACTGGAGTGTGTGAGGCAATGTAGGCCCTCAATTGAAATCTCACTGAGTTTGAAGAAGATGGATCCGAGGAGGAAGCCCAGAGGATTGGAATTTGCATCAGGCAAACCCAAAAGGGGAGAATTCAGAGGAATGATTTTATTCCCATGAGCAATACCACCAAACACTTTCTCTCCTTCATTAGTAGGGAAGTACGTGTGTCATTTCTCCCAAAATGGACCCCTGTGTGGTTCTAAGGCCTCTTCCCTTCACTTGGCCTTGGCCTCATTGTCACTGTGGCTAATGGCCATGTATTTGGCAGAGTTTTCAGCTGATTAAAATTGAGAACGTCACGGGGCCTGGCCTCTGGAGCAATTTCACAGGCACAAAAGACACAAAGAATGCACCCTGTGCGAGAGATTCTGTGTGTGCAAGAGAAAGAGGGCTTCCAGCGAGGGAAGGAGGACCACCAGGAGCCCATGATATGGAGGAGAAAAGCTCTCTTTGGAATAGGACCCGGAACCTAACATCAAAGCTACTGCATAATTCTGAAATTTTCCTAAATGCCTCTCGTATATTACACACATAGACATCTGCACACATCTGGGCAGACAGCCACCACATATGTCTTTGTTTCCATGAATGCACTACAGTGATATATGTTTAGGTGGATGTGGAGCTTAGGAGACATAAAAGCTTGGAAGGAAGAAGAGGTAGGAGTGTGCGAGAAGGAACTGCAAGGAGAACACACGTGCTGAGAGAGAGATGTGCATGTGTTTGGAAGGCTGGCAGGAGGCTTTGGAGATTTTGTGAAGCACTTTTGGCAGATCAACCAACTGGGAACTCACACTGTGGAGCTGAAGTTAATAACTGAATTACAAAGACATTGAATACTGGACAGAGGGTAGTTTTACTTTAGAGTGGGATTAATGTTCTGATTAATCATTCTAAGGTAAGATAATCATTCTATAGTAAGATATATATATATATATATATATATATATATATATATATATATATATATATATATATATATATATTATTTATTTGGGAAGAGAATTCCCACCGTAGATTTTATAGGAATCCCATCTCTTTTGGGAAGAAGAATTCTTCATTATAGATTTTTATGTCATGATGATTGTGACAACTATCTAGATATAAGCCTTTAGAATGGCTGATAGAATATCCTAAGAGACCAGATTTTACAAAACTCCCAAACTTCATCCCAGCAAGTCCAGAAGTATTTTTTAAAAGAATAATAACATTGAGACATTGACCAACCCTAAGGATTTAGTTTGTAGTATTTGACAAAAGACTGACATCAGGGGGATGGGATGTCAGGAAACAAAACACAAATGATAAAATATTGAAACCCCATTTTGGAAGTCCTCCACGTAGTTAGGATGGGAAAGTACTCTACAGACCATCCTACCAGAATATTTTAAGATAACCTACCAGAATATTTTAAGATAACCATACTTTATATCTGTGACAGATTATTATGATTTAGATATGAAGTTTCCCCCAAAAGCTCATGTGTGAGACAAGGCAAGAGGATTTAGAGGTGAAGTGATTGAGTTGACAGCCTTAAACTAATCAGTGCATTAATTCCCTGGCAGGGATTAACTGGTGGTAACTGTAGACAGGAACCCTGTGGCTAGAGGAGCTATGTCCCTGGGTGTGATATTTTGTCCGTGGTGAGGGCAGTCTGTCTGTCTTTCTGTCTGTCTGTCTCTCTCTCTCTCTCTCTCTCTCTCTCCCTCCCTCCCTCCCTCCCTCCCTCCCTCCCTTCCTGGTGTGATACCTAAGGTGCTTTTTTCCACCACACTCTTCTGCCCTGATGTTCTGCCTTGCCTTGGACCCTGAGGAATGGAGTCAACTGGCTACTGACTGAGACTTCTGTAATCATAAGCCTCCAAATAAAATTTTTCACCTCTAATTGTTCTTGTCAGCAGCAAAAACCAAGCTGACTAAAACAGAGATCTATCTAGTTCCAAGTCATTACCTGTGTTGAGAAGGATTCTGAGGTTGTTCTGTCTCAGCAGGAAAGATGGCAGCCATGAAGGGAGGGGAGGGACACCTCCACCCCATTCCTAATCACAAACGTATTTCTGTTGAAGGTAATGAAATCAAGACCCTGATGTTTACAGGGATCAAGTAATTTTCACAGTGGTACAAAATGAATTACTCTAAATTCCATCCGGAGAGCCTAGCTTTCTTATCACTCTGATCATCAGCAGCATGCTTGTATTGACAAGGCCTATTGCCTCCTGCATTGATGTTTTGGTCAATTTAATGTACAGTTGGAGGAAATCAACTGAACACTTGGAACTGCAGATGGCCCATTATGAACAGCCCAGCAATTTATGAAAATTTGACCCAACCAAGCTGTCCAAAGACATGACCTCACTCGGCAAAATGGTGACCAAGAATGCTTCCAATTCATCATCCTAATGAGGAAAATCCCCAAGTCACGAAAGAATCCCAACCTTCATTTGCGCTGTAGTTTCCTAAATTATAGCACAGGAAATGGGAAAGAGAAAAGGACATGAAAATGCAAAGCCATTAGCTAATCTTGAGTTCAAGATTAACCAAATTTCTAATCTTTTTACAGAAAAAACACACACACACACACACACACACAACCCAAAGAGAAAACAAAATCAGCTATGCTAATACTTTATCATTCTTACTTGTCAATAAATGGGTTTGTTTTAATGTAATGGAACTTTTGCTTTCATGCTTGTTTTGAATGGTCATTTGTGTTCGGATCCATAATCTCACAATGAGGTCTTTTCAATGTGCTTCCTTTAGAAGCTCTCACTAATCTTGTTCATTTGAGAAATCAAAAAACATGACATCAGTGTTCAAGTAGACATTCAGTCCAAAGGCAATCTGGAATGCTCAAGAAGCATGTAGGCATCTAATTCAATATTTATCATCTTAAGATAATATGATTTATTTGAATCAATTAACCTAATATGAGCATATCAACTAATATATTTTTAGCCATGGGTAAAAAATTCTAAATCTATATAATCATGCATTGTTTAGCCAATTTCTTAATTTCTTCCTTTTTTCACAAATATATACACACAATATATATGTATTTGTGTGTGTGTGTATATATATATATATACACCTGTTTTAATAATGTGATCTGCCATTTTTTTTCAAAGTTTGACATTTATTTTTTTTAACTCACACTTGAGAATAATCAATTCTCAATGTGCCTGCTTGTTTAATAATGTGCTCCAATATATTCCAGTGATTGATCTCAAACATTCTGGTCTATGGTTCCCAGAAGTAACAATTTACTACCTTTTAGAAAATTAGCAGGCAAGTTTCTCTCCAAATTTGATCCTTCCCTCAGCCAATGCCATCTGTGCTGAGTGACAGTTCCTTCCTCCCATCTCCATGAATTTCAAAGCCCTGCTATATACTTCATTTATAAGTACTTGATCCATCAACACATTTAAAATGACTTAGTGAGCCCTTATTTCACTGTCAGCAAACTATGGCCCCCAGGCCACCTTTGGGTCATCACATGTTATGTAAGGATCCAAAAATGTTTTCTAGAATTATTAAGATGCTGAAAACAACAAGGAGTCAAATTACATGCTGCAACCTGGGAGAAATGCTTATGATTCGAATTCCAGGGTCCTGAATTTTCACTGGAGCAAAGCCACACTCATTCATCTGTAAATTGTCTACATCTGCTTTTGTGCTGCATGGCAAAGCTGAGGCTCTCAGAGTCAGAAATGTTTACCAAAAAAAAAAAAAAAAAAAAAGTTTGCCTTTGCGGTAAAAGTTTGTCACCACTTGACTATTCTCAGGCTGCTGCTGTGTCCCTAATTCTCCGTTAATGATGTTTGCTTGACACTTCCAGATCGAAGATCAGATTTCTGGGTAAAGAAGATTGACACAAAATGAGGATTGAACGGCAGTGCCATAGTTTAACTTCTTACCTTGCCCCGAGCTCCTTGCTGCTCCTTGGCTGTTCATCTCCTTCCTGACTTGCTCTGAAGCACCTTCCATTTCTACATTTCCACAAGCTTTAATGCATCCTGACCTTTAGCCTTCCTTAAAATATGTTCCTGTAAGTCTGAAACTTTTTGTTTTTTATTTGGTCTTGTTGATGTTCTGCTTCCCTCCTCTGCTGACTGCTGGCAAATATGTTCCAAATCTACCTGCCCCAGCATACTGGCTCCTCCAGAGCTTTCCCATATGACCAAGAAATCAACAATTAAGTTTAAAAAAATCAATCACCTTCTTTTAATGCCAGTATGTTCTACAAATATTTTTAAATTGATTTTGCCATTTCAATTTTTTAAAATATGATTTTAATCTTGCAAAGGCAAGCACAGGATAGAAGCTGTGTGACCCGAGCCCTCTACTTGAACTTCACACACAGTGGACATTGTCCACCCAGGCCCCATTGGGACCTTAGATGTTAACGGAGTAGGAGATTATAAGCCCAATCAGAATCTGTAAACACCCTTGGGTTAGCCTCAGTCTGAGAAGCAGAAATCCCTCATTCAAAACTGAAATCCAGCCCTTTTCTTCAGGGAAAGAACCAATGTTATTTATTGAAAGTTGCCAGGTTTCTGAATTACACATCCATCTCACTAAAGTTCTCAAGAGATGAGACATATAGGAAAAATCCCTGCTCAGGACTTCCTATGTAGTCAGTGGAAATTTTATAAATCAAATTGCAAAGCATTAGAAATTGAACTTTTATCTCTCAGTGTGAAAATAGGAGCAAAAGGTTTCTGATCTGATTCTTTGCCCAGTTCATAAACATCTTTTCTGATGAAGATGAAAGAAAGAAGACATACAAGAAGAAATGGATGCAGTTTCCCAAGCCATTCCTAAAAGAAAGAGTCACCTGCAGGTCATCTGACAACCATACCATTTGCCTCACACATGTTCCAGAAAGAAAAAGTGGCAAAGCCATCTTGTTCTCTCTCAGACATACCCGCCATAAGTGGATGTGCAATGTGTTCACTAACAAGCACACAATGCAAAACTTTTCTATTAGTTGAACATATGAAATTGCTGATAGCTGCTGCAGTCTGGCTGGGCACAAATCACGAGCCACTGAAGCAAGAATAAACTTTATTTCTGAACTCCACCAGCACACTCCACACACGCTCCCGGGAACTCCCCCGAATGCCACGCAGCTCCTCCAGGAACCACCAACCGGAAATATCCCTCCTCCGGCACTTCCCCAACCAATGGGAACTCTCCAGGAATCCCCACGAGAGCTCAAGCAGAACTCAACAGGAACTCTGCCAGAACTCAAAAGTCATCATCTTAATGACTCGCTAGCATCACCTCTCAACCACTACTTCTGGCAAAAATGCCATGCATCATCCCCAACTCGGCTGTGGCCCTCAACATCTCCCCCCTTCTGTTTAATTAAAGCAATGTGGCTTAGGGACCATGCCTGTTAGGCTGTCCAATACTACATATGGTTCTTAACCGTCATAGGATGAGCTGACCTCAAGGCGTCAGCCTCCTGTCTTAGGTTGGTACCACTGCAATTGGATCATACCCATCACTGACTACTGGTCCAGCATACAGCCATACTTGTGGATAGGCCTTTGCACCAATGGGGGGGTGAGGTTCTTTGCCTCACTTCTGTTGGCCCCAAAATTTGGCCTTTGAACCAGTGGGGGGGTGAGGTTCTTTGCCTCACCTCTGTTGGCCCCCAAATTTTAGACCATCACTAGCAGAATGGAGGAAGATACAGAAATACCATGACACCAAGCCAATTGATGGCTCCTTTGGAAAAATTGTACCACCAGTGACACCATCAGCAAAGTCACGCCAGCACTACCACAATTCGCTGCACCAACAGATAGTTCACAATGCATACAAGTGATACATAGTCCAGGCAAGTTCTGCAAGCAGTTCAAAGCAGAGGAATCGATCAATATGTCCATTTCCTCCCAAAATAAATCGACTTCTTGATTGAGCATTACCTGTTGAGTTATTATTCATTGATGCATCAGTTTATACAGTTTACTGTGATAGCTATCAAAGAAGCTGTAGTTTGGTTTTATCTTTGTCTTCACCAGCACTGGGAGGAAGACAGGAATTCTGGAAATGATGGCTAAAAAGAAATTATGTAACATTCCAACAGGTACTAAGAAAACAATTTTCTGAACAATTTACGTTATCCTCAACAGAATTATTAAATATAATGAAAAGGAAAGGTGAGAATAAACAAACAGATCTGTTAACCTCCTTATTTGTTCACATATTAAAACAATCCTCAACAGCTGTTTACCCAATTTAAATTAAACCAATTAAATCACGTGAATAAAAAAATTCGGATCCATTTTTTCATGAGCGCTCCTCATATATGATATATGGACATACACACATACAGACATACAACACAAAACACAAGTGTGCACACATAACATACAACACATAAGACAATAGTAAAGGCCTTGTAGCTTTACACAGGTGAAATCTCCATTGCAATGTTTAAAAACTCCACAGTCAAAAAATAAAACTCATCAGAATAACATTAACCTAGGTCTGTATGAGCTCAAAAAATAAAATAGAACTTTATGATGTGGGAAAAGGCAATAATAAAATAGATTTTGAAAAAAGCATCCTGATTATTCACTGTTGCAGATGTAAGAATAGCCAAGCTGGAGGTCTGGATATAAGCTGTTCATGGATTTGAGTCAAATCATCTTCTTTTTGGTCTGTAGAAATCGCTTTGGTTAGTCCCTCTGGAATCCAAATCGGCTGCTGTTCTCCCTGTGGAAACACACAAACAGAACCCCGACTCCAGACAATCACTGGGTCAAGACCTTTCCATTGTCCTGTTAGAATATCCTTCCAAAGTACCTTAGGCTTATGTACATTTTTTGGACACATATGCCTTTCCACAGCACTAAGCCCTGATGAATCCAAATTTAAAACGTTTAGAGTAAAAATGGTTATTTTAAGTTTATCTTTGGGGGATATATATACCCCTTTCCAATTCCCTCTTTTTGCTTTAATAAGTATATTTTAATAGTTTGATGAGCTCTTTCAACTATGTCTTGTCCCTGAGGATTGTATGGAATTCCTGTTATGTGAGTAATGCCAAATGATGAGCAAAATTGTTTAAAAGAGGTAGAAGTATAACCAGGGGCATTATCTGTTTTTAACTGTTTTGGAACGCCCACAGTGGCAAAATTTTGTAAGCAATGAGCTATAATATCTTTAGTTTTTTCTCGGGCATGAAGGGAGCCCATCAAAACTCTGGAAGAAGTATCAACTGTAACATGCAAATATTTTAATTTTCCAAATTCTGGCAAGTGTGTGATGCCCATCTGCCAAATATGGTTAGGTATCAATCCTCTAGGATTAACTCCAAGATTAACTTGTGGTAGAAAGGTCACACAATTTTGACATTGATTTATTATTTGTCTAGCTTGTCCTTAGTTATTTTTAAACGCTTTTGTAAAGTATTAGCATTGACATGGAACCTTTTATGAAAATTTGTAGCTTCTTCTAGTGTAGAGAAAATACCTATGTCATGTGAAGTTTTATCTGCTAAATCATTGCCCCAAAACTAAGGGCTCCAGGCAATCCTGTATGTGCTCTGATATGGCCTATAAATAAAGGATCTTTTCTGTCCCAGGTTAGACTTTCTATAGTGGAATACAAAGAGAAAACAGTAGAGGAAGGAGAAATCCTACCAGCATCTTCAAGGGATACTAATAGCATTAACTATGTACTGACTATCAGAAAATAAATTAAATACAGAATCTTTAAACATCACAAAAGCTTGTAATACGGCATTAAGCTCTACCTTTTGAGCTGATTGTCTGGGTACTAAAAATGTAAAAGTTTGATCAGGGGTAACTACTGCTGCTGTACCATTATTTGACCCATCAGTGAATATATTTGGAGCATTCATGATAGGTGTTTTTCTTGTCATTTTTGGAAAAACTACAGGATGCGAAGACCAAAAAGACAATAAAGGATTAGATGGTAAGTGATTATCAAATGAAACATTAGATTTACACATGATTATTGCCCAAGTATTTAACTCATTAGCTAACTCATCAATTTGATCCATAGTATATGGAGTAATAATTTTATTGGGAGAAATTCCAAACACTCCCTTTGCTTCTTTTATTCCTTTGAGTATCAATTGTCCTACAGCCTCAGGATACCTAGTAAGAATAGTTTTAGGAGAATAAGATAAATGTATCCACAATAATGGAAATTCTTGCCAAAACACTCTTGTAGGAATATTTTTTGTTGGTAGTACAATAAATAATAAAGGCAAACTTATATCAATTCTATCCAAATGCATATTTTCCATATATGTTTCAATAATTTTTAATGCCTTTCTTGCTTCATTCGAGGTGAATTTGGATCTGATGGACCTTTTAGGATATCAAATAAAGGTCCCAACTCTCCTGTTGGTATGCCTAGATAAGGCCTTATCCAATTTATGTCTCCTAATAACTTTTGAAAGTTGTTAAGTGATTTGAGTTGATCTACTCGTATTTGAATTTTTGGTGGACGGACCATGGTTGAGGATAATAGAACTCCTAAATAATTAATTGGAAAATTTAATTGTACTTTATCTATTGCTATCTCTAGATTATAATTTTTAATAAATTTGTAAGTGTGGCATAACATTCTAGCAATGTGTTTTTATCTTTATGTGCTAATAATACATTATCCATATAGTGAAATATTTGTAGTTCAGGATTTTGATTCCTAAGTGGCTGGATTGCTTTGTTAACATAAATTTGATACATCGTTGGGCTGTTAGCCATCCCTTGAGGGAGTACTTTCCATTCATATCTCTGATCGGGACCTTCATGATTTAGTGCAGGGATAGTAAATGCAAAACGTGGACTATCCTCAGGATGAATTGGAATTGAAAAAAAAAAAACAATCTTTAATATCTATAGCTAAAAGATACCAGGTTTTTGGCAAAGCAGACAATTGAGGAATCCCCGATTGAGCAGGTCCCATAATAACCATCTCATTATTAATGGCTCTTAAATCTTGCAATAATCTCCATTTACCAGATTTCTTTTTAATGACAAAAATGGGAGTATTATAGGGAGATACAGAAGGTTGTATATGTCCCTCCGCTAATTGTTGTTTGACCAGGTCATGGGCTACTTGTATCTTTTCTTTAGTCAGGGGCCACTGAGGAACCCATACTGGTCTTTCTGATTTCCAAGTAATTTTTATTGTCTCAGTGACTCCTTCTGAAAACCCAATCCATGTCTATCTATTTCTTGATCTATTTGAATTGGTGCTGCTATACCTTGTTCTTGTTCTCCTAATCTTTTTTCTTTCCTAAAACCTTGTCTAGCCCTAATAGTGGGCACATTTGGATTGATATTATTTGTTAATGTCAAACCTAATTGATCTAGGGCATCTCGTCCCCATAAATTTATAGGAAGATGATCCAATACATATGGCTGTATAGTTCCTTCACATCCTTCACGATCCTTCCAATCTAATACCATTGCACTTCTATGGGGATTAGTCGCTACTCCTAGGCCTCGAAGCGTTTGAGTGGCCTGTTTTAATGGCCAATGTTTTGGCCATTCTTGAAGAGATATGATGCTAAGGTCTGCATCTGTATCAAGTAGCCCATTAAATTCATGTCCTTGAATATTTAGCTTTAGCATAGGGGGAGAATCTAAATTTAAAGAAGGCATAGCCCAATCTACACCTGTGGAGCCTCGTCCCCTGGAACCTCTTTCTACAGTATGGCTGGAAAATTTATCATGTAGGCTGGGTATTATTAATAACTGTGCTATTCTATCTCCTGGTGAAATTACTGATATACCCTTTGGAGAACTGGCTATAATTTTTATTTCACTTTCATAATTGGGATCAATTACCCCAGGACTTATCATAAGTCCTTTTAGCGTAGAAGAACTGAGTCCTAACAATAAGCCTACTGTTCCTTGGGGAAGAGGTCCTTTTACTCCTGTGGGAATGACTTGAACTCCCATCTCTGGAGTAAGTACTTCTCTGGCGGAGGCGCAGATGTCCACCCCTGCGCTCCCTCTGGTTCGTCTGATGAGAGATCTGATGGATAATGTGTCCTGGGCACTACCCTGATGGTGTTGCTGGGTTCCTCCATGGTGTTTCTGGGTTCCTCCAGTGCCCTGTATATTTGTGGTCATGGGCCCCGGAGCATTGGGCACCCCCGTCCATTTTTTGGCAATGGAGCCCGATGCCTTTCTCCATGATATCGTGGGTAAACACCTGGTCCTTGTCCATTTTTTGATAATGGAGTACCCTCTATGGTGGTTTGAGAATGGCATTCATTAGCCCAATGTCTCCCTCTATGGCATCGTAGGCAAATACCCGGTATTCTATCCCTTTGATACCTAGTTTTGTTAAACCCTCCTCCTATGGGGCAATTCCTTTTAAAATGTCCTGTTTGTTCACAATTGTAGCATGTTTTTGAGCTGGCATCTAAAGCCTGTTGTACGGCAGCTGCCAAGACTTGCCCTTGTTCATTAATGTCTCTACATAATTTAATATATGTGTTTAAATCTTCATGTTTCCATGGTCTAATGACCTCTCTGCACCAACGATTTGCTTGCTCATAAGCCAGTTGTTTTATTAATAGCATTGCTTGTTCTGTATCCCCAAAAACTCTGGTAGCTGTTTGAATAAGACTATCTACAAATTCAGCGTAAGGTTCATTAGCTCCCTGTATTACCTTAGATAATTGATATTGTAAATCTCCATTTCCTTGTAAAGTCTCCCATGCCCTAACTGCATCTGCAGCAATTTGTGAATATATAGCAGGATCATATTCAATTTGTTGCCGTTGACCCTCATAAGGTCCTTTTCCTAACAACATATCTAGATTTCTTTGAGGGTAACCAGCTACTGCATTTCGCCTAGCCGTCTCCATGCAAAATTCCTCATTGGCAACCTTCCATAACAAATATTGTCCTCCATTTAGCACAGATTTACACATGCTAGCCCAGTCTGCTGGCGTCATGTCCAAGTTGGTAATGGATTCGACCATGCTTACAGTGAAGGGTGCTTGGGGACCTTAGGTTGTTACAGCCTCCTTTAACTGCTTCACTGTTTTGAAATCAAAAGCACGGTGAATTCGCTGCCCTCCTGCCTGCTCAAGTACAGGGCATGCTAATCTTTGAGGTCCTGTCTCAGGATCCCATCTATCAACTACGGGGGTTGAGGGCCACTCAGCTGTCTCCATAGGTGGGGCTGTTGGTTGAATTACACCCTCTGGTGATAGAACAGAGTTAGTAGCAGCCTCCTGTTGTAGCTTCCCCCCTGATAGCTGTTTCTCCTCTAAGCTTTCTTCCTTTAAATTTTCTTCCTCTATCTGACTAGCTCAAGAGACCTCCTCTTTTGCTTGATCTAACATGTTTTCTACCATAGTCTGGACCTCTAACAATTTACTTAACACTCTTTCAGTTTGTTTTTTACTAATTTCTAATCTACTATAAAAATAATGCAACCCAACAAGATAACACAAAACAAAACCGAAACAGAATGAAACAAAAACCGAACAAAAAATCGTTGTATCAATTTTCCTATTTTCTTGACATGTGCATTTATGGTCTATTTCTATCTCTTCCTCAGGGGCAAACAACTTCAAACCTTGAGCCAACCATTTTTCCCAGTTTGCCTGAGAAAGTTCTAGGGATAGGCATCTTGAAACAAAAACAAAACAAATCAAAACACATTGTTTTTTGAAATGGTCACCCATTCTCTCGCCTTCCCTCAGGGGCGAGCAATTTCACTTACCTCCGAGCTTCAGGCGTTCCCCGCATGGGCCGCCAAATGCCACAGTCTGGCTGGGCACAAATCACGAGCCACTGAAGCAGGAACAAACTTTATTTCTGAACTCCACCAGCACACTCCACTCACGCTCCTGGGAACTCCCCCGAACGCCACGCGGCTCCTCCAGGAACCAGCAACCGGAGATATCCCTCCTCCGGCACTTCCCCAACCAATGGAAACTCTCCAGGAATCCCTGCAAGCGGAACTCAATGGGAACTCCGCCAGAACTCAAAAGTCATCATCTTAATGGCTCGCTAGCGTCACCACCTCTCAACCACTACTTCTGGCAAAAATGCCATGAGTCATCCTGACTTGGCTATGGCCCTCAACAGATAGCCAATAATATTTGACCATCAGAAACTGTAATTTTATGTTTCAACTTAAAACATTTTGGAATGAACCAAGCTGAAAATACAATCAAACCTCATGATCAACTGAGCTCAAAGTGAGACTTAGATCCTAATTGCCAAAGAGTTCCCAGCTTAATTGGGGCTTTGAACCTGGACAAGATACTTAAAATAAAAATACATAAATATGTCTACAAATAATATATAAACACTGTGCTGTTGGAATGCAGAGGAAGTAAGAGAGGTGCTGTTCAGGAGCATCCAGGAAGCTGAACAGGACAGTAGGAGGTGGAAGGTGGGGAGGAGGCACTTCTGAAGAAGGACTCAGCAGAGAGAAGCAGCACCTACCTGAGTCAGTCTCAGGAGCAGTGAGCAAGCAGCTGGAAACCTGAGGCCTGAGAGAGACAAGATCAGTGGTGGAGGGTAGGGGGCAGGCAAGGTGAGGCACAAAGACTGGGTAGGACCCCAAGAGGCTTGCAGAGAACACCAGGGACTTGTTTGCCCTGTATTTACGAGCAGGTGGCAGAATGCTGCTGGTTTTGTTCAAAGATAACTTGGTTGGAAATGGGGACAATGAATCAGCAAATTTTCATGGAATGGGTAGAAACAGGAAATGAATTATTCCAGCTCATATGTGAAAATATTCCCCAGATGTATTTTCTCACTGAATGCTAGCAAGATAACCAATCAGAACCCTGGAAGAATTTTAATTCCCCTAAAATGTATTAATGTGCCTTGCCATCAGTACTTGGAATATTGAATGATTGATCATATTTGTAAATTATTCTGTGATGGTGCAGCTATCAGAAGGCACTTCTGAAGCATACTGCCATTTGGGGCTCATCACCGAGTACTTATGCCTTATCACCACGCTCTGGCAGCCACTTCTTCCCCAAGCTCCAGTAAAATTCATGTTCACAACATGTGCTTATTCTCCCATTGATGCCTGGAGACAAATACCAGGGAAGAAATACAACATGAAAATGTAAAACAATTCAAAAAATAATTCAAAGTAATTCAATTAACGTTTACCATTTGCATTCAGGACCCAGTTGCCTTTTTGATACGAAAATGTTCATAAGTAAGCAACAAAAACATATGACGTGACCGGGAAAGAGTTTCCACATAGACACAGGGTAAGGAATGATGGGTGAAGGGCTGTGCAGTCTTTCTGGCTGGCACTATCCTCATCTGAGATGTGGAAACAGAACCCACGCTAAGGCAACAGTCTTCAATTATCTGTTCTAGTGGAAAGGATAATCACCTTCGTGTGATATTGTCATTTATATCTTTATACTCTGTCCTAACTTGACTGTGAGCGGTTTAGGGTAAAAGAAGAAAACCATCATGAAATTTAAAAAGCATGAATTTTAGAGATGATATTCGTAGCTTCCTTTACTACCATAAAGGGCATCTGTTAATTTGTGTCTGCTAATCCTTGACACTCTTCTTCTGGCTAAAGGACCCAGTTTCTATGTTCTATTGACCATCTCTCCTTCACTTTTCGCCCCTCCAATTGGCTCAGGTTCTTTCTGCTCTTACCCTTCCCAACTGGTAATGCAACTCTGATCAATCTTCCGGTTATCCTGGCTACAAATCAAACTTCCCCCAAACTCAGTGGTTTAAGACGGCAAGAACATCCTCTCTTGCCCATAAATAAGCAACTTGGACTGAGCCCACCCAGGATAGCATGTCTGTGTTTTACTAGGCAGCTGGGCAGCAGCAGACAGGGTCTAGAGTCCTCCCAAGTCTCAGCTCTCACAGGTCTGGGTATTGATACTCACTGTCAGCTGATACCTTAACTAAGTGTACTGCCCAGGACACCTATAAGAGTGTCACATGTCCATGTGACACGGATTTCCTCACAACACTGTGGGGGCTCCCGAGGAGGGCTCTTTAAGGGACAGACCCAAGAGAATGAAGTGTGACTTGCTATGCCCCAGCCTTTGTAATCATGTAGCATCACTTCCACTGAATATTCTTCTTTGGGACAATCACAAAAATCCACCTGACCCCACAAAGCAGGGGCATAGAGTCTACCTTGCAGTGGGGCTTGGCAATGTTCCAGAAGAACTTATCAGACCTGATTATTTTTAGGGCATTTTTGGAAATTATGATCTGCCACACTCATACTACACCTCTCCTGCTGCATCCATTGGCTCAGGAGGTGGAACTTCACTGCAATGGGACTGAACCCCAAGACTTTCCACAGAAATTGTGTTTTCTTCTCCAGATGTACAGAGAGGCTGAGAGGGGTACTGGATCTTGGGGTCCATGCTGAATTGAGCCGATACTGAAGAACAGAGAAACACAGAAAGACGGATCTGATAACGAGGCCCCTGTGTGTACTCACAAGCTATTCAGTTTGAAAAGGCCGTGAATTCCTTTTATTTTCTCAGTTCAGGTTGAGTTTTGTTGTGCTTGGCTCTAGAAGGCCCCAGAGGCTCCTGTGTTGAAGGCTGGGTTCTTACACAGCAGTGTTTACAGGTGAGGCTTTGAGGAAAGGGGAGATCCTGAGGGCTCTGGCCTCATCAGTGGGTGAGTAACTTGGTGGCCTTATTGGGAGGTGGCAGAAACCACAGGGCATGGGACCTACTTGAAGGAATGGGTCCTTGGAGCTTGGGCTCTTGTCCCTGGCCCCTTCCTCTCTGCTTCCTGGGTGCCATAAGGTGAGCAGCTTCCCTCCACCATACTCTTTTCAGGATGTTCTGTCCCACCTCAGGCCCAAAGCAATAGAAAGACCAAAACCTCTGAAATTGTAAGCCCAATAAATCTTTCCTCCTGTAAGATTTTCCCTCAAATATTTTGTCTCAGTGGTGAAAAGCTGACTAACCCAGTCCTCCCGGTCTCATGCCTACAGTGCCTTTAGTAACAAAACCACTTACCAGGCAAGTAACGTAAAGCAAGGTATTTAAATTGAATTTTTATTACTTTCCTGGAAATGGGAAGGGGGTGGATAAACTCCTCCCACACCATATTCTTTTGAGAATATTAAGAGGAAAAAAAATCACTTGTGTAAATTAGTCATAGAAAATGGTACTTGCTTATGACAGGTACACCCACTCAGTTTGGTATCCTGGTCTGAAATAAGTAGGATCTCTAAAGCTACAGAATTAAGATGGGAACCCTTCTCCAGGAGCCATGAAGCCTCAACCAGTTCACACGTCACCAACTGAATCTAGGTGTAAGGCGCATTGTGATTTGGAAACTAGAGCTGTTAGAGCATCAGCTCTGTGGGAGGAGAATTCCAAGGGGCCTTGTTCAAGCCTGTGTCTCCAGCGCTTGGCACAGTGCTTGCTATAGCACAGGTGCTCCCATCAAAAGAATACACCAGAGATGAGCTAACCCCTCAGTGAACTTGCTTGTTGAGAAATCTGTTTTGGAAGAATGTGATTACTAAGCAGAACATCAAGCTGGCATTAGTGGCCAATTCAAAATTCAGCTTCCAAGGGAGCTACCGAGCTCTGTGTTTTCACCACAGTGTCTCTGTCTCTTCTGCGCAGAGTCCTGATCTGCGAAAATTCCTCATTCACTTATGGAATAATTACCTAATGGAAATCTGCCATGAGCCAGACTCTGAGGACTCGGCTTTGGCAATCTCTTAAGAAACCAGGTTGTCTGAAGTTCTATAACCTTGTGGGTGTAGCGTGAGCTCAATTGCAACTTTGGTCCCAGCCTGGATCCTAGAACAAGAGCAATAGTATTCCAGAGGTTGAAACTGGCCCCATGGAAATGGAAGCAGGCCATTTCCATCCCAAAGCCATGGTGGTTTGACATGCACTGTAAAAGGCTGTACTATCCCACGGGAGAATAGGGCGTTACTATTCCAAGGGTAAATAGTAGACATAAATGTCACAAAATTCCACATGAAAATCTTGTCTTTGCCTTTATTGAAAAATAAGATAGCACAAACTTCTTCCTTGTTTTCCGAGAGTGGTGGCTTCATCTTTTCAGATGGGTGGTCCTGCCAATGGCCAGCTTGCTTCACTCTTGCAGTTTAGCCAACCAGCTCCTGCAGAGATTTCAGTTCACAGCCTCTGCTCCATGGGAGACAGAATGAGCAGCAGTTGAGTGTGTGTCCTCTGGGCTCACAGAGACCCATGTGTCCTGCACCCTTTGCATTGAGCAGCTCAGAGCTTTCCACCTAAACCTCCACTAGCCCATGACAGAGCTTTCTGGGATGCTCTGAAGGTTTATCAGCTAATGCTTAGTTGGTGGATGAGCAAAGTAACACCTACTAAGCTTTATTTCTTAAAAAAAAAATCTTCATTAGGCCCTGAAGTGGTCAACTGGTGTTTCCGTAACCAAACACCACAGACTGGGCAGCTCAAATAACAGAAGTACATTTCTGACGGTTCTGGGGCCTGGAAGTCCAAGATCCAGGTATGGCAGGATTGGCTTCTGGTGTGACCTCTCTCTGGCTTGCAGATGGTGGCTTCTTGCTGTGTCCTCAGTTGGTGTTCTCTTTGCCCACACACTCTGAGTGTCTTCTTACAAGGACACCCACCAGTCCCATTGGATTAGGGCTTCATGCATCTGACCTCTTTTAACCTTAATTACCTTCTTAAAGATCTTAACTCCAAATGAAGTCACAAGGAAAAGGGTATTCACATATAAAATTCACATATAAAAATCACATATTATGGACACAATTCAGTCCATAATAACTATAATATACAAATTAGCTTAATGAGATGGGGAAAATGATACCCATGTAAAGAAAAAGAGGAGCAAGAATAACTCTGTTTACTTAATATCATAGAGAGCAAGAGTTAAAATCAGGTCAGTGGAGCATTAAGCTCCACTTTGCTTTTCTCCATGAGGCTGTCCAACCAGCCCTCTCTACCCTCCACGGCCTGTATCTCCATTTCTCTCTTTCACATTTACGGGAATCTGCATAAGCTTGGCTGTGTCTCCTATTTGGAAAACAGTGAAAACAGAAAAGTTCCCATTTAGAAGAAAATTAAAAGGACCAGGGGAAAAAAACAACTCAGATCTCATCATGATAGGGCCCACGTTCTCCTTCACCCTGCATGCTTCTGAGGCACCTCTGATTTAAAGATGCACAGGAACAATCACTGGTGGGAACCAGGCACTCCCCTGGAATGACACAGGGCAAGTGTGTAAATATGATTACCCAGTAATCCGTAAGTGAGAGCCAGGCCTGGCTGTTGGCATGTGTGGGATAAGTTTTACTTAATATAGCCACCCCCAGGACCCCATGAGTTCTGCATTGCTTCTGTACAAATGACCACAGCATAGTGGCCTACAGCAACACTCACTCACCACCCACAGTTTGAAAGGTAAGAAGTCTAGCTGGACTCCACAGAGTACTCTGTGTAGGGTCTCAAGGCACTGAAGCCAAGGTGTCAGGCAGCCTGGGCTTTTTCCAGGAGGCTCTGGTGGACAATACACACACACACACACACACACACACGCATTCAAACTGCTGGTGAAATTCAGTTCACACATCTGTTGGCCAGGACTGATTCCCAGTTTCTAGAGGCCACCCTCATTCCTCTGTCTTCAAACATGATTAAATGCCTCCAGCCACTTTCTGGCCTGCAATCTGACTTCTTTTGCCCTCAGGCAGGAGAAAGCTCTGTGTTCAGGTGATGACACTGGACCTATATTGGTAACTCCAGACACTACCCTTATCTTTAAGTCAGCTGATCAGTGACCTCGATTCCACCTACAAAGTCTCTCCTCCCATAATGTAACACATTTACACCATGAAATCAGAGGTGGACATCACAAGAGCCAGGATTCTGCCTACCACACCCATTCTCACACAAACATGCCCAAGTTCAGGATTTCATTGGTGCAAAAATTTTCTGGTGGTTAATTGATGACAAACTTAATCCACATAAAAGTACAGAGAAAGGAGGCATTTTTCCTCCAGAACTTTCAAAAAAATGTATATAGGAGTTGATCCCTTGTATAAAGAGAAATGCAGAGGAAAGGGGGTGCAATTAGGAGGCTGAAGGGACAGGTGTACGGTAATCACTCCAGGAGCGAGGCACTGGTTTCCCAGAGACAGAAATAATTCACCCGAATCAGGGAGAAGAGTAGCTCAAAGGTAAATGAGGTAAAAGGATTTTCTTAAAAATCCCTTTTAATGACTAAATGACAGCTTTCAAGGAGCCAAAAGTAAGAAAATTTTTTGTTTACTTTTTTCACTTCCTAGACCAATCTAAAGAAGAAAAAAATAAGAAACAATAATCAAAAAAGATTTCTCTTCCATGTGGACCTTCCTCTAAATACTGGCCTGGTTTGCCACTGGTGCTAATCAGAGGTAACATTTACTGGAGCACCCTTTGTGTGGCACAACCATCTCAACCCACAAGCCTTACTGCAATAATGTTAGAGAGTCATCAGTATCGTCGTTATTTAAAGGTAGTAAAATGAATCATAGGGGCAGCTAAGCTATTTGCCCAAGGTGACATGGCCAATATAGCGTGAAGCCCAGATTAAAGCCCAGCTGTGTGATCCCAGAGTTTATGCTCTTAAGAATTTCAGAATTTCTTTCCAGAAAAAAAAAAAAAAAAAAACATTCCCCAGATTCAGCATGGGGCCTGAAGAGGCAAGCACTGTACTAATGGAGACTGCGGAAATGATGAGTCAGCCACGGCCTCTGGAGCCAGACAGAGCTGGGCAACAGAAGAACTCAAAAAAGCCAGTGGATTTATTTCTGAATGTTCAAACAAAAGGGAAAACGTGGATCCATAATAGTACGTATAATCAAAGTCTGCATCTCCACAGATCAAAAGGCCCAGTGGTCCAGGCATTGGTAGTTAATGTCCTTAGATACCTGTTTCTAATTTAAGTCAAGTTTTTAAAGGATGACTTTGGTGAAAGGCTTCGAAACAAGTATGAAATTCATAGACAATTCAATAGAGAAAAAAATAAAACAATCACAGGCTTATTCTTGATTTTAGAGTTGTCCTATACAATTCCAGAGTTTTCCTATATAGTTCTAGAAATTTCTGCAAAATTTGAGGACCAAGGACTGTTTGGTCTGGAGAGACCTAGAAGAATAGGGTTAATTTTCCTCTGTCGTGAGTTGTGTAGCTTTCCTCTACCATGCCCTTCTACCATGATGTGCTGTTTCAACTCAGGTTCAGAGTAATGAAGCTGGTCAACCATGCAGTGAGACCTCTGAGACTGTGAGCCCAAATTAACTTTTTTCCTCAGTGGTTCTTCTCAGTTGTTGTAGTCACAGCAATGAAAAGCTGTCTGACATTGTTTGCTAAAGCCTAGAATGGTAGGTTGAAATTGGCCCCCCAAAGATGTCTTCATGCCAACCCCCGGAAAATGTGTATTATGGTTAGTATATGAGGTATCCTCCAACAGCTCCAATGTTAATGCAGGAGGTGAAATTGTTATACTGTGAGAGCCTTAACCTAATCAGTCCATCCTAGCTCAAATGGACTAACTAGGTGGTAACTGGATGCAGATGTGGCATACCTGGACAAGGTGGATCACTGGGGGCATGCCCTGGAAGGGTTCATCTTCTCTGCAGCCCCTTCCCCTCCCTCCCTCCCTCCCTCCCTCTCTCTCTCTCTCTCTCTCTCTCTCTCTCTCTGTCTCTGCTTCACCTTAGAGCCAGAGCAATGATGCTGGTCAACCACAGACTGAGACCTCTGAAACTGTGAGCCAAAATACATTTTTCCTCCTCTAAGTTGTTCTTGTCAGGTATTTTAGTCATAGCAATAAAAAGCTGACCAACACACATGGCAAGAGATTTTGAAGATGTGCTTGTGTTAATGATCTTGAGATGGAGAAATGATCTTTCATATCCAGAGGGTCCATTGAAGGGTCAAAGATAAAGATGTATAAGGCAGATCTGAGATGGGAGAGAAAGAGAGAGAGAGAGATTTGAAGATGCAAGGCTGTTGGCTTTGAGGCTAGAGGGAGTGACTGCAAGGAAGACAGTGGCCTCCAGAATCTGGAGAAGTCAGGGACACTGATATCCCCTAGAGCCCCAGAAAACACAGCCCTGGCCACATCTGAACTCAAGAAAGATTAACATCATAAATCTGTGGGTTTTTGAGTCATTGAGTTTATGGAAATTTTTTAACCACAGAATTGCCAACTAACACTCCTGGTCACAACCCAATCTCCCTGCATACTGTACATAAGCTTCCTGAGTTCCAGCCTCTCTAATCCCCAGTGGTCTCCTCCCCTGCTGTCGGGGAAGTCTCCTTACACCAGAGGATGGTGATGAAGAAGAAAGAGTGCAAGGTAACTGGGACCAAGTCAATTCCCTTCCTTTCATCTCACAGTCAGAGCTCAGTTACAGAAAGTTTCCCACCTTCCCTCCATTTCTTCCTTCTCTCCAACCTGGTATCTAATGACAGTGCAAGGAAGAGAGGCAGATAGAGATCCCTCAACTTCCTCACTTACTGGGCTGCTGTGACCCTTGGTCCCTCTTATTTCTTATTTGCACAATCCTAAATCAGTATCAATATGAATCAAGTTAGAGATAAGTTTTTGGAAATAAAGCAATAAGAAATTGCTATGACCCTGTTGCATATAAGAGCACATAAATGAAGCCCCTAACCACCACCACCTGAGCATCCAACATTTGCACCAAGTACCAAGGCACCACTCAGCAAGCGCACCCCAGCAGCTTACCAGGGAACATCATTAGTGAGTCTAGAAGCAGAAGCTACAGAAAGCAGCCACTTGCCAGCAGCTGTCCTGTTGTAGCATGCTAAAACATCCTCTTGAGCCCTCTGGTCTTAAGAAGTCTCTCCTCAATCTCAGGGACTCATTTAGGTTTCATTGCTTTTTGTCCCTGACTCCAATTTATGGCACCCTCCTAGCAAAAGTTTCAGTGACAAACTCAACTCCAACTGCAGCCACCTCGCAGCCTGTGACAGCTGACAGAGCAGCTGAAACTTTCTTGCCATGAAGTTTATTCTCTCCTGATGGCTTCCTTTAATGCATACCAAGCTAACAGTGCGAACAGAAATGTAGCCCAGGTTCTGCAAAATGACATTTTATTCTTTGGCTCATCTCTCTGATAACTGTTTTTGTTATCCTATTAAGCAGATGCAGACAGATTCCGAAGCCATCTATGCAATGCTTATATTCCCGTGTCTTCTTTTCATGAAAACAGTTTTAATCTTTCTTTGTGCAAGGGGGAAAAAATGCATTTTAAAAATCTCTGACACCTCTGTAGTAAAAGTGCAAAGAGGTCACAATTAAATATAGCAGAAATAAAAAGTAACCCCCATCATGGATAAGGAATTGGATTGCCAGTGATCTAAAAGTTGCAGTCTCTGTATCTTGGACCTGACCACTTCATCCTCCTCACATGATGGCATTTCTTTTTGCTTTGATTCTGACTGTCTAGTTCACAATTGTAGTGATAACAAACGCTTTGAAATTTGAAAGCAATGAAATTCTCAGTTGATAGGGCCAGGAAGCTATCATGCGCAAATCTGATTGTGTTACAAACAACTTGGGTCTCCAAAAAATACAGCAGGAAACCCAGACTCTGCAGCTGCCCACCAACCAACCACATCATCACTGAACTCCACATCTGCAGAGATAATTAAACCATAATTAAATGCTCTGTCCTACATTAGGCAATGGATCATATGATTTAAGCACTCTTCTACTGGGATTGGACAATCACGAATCCTGGGGGAGAAAAAAAACAACAACTTTGGATTGATTTTGTTTCACTGTGTAAACAAGTAAATGAAATAATCCATTTGAGAAGCAAATGGCAGAAGGAGCAGACCTTCTCCGCCCTAAACTGGATCTAAATGAAATTTGCATTGCATATAGGTGCTTTAGATTACTTGCAGAAATATAAGATGGAGCAGAATGTTCTCTGCACAACCAGGGAGGGAGGACTTGAGGGGGTTGATCCTGAGAACAAGATCTCTCAATTCCTCAAAATATTGGTAGTAAAAGAAAGTATATTTAAAAAGTAGAGATGTGGGGCTATAGAGTTTACCCCTCCAACAACACACAAACACACGTGTGTGCATGCACGTGCAAGTTCTTGTATGTATACATAGACACACACATGCGTGTGCTTTCCCTCTGGTCTCAGAGGACAGGAGTTTGCTGCCTCTGCTCCTGCAATCTCTCACCAGTTTCTCCCTTTCAGGCCTCCACATTGTATTTCACATGTCCATATCTCCATGTCCCTAATTCTGCTTCTGCTAGTTCCCAAACTCAAGTGTTTATTGAGGCTCTAGGAATGGATATGTGTTAGTAGTTACGAAAGGACCCCAAATCCAAGAGTGATATCTCAAAGCATAAATGCCATGCTCTGTTCTAAAGGCTTCGTCAGCTCTGTTAATCTCATGAGCACCTTCCAAAGTAGGTTCCTGCATGTCCACTCCTGGAGGAGCTCTCTCCAGCCTTCTTCTCTAAGACAGTCTGTGGACTCCCACCAGGTTGCCCTTCCCCTGCTTGCCCTAAGTGCGCCTCATTTCGTGTGCCCATTGTTTCTGTGTCGAATCTCCGTGGCAGGGACACGTAACCCCTTGGAGTCGAGAACTTATTTGTCAACTCCCCTGAATAAATTATAATCCTGTGGCTCAGAAATATAGTCATTTACCAAAGGTAGCAAAGTTCCTGGCACATCCGAGATCCAAAGTTGTGTCCATCTGAATCAGGATTAGAGTCTTCAACCAGTATTTTGAATCACAAAACAGATTAAGACCTGTCCTTAAACATGGCCTGCTGCTTCTTCACATAATTAGACTTTCAACAAGCAAGTTTTAAAACTATCAAGAAGCAAGATTTTGAAAAAATCATATATCCAAATTCTATATCAATACAGATATATCTATATTGTGGTCTTCTCAGTCTCTCTTTAGATCTGCAGGTGGATAGGTAGATAGGCAGGTAGAGAGATTATTTATTTTATGTATCTATTTATTTATTTATTTGTTATCTTCACCACTTGCCCCTACAAAGCAGATGAATGAATCTTAAATTGTCAGATTTTAGAAGTCCATCCCAACTACATTAGACCTGTCTTCAATCTCAGTGTAAGGCATTTATTCCACATGATTAATGAGGAAGATCGCTTCACAAACTCAATAAATAATCCCTTCTAGTACTCTGAGGGATTGTTGTGATGAAAGAGAAAGTTGAGTTTTAAAACAAGGAAATGGAAAAACAATACTTAATGGGTGTTGAGAAAGTCAGGACCTTTTGAGAGAGAGAAGGGCTTCTCAATATCACTGAATACAAAGGTGATTTCAACACCAGGCTTAAAAATGCCACTTAAGATAAATAAATCTGGAAATTGACTCTATAGCATGTTGCCTATAGCTAACAATATTGTATTGTATGCTTAAAATCTGCTAAGAGGGTAGGCCTTAGGTTAAGTATTTTTTCCAAAAGACAAAGAAGAAGAACAATAATAATAAAGGGGCAGTAGGAAATTTTGGGAGGTGATGGGCATGCCTGAGCCATGAGGGTGGTGATGTCTCCTGGATGTACATTTATCCACAAAATCATTGAGATGGATAGTTATTAAATATGCACAGCTTTTTAACATGTCAATCATACCACAATACAATGATTCGAAATATATGCTGCTTTAATCTCTGTGTAGTTTGCACATAAGGCAAACACAATCACACACACATCTGTACCCATCAGCGCACAGGCCCTGACATTAGTTCTATAGCCTGAAATAATTAGAACCATGACATATAACGTTGGTGAAGATTTTGCTATCTACATATTTGCCAATCTGCTGAAGATCTGTTGCTGCTGCTAGCAATGGGCCAACGATCCTAACTGGCTCTCAGTAAAGCTAGAGCTAATTGCTAGACACTCAGCTAATTTACATGTATTATTATAGTAAGCAGTGGAAGTGCTCAACAGGATTGGTATTATAGGTTTTCTTAAATCTCATTTTCTAGAGGAGGACACTGAGATTTTAGAGCATTGAGAAACTCCCCACGGTCACAGAGCCAGTAAGTTGCAGAGTTCAGGTGAAACCAGGTCTGTCTCTTGACCTCTCGAGCGCTGCTCAATGCCATAATCTGTGCATTCATAGCTTTTAAGCAAACACTTGATTCTGTGTCAAATAAGTAAAACCCAACAAATAAAACATAAGTCTCTCTAAATTAGAAAAATAGTCCCCAAGGAAAATAAGGAGCAGTTGGCTCATACATTGCTGGAAGGAAAGGGGAAATACAGCCTTGGTACTACATAAGTTAGCAACATGTAGCAGTATTTAATCACACCACCATTTAGCCCAGCAACCCGGTGGAGGCTGTACCCCATCTTCTCTTCTTGAGTACCAGCAGGCAGAGTGATCTCATTATCAACAGAATATGGCTAAAGAGATAGATGCCACACCCATGATGAGGTGTCATTACCTCAGACTCCCCCATCAGATCCTGGCTCACCTTGAAGAAGCAAGCAGCCCTCTGTGGATCTCTGTGGAGACGGTCACATGGCAGCAAACTGTGGGTGCCTCTGTGACCCTGGGTCAAGAGCCCACTAGATGGGAGCCTCAGTTCTATATCCACAAAAAAATTAACCCTACCACCCACATGAGTAAGCAGCCTTGAGATAAGAACATGTCCCGTTTATTTTTGGGGGATTGGCTAACTTCACTTAGCATTATCTTCTCCAACACCATCCATTTACCTGCAAATGTCACGATTTTATTCTCTTTTATTGCTGAGTAAAATCCATTGTGTATAAAAAGACAAATGCCGAATGTTTTCTCTGATATAAGCAGGCTGACTCACAGTGAGGTAGGGAGGGGGAGCATGGGAGGAATAGATGAATTCTAGATAGGAAGAGGGGTGGGAGGGAAAGGGAGAGGGTGGGGATTAGCAAGGATGGTGGAATGTGATGGACATCATTATCCAAAGTAAATGTATGGGAGTCAACATAATTTCTATACAAACAGAGATATGAAAAATCGTGGTTATATATGTGTAATAAGAATTGTAATGCAAAAAAAAGCAAAGTACATGTATAAAGACATGAATTGGCATGAACATACTTTACATACAAAGATATGAAAAATTGTGCTCTATATGTGTAATAAGAATTGTAATGCATTCCACTGTAATGTATTTTAAAAAATCAAGTAAAAAAAAAAAGTCCTAGTCGAGATTTCTACTGCAGCCTTGGATACTCTGAGCAGAGAACCCAGCCAAGCCACTCTGGCCCCACAGTGAGCTAAGGAAATAGCCTCTGTGGTTTCAAGCTGCCCCCGCTGCAGCAATTTGTTATGCAACAACAGAAAAGTAAAATGTAAACCCACTTTGGGGACCCTAGCCTAATAAAATGAAGTAGAAGCGCATGAGGTGTATGGCCCAGGATGTCTATGGTAGCATTATTTGTCATAGAAAAAGTTAAAACAATCTGAAGCTACATCCTTAGTGGAATGGTTGAAGAATCTCAGGTCTATTCCTATTATGGGTTATATATAAAGAAATAGTAAATTGCTAATATTGACCTAGAAAAATATTCATAATAATAAACTAAGTTTTCATGGCTTAGAAAACATTTGTATATTCCTATTAAGAAAAAAATGTATTTTTTTAATATTGAACATGGAGAAATATTGGATCTGCTTCCTAAGATGCCATCCATTGATATTAGTTACCTAGCTGGGCTGGAGCAGGGCCTGTGGATGGTGAGGGAGACAGGATTCTCCTGTCACTCATTCATTATGTCAATGGGTCATCATTGAGCATCCATAATACCACAGACAGTTTGGGGCACTGAAGATGACTCTAGATGATTTTTCTGTAGGAGGAGCTAGACAACTGAATGAACAAATAAACAAATAAGATCTCTTCAGGTCAGAGTTGCTACAGAGACAACACAACAGGGTAATGTAATGAAACGTCACCTGGGCCTGAGTGATGGCTGCCACCAGCAGCAGTTCTGTTATGGAATTGAGGACCATTTTAAGGTGGCTTCTCACACTGAGCTTCCAATAGGAGGCAATTTAGCTTGGTGTTTTGAGTTTGGTGGCCAAGCTTCAGAACACAGCTCAGGGTTGCCCAGGTTATAAACACTCACCCCAGAACTGGAGAGAGGGTCTCATTCTGGGCAGGTGTGGCGGCACCGCCCCTGGAAGACGTGTGCTCCTTGGACCTGGAGTGGCAGCTGTCGGAAGGGCTTCTTTATGTCGTTGTGATGAACGTGTCTTACTTGTATGTCTTTTAAGATTAGCATTTCTAAATTGAACCCTCAGGAACAACAAGATAGACGGACCCCAGGTACGTTTAATGAGGTTTGCCTGGGCTCTAAGACCTCTATCCTCACCCCACATGGGCTGAATGTGTCACAGGCCAGGTGATCGACTCACACGATAGTCTAATTTCTAGGCGGTGGAGGTGGAACAGCCGTTTGTCTTTCCTAATCCCCTGCTGATGTGCCGGAAAGGACTCCGAGAGACAGCCCCGGATGTTTCCTCCACACAACTTTCCTTGGCCTACATCTCTAAGTCCTTCATCCCTGGATTTATCACTCCCTGGTTCACCATCAAAAGGGAGACAAATAATTCACAGACACGGTGCTGCGGTGTAGCTCTGAATGGAGAGATTTAGAGCCAGAAGGGACCTCAAGGATCACCAGAGGCGAAGGTTACATGCTGCCCAGGAGGAAAACAGAATCCAAGAAGCAAACCAGATGAAAAATGAAGTGTATGGGCCCTGACTCGGATTCACCGAGCTCACACCTGAGTCTGCCACCTGCGTGACCCTGGCTGAGTCATCAGGTACCCTGAGTGGCAGGTATCCCTCTGTCCAACAGGGAGCCATTGATTCAAATCACATTAAGAGACGTTCATTGAACACTGTCTAGGAATCATCCTGAAGAAGAAGCAGAGCACTCTCCCCCTTCAGGGAGCTTGTGATCTAGGGGACACAGTTGTACTTGCCTCCTCAGGAGCTGTGAAGCTAAGTGACAAACATCAATTGAGTCCTTTGAACATCATTACATGCTGTGTGCTGATCTTTGTTATCATAATAACAACACGGTTTTGTAATTATGGTCGCTGGCATTGTGATTATCACTTAATAATCATACAAACAGCCACCACAACGTTTGGTTAGGAGGAAGACAAAATAGATCACGTATGTGAAATACAAAGTAATAATATACAGAAACCACTCAACACACTTCATGCCATCATTATTATTATTGCTAGTTAAGTGCTTTTGCCAAACCACAGAGTAAGCCATTGAGCTGAGAATTCCCACCCTCGCCTGTGCCATTTGCAGACCTTACAGGCACAAGTACTTGATTTTCAGTGTGTTTCTATTTCTCTGTCTGGTTCAGACTCATCCTGCCAAGCCCCACGTGGGGTCTTTGCTCACCAAGGCCCCAGCACTAAATGCCACAGAAGACAGTAACACTCGTGAGTGAAACCAAACACCATTATTTCATATCCCTGTTGGTGCCTTTTGCAACATCTTATATCATCATTCACTTATTTCACAATCATTTAAATCAATATCTGTTGAGCCCCTGGCAGGCACAACCTCCTCACCAGCTAAGCAAGCCCTCAAGTATCATTCTCCACACTTCCCGTTCCTTCTTCTTCTTGTAACACTCAACACAACTTGAGGTTGCTTTACAGATTCTCTGTTTATTTGGATTTTTCCAGAAAAGAATATATAACTCACAGCAAGGAGGGGTTTTGCTTCTGCTTGGATGTCTGCTCGGCATGGGGCACAGAGTAGGTCTACTACACTGCCAATATTTGTGAATTGGGCCAGTATGCTAGTCCCCCGTCTCTGTGAGGCTAACTAAAATACAGATCCATGCTACTCCATGGAAGCACCTGGAAAGCAGCACACCAAGCACTGGGAAGATGCCAAGTACAGAGGCCACCTCTGGTATAATTCTGTCCAAGTGAGATGCCCCAAATAGGCAGATCCAGAGAGGCAGGAGCAGACTAGTGGCTGGGGGGAGGAGGGGGATGTGAAGAGGCACAGACCACAGACAGGCCTGGGGACCTTTTAGGGGTAAAGGAAATGTTCTACCTAGGGATTCTGGTGATGATTGCATGACTCTATAAATTTACTACAAATTACCGAGTTTTAGCGTATACAAATTATACCTCAATAAAGCTGTTGGAGGAAACAGACCTTCAGCAACAAGTTGCCCAGTTATTCATGTGATTTTAGTAAGGGTAAGACCTGTGAGGGGACGGTCGATCCACGGTGCTAAAAAAGCACAAAGCAGACCACAGGGCTGCACGCTGGCTGGAAGGTGCATCCCTGAGAAAGGGCTGTTTGAACTGAGTGCATTCAGAAGGCAAGGGGTGTCACGAAGGTGGAAGCCATGTGTGAGGGGCCTGGGAGTGACAGTGAGCATGTGGGGGTGGAAGAGCTGACAGAGGAGAGGCCTGAGCGCAGACTGCACTGAGGAGGGGAGCCAGGCAAGGCCACCAAGGGCTTTGTCATTTATCTTTTAGAAATAGCACAATGCTGCAGGGCAAAATGGGAAGGAGCAGCCAACCAGGTACTCATGACCAACTCAGAAGCTTCCCTGGAAGCCAATTTATAGAACGCCTTGATTCTTTTTTCCATATTTAGCCAAATGATTTTGTTTTGTTTTGTTTTGCATAGTATCCCACCAGACTCTGATTGATGGATGTCCTGGACGTTGCTGATTCAAATCGCATTAAGAAGAAACCCTCTATGCAAATTTGATCTATGTAATGTTTGAATCCAGGTGAACTGGAGTCGAGAAACCTTAGCTTCCTCCCCTAATTAAAAAATTTCAAAGAAAAGCTTCTAGAATATCCCCTATTCCTATAAAAATACTTTCACTGGAGTCCAGTATCCCCAGTAAGTTGCAGTCCAGTTTAATAGATGGCCCATGAGGAGGCTCATAACAAACATCTAGGTTTGCAGCCAGTCTCTATGGACGAGGTTCACTGCTAAGTGACACCATCACAGGGCAACAGTTGGTATTCCCAGGGAAGAGTGTGGCCGAGGGGAGGATGCCCAAGTGACCTGGGTCTACCTGTGGTGCCTGGCAGGATCTCCTGGGACAGGAACATTAGGCAAGGTGCACAGTCAGCCTCCCTCAGGCCAGATGCTAAGGCAGCTCTCCTGGTCTGCGTCTCTTGCTCTGTTCCCACGTTTAAACCTGCCCCACCCAGCCAGAGTCCAGTCCCTTCCATGTGGAAGAGTTTAGCCAGAGTCTCTTCCACGAGGAAAAGGCACAGGCTTGAGTGTGTCTTCCCCAGTGGTGGATCCGCAGGTTTGCAGCTCATCAGTACCCAGCACCCCCTTTTCATCAGTCAGACAGGAGGGCAGGGGCAGAGAGGGAGCCGGGGAGAGGCTCCAGTCAGCAAGGGGACAACGAGGAAGGATAAGAAGTGCCCCCAATAAGAAGCCACAAAGCCTTTCTTCCCCTGGGGATGAAATGCAGATTCTAAACACACAAGTGCAAGAAACAAGTCTGGACAAAGAAGAAAAAGAGGAAGAAGGACACAGAATTGGGGGTAGAGGGAAGATGGTAGTAACTCTAGCCCTCGGAGCAGGAGACTGAATCTCGAGGCGAGACTGAGGACAGAGAGCGGGTCACGTGACCCCACCTCCAGAAAAGGAGGTGTGGCAACACCTGCTAAGGACTTTCCCATGGACTCCGTTTCTCATGGGCAGGTCTTCCGACAGCAGGTCCATCTAAATCCATGCATCTTGGGAAACAGGGAGGGAGGGAGGGAGGGAGGGAGACGCAGGCTGGTTTTTCGTTTCCTCAGCCTTGATGTGTTTCTCTGACCATTTCCTCCCACCTGCTGTCATTCTGCCCTTGCTCTTTCGCAGCCCGGCTTCTAGAGAAGATTCCTGGAACAATACAGAGGGTCCCCCATGTGCACAGCTAGGACAGCAACTGCAGTAGAAATAAATGTTCTGGGCTTGGTGTGGCAGGAACTACAGACAGTACCATAAGATAAATAAAAAAGGAAAAGTGTGTCAGTTTTTCTCTTTTTTTTTTTTTTAACTTTATTAGCTATAAGCCCGGCTGAGGCAGGGATGGGAGGACCCCGCCAACATCCTTCAAGTCGCTCTTTCATTTAGGCCTCTCTCCTTTTTTTTCCAAATGAGAACGTCGCCACCTGGTGGGAAATGTCTTTACGGCAATTTCTGAAACAACTCAGAATTTAAATCCCAGCCTGACCCCAGAGGTCAGCTGCCAGCCGACCCTGAACTGTAGATAATAGAAGGAGCTCAGATTTCAAATTACTTGCTGACCTTGTAGAGTCCCTTAAACGTGACTTGTTCCCAGGGGACCAAATCCCCACAAACCCTTTGTTCTATGTCTTGTGTCTTCCCTGGGTATGGTCTTGCAGGAGTACCTGTTCTTCCTGCTGCACCTTCCCCAGACTCCCCATTATTTAATGCCTACTGCACAGCCACCTCCTAAAGGACCTCGGAGACCAGCCCAGCCTCCTTGGTTTCTCCCTCCCTGACCCAGCACACCGCACGTGCCACAGGATATACAACTTCAGCCACAGTCCTCAAGTTGCCCTGGGCCACTTGAACTCTCTCCTCACCAAGAGATGAGCTTCGAGAACTCTTAAATCTCAATACCCTGCACTCAAAGGAGCCCACAGGGACCCTCCAGCCTGGATCTGAAGATAAGATCTTGGCCTGTACACCATCAAAACAAAACAAAAGCCTTTGTTTCAAAAATGAGAGTTTCCCACAAAATTTTGGATTTACATAATTTCTTTTAAAAAATCTCCAACAGGCATGTGCCTGTATTTCCACAGTCTCACTGTATCCCACTGTCCCATTAATACAGATTTGGATTTCAGTTGTTATTTGTCACTATGCTGGCTTTGAGTTTTTCTTATATCTTATATAGATTTTATATCTATGTCTCTGTTAAGTGTGGGGACATAAGTAATAGACCAAGTATTGTATCTTGTTGAAAACGAAACTGGAAGGAAGCAGATTTCTGTGGGATCTTACCCAGGCGATATGCAAACATACATTCCGCTTTATTCCTTTGTTACCCTTTGGGTCTCTGGGAGCCTTTGAGTTCATCATTCCTGGTTTCTGGTAAGAAGCTCTGCTCATCCATCCAAAATGCTCTCCTGGTACACCCGGCTCATGTTCCTCCATCCCTTTGCCTATTCAACACAGGCTGGGAAATCTTTCTCTTAAGGGCCAGATATGTAATAGTTTCAGCCTTGGCCATATATAACTATTAAAACTACTCAATATATATTTATTCATTCATGTTTAGGACATACCCCAAAGTGGAACAGTTTATAGATATGTTCAGCTTTAGTGGTTACTGGTAAATTATTTTCCAAAATATTTGTAATAATTTACATTGTCACAAATGATGTACTAGAATTCTAATTTCTTCACATCCTTGTCAATACTTGCCATTTTCTATTCTTTTATTTAAGCTCTGCTCAAGATGTGTATGAGTATCACATTGAGGTTATAACTTGCATTTCTCTGATGGTAAGTAAAATTGAGTACCATTTCATATTAGATGACCAGATTCTGGCTCCTTGGTATAAAGTGCCTGCTCAATTGTTTTGCTAATTTTTTTTCTAATTTTTGATTTTTTTATGAGTCCTTTGTGAGATTTGTTTATTGCAAATATGTTCTCACAACTCTGTGGCTTTCACTTTCACTCTCTCTATGGTATAGTTAAAAATCTACTTCTAATGTTTTCCCATTTGTATAGTGGTAAAGTACTCTTAAAAAACATTGTCTTAACTTTTTAAGTATCAGTGGTATAAAATACATTCGTAGTGTTGCGCAACCATTACCACTATCATTGCTAGAACTCTTATCTTGTAAAATGGGAAGTCTATACCCACCAAACTAGAACTCCCCATTCTCTTCCCTCCCCAGCTGCTGACAACCACCATTCTCCTCTCTGACTCTATGAATTTGACTCCTTTAGGTATGAAGTTGAACATTGAGATTGAATCTTGTTTCTAACTACCTATTTAACCTCACCTGACCCTTGTCTTCAACAATCAGAGGAAATATGTTTTCTTCCATTACTGTGAGTTTGATGATCATAAGAGGGACTTAGGAGCAGTCACCCTCTTTGGCTTGTCATTGTGTAACATGTCAGAAACTGTACACAGGCAAGCTAATCAATGACAAGAATAGTGTGGGGAAACATTCAGCTTTGTTCTTGAGATTTGCAGAACTGAAAAGCATCTCCTGACTAGGTGATTAGGGTCAGATTGTGCATCATTTGGCCACAAATTTCCACACATGAAAATGTGCCCACCAGTCTGCATCACCTCTCTCCCACACAAACCACCCCTAAATCAGTCTCCTAGCAAGATGTACTTTGGACAAGAGTCCTTTTCCTTGTTCAGCTGATGATTTAAATAAAGTCAGTGTTTTGAATAAAAAAAAAACTACTCAATATAATATTGTAGCACAAATGCAATCCTAGATAATGCATAAAAAAATAGGCTTTTGCCATTTTCCAATAAAACTTTATTCATATAAAGACAACAGGCCACCAATCCCTGCAGTAGACTACCTGCTATATTAGGGTTCTCAAGAAGAACAGAAGCAACCATATATATATATATATATATCCTCACCAAGAGATGAGCTTCGAGACCTCTTAAATCTCAATACTCTGGACTCATAGGAGTCCATATGAATGACTGTAGAAAAGGGTATTTATAAGAGTAACTTCCACAACCAGAAGCAGGATTGTCACTCAGTGGCCATCTACAGCTGGGAGTTGAGGGAGAAGAAGTGGCTCTTCCAAGAAGCTGAAGCCTCAGAACAAGAGGGACTAGTGATACAGCCTCAGTCTGGGGTTCAAGGCCTGGATTTTCCTGTAGAGTCACCAGTCAATGTCTCTTTGGAAGAGTAAAGAGCTGGAATCCAATGTCCTCAGGTGATTGCAGCAGCAATATAAGCATCCACTCAAGAAGAACTGAGCTTACATCTTCTGATCTATGCTGCCCACACTTAGGGTGGGTCTCCCTCAGTTTGCTGCCCCACGTGCCAGTCATTCCTAAAAGCACCCTCATCAACACACCTGAAGCCTCTTAATCTTAGACATCTCCCCATCAATCAAGTTGATGGCTCAGACCATCACACCTACCCATCCTCAGACCCTCCTGTGACATCCTCCAGCCTAGGTCAGGCCCCACCTGTCATATGTGCTCAAAGCACCCGCTTCTTAAACAAATCTAACCCACCTTTGAATTAAATAACTATAAACTCTATTTTCTTCTCTGCTAGGCTGGAAGCACTGGACTCTAGGGTTGGGGACTCCTGTCCCTTCTCCTACCCCCGAATCCCACAATGTGTGTTGGTGGAACTAAAAGAAAGATCTTGAAGGATGACAGGTGAGTGCAGAGCTGAGGTCCAGAGTGAACTGGCCTTGGGGAACTGACACCTACTGCTTCTCTCTCCAGAAACAGAGCTGAACAGACGGTTCCACCACGTGGGGACAGCAGCTCCTCCTAAGTTGTATCTTCCTGATTAACAACCTGCCTGAGGGTCTGGATGGCTGTGCCAGCTCCCACCGCCATCTTTACCCAAAAGAGAGAAAAAGCCAAAGCAAGATTCTCCAAACCCAGGTAACTATCAGCTGAAGTGTCTGCAGAGACTCTGCCATAACCACATTACCTTATTTGCTCATGTTACATGTGAAGTAAGTAGTCCCGAGGAGGGGATTAGCTGTTAGGTTCCAAGGCCACTGCACTCTTCTTAAGAATTTTATACAACCCCCTTCCTCCCAATGCACAAAGCCCTTCCCTGCAGCTCTGCCGAACTGCTTTGACTTTTCTCATAGAACTGATTGCCATTGACATTTCTGTTTGTTAATTTGCTTTTATCATGGGTTTCACGGGAGTGCATGCTTCGTGAGGACAGGAGAGGCCTGGTTCCTGGGAGGGCTTGACACACTGTGAGTGAATGCATCAGTGAATCCTCCGTCACTGTTTCACCATGGTGGGCGGCAAGGAAGACAGATGTGGCATTTCTGTATAACGCACATAGAGAGCGAGGTCACCCCAACAGTCCAGGTTTGCTAGGATGCCAGAAATAGAGAACGACACTCCCTGCTCACCTGTCCCTGCCATGGACCCCAAATGCCAGCTCCACTCACAATTGCCTTCTGCAGGAAGGTGTGTGCAGCAGGGGACAGATCCAGGCTCCATCATCTCACTATGCACTAGAGAGCCCCAGGCTCTCTCTTTAATAAAGCATTACTGATTTATGCGCTGCCTTTTCAAAAAGGATGTAAATGGAATGTTGATTGAATGGAATTGAACAAAATTTCATAGTACATTTTAGAATGAGGAATTAACTTTTTATTACTATTTAACTAATTTAAGCAAGGCTCCTAGAATGATTGAGAGGTTAAACCCCTTTGACTTAATACTACACCCTCTTTGCAAAGAGTGCCACTTCCTTGGCATCTGCCTCAAACAGCTGTTTTGAACCTTGTGGAAAGTTTCCATGTCCTAAATATCTCACAAAATCGACCAAACTGCTAGACCTTGGGGAACAATGAGACCTGAAGCAGCTGTTGATTCATCAGTGACCAGTAGTCTCTTCTTACTGCTCCAGCAAAGGACCCCAGGACCTTTGCATAATCCAGACAAGGCAGGAGCCCTCATAGCCGAGACAGATTTCTCCACCAATCCAGCTGGCTGGGGGCCCAGAGAGGAACTTAATTTAATTGAGAGGAAATTTAGAAATGTAATATATGATCTGCTTGAGCTTGTGGACATACCATTTGGCCAGGAGTAGAGGGTGTGAAAACCTCCTCCCACCCCAGCATCGGGCTTACTCCTTGGACCTGCCCACAGAAGGTAGAGTGCCCGGGCCAGCCACAGCTTCATCCCTCTTGGGGAATGTCTTGCCACTGGAGAGGACAGAGCAGGGAAGCTGAGCTGATGTGTCCAAGTGTCCAGCACCTCTCTATGGGAGACCAGATTTTCCTCCTCCTGAATTCCATGCCACCATTCCCCTTATCTAGAGATTCCTCTCCACAGAGCAGAGAGCCCTTTAAAATCAGACCACCTCACTTCCCTTCTGAAGCCCTTCAGAGTCTTCCCATCAAATGTGGAAAAATTAAATCCCCTGGTGGCCTTCAGGCGTCTCAGTGGCTGAGGTCAGAGCTTCTGCTTGACCCACTTCTCTGCAGCCTCCTGGCCTTCCTGCCCCAGGGCCTTTGCTCCACTGTTCCTTCTAAGTAAGAAGCCTGTCTCTTGAGAAGTTCTCTTGGCCCCTCCCTCATTTTGTTCAGATCTCAGGAAGGTCTATTTGGCCAATCTACTTAAAATAGTCTTTCCTTCCCACCTCACCAGATCCTGTCTATGCCATTATGGTTCCTCTGCAATAGTAATCACACCTGGCATTATATGAAATGCATTTGAGTGTTCTCAGCTTTCTGCCCTAGACTGTGTCTCTCAGAGAGTAGAGGCCTGATTTATTCATCCTTGTTTCCCTAGAAAAGGGTCCAGCACAGAGAGAGTCCCCAGCCAAATCTATTCAGTTAGTGAATCCATCCATCCATCCATCCATTCATCTATCCACCCATCTATCCATCTATCCATCCTTCTATCCACCCATCCATCCTTCTATCCATCTATCTGTCCATCCATCCATGCATCTATCCATCCATCCCTCCATCAATCCATCCATCCATCCATCCATCCTTCTATACATCCATCTATCCATTCATTCCTCCATCCATCCATGTATCCATCTATCTATTCTTCTATCCATCCATCCATCCATCATACATCCATATTCCAAAGTTTAAATTGCCTTAATAAGACATTCCCAGAGATAGTGAGCTCACAATCACTAGAGATGTCCAAATGCGGTCTGAATTACCTCGGCAAACTTTTACAGTGGAGATTAAAGTGTTTGATATGCAGAAGCACTGAGAGAAGGTTCTGTGTACTGAGATCTGTGGACGTCTGCCCGATTAACCTCAGGGGTTCTGTGATCTTGTAGATTATCTAAAAGTTTAATTTGCAGGCCTGAATTTTTCCAAAGAGAGAATTCAAAAGACAATCGCTGACTATCCTCAGATATTGCTTAAAACAGAACATCAGGATGAATAAAGCAGACTCAGCTCCTGCCCTTAGGAAGGTTCAAGTCTAATGGGAACAACTGACAGTGACGAGTCAAAAGGAGATTGGGTTCCCCACAGGAGGAGAACAGGGGGCCATGGTGAGGGACCCAGAGCCAGCCTTGGGGTTTAATGAAGTAACCTTTTAATGAAAACACAAAGATTGAGTTAGACTTGGCCAGGTGGAGTTGGAAAGAAGAAAGATGAAGATCCAATGACCTAGAGGATTCCCTCCAAGAATAGCCAAAGTGTACACAAGGCAGGGGGCATGCCCAGGGCAGCCCAGCTTGGCAGCCAGGACCCAAGCTCCTAAGAGCAACTCTCTGCTCTCAGAGACTAGAACATCATGTATCCACAAGCCGAAGCTAACAACTGCCAAGACACCACAGAGGGCTGCAAGGGCAGAGCTGGGAAAACACGCTGCCAGTGCTCTGTGCCGCTGATCAGCCTCCTGAAAGCTAATGAGCATTGCAGGGAGCCCAAGCCCTGAGCAAACAGTGGCCTTATTATGCACCACTAAGAACCCGGAAGAAACAAGACTGGGGCCAATCTTTGCCATTCTATGGAGCGCAGGGCTTTTATTTATAAGTTCCTACAGCCCAAACATGGAGAATTTTCCTTTTGATTAATGGACTCTCCAGCCCATAGAATGAGCTCTGCATGAGAGGAACTCATTGCACTGAGTTCAGGTGGAGAGGACCCATATGCACTTGCAGAAGCTGGTGGACACTTGCAGTCTTCCCAGACTCCCCAAGTTGAGGATGCAATGGTGCTTATCAGCCCAGGGATTTGGGGGAGCTTACACTCTCACCCCTTGGGTTTCATGCCAATGATATGGATTGAATGTTACTTCTCCCACTGAATCACTGAGTCATGGTGAAGAATGAATGTCATGTTTTGGGAGCATTGATCTGTTGCCGACTCTTCCTCCTCCAAATCCTCCTCTCCTTTCCCCTCTTCCTCTGCTTCTGAAGAAGCACCTAAAGCAATGCCTATCTGGGCTGTCTAGGAAATATGCTTAACTTATTAGGCACATCTTATACTGGAATTAAAGCCACCTCCATAATCGGTGGTGTCCAGTGCAAAGGTCTGAGTGCAGAGACACCTGTCTTTGCAGAGACAAAGGGCTTACAATGATTGACTCATATAAATTCACATACTAAGAATTTCAGGTCGGCTTCTGTGAGCATTGGCCAGCTGCAGGGATGTAAAGGGCAGAGCCCTGAGGGACTGCACAGCCCTTGCTGGAAGAGCAGTTTAATCATCTTCATGTTAATTTTTATAAAACAACCATGACTCCCACTACCACTGTTTATTGGGGTCTGACTCGGCTTTGTGACTGTTTTCTCTTTCCACCATTTAAAATATGTGAAGTGTTAGCCTCCCTGTTCCACAATCGTGGAAACTGGGTCAAGGAGTTGAGCTCTGCTGAATGAGTTGACAGATGTGACACAGGTTTGGGGTTCAGCTCCTGATGACTCTAAGACCACACACTAACAAGGTCATCTTTTTAGGCTCAACTTAATATTTAGGTTCATAGGACCACGACCGGCCCCATGAGGCCCTTTAGGGGATACAGGGGAAGCCAGGAGGGCAGCAGACAGCACTTCTCTTCAGTGGGAGTAGAGGTTCCAGGTCAGGGACAAGTTTAGAGAAGGGAGTCATCACATGCAGGGGAATCCAAAGTTGTGGCTTCCCATCACACAATTAGGACTCACCTGGGGCTGCTCCCAGGCCCAAGCAGGGTTTAGCTCATTGGTAATTTTTTGCCCTGACTATGTGGCCTGGTAACAGGTGGCACTCCACTTTCACCAGGTACCCACAGGAGTGGAGGAAGGAAGTTAACTCAGAGACACAGGTGGCCCTAAAGAAGAAGAAAGGAGCATTTATCCTTTAGTCCCCCAAAGTTCCTTACCTCTACAAGGTGACTCCCAGGACCCAGGGAGTGTTCCATCTCCAGGCAGCAGCAGAACAGGAAAGCATGGAACCTTCTGCTACACTCTACCTCTACAAGTGGGTTTGCCATGATCCATTTATTTAGCCAGAAAAGAACCATTATTTTTGTCAATGGTAATAATTAATCAGTGCAAAGAAATAGTCAAAGAGGCATAGTGAAAATCAATTGAAAGAACATGGATTCATTCTATTAGTTTTGAAAATGACCAAGGTACTTGGAAAGCTAAAGATGCAAATTCATGGATTCTCATTGCAATATTCTTTATAATAAGAAACTTTGGGGAAATGACCTAAATTTTTAAGTGTGGAACAATGATTGACTCATTTAAATTCACATATTGAAATATAATGAAACAATGAAAAGCATGTGTTTTAGGATTTTTTTAATGATCTAAAAATGTTATATAATTTTTGAATGGAAGAATCAACTATGTATATGTTGCAATTATAATTCTGTAAATAAAGTGGGATCTACATATATGCATAGAAACAACAAAGGAAATACCAAACTGTTAAAAATGGTTATGGCTACTAGGTATGAATATAGTTTCATTTTCTTCTTTACTTTTACATTTATATCCTTTTAACAATGTGTGTGTCTCAATTTTTAAACAAGAATGCACCAAAATAAATTGTATAAACAACAACACAAAATAGAATTTAACCATTTCAGAGAAGTTGGATTGCATGAGCCAACAGAGAGACGGAAACAAGCTAGTAACTACTTAGTCTGCTGCCCAGGGGATCTCACACTGGAGGGGCTGCTGGATCCAGTGTCCTGCTGCCTGAAAGCCCAGTGTGTCCTCCCTGCCTCAAAGAACCCCAAACTGCAGCCTGCTCAGCCCTACAGAACTGACCAACACGACTTCCTCACAGAAACCTTCAACAAATAAGCCCTTACGTTCCTGGAGAAAACCAACTACAATCTCCATGTCAACCACAGTTTGATAAGGTCAAAGTCAGGGAATCACCCCAAAAACCTGTCACTTTATAGATCATGCATGTTTTCCAGATTCTAAAAGTGTTATGTATCCCCTGAATAAATCAGACAATATAAACTGATGTTTATAAAAAATAATTTAAAATGTACCGTAAATCCCTCAACCCAGATGTTAACACTTAAGATTCAAGCTATCTGTGGTGTGCACACTCTGAGTTATTTGGGTATCTACACCTAACTTGCTGCTCAGGGAAACGCTTATATGCACATATTGGTGTAAATATTTGCACATTTATAAGTCTGTGATTTAACATAAAGTAGTATCATTTATGTGCCCTGATCTCAGTCTTTCCTGTTTAAATGTTCACTGGCCTCACACCATGTGCCAGCTACTCTCCTGGGTGCTTAGAAGAAACTAGTAAACACAACAAAGATCTTTGCCCTCGTGGGACTCACATTCTGTGTAAGGACAGGTGGGCGGGCCCTAGCACACCACCCAAACCAGAGGCCAGGTCTCGACCATCATGGACACTCCTGCCCTGGGCAGAACCGCCAGATCCACCAGACTGGTCCACTACCTTCCCTCCTGGCCCACCGTCTTGTCCTTTCCCACAGCTACCCTCCTCCAAGACTCCAAAATGCTCTGGGTGTCCCCTGATACTTCTGCATCTGTGGGCCTCCACAGGCTCGGGACTCCCCAGCCATATCTCCACACACAACTTGCAGCCCAGTTCTCAGGCTCACTCACATCCTTGGGGAATAAAAGCACTTCAGCTCGTGGACACTTCCCACACTGCTGGCCACGCTGGAGGAGGGAGTCCACACAGGAAGGGGTGCAGGCTCCCAGTTCCCCTGGCCTTCTTGGAGAGGATGGGAATGCCCAGTGGATCATGACCTCCTGCTGTCCTGAGAAAGCTGAGCCTGAAGCCAAAGAGTAGATTGAGAAAACGTGGAATGTGGCCCACCACAGCAGTGCATTTGAGGGATTCGGGCCAAATTATGTGCATACATAGTTAGTTGAATGTGTTGTTTAGAGCTTCAAGCTATCTGAACTACCTTTTTGTTTGTTTTTTGTTTGATTGTTTACTGGGGATGGAACTCAGAGTGCTCCACCACCAAGTTATATCCCTAGCCCTTTTTACTTCATTTTGACACAGGATCTACCCCAGTTGCCCAGACTGGCCTTGAACTTGGCTCCCAATTAGCTGGGATTACAGGATTATGCCAATCTGTCAGGCTTCAAATTATCCTTTCTTAAAGCAGTGTCCTGTCCCCTGATAGGCACACCATCATCATCTGCTCACAAGTCAAATAAGGAAGAGACAGAGGGTTGAAGACCAGGAAGGTCCTTGGAGATGGATCCCAGACACAGGGGGTGGAAGAGAGTTGGTGCTCATTGAGTTTAGTGCTCCATGTGCACAAGGCAGCCTCCATAAAGCGATGTCCCCCTGGGGTGGAGCACGTTGGTACACGTTCTCTTCAGTGCCTCTTTGTAATTCCTGAACCAGGCAGGGAGCAAATGGGTTGAAAACGGACACTCTCTGTAGCAGAGGGAATGAAGTCCTAAGTCTCTGCCCCCTGGAGAAAAGATGCACTGATTTTTCTTACACCGAATCTGAATAAGTTGATCCAAGGGACATTTCATGTCCCCTACTGGCAACTTTGTAGGAGGATGTTTTCTTATCACAGCGGGATCTGGCATTATGTTTGTGTCAAATGCATGTGGTATGTTTTTCTGTACGCAATAGAAAAAAAATAAAAGCAACTCTTTTCATAGAACATTTACATACAAATTATATTTGGCACTTTTATCACATACTACAAAATCCTCAGTGCACTCTGATGTGGCCCAGTATATTATTATAATGGGGAAATCCACATTTTTCTAATAACCAATAATTTTTATCATAGGATCAGTAAGGGAGCCATAATAAGGGAGGAAAGAACATCCCCTACAACAAAAGAATAAACCAAGTCTGAAATTCTGACAGCTTCTTCCAATGAAGGCTGGCTAAATAGACCTTTGAATTAGCTGAAACTACACTGCTCTCGGCTTGCTGTGCTTGGAGGAGTTTTGTAAACAGTTGTGCAGAACAAAATCCTCAGAAGAGGGAGGAGGCACAGCAATGATGGTGGGAAGAAGATCCAGCCTTGACTCCATTCTAGGCAAAGGGCGGCTCTTGTGCAGCAGATGGGGGCCTCTACTCTGCCAGGAAGCTACTTTCAGGAACCCAGCATTGCTCAGAGTCAGAGAGAAGGGACGACGGCGCACTGCAGCAAATCTGAGGCTCACAGCTCACAGCCAAATCAGGGCTGATGGCAAACAACCTATCCAGTGCCTCCCACGTGCTGGTCACTAGGCTCCACAAGTATCAATTCCTATAATCCTCATAGGAACGTCCCCTCCCTACACCAAGTGCCTGGTGCACTGTGGACATTGAAGTTGTTGTTCAATTGATCAAATACCTAAAACTGACAACTGGAGACATTCAAAAACTTGTCTGACGCCATGAAAGTATAAACCCAGTTCTGCTAGACGCCAAAGCCCTTCCAATGTCCCCACTGCCTCTGTTGAATGTAAGTGTGTGACCACGAGAGGAAAACTGCAGAGTGGAACAGGAACAGAAGACCAGTTCCTTTTGAGAGGAGGAGAAGGAGGAGGTAATGCTCATGGGTTGTAAGAATTTTTACTTTGTGAGCCTCTTCCTCCAAGGTGAGGTATTAAAAGTTATATGACTAAGTTAATGTGAAGACAAATAAATTTAAATTGGAGTTCTACTTTTGATTTTTAAAAGGTGTAAAACATTTTCATGAACCCCTAAGAAGATCGTGGGTCGCCGGCACCACAGTTGCTGTGCCTCATGAGGAAGGAAGGTCTAACAGATCACATAAATTCTCTATCAACCAGAAGCACCATACACACCCTGAGAGAGGTTATAGTAGGTCCACATCAGCAAGGTGTTGATGCTCACAATATTTGCCAAACAGCATTGAAATAAAAAATCACTCTCAATTAATTTTACGTTTTTTGGCATATACCAGAGAAAATCTAAAACAACTTAAGCAAAGAGAAATGTTTTATGTAAGTCCTCACATGGGCATTCCATGGTTGGCCCAGCTACTGATGGAGAGTCACCAAAACCCCAAGTGCCTTCTAACATCCTCTCTGGCATCCTTACCCAGTGTCTTTGATCCTCATAGAGGCAAGATGGCCTCTCCACCTCCAGGCATCACATCTGCATTCCAGGAAGGATGAAGGAGAAAGTGCCATGGATGAGAGATGCTAAGCTTTGATTTATTGGGAACCCTTCTGCAGAGAATTCTGTCTACATTTCCTTGGCCATAACTGTGTCCCACAAAACCCCAGAGAGTCTGGAAAAGAAATTTGAAGTAGATTCATTGCTTCCCCAAACCAAATTGGGGTTGCTGCTAGGGAGGAAATGGCAATCTCATAGGCAATCAACACTGTCAGCTTCAACAACCACAATCTCTCAAAACAAAATGCCTCCGTAATCCCAGTGCATAACTAATTCTTCAAAAGCACTACTCAGTTCAAGAAAGTTTTAGCCTAGCAGAAAACTGGGAGGGTGCTCAGGTCTGAGATCATGAACCAATACAAGCCACCCTGCCCTCTGCCAGCTTCTGGGCAAGCTGAGAAGCCCGGGCAGGGCAGGTTCCCCGCTGGCTCACATCTACAGCACCCATTCCTGTATAGATAAGTCACTTCCTTCCTAGTACAAGACACTGAAACTCTCCTCTCTAGGTCAGGAACAATAGGTGTGCCATTCACATCTGCTTCTGCTGGCCTCAGGCTCCTCCGCTGGCCAGCTCTGACCTCAGGTGCCTTCTCTGTGAAGGCAGATGCCACAGTGGCTGAGTGTGCCCTGGGTGCTCCTGGCCATCTGAAATGCAGCTCATGGTGCCTCTCCTGCTGGACATGGAGGCTCATTGAACCTTTGTCCCTAAGCACGATGCTCATTAGTGAAAGTGCACAGTCAGTATTTAGGGACCAAATGACTCAACAGAATACTCATATCTCTGCTGGAGAATGATCGGGTGACCAGCTTCCCGGGATTGAGGGGTTTCCCCAGGCATGGGGCTCTGCATGCTAAATCAAGACAGCCCAGGGCTGAGCAGGACAAGCTGGTCACAGTGGGGACAGTGATGGAGGATTGGCTCACAGCCTGTGGAAAGTTTCACTGTTGTTAAACAAAACTCACACTTACTGAGGTGGGGCTCGGTACCTATTATGTACCTGTTATGCTGTCGGTCCTCATAAGAACTCTAAAAGGAAGGGGTGACTGCTATTCTCAATATCCAAATTAGAAAACAGAACTGCAGGCTGTTCAAAAACTTGCCCAAGGATATGCATTTAGAAAAACACATAGTAGGGCCTTAAAATACAGCAGTCTGACCCCCCAAAATAAATAATTTACCAAGATGCAAGCCACCTCACTGTCTGGGCTTCGCGAGCTGAGGCCCTTCTGGTGCTTGGCAGATGATCCAGCCCCCAAATGTGTTGTATCTCTGATATGCATGAGAAATTTCATGATATAAATAAGAGCAGAAGAAGGGATTTGTGGCCAGAGATAGTTTGTCTATGCCTTATTTTTGTGGTTCTTCAACTAGGGCAATTTGTCCCCCTCCAGGGGACATTTGGCAATGACTGGCGACAATTTTACAAGGAGAAAGGATGCTACTGGCATCTAGTGAGTTAAGGCCAAAAGGACAGCCCCCGCCATACAGAATAATCCGGCCGGAGCACCCACTGTGCCCAAGGGGGTGAACCCTGCCTTACTGAGTCCACTTGACATTCTGAGAAATAGGAACCCCAACCACCAGCTCACAAAGTAGGAACCTGAGCCACAGGGTGGCTGACAGCACCGTCAAGGGTCATAGATAAGTGGCAGAGCACAGGCTTGAACCTGGGCTAGCCGCTGAAGCCACCCAATGGCCGATGCTTCACACACAGTCTGTGAGCAGAGACACTTGGGTTGAGCCCATCCTGACAGGCAGCATCCTGCATGAGGTGGACATTAGGCCCTTCATGTCTGTATGTTAGTACTTGGAGAATCTAGTAACAGCCAGAAGTGAAGTTTGTTGAGGTGTATTCTTATTCCTGTTCTGCCCCTTCTCCAGCCTCATCCACCGGCTGTTCAACCACACATCAAGGTTGATCCTGGAGTTAACCTCCCAATAGAATTATTAGGATCTTTTTTTTTTAAAACTGGGAATTGAACCCAGGGGTGCTTAACTACTAAGCCACATCCCCAGTCCTTTTTATTTTTAATTTAGAGACAGGGTCTCACTGAGTTGCTTAGGGCTCGCTAAATTGCTGAGGATGGCTTTGAACTTGTGATCCTCCTGCCTCAGCCTCCTGAGCCGCTGGGATTAGAGGCGTGCACCACCATGCCCAGCTTTTTTAGGATCAATTTTTATATTTGTTTTGAAATTTGTGACACAATAAGAAATGTGGTTTGTGGTTCAGAACACAGACTGAGACTTGGGCACACACCTAAAACCAATATTTCACAAAATGTACCATGAGTAAGTGTGATTCACTGTGATGTTTTCTGTCTTATTTCGTTAAAAAACTGCAGGTTGCAACACATTGAATTTGTTTCACCCACAGTTTAAAAACACTGCATATTTTATGATCCTAATTATATGGCATTGGAGACAAGACAAAGCTGTAGGGTAGGAAAGCAGGTAAATGGTTTCTCAGAGCCAAAGGGTGGGGGTTGATTGGCAAGAGTCAGGAGAGAACTTTTGAAGCAACAGAATGTTCTAAATCCTGGGGTCTGGATTGTGGTGGTGGCAATAGAACTGTACATTTGTCAAAATGCATCAAACTGCACTTAAGAAAGGAGGGATATTATATTAATGGGACTCTGTGGAGCTGATTGTTTAAAAGGAAAGTATATGGGTTAGTAAATGCCAACATTTTATTCTACTTGATTTGGAATTTCCTAACATTCAAATTACATATTATAGGAATATTCTGATTCTGATTAACCATCTAAGAAGCCAAGAACCATGTGCCTTTCTTGGCCAGTCCTCAAAACTGATAACAGATGGGGCTCAGAGCACAAGACCCCAAGTACAGCATCTTGACATTTGGGAAAGCAGCTGAGATGAGAATGTCACTCTCTGAACTTGTCCCTCCCTTCTCCCCTGAAGACCCTCATGCAACATGTGTGCTACCCTACCCAAATGTTACACGTAGACACCAAGGAGAATCTGTGCAGAATCACCTTGCTAAATCCTGCTCACTACCATGAGGTCAGGCCCCTGTCCTCTGAGCACTCTTATGCACAAAGACTGTCCCTAAAAATGCACAGATGCACCTGTTTCTTTGGGGTCTTCATGTCTGAAGGTTCTCATGTCACATACAAATAAATGTGTATACTTTTCTCTTGTTAATCTGTCTCTTTTTACAGGGACTCAGCCATGAACATCGAGACAGATGAGGAAAAGAATTTTTTTTTCTCCTTTATATAACCATTACTCCAAAACGGATCAGCATTCCTGAAGGCTGCTTCACAGGAGAGATTCCCACTGGACACTTTAGCTCACCTAGCCATCTCAACCATACCAAGTAAGGAATTACTTCAGTGAATTTAGAGATGAGGAAACTGGGCATGAACAAAGCTACTTGTTTGAGTTTAAGCAGCTAATAAATTGCAGAGATAGATTCTAACCCAGGCCTATAATGTTCCAACCATGGCCTCAGTTTAAACCCTCAGAAGTGTGACTTTCATACCAAGGAGAATCTTTATTTTCTATGTGCATTTAAGTTCTCTCAGTCACTTGGCTTCAACAACTCTTTGCCTTACAAAAATGTGTGATCCAATCTGCTGCTGCCACCACCTGAAGGTATCTCACATGTTCTGACAAATGTTAGATGTTACATATCAAATAAGAGTACAGCACAAAAGTAATACTTTATCAGTTGGGTTTCTGTAAGAAAGTTGATAAGAAAAAAGAGCCTATCTAAGGGAGCTTCATGCAAATATGAAGGTCACAGAACTTGCAATCTGTTCAGGAAGCGGTGGTCAAGTTTATCACGCCTGCCAGTCACTAACATCTGGAGGAAGGTATTTACTGGGCTCTCAGGTCTATGAGAACTGCCCAGACTGTCAGCTCAGGGAGATGCATTAAGGGGCTCAGGCTTTAACATCTTTGAGTGGCTTGAGGAGAAAAAAAATATTTAAAAAATCAAAACTGATGAGAGAAAGATCCCCTACCCTGGGAATCATGCACCCAGCATGTCACCACATCACACTCTTGCCACTTTAGCTTTCCACCTGTACAGTGACAGTTTTATTGATGGATAATACACAATTAATGATCACCACAGCAACTCAAATTTTTATTTATTTGTTTGTTTTTGCAGTACAAGGGATAGAACCCAGGGCCTCAGCATGTTAGGCAAGAGCTCTATGCTGATCTGCACCGCCAGCCCCAGCAACTCAATTCAACGTGGGGGTTTGAATGTAAGGCCTCCTGAGGACTTTTCTATCCTTAAACCTACTAGGTATTCACCAGTACAAGATTCTTTTTAAATCAGTTCCCATTTCTTAATAATTGAGACATTTCACACATTCAGAGTTCCAGCTTCTAATTAATCCAAAACACAAAAACAAAAACCCTGAAAATTTAGCAACTCTTGGGCCCACATTCCTACGTGTCAAGAATTGCCTGCATTTGAGTACCTCTCCCGCTGTGGGGATTTCTACATTTCCTAGTCCCCGCAGGTCTCCACACTCCCCAGGGAGGCTTCAGACAGGACTGGCCTGTTCTCTGCGAGCCTCCTCCTCCACCACTAGAGCCACCCCCGTCTGCCTTAAGGAAGTATTCCCTACACTGTGGTCAGAACTCATGAAATGACAGCGAGCTCCCTACCTGGGGCCCGTCACTGTTTCTGAGCCTGAGCCCTAAGGATCATCATTAGGAAGTATCTGGAAACAGTAATAATGTGAACCATTAACCAACAGCTGTGCTGGAGGACATGCTGAAGCTAGGACACTGCCCTCACCCACCTGACAATAGCATCTGGCCTGTCAGATGCCAGGTCTGGTTGCATCCCATGCCAGCCTCCTTCACTGTGTACCAAAAGTGAGGCACCAAGAAGTCCACATCAGGAAATCGGTTTGATTCAACGTTGACCAAAAATCCACTTAAGGACAAATCCTTGCTCCACCAACTCCCAGAACCTCAAATGGCATCTCCTGGGGTGCACTTGGGGAAATCCTGGACAAGCCCTGTCTGACCCACTGTCTCTTAACTGACATTTCCTCCAGGCAAGAGAGGGCCAGAATTAGACACCAGCTTTCATGCCTTCAGAGCAGAGTTCTTGCTATTGTTCTCGGCTCTTTTCTTCCTTCTCCACGTAAATCACAGGATCATCAGAGGGCCTATTGAAGCCTCCCCCCTGGCTCTGTGATCCTTATCTTCAAAGCCGTCCTGCTAGGCCTCTGGCTGGAAATTTGCATGACAGCTAAAGGAAAGTAAATTTGGGGGCTGGCTCCCTTTGATAACCAAATGCTCTCTTTCTCTCTTTGTTCTGAAGGTGAGACTAAAAGGAATTCAGTGATGAGGAAAGAACTCAGCATTGAGCTCAGCTCAGTCTCTGTGACTGGCTCTGGCATCTACTTAACATATGAACTGTGGCTTCTGTCCTCAACCCAGGTCAATCATTAAATGACTGGGTGAAAATCTTAAAAGGTGACCACATATCTCAGGTGGGAGTCACTTGGAGAAGTACAAAAGAGGCAGAGGCTCTCTCTCCTTTGCCAATCCGTGTGCACAGGATAGGCTACATAATTGTGAGACCCAGGGCAGGTCAAAAGGAAGATGGGACTCCTTGTTCCAAACGCAGGACAAGAGTGTCATTAAAGGAACTAAAATACAAGGTACTTTCCTCTCTTCCTCTCTCAACTTGGTGTGAGAAATAGAGAGTTTGGTGGTCCATTTTTCAGAAGATAGTATTTCCCTTTAAAATTGGGATGTGAAATCCAATTGTAGCCATTTTAACTATAGCCCTATCCTTTGCCTGCCCCGATTTTAAAATTAGCCAATTGTGTAGACTGTAACCCCGGGCTCCTCCATCAGAGCACAGGGCAGTGCTGCATTAGGGACAAAAACAGATGGGCTGCCAGCCAAATATGCTTGCTTGCCAAACCTTGTTCTGTAGCACACCCTTCTGCCTTTGCCTTGCTGAGCTACTGCTGAGCTACTTCTGAGCACGTGTTGGATTGCTTACAGTACCCAGTATTTCTAACACTTGGCATTTTATTTTGGATTTGCTATTTAACCACTGAAAATAAAGAAATATTAACATCTTAAATATATGCACATGAGTTTATCATGTGGCCTTTACTTTGTACAATATCCATTTAAAATGTTAATAGAAGAACATTTAATTCACATGATGGATGGCAAAATTACCCCACACATATGTCACAGTTCGAACATGCACACAGATTTTGTTTCGTCCAAAACAGCAGGAATGCTGCAGAAGACAATCCCAACTGCGTGTGTTTCACTTCATGATTGGGCACAGCTGACGATCGAGGCCTGAGAGCTAAAGGACCTGCAGTTGCTCCGCTTTGCTCTCCCTCTATGTTGAGGGAGAATAAAACCTGCAACAGGCTTCCGTACTTGTGTGTACTTCTCCGAGCCTCACTGTGCTCTTTTTGCATTTAAAGTAACTTCTCGTCCATGGGGCAAGCCTCACAGAGCCATCAGGGCCCCTCTACTCAGGGGCAGATGTGACACGCTTCCCTTGTACTTGCTTTGCATATTACTGGACATATCTGGCTTTGTGCTTAGGGGGCATCGTGAATGCTACATGCAAACATGGCTGCCAGGAACAGTAAGCAAACAGTCACCTTGTGGGGACATGCTGGGCTCACACACCTCTCCATTGGCTCATTGGATTTCACTTGTAAAGCAAGTTTAAAAATGAGGGCTGGGGATGTGGCTCAAGCGGTGGCGCACTCGCCTGGTATGCGTGCAGCCCGGGTTCGATCCTCAGCACCACATACAAACAAAGATGTTGTGTCTGCTGAAAACTAAAAAAATAAATAAATAAAAATTTTAAAAAAAGTTTAAAAATGAAGTAAGAATCTCATAGGTGCAGCAGGGCTTTAGATAAAGGAGCAGAACCTTTTAAACATGGAGTCTTGTGCAGCTGCCCAGGTTACACACCCATGAAACCAGCCATGCTTGTGTGCATTAGACACAAGGCTCAGAACAGAAGTCACAGAGTCTACAGCTAAAGACAGTTGCAAAGCAGGACTAATGGGGAACAGGGGCTTGCCCACATTCTTTGATCACTGTGCATTTAGTGCCACAGAAATTCTTTTCACAGAATTTTTAAGTCAAAGGAAACGGGTATAGGTTCCAATTATTTAGTTGGTAGGTCCAAACAATTTAGGAAATATTATTGGCCTGAAAAATTGATAGCCATTGAAAATATACCTATATCAAAAGGAAAAATTTATATTTCACTCTTAAGTAACCACAATTATTTGCTAATATGTGAGTCCGCTGGGACTGATACCCTGTTAAAAATCAGCCTTACTAATACAGCCTTTTTTAAGTAGTCAAGGCTATAGGAGGAAGGAAAGGGATGAGTCTTCTGGTGTTAAATATCTCCAGGGAGCTGAGGGATTTTTCCCTGATCAAACCCTGTGGGTCTGGCTAGCCAAAAGCACATTGGTTGCCTCCTCCTCAGAAAGCATTGCTAGCTTGGACCATCTTGCTCAAGGGCAGGATAGTTGCTCTGGCTGGCTCACCAAAACTGTGACAGGTGTCACCAGTACTGGGGCTGGGGTAAGCTATATCACTTGTTGCTCAGAGTCAAATTGGTAGGAAAACAGGTTTTACTCAAAGCCAGCTTTGGAGGAAGAGAAGAAGAAGAAACTTATTGTTTTAAAAGTTCCATCTTCAAAATCTCTGAAGGTGAGCAGAGCTTTTAGAGAAGAGGGAGGGAACCAGTGGAGGAAGTGTGGCTATGTTGGCTTCCTTCACCTGGGCACAGGGCAGGAGAGGGGAGCAGTTTCCATTCCCAGGTTCCTCCGGCCTTGGGGGCAGCCCTCCAGCTTCCATTCTCAGCACTCCAAATTCAGTCTGTTTCAACCCCTAGAATAAGATTGGACACCACCGTCCTCATTTCTAGATCCCTATCATATTTGCTTTTGATCAAAGCAACTGTCCAAAACCCAGCTGCACAAAAGAGTGACATCATTGTGTGCTCTCCTGTTGAGACTAAACCGCCCTAAGCTAGTGGTTCCTGAAGGTCCAACAGATGCGGAGTATCACAGGTTTCTGTAAAATGTCTGCATATTCCAAAGCTTGTGTGCACACAATTTGGGCATCAATGTGTACAGGAATGCGGACTTGAATCAGGCAGCCCTGGATTCACATACTGACTCCCAAACCCTGGGAGTCATTTTGCTTCAAGTCTCAGTGGTTCAGATTCTACAGCAAAAAAAAAAAAATCGGGGGTGGGAAAGGTAGCCACCTACCAGGGATGGTGTTGGATTTTACACGTGGCACTGGCAGGAGTTCCAGAAAGGCAAGTAAGTTGGACTTTTAGGGCTGCCAATCCCTAGCACTTACTCTGTGCTACTCATCTGAGGCAGAATCTCATCAGTTTATTCCATCACTTAATGTTTGCACTCATTGCTGTCTCACTTTCCATTTATTTAGGAAATGGATATTAATATGAGCATCTGCAAAATTAACCAGGTAGTTTGTCTGGTGCTAGAGAGACAAAGCTAAACTAACTAGTGAAGTTCCTGCCCTCACACAGCTCGCAGAGGCACCGGGAGGCTGGGAATGCACAGCCCCAGAAAATGTTACCAACAGTCATGAGTGCTTCTCGCTTTTAAAGTTCAGAGCACTTCAAAGCATCTAACTGACAACATCCTCCGGTCTGGGTGTCTTAGGAAGGACCTTTGAATACCAAGTATTTAAGATGAAGTCTGAACAATTGTCCTTTGGAAAGAAGGAGAACAGAGACTATGTTTCTAGGAACATCCTGTTCCAGGGAAGACCTTGATTTCTCAGGTCCTACTGGTAGAAAGCTGTGTGCAGGAGCCTAGAACCTAGATGGTCAGCTGCTTCTAGAGGATGCATTGGTTATGGTTTAAAAGCTCATGTGTGAGACAATGCAAAAAAGTTCCAAGGTTAAATGATTAGATAAAGAATTGTAACCCAATCGGTGGCTACCTATATAGGTTAACTGGATGGTAAGTGAAGGCAGGTAGGGTGGGGCTGGAGGAAGTACATGGGGGGGGCTTCCCTTTGGGGTTTTAAAGCTCTCTCTGCTTCCCAATTGCCATGTCCTGAGCCGCTCCCGTCTGCCACCCTTCTGCTGTGAGTTTCTGCCTGTCCTGTAGCAACCACTCAACGGCTGCAGCAGGAAAGCAGCCCATAAGTAATACCGACCCAAACAGACATAGCTGTGTGCCAATAAAACTTTATGTACTGAAGCAGAGAGCAGGTCACCTTTGACCCTGTGGCTAGAGTTTTCAGACACTATACAGGACTTCTCTGGTTCCCTCAGATATCTTAATACAGAGTTGGGCCTACAGGGGTAACTGTTGAAATTAGGAACAAAGGATGAAACCTGGTCCCTGGTCTTTTAGGGTTTCCAATGTAAAAAAAAAAAAAAAAAAAGCAAATGTGAACATGCTATATAGAAACACAGAGCAGATAAGGTGCATCAAAACTCAAAGCGAACGTCCCACCTGCCATCTCTCATAACCCACCCAAGCCATGTGTGCCTTCTGTAGAGGAGGGACACTGCACCGCCAAAAGCCAGAGGTAAGAAAGCCCTGGAGCTAAGGATGCAAGACCCGGAGGGGAAGGGGGCAGGGGATGGGGGCTGCTCCAGGCCTAGGTGTCTGCAGGGCAGCCAGTGCCTCCCTCTCACCCCCTGCCACTCTGCTGTCCTTGGCAGTCTGCACTCTGCTCCCTCCGGCCACTCCTGGCTGGTTTTCCTATTAAAAAGAGCAGTTTGGGCAGCCCTTGCCCTTCAGCATCTCAGAAAAACAAAGGCAGGCAAACCAAGTCTTCTTATTAGTTGTTATAGCAACACACAAACCACCGCAGGGGCCTGGAGAAGCCACGGGAGCTCCTTCCAAAGCTCAGGCTACACCTCCCCTTCCCGACTGCATCTCCCCAACAACATCGCTTTGTACCTGGGTGTTCCTACGGCTCCTGCGCGTTCCCCCTCGAAGCCTCTAATCCAGTCCTCTGGCTCAGCTCTTCTTTCCGGCTTCCCACAGGTGTCCTGAGTGGAAACACCTGCTGATTGGAGGCTTCTCGAACCTGCGGGCACTCCCCATTTCCCCATGTCAACTCGGGGCTCCCAAAATGGGATTTTACATCATTTACCACCTGTGCTGGAATTACCTGGAGATGCTGACTGAAGAATGTAGCTTTGAGGGCTCCACCTCAGATCTATGGAGTGTCTTTTGCCAATATTTAAGAACTGTTAGCTTAGAGTGCAGAACAGAGCTGATGGCACCTCATTCAGCCCAGAACTGGGTAAATGGTTATCAGGTGGGGTTCTTTCTGCCTTGGCTGAATCCAATCAGAGGAGATTGATCCACGAGTGTGTGTTGATTTCAGCCAGGGGTTAACTTTCACACCTCCGTTCAATTGTTAACCAACAGAACCTGAAACCTCAATATGAAAGGGAACTATCAAGTTTGCTCTCATAATGGAAATCTAAAAATGGACATAGATGTAGTGGGACTAAAAGTTGGTATAGTATCTCCCCGCAACGTAGAATGTCCCACAGAGAAATAGCAAAATGTCCCTTTCTAGAAATGTATGTTCCTTTAAGTTGTTTGCTTCCTGAGCAATCAGCTGAAGCCTCTGAGCCCAGGGATGAGGCCCAGCAGTGAAGACCTGCACACCAATTCTGGGTGGTGTGCAAGAGTACTGCACGTGAAACATTTCAGAAACACACCATCTTACTGTAGACACCAGCTAAAAAATGGCTGCATTCTTGTGCCTTCAGCTGGGGAAAAAGTCTATCACCGGGCTAAGCATGCAAAGGAGAAGATAAAAGTTCCCATTTCCCACTTCACCCTCCAATATGACTCCCAATGCCGCATGGCCCACACATAATTGAAATATCAGCACTGTGTACGAAGGATCCCGTAGTTCAGCCTGCAAACTCCAGGGTCTTGGTAGCACCGGCATGAGTGCCTTGGAATTTGGTTTAACTCATGAGCAAGTTCACTGCAGCTAAAGAAAGCTGCCCCTTTCTGACACTTGCACACTCATTGCTTGTGTTAGAGATTCAGAAAGTCAAAAATCAAAACCACTTCACATCCCCACTCCCCTAACGTAAGAACAGATATTAAAGTGCTTAATTTCCCATGTTTCTGCTTGGAGATCCACAACTTATCAAAGGTGGTATTAAGGGGTCTTATTATCTAGGGCAGGTGCAGCGGGTGACACCGACAGTCTGCATTAATCAAGCCTGCCACTTCCGTTTGTGAATAAAGCTTTACCAGAGCAGCCACGCCTGCCTGCCTATGCACCCTGTGTGGCTGCTTTTGCCTCCAAGGCAGGGGAGACCCTACAATGTACAAAGACCAAAACATTGACACAGACCCTCTGTGGAAAAAGCCTGCTCTTGCTGAAGACAGCCTCTTTTAGGAGGTTCCAGAGTGGGCTCAGGAACCCAACTGCCTAGATTCAAAAGTGAGCCTCACCCTCCACAAGCAGAAGGTCTTGGGTGTAGGAATGAAGACGTTTAGACTTTTTGCTGCTCAGTCTCCACTTCCATAAAAAAAAAAAGATAATAGCTATACTTACTTCATGGAGCCATTGCAGGAATGAAATAAGAAAATACAACTAAAACACTCAGAATTATGCTCAGTGATAAATTAAAAAATTAAGACAAACTAACAGAACTCTCTCTTCTTTCTACGTGTTTTTTTTCCCCCCTAAATGCCCAGAAAGAGCTCCTGGCTTGCAGTTAACTACATGCAGCAACATTTCTCTGCCCACTCATTAGCCTGAGACTTGCTTCAGCAATTTTGACTTCATTAAAATTATAATTATTTCTTTAATTCCATTCCCTTTATCTGCTTCAACTTAATCTCCCTTTTGGCTGCCAAGGCCCTGGGAATCAGAGAGAATGTCTTAGGAGACAGTCTTAGAAAGAAAAAGAAAGGAAGCAACAGACACAGAGAAATGAACGGTGAAGGAATCATCAAGCGCACGTGGCAAACAATTTTTAAGAGATGAAAATGAATTCACCTGGGAGGAGGGGGATACACAGAAATGATATGAAAGGAAGCTAAAGGGATCCCAGGAGGAAGTCACAAAGGTATCCCGTGAGGCCCCTGGCAAGGAACCATGCATACAGCCCTAATCCATTAATCAACAGCTGGCTGAATCCAATCCTCCTTTCCTCAATGTTTCCCAACTCCTGAGAACAACATCCTAAGCAGCCATGTCCTTGGAATCTCAGCTAACTCAGATCCTAGACATCCAGATCCTTGAGCTCAGAAAACTTGGAATTTAGCAGGGCCAAATCTACTGGGATCTAACCGATACTGTTGACTCCATTTCAGGAAATGACGCACTTTTTGGAAGGAACACAAATCACTGTGAACCTTTTTATGGCTCCTTCTTAGGGCTTAGCAAAAGAAAGCTTCCCTAATACTATAGGAAATTGTCTTATGTTGAAAATAATACTGTGGAAGGGCCTAGCCCAGTCTGGCATGAAGAAAGTATTCAACCCATATGAATCTGCCTCCAATGAAGAATGGTTTCTACCCAAGAGTATGAGTTTATTCCTCGACCACTCATTCTACATTTATTCGTCAATCACAAACTATGTGTCAAGGCACAGTTCTAAGGCTGAGGGTTAGGCTTAGGGCAAGTAAGTTTAAAGAATATAATCCCATCCCATGTACTAGTGGGGACACACGTATACATAAACCATATGCACCATTTATGCTAATTTCACATATAATTGGGCACCCTGTATTTTAGCTGGCTACACTCCTGAAACAGGGCAGCAATGAGATGCACAAAGCACCCCAGCTTGCTCATGTAGCTTCCAAGAATGTAATCTCAGGTGCTCACAGACTCAATTCTACCTGGCCCCTCCTCAGTGAGAAAGTGTGGAGGACAGAGTGACTTTCTCTGTTGAAGTCATTGCCACGGGGTCCATTGAGCAGTTATCACTGTGCATTGTAATTGCAACTTTCTCTCCCTGGCATTTACTCCTCTGGGATCAAAGTCCTTGTCCCAGGACCCTGGTCTTTGCATCTCTGCACCTCTGGACTCCCACAGAGCACTAACAGATGCTCGGCACAGACCAGCTTAGTGAGTAAGTGGACAAAAGCATAAATGGTTGAATTTATGTCAAGGGCAATGCAGAGGCCTTGCTCACAGTCCATAAGGAAAGTTTTGTTGTTGTTTTTGTTGTTGTTGTTGTTTTGTTTTGTTTTGTTTCACAGGTGCATGGGAAATGCTGAGGATACAGAGAAAATTGTGTTACCAGAATCCAAAGACCATAGGGGTGAAGAATGATCTTTTTATTTTAAAATGTTTTATGAAGGTACTCCAACAAAATAAAGGCTTTAAAAAGGGTGATGAAAGGAGAGAAACTGTACCTTGTAAACAATAATAAAGGGGTTCTTGGAAGTCTAGTTCTGAACATAGCAGGTGGAGGGTGAGTCCAAACACTGATTTGACAAATGGGTAATACAATCAAATATGATTCCAGTAGTTAACCACAGTATCAGTAACTGAGGTGTAGGGTGTAAACAAATATCAAATAATTAAGAGCCATTTTATTGTCGATACTGACTGCCATACAATTGAAACAGAAGGAAAATCACACAAATCCACAAAAAAGACAGAGGCAGAGAAGAGCAAGGGACAAGGTGTCTACGATAGAAAGTCACTTTGTGGCATTGACTTCTTTCCATCCAGCTGTAAAGAAGGGGGAAGTCGGTATCTATAGAGCATGTTCAATCAGGCTAAGACTTTTTTTTTTTTAATAAAGGAAAAGAAAAGGAAAAGGAAAAAAAATGTATTGTATTGCAGAGTTTCCCGTGACCACACAATGAGCCAGGACACCAGGCTTCTTTCCTTCCTTGTGACTTCCCTTGCCACCATTCTGTGGCCTCCTGCGTGGATCTGTGGCTCACTCATCATAAGTGTGCTAACAATTCTTTGCAGCTACCGTCAGTGCTCAGACCGGTAGGCAGGAAAAGTCTCTGTCCGGTGAAGCTTCAGAGGGCTGGAGACATCTTTTCCAAAAAACAATTGAAAAGCAACAGTTAGGTTTCAAGAAAGTCCAGGGACAAATTAGTAACAAGTTTCTATTTCTAATATAAATAAGTAACATACTCATGACATGGGATTCTTTCCTAGGGCCACTTGTGATATGCAAATAAGTCATGAGACTGTATGATTAGCATATATTTGCATGTAGCCTCTGCATCAGGTTGCGTTCCATCCATCAAAAGTCAATTTCCTCTTTTTCATCTATACCAAACCCTACGCCCAGGATGTTCAGTGGGGGTAAAAGACAAACACAGGACTATGGAAACATTTGCATGGAAACCCAAGCAAAAATAAGAATATATTGCTTAAACTTTTGCTTATATCTCCTTATAAATGTAAAGGAAATGTCTTAAAATCTATTTATCCTTTTTTTATTTCAAGTGTATGTCCCAAACCAAGCAAAGCCAAGAAAATCAAGAAAAATCAGCTCCTGTGTGACATAACACAGCAGTTGCCAAACATTTTCTATAAAAGTCCAGATGCCTGTGGCACAAAGTCAGCCGTTGTTGATATGCAGTGAATGAGCAGACATGTCCCAATAAAACTTTATTGAGGAAAACAGTGGGCAGGATGGGACCACAGGCCTGGTTTGCCAATCCCTGCAGACAGGAGCCCCTGATGTTCTAAACCAAGATGCTCTCCTGCCACCTGCTGGCAGGGGGTTGCCAGAACCAGAGGAATTCAGGCTGCTAGAGGGAGCTCTCAAGAGCAAAATCTGCCGTGGTGTGTGATAACCAACGCAGGAGGCCAGCAAGCACAGGGCATAGTGAGGCAGGGCTGGGGCCAAGGCAGCTCGTCTGCCCATCTACACGCTCAAAGCAGTGTTGTTTAAGCACTGAACCAAGAAAGCAGGTTTATGGTGGCCTGTGGCCCTCAAGCCCTCCATTGTTATTTTATGTTATCACAAACAGCCCTGACTGCTGTCAGACCTCAGTACGGGCACGCTCCAATCTTCCCACCAGAAGCATGAGGTAGGCAGGGAAAGACAGGACCTCTGACTCATTTTCCACTTCTCTAGAATGAGGAGGAACATCTGGTTTGTTCTACAGGCAGGACTACCAGGATCAAAGAAACCACAAGGGACTTCATGAGCTTTAAAGTCCTACTTAAGGGATTCTGAGCACAACAGCAAAACAAAGGGAGACACAAAGGAAACCACAGGTTCAGATATGAGCAAGCCTCAGATCTGAACCAAGAGCAAATGACGTAGCCAGCCGTACAGTCACTGTGCCCATTAACAGTGACCCACCTCACAGCACCCTACGTGACCAGAACTTACTGCTATCTGGAACACATTCTATTCTCTTCCCAGAACACACACACACACACACGCACACACACACTATATTAATGGGAGAGAGTACTAGAAGTCAACAAGCAGGGGTGAACTATTCCAGTTTGATAATGTCCTGGGGGAGCAGCCAGCAAAGAGTGTCAATGCCAAATTCACATCTTGGGTCAAGTGCAAAGCCCTTGGCTGCACCTTTAGCGGAGAGAGTAACAGGCAGCATCCACTTGGGGGGCAAGTCAAAAGGAAAACACTTAACAGCTTCCAGCATAATGGCTAACAATCTTCCTGGCTTGGTGTGAAAGCTGTGGTTAGCTTGAGGACAGGAGATGAACTGATGGACTCTCCTCCCCTGCCCACACTGGCAGGTCACACAGGGTCACAAGCTGGTACTGGCCTGAAGGCCACATCTGGCCCAGGACTTCTCCAGCCTCCACAGACCCAGACTCCCACAAAAGTGAAACTGCTGCCAATATTTAAATGACTGCAGACCCCCCATGAAGCTGACAATTTCCAGGTTGTCTTGGAAAACTGGAAGGCAGTATTGGCCCTGCATTCTACCCAGACAGAGCAGGACCGACTACAGGGGGCTGCAGACTGCAGCCTGTGCCCTTGCCAGCAGCACCAGGGGCCTGCCTCCCCCTCCTGCCCCATCCCACTCTCTGTCTTGCCTGGACTCAGCACGTGCCTATGAGAGCTTGGCTTACTGCCGCCCTTTCCCATGGGCTCAGGTCCTATCCTACAGTTAAGAGACATACGTGAGAGTGTTCGAATTCATATTCATAAAACTGCACTAACTTCTGCAAAGCAGCCACTTGCTCCAAAAATCTATCATCGTCAAAATAAATATGTAATTGGGCTAGACCCAATGCTTTGGAGATATTGAGATCCCAGGGTGCATGACTTCCAATCCAGGCAGAATTTTCTCCCACTAGTAAGATCATGCCATGAAAATTAGCCCTGGACTAGGAACACCAGTGTTCCAATGCCAACCTTCGACCCATGCGCCTCATGAACTTGAGCAAGTACTTGACCTCCACAGGTCTGCATCTCTTCATTCACTGAAATGGAGAGGACAGTCATGCCTTGCCAATGCCAGAGAAGCAAATACGGCCACGTGAAAGATGCCGTTGGAGAGACACACATGTGGCGCCACTCTTTGGTTTCCTATCTGATACATGACAGAGATGCCTATTTCTTCTTGGTTTAGTTTTGAAACAGGTGATGCTGTCTCCCAAGACAACTGCAGAGGAAGGGTTCTGAAGTTACAGGGGCACTGGAGTGTCGTGGCCTAAGGGAAATGATCCTAGGTGGTGAGTGGGAGAAGGTGGTGAGGGTGTGGGAAAGGAGCCCTGCGCTACAGCTGGATACTCCCTGCCTATGTGCAGTGGCCTCAGGCTGCTCTCCTGCGTCCTTTTGTTCTCTATCCATCCCTTACCTTAGGAAATAAAGCTGACAGAGCCATGCTCAGGACCCTCCTGAGCTTCCCCTCTCAGCACAAGCAGCCATCACCCCAGCTGTCTCCTCATGCCCTTTAGGCACCCGCCACACTGTTTCTCCTCTGCTTTTTGAACACTCCCCAGCTCATTTCTGCTTCAGGACTTTTGCATTTACTATTCTCTCCATGGAGAAGGCTTTTCCCTGGCTGTCTCTTCTACACGTAAGGTCTTGGCATAAGTGCTGGGCTTTCAATAGATACCCAACGGAAAGCCTTGTCATTGTCTCCCCGCAAACCAACAACTTGGATTCCCTTTCTATGAATGTTCTCTATAAAGAGCATAATTTTTTTCTTTATCACTATTATATGTATCATATCAGAAACTGAATGTTGGCTTAAGTTGCCTGTGACTCTCCTTTGATTAGAAGGCTCAGGAGAGGAGCAATGCACCTGGCTAGCAGCCCTGCCCACATGTGCCATCTAGCACAGTACACAGCATGAAGGAGATGCCACTAAACCTCTACCCTACAAGTGGGTGAGTGGATGGACTGAAGAACAGAGGCAAAAACCTTAAACCTTAACTCCTGCTAGACAGGTGAACCTGGGCATATCGTTAGCCCTTCAGATTCTCAGTTTCTTGGTAGTAAGTGAGAATCAATTACTCTCCCAGGAAGCTGTTTTGAGATCTAAATAAGATCACCTGTTTTAGGTGCCTGTCCAAAGCCCCATGCACAATGGCTCCTCAGAAAGAACAGCTTTTTAAGAGACACTATCTGGGGCTGGCCTTCCTAAGGGAGAATCTGGGATTTCAGCCCTTCACAGGCAGTATACTAACATGTTGTTTAGATTAAAAGGGGGGGAAAAAGATGAAAATAGACTTTGTGTTCAAATAAATTTGTAGAGCTTCAGTTTAAACAAAATTAAACAGATTGTCTACTTGCAGGATATCTCAGAGGCTTGAAAAGACCTTTTTGTATTCAGAATTTCCAAGAGGATAATTTAACATTTAGCATTTCCCCCCAAAATTCGACCACAGTACTTTTCTTTGGTGAGTGGGAGGGGAGCTGCCTCCCAGGGTCAGCCCTGAACAGAGCACATTTGGAAAACTACTCCTGTTTTACCTAATGCATTTCTAAAAGAATCCTGTGGACAAGGAATTCAACAAAAATTGGCCGAATGCTTCTCTCTCATAAATTTCTCCCAATTTCTATGCTAAAGGTCCTTAATATATTGATTTTTGTATCTGCCTACCACAGAAGAGAATTTTTATCTAAAAATTGTAAAGTGGAATGGGAGAGAAAAGGAAGGCAAATTAGATGTCTTCATGTATGTGGCACAGGTGGGAACCTCTCCCCACCAGAGTAAGAAACAGACCAGCAGGTGGCACTCGAGGACTAAATTTGAAAAGGACATTACTTTTTTTCTCAAAAAAAAATTCTCCTGTAAGGGTCTGTATGATTTCTAAATATTGGCCTCCAGCTGTCAAGAAACATCAACTTGAAATCCAAAAGGGTAGGTGACTTGGGCACAGGAATTGAAACCCACAAACATGAGCAAAATAAGAAAATTATGTCTTCATCGTGATACACAGGGCCACCATCATTAATGTCTCCTGATTTAATTTCTTAAGGGGAAAGGTAGAGAAGGAGAAAAAAAGGAAGGGAGGTGGTACAGATACAAACATACACAAACTTTCTCATTTACTTGTCACGTAAGTGACTGACCACCCTTTGACCAACAGGATAATTTAAGATAGGTTGTGAACAGCTCTTAAAACGTCAATAATTATTATTTATCTTACTGCCTATTAGAAAAGCATAACCAGTGGTTATAACAGTGTAAAGTACACTTTTTAAAAATATGTAAATTATTTAAATAAGAAGAGACAGAATAAAATTTAAGTAATAGTCTCAGTGGTACGTATATGACAAAATTATGATGATGGAAATTGAATCTTACAAAACCTTCTGAAATTGCCATAATTGGACCCAATCCCCCTCTGCAGATTGGTCCTATTTGTCATTTACATATCAATTCAGCCATCACTGAGCCACTCAGGATCAACTTCTTCTGCACCTCTACATGCATGCTCACTGCTAGTAACCGGAGTGTGGAGTCTTTTAAAGTCAGAAATATAGATATCCTCTTTGCCTCCTTCACATTACAGCATCTTTCAGCAAATGCTATGGGGGGCCAGGGGGTGTGTGTGGCTGGTCTATGCAAAGCCCAGGGGATATGATGGCAAGGATAAAAGTAGACCAACCCTCCTGCCTTCCTGGGTGTCTCTGCATAAGCCAAGTGATCACTTGATGGAACATGAAATGCAAACTGTGATGAGGGCATCACCTCCATCTCAGGATGCCCATAATCAGAATCAGAGGCTGCACAGTAGTGATAGTAGAGGGGCACTTGCAGCAAGACTGGAGATGAGGAAGAGTTAACTAGGGCAGGGGGAGGAAAGGCTGTCCAGTTTTTAGTGTTCTTTTTACTTCAAAATATAATTTAAAAATCACAATTAGAAGGATAAAGAAAAGCTTAAGTAGAAGGTTTAATTGTTCTGTTGTCCTCCCAATGCATGGGTCTGTACCCGGCTTCAGAGGCCCCTTTTCTGGGAGAGAGCTCATTAGGATTTGCTCCAGTCGTGCAGCTATGGCTCCCTCCAGACTTCCTCCAGGGGTCTGCAGCACTCAGGAGAAGCACCTGGAGGGCTTGCTCAAGCAGAGCTGGCTGAGCCCGGGCTCAGAGCTCCTGACTCAGCAGGTCTGGGGGCGCTGACAGTTGGCATTTCTAGTAAGTTCCTGACCAACACTAATGCTGTCCTTCATCAGTCTTATTTCTCAGAGCCTAGCCCCCAGCCTTGCCGGGCTCTGTGGGATGGGTTCAAAGGGAGGACTGCTCAGCCACACCCCACAACTTGAGATCTAGGATCTCTGAGGCTAAGGGCCCAGGAGCCTGAGAGATACAGCTACCGCGGAAAGACGAGTCCCCCCATCCCCGTCTCCAGGCCCCAATGGGTGGTGCCGTCCCCAACGGGTCTCCTAGTGTGGCTCACCAGGGGTGCCTGGCTGGGCCCCCCCCAAGCTGCCGCCTGTCCGCCCACATCGCCCCGCTTACCCTGCAGGCGGTAGAGCTGGCCCGTGCTGCGCTGCCGCGTGATGTGCTGCCAGTAGGCGCTGCGCGGCAGGGGCACCATGGTGCTCAGAGAGGAGGCCCGCTCGCTCATCTTCACCTGGAGCTGTGGGCAGAGGAGAGAGCGGTGTGTCAGCAGTGCCAAGGCGAAAGGACTGACCATGGGAGGAAGCAGGAGAGCCAGGAGCCGGTGGGCCATGGAGCCAGCCCCTCGGTGGATCGGGGGTTTCCCTGGCCGTGGTGGACAGCTATGTCCTTGCTTGCCCAGATGCACCTGCCCTTCACCCTGCTGGCAACAGAGATGCTCTGCTGGGGACCTTCCCTCCAATTCAGCTCCGTCCTGGTGGGCTGCGCTGGCCACAATTCCAGGACCAGGCCAATAACCCATGTCAGGCCAGCAAGACGGAATCCTCCAAGGCATTAATGAGAACTCTTATGGAGAAGACATAAGAGTCTCAGCAGAGGGGAGCCAATGGTTTATGTCCATTTTGTCCACTGTTCCCTCCCAAGCGTGGGGAGGTTTCCTGGCCCATTGTGGGTGAGCCAGAAATTCGTGCTGAATGGGTAGGAAAGGGCCAGAGTGCAGCCTGTCTTGGAACAATGATGGGAGAAAGTGAGTGAGTGAAAACCACTAGGGAGACAGCCACACCCCAGGGAGACCCGGGTCCATGGAGCCAGAGGCCATCCCAGACCTCCTACCACGTGGCCCTTACTCCCTTTCAGTTCAATCTGCCTTGACCTGGCTGCCCAACCTCTAGCATCAGGAAAAAACCTTGCACGCTTGACCAGGTTCCTTGTCTCTGCTGGTTCACTGTTCAGAAAGGGAAGAAAAGAGAGGATGGACTTCCAGGAGTAGCCAGTGGCCACACCACATCAGGGGAGGTGACCCCACAGGGAGGGAGGTGTCTGAGAGAAGGTGGCCTAGTGGGATAGGTAAAAAAGGGACAGTCATGGGGACAGGCATACGAGAAGAATGGGCATGGGATAGGAAGCAGCTTGGGGTCCCCTCTCCCCAGATCCCCAGTCCTAGACAAGCCATGACACAGTCAATCATGCCACTGCACAGGAAGTGGTTTTTTCACAAAGTTGGATTTCCTGGATGCCCTCGGTCTTAAAAAAAAGATTCCCACCCAGACACACAGGTTTGTGTGGGATGTTCACTAAGGCATGGTTTTCAATCAGTGGCAACAAGTGGTAACCTAAATGCCCCTCAGTCAAGACCTGGGGAATTGCCAGTCCACAATGATGGTTGGCAACTGTTTTACCTGGAGACATAAGATTTACACTGAGGAGAAACACACATATTTTTCCCCGTGAAGGAAGCACGATGAGCACAGACCAACCGTCACACCTGGTCAATGCCATTGCAGCTGCTCCTGTGAAGGGCATTGACACTAAACACCTTCCCAGGGGGTATAGGAGAGCTGGGTACAGTGCATCTGCTTCACCTCGCTGAGCACAGACAGGCATGGGAGAAAGAAGAGGCGACACAGCAGCAATCAATGCCCATTTAAGGTTTTGTTTTCAAAGAAAAGTGCCCCTCTCTACCTGCTTTCAGCAATGGAGGGTTATGTCCACCCTGTAAAGCCAGGATGACCCGAGGCTCATGTTCTGGAGACTCGCACCGGGTCAAGGAAACTCAACTCAAATAAAGATAATAATCATCACTTAAAAGATGATTTTGTTGCTACGTGTTGCATATAGTAAGTTTGCTGGACAATATTCCTGGTCCCATCTTAATATCAATTACCAAAATGTGTCCCTAAGTAGAACTGAAACGCACTCAGTCTCATGGGATACCCTTTCCTAAATATGCACTCTTAAATCAAAAGGCACAAAAGCTAAGTACTAAGCGAGTAGAAAAGTTCAGCAGCTCCTTCTGAATATGTAAAAATCTCCAAAAAAAGAAAAAAGAAGCAACAGTTTTTTGGTGACATCTGGTAACGTTCCACCTCATTTACATGGATTTTAAGAAATATGGTGGGGGGAGGAACTGAATTTAGAGATTCTGACTATTTGATTTCCTAAATATAAAAAGATTAAATTTAATGTAATAACATTCTTAATATAAGGCTAACACTTGGGGAATAGCAGTCACTTCAAATTATTCACTTCTTACTGCAAAACCATTTAGGTGTCCCTGCATGATGGGACTGTATTTTTAGAAACCCTCCTTAAGAGCAAGAATGAGATGGCACCCACACCCTGTTTTATAGAGAACAGTGCAAAGCCTGACTCCCTGGTTCCCCCTCAACCTTTTCAAAGAATATCTAATTTTATAAAAGGAGCATTTTAATTGTCCTCAGAGGAAAAAATGACAAGAAAAGCCTTCCCTTCCAACACTGCAAATATCTCTGAATAATTCTCTAAGCCTGAGAAGGCTCAGGGTGTCACTTGGTGTCAGTCTAGCAGGGAAGTTCCCCGTGTTCCTGAATGCTCACGTCACTCAAACTAGCGAAGAGGGAATGAACGGCACTCATGGTCATCACGGGTGAAAAACCGATCCAGCACCCATTTGAGGAAGAGTCAACACAGGGCAACCTGGAGTATCTGGAAAGAACCGTGACCTTCCTCCTTTAGAAAAACACACACACACACACACACACACACACACACGCTTTCAAATAGTTTGGCTTTTTTTTTTTTTAACAATAGGCATAATACTTTCATAATTAAAAAATAATAAAAATTACCCTGAACCATAAAAATATAGGGGTTTCTATGCCACTATGTGACAATGACATTCCTGAAACATCTCTCATTCACATAATTGTGGGGGAAGTCAGGCTATGGGAAGGCCACTCAAAATGTGAGACCATTTACAGCCAGAGTCACTGTTCCTCTGGAGCATAGCTTGGACAGCCCAGGGAGGCTGCAGGGGATGTTGGTTGAAAATACTGGCTGAAGGAGGCCTGGGTGGTGGAGGAGGAGGGAGGCCTCGTCTGAAAAGGTGAGCGCTGTGGACTGTGGGCACGTGGGCTAGATGGTGCAGGCCATGGAGCATGCTTTGTTAGTTTCCCATCTTCAGCAGCTGCCGCTGGAAAGGCCCTGTCCAGGAGGCAGTTGATGGAGGGCATTTCCCTGTCCAGATTAAGGTGACAGTGGCACGGATGTTAATATGGGCTTCCCTTGCCCAGGAAAAGATCCCGAGGAATCAGCACATCTTCAGCATTACAGCACATCTTTCCCCAATTCATCAACTGTGCTAAGCTCCATGCAGATACAGACACGGTGCTGCACTGGAACAAACTACACACGACAACTGCCCCACACTCCGGCCCCACATATTCCAGCAAACACATGCTCTCAAAATGTATTTTAAAAAAAGGTAAAAATCATAAATCATCCATTTTCTTTCCTCTGAAGGTCAACCGAACAGTTTCATGAAACACTGGAGTTGGAAGAATTTGGGGCGCAAACAGGCCAGTCTCTTGAGTTAATCAGCCAACAAACCAAGTATCTCCTGTCAGACAGCCCAGATCCAGCAACCCCTCCACTCCTGTGCCTCCCCTGGCCTACACCACGCCATTCAGCTGCTCCAACCTCCAAGGGGCACTTTGGCTCTGAAGCCTGAGAGCACCCTCCTCTTTTCACTTCTCACCAAGACTCAGCAATCACCTCCCTAGATAGTTCCCTCAGACTCCTCCTCCTCCCACAAGGGGATCAGGTGCTCCCAGCAGCTACCTCATAGCCCTGTGCTTATTCCAATCATTTCTCCATTGTGCGACAGCCACTAAACTAGCCCACCTCCTTCTGCAGACCTGGAACTCTAGGAGAGCTGAGATCAACAGCTTTTATCTCTGGGGCTCAGCACTGACCCGGGCCTTCAGAGGCTAAATGAATGTGTGGTGGATGGATGAAAGAATGCAGAAACCCAGCCTTTGCCCAACCAAGTAGCAGGAAACCGTTCTCATCCCAACAAATGACATGTCTTCTTAGCCCAACGCTGAATTCATGCAGAAACTTCAAGTCCAGGTTAAATCAGCATGGTTGTCTGTGGCTGGCTGTGGAAGACACAGTAAGGACTTCACCTCGCTCTCTGCTTTGTCATTCAAGTGTGAGCTGAAGCGCTTGAGGAAAGATCTGCTTGAGTGTAAGTATAATTGTTTAGGACAGACCAGTAGCAGGAGAGTTCAGTTCTACATGCTCAGCTGTGCCATCAGCAGCATGAGCTCAAGGTGCCACCAGGGAGGAGAGACAGGCTTCATGAAGTCAAACAAGTGCCCCTTGTCCTTCAAGAGTGAGCTTTCCCCTACACAGACCGGATGCCTGTAGGTCTCTTCCTAGCCCAGCCTGAGTCCTGGTGCTGCCAATCAGTCTGGGCTACCAACTGGGTAGCACCATGCTGCCGGGGGAGAGAAGAGACCATGGACCAGGAGACCCCTGTCACAATTTCAATGCTGCTCCATATCAGCTCTTTGGTACTATAAGTCTCTTTCCTTATAAAACTAAGAGACAGATAATAACACTGAAAACAAATTTAGAAAAATTATTAGATTGTTATAAAAAAAAGGGAATTTGACACACAGTACCTGTGTGAACCTAAAATAATTGCATCACGTGAAAGAAGCCTGTCACAAAGACTGCATATTGAAGTATTCCACTTGCAAGATTTGTCCAGAACAGGCCATTCCCTAGGAAAAGAAAGCAGATTGGGGGTGGCTTCGGTCTAGGAGCTAACAGCTAAAGATGATGATGAAAACGTCCTGGAATAGATAGTGTCAATGGCTTCACAAACCCGAATATATTAAAACTATTAAATTTGCAGCCTCAAAGGGTCCATGTGCATAGCAGGGTACATATGGCATGTTTATATCTCAGTGAAGCTGTCACCCAAGATAGAAAATCAGATTGTATGTGTGACGTACATTGTTTTAAAAGCACTATGCGGTGAACTAGCAGGTATACTTCCAGTCAGGCAGTCTCAGAGGAAGTGACATTTAAACGAAGACCTGTGTGACAATAGCTGAAGCATGGCATTTATCATCATTGTCGACAGCAGTCAGATCCTTTTAAAAACTTCCCAACACTCACAGTGAAGAGGGCGAATGTCCAGGGCCTGTCCTCATAATGAGAACATCACATGGACCTTGCTGGGAGAGAAAATTCTAGTGACCAGACCACTGTGATGGTTTTCAATGGGGAAGGATCAGCTTTCCCCCCAGCAGCAGGCCACACTACAGCCTCCGTCTTCATGCAATTTGGCTGTCACTGCCTGGGTGCTGTGCACCTATTTCAGAAGTGCAGAGCTGCAGACCATCCTCACCACAGCACAGCACCACAGTGTCCCTCTCTGCAACCCAGCTGCCTTAGCACAGAGCACTGTGGTGGGCAAATGTGGACAGCCTGACAGTCTGTGATGGATTGATGCTTCCAGTCCGTACACTGTGTTCGTGACACTGTCTGGGCCCATTCAGCAGATCAGGACTTTAAGACCCAATTCCACCCTGCTCAGACCCACCAACCTCCCTGGGCTGCTCCTGAAAGTAACTCAAGTGGGGCCTCTGGTACATGCAAACCATACTGGAATCTTCCATCTTCTCAATCTGGGCCCTGATAGGACTTCACAGAGACACTGCTGTGACAGTAAGATTCAGCTGTGAGTTTGAAGCCACATCCACTCCTGGATAATCTTCTCAACCCCTGAAACTTCCAATGCTCCTCCAATCCTGACGATTTCCTCAGTTTAAGAATATACTGAGGGTTGGGGTTGTGTGGGGTTGTGGCTCAGTGGTAGAACACTGCCTAGCACATGTTAAGCACTAGGTTTGATCCTCAACACCATATAAAAATAAACTAAATGTATTCTGTCCATCTACAATTAAAATATTTTTTAAAAAAGAATATATTGACAGCCAGGCACAGTGGCACATGCCTGTAATCCCAGCTGCTCAGGAGGCGGAGGCGGGAGGATCCCAAGTTTAAAGCCAACATCAGCAAAAGGGAGGCGCTAAACCCTCAGTGAGACCCTCTCTCTAAATAAAATAAAAAATAGGGCTGGGGATGTGGCTCAGTGGTAGAGTGCCCCAGATTTCAATCCCCTGTAACCCCTCCCCCCCAAAAAAGGATATATTTATAATCAACAAATGTCTATGGCTATTTTAAACACAAACTGTGGGCAAGGCTGAGCCAGAAAGGATAACCCAGCCCAAGAAAGAATTCCAGATGAGACTTGTATCTCCTTATCTTTCTGTCCTTCTGCTCAAAGCTCAGCAGTCCCCTCAGCCACCACATTCCAGTATTTTCCAGGCTGCATCCTCAACAGTTCTTCATAAAACTTCTGCTGATCTGCTCTCCTGCAAAAACGGTGTCTGTAAACATAATCCACCTATGTTCTCTGCACCCTGGATCTTCCTTTAGCCTGCAGAAGTATTGTTTAACAATCCAGGAAGGATGGTTAAAATGCAGATTCCTGGCTTTGCCCCTGGAGTTTCTGCAGAGGGAACACAGAATTTGGATTTCTATGAATCCCCAGATAGCTCTGATCTTCACTACCAAGGGACTACACTTGGAAGTCCAAACACCTTTGGACCAACCATTCTAGGAAAAGTTTCCCATCATCGTAAGAGGCCAGCCTTGCAAACCAGACAATCTGTGTGAATGCCCAGAATCTGCCAGAAAAAAACAGCACGACCCTAGGCTAGTTAGGCAACGGTCCTCTGTCCTGAATAGCTTGTCAGTAAAGCTGGAGAAAAAGAGTAACTACTTGGCAGCTAATTCCTAGACCACATGTGATTCACTGTGGGGTTCTATGAAGGTGAGCAATATTTATAATTACCCCATATAGTGAGACTCTCTTTAGAAAGGGTTTCTGAACAAGGTCATAATAGGAACATTCACATTTATTTTAAAACTGAAATGTCTGATACCAGACGGTGTTTCTGGCTTAAGGGCAGAAGCTTTAAAAAGTTTTCAGGCAATGACAACAAAAAGCCACATATGAGCTCAAGTAAGAAAATATGCATGGAGAACATATTTAACCACCTGGGCCTTCAGTGACAAACTCAAGCTGAGCCCATACTACAGGCACCAAGAGGAGGAACAGGAGGGAGCCAAGGAGCCCTCGGCCCTAGGAGGCCCTGCATTGAGGCTGCTCCCTCAAAGACATCTCAGGCTTTGGATCTGGACATATTTTGCTAGGCACCAGAGAGAGCAGAGGGGCCCACGTTTTTGCAATACTTATTATGGGTTTAATTAGACTTGTAATAACTTGTGTTCTTTTTTAGTATTCTTATTTTTTTATGTTCAGATAATACAAAAAAGTATCTAAGGTAAACTTTAAATCAATCCTGTATCCAGTATCTCCCACCAACAAAGATGATAAAAAAGCCCCTTTATTATGTTAGCCTGTTTTCTTTGTCTTTTTAAAATGTGCATGTGTAATGCCCAAGTATACAGTTGCACTGTCTTCTTTCTAGGTTATGAACACATGCTACACTGCTAACCACTACCATCTCCACAATGTCATTTCAATGTCCCCACCTCAATCTGTCCTTGGGCTGTACCACCCTTTCTTTGCTCCACTTCCTATTTTTTTTTTTTTTACCATAGGAGATAGTAGATTTAAATCCTGACCCAATCTCCTTTAGAGCATTTTTTTTCTGCTGACCACAATTTTCATTTGGGGACCCACTCTATCCACAACTATTCCAATGACTGGTTTTTAAATGAGTTTTTAAATTTTAATTTTAATTTGCATATCAAAGGGACTTTTCCATTGACTCAAAAATTACATTTAAACGTTGCTCTATCAAAAAAGTAGATAAGTTGGCAATTTCATTTTTTTATTGTTAAACAAAGAAGTCTTACCTTCACGTAATTGTGCAACGGACTCATCTATAGTCATTTAGAAGAAAAAGGGTAATTCTTTGAGAATTGCTAAGGTTTAGATGTGAAGTGTCCCCCAAAAGCTCAGGTATGAGACAGTGCAAGAAGGCTGAGAGAGGAAGTGATTGGGTTGGGAGAACCTTAAGCTGATCAATGCATTAATCCACTTGAATGGTGGTAACTGTAGACAGGTAGGGTGTGGCTGCTGGAGGAGGTAGGTCACTGGGGGTGTGCCTTAGGGTGTATATTCTGTCACTGGTGAGCAGAGTGCGCTCCTCCCACCCAGCCCTCTTTCTGCTCACCATGTTCTGAGCTGTTTTCCTCCACAACTCTCTTCTACCATGATGTTCACCCAAGGAATAGAACTGGCCGTCTATGGGCTGAGCCTCTGAATCCATGGGCCCCAAAATAAACTATGCCTCCTCTAACAGTTCTTGTCAGATCTTTTGGTCACAGAAACAAAAATGCTGACTAAAACAAGAAGTGATATAAAAAGATTTGAAAGGAAAGGGACAGCCATCACGTCCCGGGCTCACGGGGAGAGCCTGTCATTGGGATGCACTTACATGCCATCTGCCCAGGATTCCCAAGTGTGATCTGCACCTGCAGTCTTGGCCCTGAGCTTCAGACATGCACATGTGACGCCCACTTCCCACTCCACTTGACTGTGCAGCAGACAGTTTCCATGGAAAATGGCAGAATCTGACCTGCCCTGTCTCCCGCTCCATACCTCCCCAGCCTCCTCCACTGTGGCAGGTGTTTCTACCACTCTACTTGCTGTTCTGGGAAAAGAAAAAACTCCCTGGCCCTGTCAGGTCTCTTCTACCTCTAAGACTCCTCATCAATGAGTGAATGCTGTTGGTCTGATCTCCACCACCACCATCCAGTCCACATGGTGATCACACTCGCCTGGGTGTCCAGGTGCTCATCTTCTTGCTGGTACTCTTGCCCTCCTCACCCCGAGTCTGCTTCCAGAGTGATCCTTTCACAGTGTTGGCATTAACTCAGCCCTACTCAAAGCCCTCAGTGACCTCCCAACTTGCCTTGAGAAAAAACCGCAAAGCCCTCACCACAGCTTCAAGGCCAGTCAAGACCTGGCTGTTGGCTATCTTGTATGCTCTTCTCATTTTCTGCTCCCAAATCACCAGCTTCCTGGCATGTGAACAAAGCACAAAGCTGCCTCGGGGCCTTTGCACTCACTCCCCTCTGCCTAAAACACCTGGCCCTCAGACAATTCAAAGGCTCCCTGCTGCATTTCCTCAGATCTCTACCTGAGTTCTACTTTACCAGGTGACAGCTCTGGTCACTTTCTCTTGCTTACACTTGTTATCCTCTTCAGAGTGCTCATCAGCTCTTAATGAATATTTATATGTTGATTATTGACTTTTGATTGCTGATTGTCCATCTCCCCTCAAACAGTGTGCGAACTCCTTGGAGGACAGAACTCTTCCCTGCTCTCTGCAGTACTCCTGCCTCCTAGACACAAGCCGGTGCCATAAAGCAGCCTCCTGCCCACGATTTCGCTTTCTCTGTTGTCAGGCTTCCACGGTCCAGAAACACAAAATGGGCCCAGAAATAAAGAATCCATGTGTTTTAAATAATTCTTACTACAACATATTATTAAATTCTTTTGTTTTAGTATTAGATTTTACTCTCTTGCTCTGCCAATTTGTAAATTGAATGTGACGTTAGCCACGTATGAATAAGCAAAACAGTGCATACAGGGCTAGTCACTGGCCATGGATTCAGGCACCCACCCACCAGGGTCTTGGAAGGCATCCCCCAAAGGTAAAGGGGGGACCACTGCACTCACATTTGTAGACTGAATTAATTTTTAATGAAGAGATATGTTTTATATTTATTATGTTGTCCATAGTTTGGAAGGATACCAAAGAACCCAGCCAAGTGCTGGCCCTCGGGATATCGGATCTGGGCTGCCAGAGTGTGGGAGACTTATCCTGCCCACTCCCTAGCACTCTTTGACTTTAGACCACGTGCAAACTGAAATTAACACATCTCAAAATAAGTGACAACCCTTGCTCAGTTACACCCTACGCCACTCACTAACTCTGGGAACTCTGTGACCTCGGATAAGGCACTTGGGGGAGGAAAAGGTAAGGGGGCCACCCCGCCAGGTTCGGTCCTGCCAGGAGGAAGCCTCTTCCTGCTGCAGGTTGTGGTGCTACAGGCCCCACCTCCACTCCAGCCCCGCCCCTTTGCTCTCCTGCAAGTGACGCTAGAAAATGAAAACCAGAAGTTAAAAGGAGACTAAAAAAGAGTTCTCAAAGAAACCAAACATAATTTCAAGTCTAACTTGAAAGAAGTGTTCCAAATATCTCATGAATAATAAATATACGTTTTGAGCTGAATCTTAAAGTGGTAGGTCTGTTTCTACGAAATCCAGACCCAGTGAACAATAGTCTTACACAATGAATTTCCTTAAGAAGACTTGAAAAATCAAGCATGAATTTGTGTAGTGTACAGTCTCTTTACCAAGCAGGAAGAAGTCTGTGTCTCTAAGGTTTATCCTTCACCCCCACAAGGGTCTCACTAACGCAGGTTGCCCTTGGGTCCTGGGCCTAATTTATTGAGATGAACACATTGGCTGCATTCTTTGGGGCTCTTTCTGCTTGATGAAGCAGGTTCATTTAAGTCAATACAAACTGCTTAAAATGCTAATCACTCTGCCGGGTGGCAGTAAGCAATTCCTCTCAAACAGAGATGATATGGAACACGTTCAGTAATCATCACAGGCAACCATGTGGTCCATGAGGAGAGATGACTCATTCTGAAGGTGCACAGAGACCTGCATGACGTCCTGTGCACTCTCTCCTCACTTCTCCATTAGCTGTGGCTCCCTCGGTGCTAAAGGAAGAGCTACTTCATAAAGGAATGGAGTTTTCTGCAATAAGGGAATTCAGCAACTTACCACTTGTTCTTGCTTCCTAAACACAAGAAACCTTGAAAACACACATGGCCATATGCTTGAAAAGACTGGTCAAGGTTCACTGTGACTAGACAAGTGGGAAATGTTTGACATTCTGCTCTCAGCCCTGGACAGGCAAAATGTTTTACTGTGGATTTTTCTCTGCATAAAGGGCTTCAAAGAAAGAAGGCCAAGTCATTCCCTAGACCCTTTGCTCTTCCTTGCCTCTTCTGAGACAGTTCTTCTTCTTGAAAGTATATATCTTCCCCCCAACCCCCAAGGACCAAGGACCAAGGACTCATTTTAGAGCACAGTTCTCCTAGTGTGTTCCCTGGACCAGGGGCATCAGAATCACCCGAGACATTACTGGAAATGCAAATTCCAATGTCCCATCCCAAATCTTCTAGAACATGGCTGGGAGGTGGGGACAGGAATCTGACTTCACTAGCCTTGCAGGTGACTCAGCAGCACAATGCTGGAGACCCAGGGCACCAGCACCTTCCCCTCCCTCCCCAGCTCGGAGTACAGAACTCCACTTACCAAATCGTGAGCCTTTAATCTTCAATTGCCTCCTCTATGAAATGGACTAACAAAATGTAAATGCTTTAGTATCTTGAATGGCAATATAGCAATACCTGTTTAAATGTCTAAAATATATAATAATAATAATGCACTAATTTAAATAATAATATCAGGGAGATCAGAATAGAGCAAAGAGAAAAGAGGAGGGAAAGGGAAGGGAATGGGGAGAAAACTGAGCAAATTATATTCTGTGAATATATGAAGATGGCATAATGAATTCCACTATTAAGTATAATTATAATGCACCAATAAGAAAATTTCTAAAATAATATTTTTAAATGTATTTATGTCCTTCAATTCAGCAATCTTACTCTTGAGTTTAGAAAATTCCATTAACTAAGATATAGTTTAGATACTCAGTTACCATTGACAGTATATAAGAACACAGGTCCAAGGTGTTTATTATGGCATTGTTCTTTAGTGGCAAAATAAATCTGATATACCTAGAGATAGGCCCAACAAATTCTGTTACATCAAGACTGGGAAATATCATAGAGTCATTATAGAGAACAGATAAGGTAGAGGTTGACAAACTTTCCTGTTGCAGGACACACTGTCTCGCTTGGCAACTACTCAAACTCCTCAGTTTCATGGTAGAAACAGCCACAAAACACAGGTGACTGGGAGCGGAGCTGTGTTCCAATAAAACTTGACTTACAAGAAACAGGCACAGGCCAGATTTTGTCGCTGGGCCAGAATTTGCCAGCACCAGAATCTGCCCTGACTTCACAACTTGTAACAATTTCCACTAGGTAGGCTGACTGTTAAATCAGAAGTAGGTTCTTTGCAAATGAGCAACATGGTTGCAACTTTGTAAAATAAACAAGGGCCCCCAACTAGCCTGAGCCTGAGGGTAGGCATCTATCTACCTATGTGTGTCTACACTTATAGGCAGATCCAGGTACCTGTGCAGCTTAGAATGGTACAGGAGGACAGAAAGACATGCATTTCTTAACAAGATTCAGGAGTTGCAACTGAAGAGAAAGGAGGCGAAAGAGATGCCTATAAACAATGAAAAGGAAAATAGCAGCAAGCATCATCTGCATGATCTTAATTTTGTGGTTAGTTAAATTTCACACACAGGAGTTAATGTAAAAGTTAAATTTGATATGATTTAAAAATCAGTCCCTATCTCCAAATAGTTGGGAAAATTAAAGGAAACAAAGCATGCAGCCCCTCAGCACAGAGCCAGATGGAGCACAGAGCCCTTGGGTGGACTCAGCCTCCTGATGTGGTTTCCTGTTCGGCTTCACGTCGTCCATCAGCCTGCCCCTTCCTTCACCCCTCCAGCTGAATTCTGCACTCGGGGTCCTTGCTTCATCCACTCACTCATCCCATCCCTTCATATACTCAGACCACAGTGGCTGGAAACCTAGAATTGAATAAAACCCAGCTCCTCTTGGATCTGACCGGGTATGGCGGGAGAACCCAATAGAAGCCAGCTTTGGTCATGTCCCACATGCTAATTGTGGGACAGAAGACCCTGCCTTGAGCTGAGTTCTCTCCTTCCTCAGGCCAGAGAAGGCTTCGCACATATCATTCCATGATTCCAGGCACATAGGAGGCACTTACATAATAAAAAGTGTCTGAATCACGGATGTATTAATTGACTAAATGAATGAATGAATCTCTTAGTGAACAAGAATCCGCTACCATCTGCCCTCCCCTCTCCATTCCATCCTCTCCTAGTACAGGTCAGTAATAACCCCAGCTCAGGTTACTTCTGTAGTTGGTATGTACCAGGCGCTGAGCCAAGCAAGTGTCTTACCTAGCAAGGTATGTACTAATATAGTTCCCACTTTACAGAGGGGGAAACAAATTGTAAGGGTGTGGAAGGCACTTGTTCAAGGACATCAAGCTGGAAGGATGTCCAGCTAGGACTTGGGAGCTGGCCCTCACTCCAGAGCTATGCTATTAGCTACATCTCATAGGAAGAGCTGGGGATATTGTGAACACCCTAAAAGGCAGGCTTGTGTCTGTTTTGTTCATAATAACAAAGCTACCTGGATTGCATCTCCAAAGCTTAGCAAAATAGCAACTGGCCAAAAGGCTGGGCTACAAGGAGATGAGGATGCCCCTGCCATCTTAGGAATAGAGTATCAGAACTTTGACCAGGCCCTTGAAACCCTACTGTCCCAAGGTCCTTCTTTCAACTGGAAATTAACTATCTGCCAAACACACAGTCTCCCCAACTTTCTAATGAAACCCCATCCTCAACTCATAGGCTGCATAAGCCTGACTCCAGCTCTGACAGATGTTCAGCAAGAGTCACCCAAAGAGCTGTCTTTATTTTCTCCAACTCTTCTCCCTTGTTCTGACATTTGGAGGCAATGGGTTGGGTATTCTTATGATCAAAATGTTATGAAAATATCACAGCCTAGTACTGAACTTTCAAGGAAAGAGCAAGCAGGGGCTTATTTCCTAGACATTCAAAGAAAAAGAAAGAAAAGGAAAAGACAGAAAAGAAAAAGTGGGTACAAAAGAAAGATCACTTTCTTGCTAAGGAAAAAAAATAAATGCAAAGGAGACGGGCCTTGGTGAGCAGAACTTTGGCTGAAACAATGGTTCCACCATGGCGCTCAGCTTTGACAAGCAGATTGTTTGTAAAATCAACCATTTGGGGCCACATTCCCAAGCGCAGCATTTTGCCTCATACCAGATGCACCCCCACGGTTATTTTTGTGGAGAACGAAAGTGATTTGCATCAATTTATTCAGAGCCATCTGAATCCTCAACCACATGCATAAAACAAAATCATTGCTCCCTTTGCTTCTGGTGATTCCTCATGCCTCCTTCTTAGGGAAATCCTCTCCCGCCTGTACTTGAGGAGAGCGCTCCGAAGGGACTGAGCTCTCTGTGGCCTTCTAAATCCGGCTTGCTTGGAACCTGAGCCTTGTTTGGGCATCAGGAGGGAAATGAACTTGGAATTCTGCCTTTTTTTTTTTAATCTATGGTCATAATGGAATTTATTTGGTCTTCCTTCTGTCTGTTCAACAAACCTTCATGCCCATATCTAGAACTTATAGCAGACAGATGGGGCCTTGTCCCTGCCTGCAGAGGCCTGCAGCCTAATGGGACAGCTACTTTCTCATTTTTAAAGTTAATGTCCAAAGGAAAATCCCACCTGGTCAGATTCACCCTTTAGACACCATGCCCACAGTCAACAGAAGCAGGAGTCTTATGACAAGGTGACTAGAACATGCCAGAATGGAGGGAGGATTCATTTCCTGCCTGGAGAGGCGTGGTGGGTGGCAGGCGGAAGCACCTGCCTACATATCTGTGCTGTACTTTGTCTTGTTGCTTGATTGTACTTTGCTTTCAGAGCAAGAAGTAATTGTGCAGATTTATGAAGTCCCTGCTGAGTACTGGGCCGTGCTTAGTCCCTCACAGAAAGCCCCTGGTAGTCTGATGTGGTCGGGCTCTTCGATAATGCACTAACAGCATCAGGGACTGAAGGACACAACTCAGTCTATCACCCACATTCCCTGGGTCGCCTGCTACACCCTACTTGTAAAAGTGGAATCACTAGAATGGCTCACATCTGCTAAATCTTACTAGCTCCCTTCCAACACCTCATGTGTACTAACTCATGGGAACCACACAGCAAGGCAAGGCAAAGACATTGTCATTACCACCCACATGTTACCTCAAGTACCTAAGGCAAAGAGAGGCAAATTCCACAGCTCAGAAGCAGCACTCAATTCTGGACACAGTGATCCAGCAGATTCTGCCCCCCCCACCCACCCAGCAGAACTCACGTATTTTTAGAACCAAGTTTCTCAACCTTGGCATCACTGTCATTGGGGGCCAAGTTATTCTTTGTCCTGTGCATTGTAGCAGTATCCCAGGCCTTTACCCATTAGATGACAGTAAGACTACCAGTGATGACAACCAAATCTGACCCCAGATTTACAAAATGTCCTCTGGGACACAGATTGCTAACCATTGAGAATCAATGATTCAGGGTTTAGAGCCTCAGAACCAGGGTTTAGAGCCAGGGTCATGAAGCTATAGACTCAGGTCAAATCCTAGAGGACTGATTTGCATGGCCCAGAATTAAACAAGACTGTTAAATGTTTAAAGTAAAGAGTATCAGAGGGGAAAGCAGGGAAGCAACATCAAAGACGATCATGACTACACATTTGAGTTTTCCCAGCAGCAATCTATTTCCATGCATTACTTAGGCACTCTTTTAATCAGAACTGGCTTCACAGGCATACGAAGTATCCACAGGCACAGGCTCCCATGCTTAGAAGGACCCCATGCTTAATTTCATGTCCTGTAGCTGCCATCTTGAAAATTATAAAAGTTTTTAAACAAGGGTTCTACGTTTTCCTTTTGAGCCTACAAATTACCTAGCTAATCTTACTCTTATTAGAGTCTGCTTCTGCTCTCAAAAGTGTCCCAGTTTAGAACAAAGAAAAATTCCATGATCATCATACTGATCAGACCTAACAGAGCCTTTAAAAGCGCACCACTCAGTTTTTGCCTCATTGATTAAACACACACACACACACACACACACACAAAAGCCTAGTTTCCTCTTTTGTAGCAGACTCTTCTATTAGATTCTGTCAATAACACACACACAGATGCACACACGTATTTGCATTTTCCAACATAAGCTCTTGAATGTACATCTGCCCTGACACTTTCCCCAGTAAGAGCCAGCCTTGGCTACCGAAGCAATAGTTATAATCTTCAACAAAAAGCAGTATCAAGAAAATAAATGTCTTGGCAAAAATATGAAGGAAGAAAAGATACATGTCATTCCCCTAAATCAGGGGTTGCCAACATGAATATCCATGTGGGTCATGCAGAAACTACTCTGGTTACCTAGACAAGAGAGGGGGAGAATTAGTAAAAAAATAAGGGCATTCACCATTGCCAAATTCTGCCACGTGACCAGCGCTAGCTTCATGAAAGAAAGTTCGATTCATGAGTAAACGCTAGGGAGTTCTAAATTAAAGAGACAAGACTCTAATTACCTTTAATACAAGCTCCAGGACAGCTTCTCCTAGCTCCCACCTCCAGCCACCTAATACGGTAGCGAGGTTTACAGAAGAGGCTAGCAAGAGAGAGAGAGAACACGCCAGGGAGTAGGCTTTTATTGGGGAACAAAAAAAATTTCAGGGAAAATCCCATCCAATGAAGGTTAATGGGGGCAGCATCCCAAGGTCAGGGGTGACGATTGGGTCTTCGGGGCAGTGGCCAGACACGCCTCTGCTCGGACAAGCCCTCAGACCTGGGAAAGGGTGGGGAAAGCTCTGACACAGCTGTCTAAGCGCCTCTCACCCAGCCAGGGAGGTAACTCAAATCACATGCGAGGATGGCCTCCCACACCAAATGACAGACAATTGTTACATATTAGAGCAGGCAGGCTCAGTTAACCAGATATTCCTATTTTTTAAGAAAGAAATCTGTATTTCACATGCAGTCTCCCATAATAATTGCTGGTAACAAATTTAATTTTTAAAAATACCATGTGAACCAAAACATCACAGACTAAACAAAAAGTGGCTGCACTCTAGGCTCACAACACTCCCATGATCTCTGAAAATCTAACTCCTGTTCCTGGCCTGGACATTTGAGGCTTTGGCCAATGTTCCTGGCTGCCTGAACCTGGGCCAAGGGATACTGTTTCACTTTTCTCTGGAAGAGGCCTCCTATTTCATGCTTGGACATGCTCATAAATTCTTGGACCAGAAGTTCCCCATTTCCGATTCAGCAGAAATAATCATCTGGACCTTCCCAGAATGCTGTGACCTTCATGGTTGGTGACACCATCCTTGCTCAACCTCTACATTCCTCTCCGTGCTGCATTCTGGTTAGGGAGCTATAGACTCAGGTCGAATTCTAGAGGACTGATTTTTGCATGGCCCAGAACTAAGCAAGGCTGTTAAATGTTTAAAGTAAAAAATAAGAGAGGGGAAAGTAGGGAAGCAACAGCAAAGACGGTGTATGGCACAAAGCCTGAAATATTTACCATGTGGCTCTTGACAGGGAGTGTTTGGCAATAACTTACTACTTTACTGACTTCTCAAAACAGATTAGCAAGTGCAATAACTTGATTTCCTTCATCTCTATATCTCCATCATTGTTCCCATCTCTATCTTCTTGACCTATAATCCCAGCAGCTCAGGAGGCTGAGGCAGAAGGATCTTGAGTTCAAAGCCAGCCTCAGCAAAGGCAAGGCACTAAGCAACTCAGTGAGACCCTGTCTCTAAATAAAATACAAAATAGGTCTGGGGATGTGGCTCAGTGGTCAAGTGCTCATGAGTTCAATCCATGGGATGGGACCCCACACACACTGCAAAAAAAAAATACTGCTGCATACTTACCATACTGTAAGGCCCACCCTATTCACCCAGAGCCTCCACTCCCAAGAAACATCTTGAGATGAGGAAGGGCCATGATATGAACCCTGCTACCATCAGGCTCTTCACGCACTGCCTGACTATATCCAGCTACAACCTGCTGGTAACATCCAATCTGTTTCCTTTTCCTACAGAGGAACAGCCAGAAGCTAAACAATGACCATGGAACGATGTCAGGAGTTCACGACTCTAGGAAGAATGGTAGAAGGTAAGGTGACATTTGATTATCAGACAAAAGTTCAATGAAAACCCACATAGAGGCAGGCACAGTGATGCACACCTGTCATCCCATTGACTTGGGGGGCTGGGGAGGAGGATCACAAGTTCAAGGCTAGCCTTAGTAATTTAGGGAGGCCCTGTTTCAAAATAAAAAAATTAAAAGGACCAGATATGCAGCTCAGTGTAAAGTGCCTAGTATTCAATCTCTAGTACCAAGAAGAAACAACACTACAGCAACCTAAGCTCCAATAAAACCTTCTCCAAGAAGATGCTCTTTACCCTTGACAGAGACCTCTGTAGAGTGATGATGATTTCCCTATCAACTGTTTGTGCTTGATTACATATTTTTTAAATAATCAGTCTCTGGATGGGGTGGCACATGCCTGTGATCCCAGTGACTCTAGAAATAGTGGGAAGATTACAAGTTGGAGGCCAGCCTGGGCAACTCAGCAATACCATATCTCCAAAAGAAGAAAAAAAAGGGAAAAAAAGAAGAAAGTAAGAAAAGGGCTAGGAGGTAGTTCAGTAGTAGAACACTCCTGGATTCAAACCCCCCCCCCAAAAAAAATCTGTCTCATTATCTTGTATCACATGTGTTTGCCATTCACAGTGGGAGAACCTTCTCTCGCCCCCATCATTCATTAGTCCCATTTGACTCATGCCAGAAACTCAACTGTTTCTGTTTCTGTTTCTATAAATACAATTATGTAGGCATGGTTTTAAAAACTTCTATGAAAGAGGACAAACCTTAAGTGACACCACGTCTCTCCGAGATCCTCCAACCTGTTTTGTTCTCTGGTTAGCCAGCGTTAACATGTACATGCACATCTCCCCAGGAGAGGAGCTGGGTATTTACAGAAGCACGCGTGAGTGGGCAGAGCGGGACGACGGTTCTGCTTCATCTTCATTCATTCACTCTGTGTACCTCTGACACTGCCATTCGACAATCCGCGTAGCCACTGTGACATATTTCTCACTATCGGCCTCCTGTCATTACTGTTAGATCAGATCATGAGCTATTATCAGTCGCCTTTGGGAAGACTCACCCCTTTCTAGTAATTTCTGGTACTTCAAATCAGCTCCCTAAGAATGGGAGCAAGTCCTTCCTGCAGCACCTCGTGTGCTGTCTGGTAGAGAGAAAGTGATCCGCAAATACTAGCTAAAAAGAGGACTGTGAGGATAGACATTTGTGCACATGTCATCTTCCCTTCTGCAAGTACATCTCTGGAGTAAGTTCCTAGAAATACTATTACTGAGCAAACTATGTGTGAATTTAGTTTTGATAAGTAAGAACAAATTGAGCCAGAGACGTGTCTCGGTGCTGAAGCACTTGCTCAGCTTGCACGAGGACCCTGGTTTCATCCCCAACACCACGCACACAAAAAAAGAACAAATTCTCCCCCAAAGAGACTACAGCAAGTTGAACCCATAGAACTATATTCCTGCATATTTTGAGACATATAAATTTAAATTCCTTATATGAATTTTAAACTCCTTTCAAGATGCAAAGATTTCTTTTAGGGTTGATTGTATGTTCTCCTGGATAAGACCTAAAGCATTACTTTGCAGATGGTGGACAGGTATTCCACAAAAGTTTTGGAATAATTAATAGGCCAAGACATTAAAAATTTTTTAGTTCAATTGTGGGGAAAAAAAAGCTGATAATTGCTTTAAGCAGTTTGCTAAAGTTAACCAATTAACCAGAGTCCATAAGTAGAAGAGGCAAATCAGACTTTCATGGGGGCTGTGAGGAGGGGCGGGGAGGGACTCTGAGCAAGGTGTTTATACATTTAAGCTCAGCATGCAAGGGTCATTTCAGTGTCCAAACAGAGATGAAATCGATTCTACAATTTATTTGATGCCTTCTATATTTAAAAATGTGTGGCATACTGTTTTTAAAATTAGGTTGAATATAAATTGATTTGGTTTCAAGAACTGTAGAAGAAGATCACTTGAATTCTATAAGCTCATTGTCAATCTTGTTTGGGAAATCCAATTTTGAAGTATATCCACCCATTAAATGAACAAAAAGAGGTGAGAAAGCTCAGCTCAGATTGACCCTGGGACCTGTGTTTAACCAGGGATCCTGAGTGCAGGGAGAAGTCGCCCAGGGGCCTGAGCAACCACCACCCCCAGTGAAGCCCACCCCGGCAGCCCTGAAAAGACCCGCTAAGCTGCAGGATTCTTCACCCTGCAGCTCACTCCTTGAAGGAAATTCTAAAAATGACAGGCCTGGTGGTGGCATGAGGAACATCCCACACACTGCCACTCCTTGTTCCAAAATTAGACTTCGTCTCAGACACTGATCTCAAAGGTGGCAAAAATAGCTGCTGCTCCAGGGAGGACCCAAGCTGTCCTCCTCTGCAGCTTCCCCAGGGAGGTGGAGGCAGCTGGAGAGGCACAGCCCCCTCGTCCCCATTCAACTGTTTGTCTCACCCCCACCTTCCTCTATCACCCTCTACAGAACAACAGAAATACATTACATGGGAGGCGTGGGAACATAGGGAGGGATCATAATCCACCAGCTCACTCTCTATTGCCAAACTTTCCAAAATAAGTGAGAATTCTTTTAACCAATTGTTATTCCCCCCCCCCTTTTTTTTGGTAAGTTGGTTGATGTTTCTAGAAATCTCTTGGTATATTCGGGCATGTTCTCCTGGATAAGACCTAACACATTACTTTGCAGATGGTGGGCAGGTATCCCACAAAAGTTTTCAGGCGATCTGAAAACGCTAAGACTGCTGGGTAGGGAGCTCTGTGCTCTACCACCCCTCAAGGGAGTGAGGCATTGCAGCAGAGCTGGGGGCTCAGGAGCCAGACAAGCCCATCCTGGCTCCCGTGGTCCAGCATTCTGCAGGACAGGCAGCCGCTTTCCCAGCCGGCAACAGTGAGTCCTTGCACATTGAGGATTGTGAACAAAATGTTCTCTTCTGCTGTCAGCCGCACGGACACGAGCTCCTCATGTCTATTTAACATGGTGACCTGTAGCACACAGGCTGAAGCAGGTCCTCAATAAACATTTTTGAATGGACAAGTGACTGAGAATGGGTAACCTCACAGTGGCGAGTAGAGAGACGGATGGGAACTGCCTGGTGTGACACAGAAGTGGAGACTCGGCAGCAGTGGCTATTACAGAAGATGTGGGCACACAAAACAAATGGTGTTGTCATGAAGTAGGGAAGATATTTAAAAAGTAGAGATCAAAGTTCTAAGGAAGGGCTGGGTGTGACTCAGGGTAGATCACTATGCAAGGCAATGGTACAAGCCTCAGCACCAACGACACAAAACAAAGCACTAAATAAATATTGTAAGCGGCAGACGCTAAGGTTCCCCTGTGACTTCCTCCTCCTGGAGTTTATGTCCTTGTGCAGTAACCTCTCCCTCAGAGTGGGCAAGAATTGAGATTCGCGTTTAATCAATAGAACATTCTAGGGTGATGGCAGGTGACTTCCTTAATCATGGATTGTGACCACTGGGGAAACATGGCATTATCCTGGCAAGCCCATTCCAAACCTAGGCCCCACTAGCTCTGAGCCAGGTGTCCTGGGCCTTCAACCCAAGGGTCATTGAGAGGGTTAGAGAGGAGACAAGAAGTCCTTGAAACACCATCCATCACAGCGCAGAAAAGCAACACATGGTTATTTTATTATTGTTGATGTCATTATTGAATTAGTGTCCAGTAGCTGTTATGACAAAATGATCACTGGTTGGTGTCTTAACACGTGACATAGTGTTTTACAGCGTGGAGGCCAGACATCTGAAGTTGGTTGCACAGAGTTGAAGGTATCATCGGGGCCGGTTCCTTTCAGGGGTTCTAGTTCTCGAGACTCCTCCAACTCCCAGAGGCTGCCTGCCTCCTCTGGCCCACAGTCCACCTTCTGCCTTGAAGGCAGCAGCATGGCACCTCTAAGTCTCTCTCTGATGCTCTGCTCTCATCTTCCCATCACCCCACCCCTCACTCCCTGCAGTCCCTTCTTATCAGGTCACTCTGGACCTACTGGAGCATCCAGGACACGGCCCCTTCCAAGACCTGAACTTGATCACGTTTGCACAATCCTTTCTGCCACATTAGGTGACTTTTGCCAGTTCTACGATCACAGCCTGGGCACCTTTGGGGAGCTCTTATTCAGCCAACCACGGCTGTTGCTGGCACCCAAACCACAGCCTGGTCTTTACGTGCTTTGGGATTCAGGGTAGCAAAGAGTGCTCCGTCACTTCACTCAGGGCTGTGACTTCAGACCAGCTTGGGTCCCAGGTGTGGCATTCCATCTGCAGATGCAGCCCTGAGGTTTTACAGCAGGAGCAGTGAATGGCAAGAGGGCTTCCCAGTAATGAGGCTGAGGCCCCAGGTGAGCTTCCCTTCCTTCCAGTAATGGCCTCAGTTTCCTCCGAGAACCAAGCCAGCAGTACTGCAAGGCCATTCCTAGCAGAGCTCAGCCACAGCTTTGTGGATCTACTCCCAGTTCTAGAAAACTCTGAACAGCCCAGGGGACGGTAGGCCAGCAGTGTGACCTGTGTGTATTCCATTTTATCACAGTGTCTCTTTTCTTCCCTGATCAGAGATATTCAAGTTCATTGATCTTCAGCTTTTCACAACCCTCAGTTCAACCTGCTTGAGAGTCATATCCCATTTTGGACCTTTACCCATTTCATCTAAAACAGGATGTTGTTGCTTTAAAAAATCACATCCATTTTACAGAACTTATTAAGCTTACAGCAAATTAAGAGTGGATGACATTATTTTCTAGTTAAATTTGCAATGGGATGATCTGAATGAATGACTCATATTCTCGATTAATTTTTAGTGGAAATAATGAGAAGGTTGTAAATGGAAAACACATGTGCGTGCAGAACCTGCCTTTCAAGCACAAAACAATTTATGCTAATTATGGCTTCGCAAATGAGGTAATTTTAGAAAAACTTCTTTAGGAGCTTAAAAGCATCTAACAGAATAGCCACACAAGTCTAATGCAGTGACATTTCCCTCTAAGTTTTCAGTGACTTGAGTTTTATAGCTCTGTTTCTCTCTCTCCTCCTCTCCGTCTCTTTATTCCCATTAGCCCATCTTCCCATCCATCCACTGATCTACCTATAGTTCAGTATCCATAACTGCTAAGTATCTGGAGAACTAGGTACAAAGGGTCCATTATTTCAAAAAGAAAAGCTTATGTATAACAAGCATATCTCTCCTAAATTTTACAAGAAGACTTAAAGATGAATACTATTAACTTTCCCACTATACAAAGCAGAAGACTGGAGTCTGGAGAAATCAAGAACTTTGCTTCTTTCCTCCACAGACCAGAATGTTTCAGAGTTGGCATTGGAACTAGCTCTGCCTCCGTGGGCAGGGATCCTACACACAGCTATATGGCATTGATCTGTATCTCTGCATCATCTGTGTCTGCTCCTGTATCAGTCCCAGATTAGTCAGGGTTTTCCAAAAACATATCAACAGGAAGAGAGAGAGATAGAGAAAAAGAGATTGATTGGATGAATGACTGATTGATTGATTCTAAGGAATTCGCTCACCTAATCATGAAAGTGAAGTTCCAGCATCTGCAGTCTGAAGGCCTGAGAACCAGGAGAGTGGAGTAAGTTCTATGAATTCCAAGGCAGGGGCCTGACGTCCCAGCTCTGGACCACTAGGCAGAGCGCCAGCTCTCTCTCAGCCTGCCTTCCGTTCTATTCAGGTATCTGACCAATTAGATGAAGTTCATCCACATCATGGAGGGCAATTTGCTGTCTTTGATCTACCCATTTAAACATTATCTTGACCAGAAACACCCTCACAGCAATCCCAGAATAAAGTCTAACCACATACCTGGGCACTCCATGTCCCAGCCAGACTGGACACTCCATCCAGGTCACCACCTCTGACATCACACCTACTGCAGGAGTCTAGCTCCTGCTTCTCCTGAAGTCTCAAGTCACGCTGGCTCACTGTCTGTGCTCACGCCCTTCCAACAGTAAACTGTCCTGCTGCCTGATTGTGTTTGACCCATAAATAAAAAATGGGTTTTTAAAAAATATTTTCAAATGATTGGAAGAAAAAATCAAGAATAGTTTACATGAGAAATTTATACAAAATTTGAATTTCAGTGTCCATTAATAAAGTTTTTCTTGGAGCACAGCCATTCCTATTTTATTACAATTTTTCTATAGCTGCTTCATTCTACAATAGCCGGTAAGTAGCTGTAGCCACAACCATGTTAATCCACAAAGACTGAAATATCGACTATCTGGCTCTTTCCAGAGGGTTTTGATGACCCTTGCTGTAAAACCTGTGTGCTGTGTACACAGGTCATTTGGGAATGGTCTGGGGAAGGTGACATTACTGGCTTGCTTTGCCCTTCTTGAATCTAAATAAGCCATAGTTTTCAAAATATCCTACTCCTACCATGCTAAATATCCTGTTTTCAGCTTTATTTTCTTCTAGGCATGAAGTCTATGTAGAAGTTTACGATTACAAATATGTGATTTTCTTTATTTAGTTGTGTGCATTCATTGTGTGCTTTCTCCAAAGGAAGAAATTAATGAACTGCCGTTCTGGGTGCCATCCACAGCACTATACAATGGAAAGAGTGGGTATCCTGTGGGTGGACTCAAGAGTACCCATGTGTTCCTGGCATTTCCACACAGCAACAGACGCATGGCTGTGTATAGCGTGTTAGGTTCTCTTTGGCACAACAAATGTTGCTATTTTCAATGCAATTCGTTTCCAAAAGCTACCAACTGGACCATATTATACCCAGATTCAAATCCTTGGCTTCCCTTGAAAAAGCAAGGTCTCCACCTCTCCAGAACCTTTCGTCTTGTGTCAACAGCAGTGTGGTCCTGGGCTTTTTGACATTTCAAGTTTCCCTGGGCCCTCCTCTCTCATTTGTGTTCTCTCCAGCCTCTGTTGGCATTTGCAATTGTAACTTCTAATACAGCTATGAATACATTCCCACAGGTAGGTAATCCACGTTGTTGTGTCCATAGATGTTGATACACATCCCAGTTGTCTTTGATGTAGATGCACATGTGCAACAATTTAATCACAAAGTTGATAAGTGAATGATCAGGGATGTATGGTTAGGGTTTTACCAACTGGTCACTGGGGAATTCCAAGGATGGCACTTACTCCACATTGTACACTTTTGAATATAGATGTCAACCATCTGCTCAAAGAATGCTACCCATATTGTTTGGCACAAAAATCCCCAGATTGCGTTCTGCAGTGGCACACACACTGGATCATAAGGAAGAAATTCCACACGTACCATGGAATTTTTCACGCTCTGTAGCAGGCGCTCATGCTGTTCCGCTATGGCCAGAGCAGCAGAGTGGACTTTCTGATAGATGGCCTCTCCATCACGTGTTTGAAAGATAAACAGCCCTTCACCAGTCTCACACATCCTGTGAAGACAAAAACAGGAAGCTTTGAAATCCCGCTCCTGAAGTCTCTGGTACTAAGATCTCACGCCCATTTATTTTTTATGATACCAGGATTCCTGTTCATATTTACTAAATGAAGGTAAGTAGAATCGAAATGTTCCAAGTGTCCAATTAGTTATTATAAATATGGGCAGGAACCCAGCACCCAGAGCTAACACTTGCTTTTTGTCACAAAGCAGAGGAGGAGATGACAAAGGAGGTGCTTCTTGAGCCCCAGGGTCATCCCTCCATTTCCCCTCCCCACTCCCCAGGAGGAGCCCATGCCACTGTGTTCCCGCTACCAGCCTCTAGCAAATTCTTAGCAGACCCAAAGCTGCTCAGCTCAGAGGTGAAAGGAGGATCCCTCAGTGCTCTTCGATTCTGTCCTAACTCTCCTCCCACATGGTGGTTTTACTGATTCTTTCATTCCTAACAAACATCCTAGATCAAATTTCACTCTTGCTTCCATTCAATGTGATGGATCGAATGCAGCTAATTTATGTTTAATGAGTATGATTGTGCTGAATTAATATGTGGAACACAAAGGGAAATTCTTCAAGAAAAGCTGCCTGGCTTGATAATTGATGTCAAGAGGAAGGTCACCTCCATCCCAGACCACTAAAACCAGAAACAATTTCATTAATAGAGGGAGACTACCACATACAATAAGACCAAACAAGTGCTTTAAGATTAAATATACATTGAATATATACACTAAAACATATTTAATTATTATGAATATGTTAAAAGATGGGAAAAAAATTATATGCGGGAACATGTACAAGAGCTTGATTTTGATGCATAGATATAGCAACAGTAAACAAGAAGGTGGATTTTTTTTTTTGTTTCCAAGGACCTGATTCTTCTAATGCCCCTGCTCCCCCTTGAGAACCTCTTGCTGAAACACGGTTTAGTTTGTGACCCAATACATCTTTCTAATTATGGATTAAAATTTTGCTCACATCTGAAAAAGTGTTTAATGCAACATGGAAACTAAGCACATTTCCAACTCAAACCATGATTAATATTTTTATCTACTCCAGCATATGCAATTAATGCAATAAAAACATGGAAGATTTATCCCTCTGATTTCTCACAGTTGGCCTGGTACCATATGACCATATGGCAGTGTTCTGCATGTATGGCAGGGTTTCAGTCAATGCTCACAATCTGCCTCACTTGAGTTTCATGAAGATGGGCTATGTGAGGGGAAGAAAAAAGACAGGGCAAAAGAAGCTCTTTCAATGAGCTACTATAAAGAACTAGTTCATAAAGTTGATCCTGTGCCTTTAATTATTAAGTCATTCTAATCCAAGGAAGAACTAAACTCTCCAAAATAGCTGGGTGCAGTGGTGCATGCCTGTAACCCCAGTCGCTCTGGAGGCTGAAGCAGGAGGATCACAAGTTCAAGGTCAGCCTCTGCAACTTGGTGAGGCCCTGTCTCAAAAAAACAAATAAATAAATAAAAGGGCTGAGAATATGGCTCAGGGGTGGAGCACCTCTGGGGTCAGTCCCCAGTATCAAGAAAAAGAATTAAGACTAACATTCAAGGCATTTTTCAGTCAAGTCCCATTTCCTTCCTGAAATATCCTACAATTCTGCAACCCCTACTGCCACCTCTTCTGCATGCAGGCCACCATGCAAAGTTGACTGCACCACCTGGCACTTAATTCTGCAAGGTGTATGGATTTCATAGACCTTTTCTCCATAAAACACAAAAATCCTCATTCATTAAGAGGAGGAAGTCACCTTCATGCACTCTTTAAGAGGAGAAAGCAGTCTTGTCTAGGACAGAGGGCATTGCCTATTTACTCATTTAAACAAATACTTTTCTTCCAGAAAGAATGAAGCCACCTGTCACTCAGAAATATTTGCATGATAATCAATTTGCAAATCAATCTTTGCAAATCTAAACTCTGCAGCTGTGTTTTTAAAGTCTGAAAATCTAGGGGACTTTGCAGTTTTCAATATATTTTATTTTTAAGTGCAACCCACAATTAAAAAAAAAAAACACACACACAGTTTAGTTTGTGACCCAGTACATCTTTTGAATTACAGATCAATCATTCATCAATCTATATAACATGCTATTTTCTTATTTTTAATACTGATGGTATAATGCTTTATCTGTATTATAATCCATTAATCTTTAATGGATCATAATATTAAAGACATCTACTCTTTGAAAATTAAATTTTATCCAATGTCCACTTTTGATAAATACAACAAGCCTATCCCTTTTCTTCAGTGACATTTAAATTTCTCAAATACTGTTATTTAAAAAAACAAATAAAATCAAAACAATTATAATTTTTGGCATTCTTATTTGACTTGCATAGACCAGACTTCCATAGACCACCCTTACCCATACCTGAGGGTCCTGAAAACACACACACACACACACACACAGAGCTTATCACTTACAGGAATAACTGCGAGTCACAGCCCCCAACTCCACTAGGCAGAGAAAGTGAATGGATAAAGTCTCTTGGACCCTATGCAGGAGAGTGTCTGTTACGGGTCTTGTGTAAGATCAGAAGCCCAGCCAGCCCTAGCCATGGTCTACTTGAGGCAACAGGATGTCCACTGGAGCCACAGCTTCTGATTTATTTAAGAGACGCCAGAAATCTTGATCGTTTTGTGAAGTTCCCTGAATTTTAAATGTCAACAACCTGTTCCTTATTTTTTTAAGCTGCGTAGGGGCCAAAAGGGTCTCAGCAACCTGATGTGGCTCAAAGTCCCCCAGAGTACATTAAAAAGTCAAAATGCATTAAAGAGCTCTGAAGAGAAATGAGGCCTTTGGTTAAATTGCCGGGACCTCTGTCCTTCTGCTCAAGATGTGTGTCCTTCAGCAGGACACATGTGACCCAGGAAGCAGGAATAAATGAGTGCTGCCCTTCAGGGTTCTTCTCAACCTCCCCTGGCCTCTGCCCACAGCCTTCCCACCTCATCCACCTCACCGGGTTGATGTGCTCCGACTCTTCCCTAAGCAGCTTTACAGAGCATTAATGTCACCAGAGGCCATCATCAAAATAATGTAATGGGAAAATGCCTCGAGGCAGTAAGAAGAAAAGAGGGGGTAATAAAATAGAAAAGAAAGGAAGTATAAAGAAGAGCATGGCAGAGAGGCTAATGGTCTTATGTAACCTCACTCCACAACATCTCTGTGGAAACAACACGCAGCTTTCTTAGGGGTTCATCCAGGGTGGAAGAGCAAATCCGCACTTCGGATTTTGATGGTCCTGATTCCTTCTTTCTCTTTACTCCTTTGTTCTAACCTTGAATGCTTTCCCAAAGATGTCCCAAATAAACGAACATTTTCCCAGGGTCCCACACTCCCAGAAGCCAGTGAACTAGACACCCAGAGAGGCAAAAATAAGGAGTGTAAGTATGGCCTATCTGATCTCTTCTGGCAAGAACAGGAGTCAGATATAGGAACACTGTGGCCATAGAGACGGGGTTATAACTTTGGTGAATTTCTCTATCATTATTTCCCTAAATGATCGCCTGTCATTCCAAACATGGATCATTCAATCGGTCAAGAATCCAGAAGAGACCAATCGCGCAGAAAACACTGGGAAATTCATTAATTAATCCATACCAAACATTTTCTGAGGCACTGTATATAAGAAAGAGGGGTGGGATTACATTGGGGGCAGGACTTGCCCCCAACTCCAAGGTGCTCTATATTTTCAAAGAGCAATGCTACCTGAAAGACAATGACGATGGCTCTCACCTGGCTTTATCACAACTATTAAACCTGCTATGTGGAGAGTACCATTAAGTCTTCAAGGGAGCTTGTCAGTTCCCTGGGAACCTGAGCTCTATGTAGACAGTGAGTTTTGCTGAAAGTCACAGGCTTCCCTCTGCTCACTACACACCAGCACTCCAACTGTGACAATCAAAGTGTCTCCAGTCATTGACAAATGTCCCCTGGAAGACAAAACATCTTGGCTTGAAAAATCACTGAACTCGACCTAAAACAAAAGCACAAGAGAGAAACTGAGTAAGGCTTTAAGACTAGGAGGTCAGGAAGGCCTCCTGGGGAAGGCCTGCTGGGCTGCCTCACCCTGGGGCCGCTGAGACTCTCTGCAGTTGTGACCTGCCTCCAGTTCCCACCACTGGCCTCTGCCCAGCGGATCTCAGCTTCCGTCCAGGCAGCACACACCGGCTGCAGTCCCTGCTCCTGGGGTGGTTTCCCTGGCCCTGCTGTGAGACACTCTAGCATCTCACAGTGTCACGCAGGCCTGGGAGCGCGGGCCAGCTCTAGTGCATGTCCAGCATTCACATGGTCTGGAGATGGCTGTCCGGTGCTCAGGCCACCTGTGATCCTTACCATATCCGTGGGCTTTTGCCCCCTCAAACCTGGGTGCCGTAAATGGCATCATCGATTCAATATCATGAACTACTATAATCTACCATAAATAGAAGGGTATAAAAGGAGATACAAAAGTAAATACAGCAAAAAGCACATATAAAAATAAATAGAGCGAAAACAAAACGTTACTGAACTCCACCGAGGTCCTCTTGCTGTCGAAGGCCTCAGCTGGAGTCCGCTTTTCTGGTAACAGGTACCCTGGGAGTGCTAAAGAGTGGATAAGACTCTTCAGCGCCCAGGCCCAATGCTTCTCCATAATTTAATCAAAGGGATCAACAAATTGAAAGGAAATGGCTTTATCACTGTGAGGCCACATTTAGTGTTATGTCTCTGTGACCATAAAATCATCCCGTGTTTGGGAACACGGTCGGTGCCTAGCGCCCTGCTCTGCAGGGAAGTAGCAGCCTCAACCCCAGCTCCCTCACAGGCAGGATCAGGACCTGGGACATGCTTCTCTGTCTCTGGAGGTCTCAGTGACCTCCTACACGGAAAGCAGGGAATAAGATCACACAAAGCCCAAGGGGCTCGAGTCGGGGATCGTGTTTTATGTTTAGTAAACCATCTGGCATCACGTGAGCATTTAATTAGGGTTTGCTGTCATTATCATTGAACCCCAGAAATGTCAAAGCACATGGGGAAGGGTTCTCAGGGACACTCTGAGGGGGAGGCACAGCACGCATGTGTCTTGAAGGAAAGTGGCGGCCACGTTGCAGGACCACAGGGTGACTCAGCAGTATGGGAATGGATGTGCACCTGGGGGACACTGAATGATCAACACCTCACTTGGCTTGGGAACCCCTAAACTAACAGGTGGTATCAGAAGTGAAAGCAGTCCTGGGAGGGCTGCTCGCTCAAACTCTGCAGCTGCCCAGCTCTATGAAGCCCCAAGGGCTCCTCAACTACTACTAAACGCCAGATTCCTCATAAGCACCTTCTGCTGGACTTCCACCTTGACCATGGCCTGCTTCCCCCTCCCTCCTTCTGCTCAGCCCCATCAGCCTCCTGGCTGTCCCTGCGACACCTCCTCCTCAGCACCTCCTCTGTTCGCCTTTATGCAGGAATGCTGTCCCCCGGGATCCCCACATGGCTCACACCGTCTTAGCTCTTTTAGGTCTTGACTCGGACTCTGTTGACTCAGCAAAGCCAGTCCTGCTCACCCCCTTTAGAATTGTACCCCTCCCCAACTTCACTTTTCACTGTGGGACTTAAGCTAAGATCTGTTTTACTTTTGCTAATGTTGGACTTCATCCATATCCTTTCTGAGCTGTTGAGTAAGTCTCACTGTTGAAGCCACTGGTACCTCTGCAGTGCTCAGAACCGTACCTAGCACACGGGTGCACTGGAAGAACATGGGGTGAAGGAAGGCATTATGTGTGCTAGTCCTTTGTAGAATTCTGAAGTAGTAGCACATATAAAATGATGGTGTGTACCTGTGGACATCACCTATGTTATGACAGCCACAGGCATTGGTGAGTGCTAATTTTGCCTTGAAGGTCAGAAGAAAGCCATCCTTTCCTTTAGAAATTCCTAAAATCACATGCTAAAATCACAGAAGCTCAGGGGAGGCAGGACCTAGCTTAAGTTCCCTACAAAGCTAGCATCGTCCTGTTTGTCTTCTAAGCCCCTCACCTAGCACAGTGTCTGACAGAGTAGGGTGCAATAATGAAACATCTCTTAGTGGGTTGAGTCAAGAGGTTGCTCTTTGCAGTGGAAAAGGGAACACTACCTTTTAATTTCATACATGCCTCTATTACTGGAATATTTACAGTAAATGTGCATTACTTTTATAATTAAAATCTTCTTATAGATTAAATGCTAATGAGGAACAAATAGCCATATAAATGACATAATTATATTTCTGTTTTCTTGCAAAGGAGAGAATTTCACATCTCTCAAGCAAGTATGTGGGACCCAGTATTCACATTTGACTTCCTCTACTCGACACAGCAGGGAGAACTCAGAGCACTGTACTGTACACGTGTTTTCAATTCTTTAGTAAGAATGCAGGTATCATCTCAGAAACATTCAGAAACCAGAGATTACTAAGTATCTGAGAATCACATAAACAAATGGAGAATATTCAAAAGATGTCAATACAATTTTTATTTTATCCATAAACTCATCAATCAGAGGAGGAAACCATTTTCTTGTCCATTGAAAAGTCATCTCACCAGCTAATGACTTGTAGGGCAAATGGCACAAGAAAGGTATGATTTATTTTCCAAGGCTGCTCAAAAAAGCAGCTTTTCCACAATCCGTATACTCCACTTAAGGAAGGCAACGCAATTTTGATTTTCATGTATTTCACAAGGGTAAGTATATATAAATTGCATATAAACAATTCCACTCATTTCTCACAAGCATTTATCTATAAAAGGATTTTAATTATAAAAGTAAGGCATACCTTCTAAATATTCCAGTAGTGGAGGCCTGTGTGAACTGAATAGGGCAAGTTCCCTTTTCTACTGCACAGAGATGACTCTAAAAGTTTTTCTTAAAATAGTGTTGAAAGCACAAGAAAGACTGTCTCCAACTGGCGAAGAAAGGCACTCATTTGCGGGAATTATTTAGTACATTCTGCCAAATGTCACCTGAGCTTTTTTTTTTCACTCCTGCGGGTGCAAAACCTGGGGTATTAATTTAAATCAGTCAGGAGCTAAGGCAGCCTGACATTGAAACATTCGAACTCAGCATCCAGCTGTAACGTTAACAGGGAAACTCACTGGACACCTGCCACCCCTCTTTAAACAATAATATTTCCAGGATGGATCCAGGGGGGCATAGCTGCGGTTAGAGCTTCATGCCAATTGGATTTTCTCATGGAAGATTAGAGGCCCTGACAGTCTGCTCTGTTGAAATGAGGTTCCGAAGCGTTGAAGTGCAATGAAACACACAAAAGTTTAGAAACACCTCAATCCAACAAAGTATGTGTCTTGGTCCCCCACATAAATGAACTTTGTCTCTGACAGCAATTAATTGCACAGTTGCACTTTATTACAAATTTCATGTTTCATCTTCAAGATTCCTCAAGGCAATGCAGTCACACTGCTTATCATGGGGGGAGAAGGGAAGAAACGGCATGTGGGGGATCCGCACGGCCTGCGATCCTCACACAGCTGCCCAGGAGAGGTGGACAATCCCAGCTGTCTGTGTCTTCACTCCAAACAAGAAGGACCAATAGAAGGCTCCAAAATTAAAGTTCAACTAAGAACACACTAGTGCACGAGGCAAGCTTTAGCTGTGTGAGCACGCTCTCTTTCACTCCACAGAAGGTCATTAAGAATTAGGCTAGGGGCTGGGGATGTGGCTCAAGCGGTAGTGTGCTCGCCTGGCATGCATGGGGCCAAGGTTCGATCCTCAGCACCACATACAAACAAAGATGTTGTGTCCACTGAAAACTAAAGAATAAATTAAAAATTAAAAAAAAAAAGAATTAGGCTAACCTCCAGCAGAAGGAACGCCCTCTCAGAGACCCACGGAGTCTGGAAGTGGACCATCTGAATGTGAGTCCTGAACCCATCACTTACTAACCCTGGGCCTTGGGACCTTGGGCTTTATCAGTTTCCCTCTAAGAGGAGAATCAAAATAGGTTCCAGCCTCTATGATGACTGAGTGGCTTTACAGCGGCACATACAAAAAGCTTAACAGTCATCGCACAAAGCAAGGGCTGGCTAATCGTCAGTAGGTATTTTCAATGGCTGAGACACCTGCTAGAGCAGTGTTTTCAACCCTGGATAACTGCACCCCATAATCCATGGTTGTGGGGAGCTGTTCTACACAGTGTGTGATGTTTACCAACACCTCTGGCCCCTCCATGTCCCAGATGAAAACAGTGCCTTTGCACAAGGTATGATAACCGTAAATATCCCAGGACATTATCAAATGTCTCCTGGGAGCAAAATCACCCCTGGCTGAGCAGCACTGATGTGGAGATCCAGCACTGTTATGCGTGATACTGCTAACTGCAGATAAAATCCTCTTGACTCTCTTTGCTTTGAGCAATTATTAAATGCTATATTGGATGCATTTTATTAGTTTTCTAAGACTTCACATCCATTCCCTTTCTGCTGGCCATAGCAGGCCTTGGGTGCCAGGGGAGGAGCTCCTCATTCTATTTGTGTCCTATGAGCTTTGTGTAAAGTTCTCAGTAAAAAGCCTAAATGGAAGGGTGGATGTCATGGTCACTGCCCGATAGTAATTATCTCCCTTCCACTGGCTGATGGTGTGGAAAGATCCCAAAGCTCCAGGAGTTCATCAGTTGGAACCATAATGTAACTTCCTAGAAGAAAGGGGATTCTCAAATGAAAACCCAAGACCACCACCTGGACACTGAATCAAGCCAAGCCTGAAGCCATCTCGAACCCCAGGCTGAGTTACATAAGCCAGTGAGTTTCTTTTCTGTGTCAGTTTGGGTTGATTCAAGTGCCTGCTACTTCCCAGCTGTTTTCACATGTGCCTTTATTGAATCTTCATAATAAATCTCATGATAAATAATACATTGTCCCCATTTATAGGTGGCAATGTTCCCACAGCCCCTGTGTGGCAAGGCAATAATTTTACTTCACATTCTCCAATTCCGAGTCCATTTTATTATGAGCACCTCCCTGTCAGCTGTGCTGGAGGGAACTGGAGCCACCGAGCAGGAATAAGCTGGATGTGAATAAATCTTTGCCCAAGGTCTTTGGGAAGCAGAATCCCTGTGTCCTGGGGAGGACAGTCTTAAAGGTTTGCAGATGCATGTTGGATATATGAAAACCGCCTGGAGAAACTCGGCTCCTGCTCATTTCTTGAAATGATAGAGGAAGAACATTCTATTAGGTAATATGAAACTGCCTTGTTTTGCACACATCCAAAAATAGCCAAGGAAAAAATTATCTTCACTAACAAAAGTAAGGCAGAGAGAAACCTTCACGCTTGGGGGAACACAGATGATCTTATTATCCTAGCGCCTTGATGGAAACTATAAAAATTCATCTCTATTTGAGTTTCAGACAAAATACAAAGTGGTCATATTACCTTGGGTTGCCTGTGTCCTGCAGGGCCAAGTCCTGCTCCAAAATGATCAAAATGGAACATCAAAGACACTTAGGAGAACCTGGCACCCTCACAGGTCACCACCCTGCAGGGAAGATCTGGCTCAGATACACTTGAGCATTTTGCCCAAAGTTAATCACTAGGTTAGGACCTAGGTCTCTCTGAGTCCTGAAGCAGTGCTCCTCACTCTACACATGCTGCCTGAGGAATAAGTCAGAGCTTAAGAGCAAAGTCCCCTCACTGCCCTTCCATTCATTGCCAAGTCTGAACCAGTCAAGCAAAGCATGCCCACCACATGAGAAGGCTCTTCAAAATCAACAAACATTCTGTGTTCCCACAACACTGGAGGCACAACTCTGTATGCCCAGACTGTGGGTATTCTAACCATCTAATTGCTGGAGTTCTTAGATGGAATTCCCAGAAGGACAGACCACTAAGGGGCCATCAAAGTCATGGGATGAGGCACTTTTTTCATTTTCCAAGTCAATACTTTATATCTTTGGGTCAAAGACCATTGAAATAATTCTGGAATTGATGTCTCCAATAGATCAACTCTTTTCATGTACCATTTCGTTTGCTTGAGCTACTTCTGTATCTTCCCATGTCCACACCCATCCCTCAATTCTATTATCCACTTAACGATTCTCAAATGAAACTGGTGGGCACCACTGGACACTGAAGGAAACCAAGCCTGTAGTCATCTAAACTACCCAGACTGTGCATGATGTAAGGCAAGGAAATTTCTCCCCAGAGCCACACCCATCCCTCTACCCTACTGTCCACATAATGGTCAGAGTGACCTACCCAAAGTGGGAAAAAAATTCTATCACACACACACATACACACAAACAGACACACACACACACATACACACAGGGAATTAACACATCTGCCCAGACCCAAATCCACCTGCCTACAGACCTCTATGCTTTTTTACAGCACTTAAGAGAAACGCCAGTCTTTTAAATAATCTGTTAGATCACAGAAGTCTTACTAGATTTCAATATGAATTAAACTTCTGAATGACATAAGTAGTATTGATTTTATACCTGGAATCTTGTGCCCCCCCCCAAATCTCAAGATTAATGAGATAATTTTTTACAGTTTCAAAAAGTCACGATACACTATAAAGATTTTACTTACACTTTAGTTTGCACTGTTTCCTATACATAGTACACTAAAGAACAATTGAAAAATAGCAGTGTTTGAATAAATGCCTCTCCTTATCATCCCATAAGTCCTGATGGATGCAAAATTCTACTATATGTCTATAAGAAATAAGAATGGGGAATCCATAGGTAATGGAAAGTATGTATTTATTACAGAATATCTAGATTTTACTGGTTACAATTAATATAGTAGTAGTAATACCTGATAATCTATAATAATAATTTATGGCTCACAGAGGGTAGAATATACCAATGTGATCAAACCAATGCTTAAATTACTAATAGGTTTCTCCCTCCAGGAAAATCAGTAGGCAATTCTGGCAAAAGAAGAGCATCACTGGGTACATTTGGGTTTGACTGTTTTTTTCCATTTTTAGTGACTTCATTGATAACGTAGGTGAACTGCTTTCATAGCTTTTTTCCCTATCTTAATACACTTTGTTAAGTGTATTAAATTGAGTAGATAGTACTGAAGGTTACCCTTAAACAGTTCCCTTATTTTCAATATCCTCCCAGCCCAGAGAAGTGAATGTGTTACAATTGATGACCACACCCACCAATCATCACCCAAAGTCCACAGGTTGTGTTAGGGTTCTCTCTGTGTGTCGTGTGTTCTATTGGCTCTAGCAATTGTATGATGCCAGGTACCCACAACACAGCACCCTCAAAGGAGTGCCACTGCTCTAAAGGTCCTTGTCATTTCATTACCTACTCATTTTTCATGTCCCCAATCTCCAGCAACCACTGATCTTTTTCACTATCAAGTTTGGCCTTTTCTAAAAATGTTGGAGAGTTGGAGTAACACAGTATGTAACTTTTTTCTATGGACTTCTTTCACTTAGTAATATGTATTTGAGTTCCTGCTATATCTTTTCATAGGTTAGTTATACATGACAGTAGATTCCATTTTGATATAATTATACAGCATGAAACATATCTTATTCTAGTTAGAATCCCATTCTTGTGGGTGGACATGATGGTGGGATTCACTGTGATGTTTTCATATATGTATACAAGGGAAAATGTAGTGATGTCTGTCATCTGGGAGATTCATTTCTAGGTCTTCAAAATAAAATAAACCAGAGAACAGCTGTATGGGAAGGATGAATTTTAAAACTTTCTAGGATAGTTGTGAGAACAACAAATTATTTTGAAAAGTATATTTTGCTTAATTGAGCCTTGTATAAAATAAATAGATTAATTTGATGGGAGCATTACTGTCCTCTACTTGCAGGAACTGGGTCTTAGGTAGAGATTAAAGTTCTGTTTTTACTCTCCCTACATCAAGTATCATTTTCCTATAGGAAGAGCTGCCCTGTATTACAAAATTTTATTTTCCATGTTGTAAGTTGGCTTGTTTTCAATCTGAATGTAATTTCAGGCCACATGTAGAAGGGTTTGCATTTCTTAAAGCTTAATCATTAGAAAATTTTAAAATGTAAAATGTTATCTGTCATGTTTCAAAACAGAACTAAAATTTGAAGGAGGAAGAGGTGGAGACTGCATAGCTACTGTGGGCACCATCTTCCCTCCCACAAAAGAAGAGCATCACTGGGTACATTTGGGTTTAACTGTTTCTTCTTGGTGCTTTGTGGCCAAGAGATAAGTTTGACTCTGGGATTCTGGATGTCCCAAAGACAGATGTACTCAGATGTAATCTGCAAGGCACATTCGCCATGTACATCTAAGTTAGGAGATGGCATCAAATACACATTGAATCTCTCTGGGAGAAAAACAAAAGGTTAGTCCAAAATCCCCAGGAATAAAACATCAAAGATGCTGTAGGAACAGAGAAGCATTCTCCTAAAGGGAACAAGTGGTTCTTGGGGATGGAAATGAACAAGCTTCAGAATCAACCTCTTCGGGTGCTTATGTCATTCATTGTAGTTTGAGCAAAACAGAACTCAACAAACTGCAACTCGAAAAACACCAGTGGTATTTATGATCTACCATTTGAGTTGAGATGAGGAAGCATTCCCCCAAAACCAACATGGAAGCTTTCCAAGCACTAGATTCTGTTTAGCTTAGCCCCATAGGCCATACAAGGTCAGATTTTTTTACCCAGTTCGACTTCAGTGTGTGGTACAGAACCAAACTGCATAATGAAAATTCACATCACAGATGCGAAACATTAGACCCCTCCCCAGGAAATTGGCCACACTGAATACATGGATATTCTGCACCACCCCTGGCCTTGGAGAACCACAGCTCTGGGGGTCTCCCCAAGTGAACTTCAGGATTCCTCCCGCAGGTGAGCCTCCATCACGGGAGCCTGGAAGACAGAAACAAGAGCTGAGAACAGGGGCATTTGACATCCTGGCACTCACCTCCCTGCCTCAAAAGTGAACCACGTGGTGTCACGTCCATACCGCCGCAGGGCGCTTAGCGGCCAAGAGATGAGTTTGACTCTGGGATTCTGGACGTCCCAAAGACAGATGTACTCAGATGTAATCTGCAAGGCACATTCGCCATGTACATCTAAGTTAGGAGATGGCATCAAATACACATTGAATCTCTCTGGGAGAAAAACAAAAGGTTAGTCTAAAATCCCCAGGAATAAAACATCAAAGACGCTGTAGGAACAGAGAAGCATTCAAAAATAATTCAAGCTCACATTATAGGATTTGGTTGAGTACTGAGGGAAACCAATGTTTCTCATAAACAAGCTGTCCCAGGAAATGACTTTTAAATGCAGACCCTATCAAATGAGATAATAATGATACACCCTGACTGTCAACATACACTAAACACTATTTACATGAGCAAAGAACATTTTTAGACTTTGTAAATTTGCATAATAAAAAGTATGTATGCCAATAAAAGACTAAAGCAAAGAAACCTTTAAAAGCTTTTTTTTTCCCTGCCAAGCACATATTAATTACATCTACGTCTTTGTGTTCATAAAAGATGCAGGTGCTAAATAATCATGTTATGGTTTACTAATACCAAAGTCATACTGATCAACTTATAACTTCTATAACTAAGCCAATAAAGTTGTATCTCAAATTATTTTTTAAAAAAACTTCACATTCATACTATGCAATTTAACTGACAAAGCATTTGGAAAAACACCACAGGACATATTTGAACTAGTTTTAACAAAAAACTTTCTTTAGCCAATTACTGGAAAGAAAATATTCATTTGCTTGTTCAGATGGTGGTTATAAATGTAACCAAACAACTGCTTGGTTGGTTACTGCAACCAAATTTCATCCCCACAGATACATTCACACAGAATTTTTGTTGTATTTCTAGACAATTCATTAACACAAGAAGTTACATAATTGAAATCTTTAAGTGATATATGAACATATATTGTTACTGTAGCAAACACATCTCCACCTAGCAAGCCATCATTATGGTAGACTGTCCACATCTGACAAAAGAATAACAACTATTATAAATTAATGGTATTATAAATTAATTGTTTTATGAGATGATGAGCAATAGATTTTTATAGATTTTAGTTGAATTTAGTGAATAGATCAAGACTATGTTCATGAACTGTATCCATTTAAATTTTCTAAATCATTTCAAACTCTCATTCATTGGATAGTTGCTGCTTTCCAGTAGCAATTATTTTAAAAATAGAATCTAATAGAGCAATTTGCTCCCTTGAGAGTTCTGGACCAAGTAAGAAAGACTGTCTCCTTAAGTAAAAAGGGAGATGATCACCAATTTATTTGCTTAGAAGTCCCACAATTCTATCTCACTCAGGAAAACAATAATAGTAGAGGGAGTGACCATTACTTCACAATTACATCACGATTACTTGAATTTCTACAAATTAGGACTGCAATGTATTTTAAAGGACAAAGTTGAGTTTCATAATGATACCTAGTAATTACACACCAGGGGTATTCTTACTTCCATTTGACTGAGAGGAAACAGGCACAGAGAACTGGCAGGGCACAGCAGCTCCGAGGCAGAGCTGAGTCTTTTAATTCAGTTTGTCGTGCCAGTAGGATATTATTTCACCAATACAAATTTGGGAAAAATAAGTGCTGATCTGAGCACTCTATAAAACAATAATAATCAAACCTTTCCTGTTTTCCTTGCTTTGTTGGGCTCCCAGGCATTCATCTATGAGGCTGTGGGTGGACCTCTCTTGGCAGGGGTTACCCCAATTTAGTTAACCACAGGAGGAGGAGTCTGGGAGTTGGGGGATATCCCTACAAATGACTTATCCTCTCTGGGATTCAATCTCCCGATCTGCAAAGAGGATCCATAGAATCGTCCCCACCCCTGGGTCCTGGTCAGTAATACCAGTGGAGATGGACTGTGATAGGTATGTACGTCCAATACAGCTGCAGATTTTGTGTGAACACACAGCTGCACCAGGGAGGGGGAGCATGCTTTAATAACCAATGAAGAGCTGCCTGTGGAGAGGTCGGAACAGGTCCACCTCTGCATTTCACCACTAATTCAGGTGACCTGCCCATGATCAATCCTCTTGGCCCAAGTCAGTCATTTAGCAGATCCTTGGGGCCCAATCTACCCTGTCACAAGGCTTGGAGATGAAGTAATTATCCCAAGCTTTTTCAATAAACCAACATTGATTTTTGCTAAAAAGTTCCTTTATATTTAGGTCATTATTGTTTTAAGTGATTTATTTCTAGGTCAAGAATTGAGCTCAGAGTTTGGCTCATGCATTTCAGTTTTTTAAAAAGGCACAGATTTTTTTTAAGTGGGTAAACCTGATAAAACATTTATGAAGTTTAAATTCTATTAAAAGCATTGGAAAGCTTTCAACAACAGTTTAAGTGAAATGGCAGCACAACAACTCATTCTAGTTTAAAATCTGTGCATTGTCAAATATGGTCTAATTGCCTAGCCTGGAATCAAACACTAAGTAGGCACTAGAGTTGGAGCAAGATTTTAGCTCTCCGAAGCTTCAGTTTTCTCATCAGTAAAATGGGAGAATTAATAATATGCATGCCCAAGGATTGCTGGGAAAATTAAATAATCTAATACTGAAAGCCTTTTCCACCAGCTGCCACACAGTAGGTCCCTCAAAATTCCTAGCTATGCACTTTTAGATTATGCATCAAGTTTAGATATTATGGAGAAAAATATGCCATATTGTCAACACAGGTTGTGCATTAGGGAAAAGGTTATTTTTACTTATTGCTTTATACATTTTCATAATTCAAAAATTTCCCCTAATGAAGATGGCTTACGATTTACTACATGGGGCACGAGAGCTTAGCGGAAAGGTGAGACTGCTGTGTACATACCGCTCTGTTCTCTCTCCACCCCCGTGGCCAGGAGGTCAGGCTCTCCCAGGCTGATGTCATTGATCCGTGTCCCCACACACTCCATCTGGAGGACTCTGCACCATTCATCTGCCTCAAGATCTGCAGGAATGGCCCAAAGGTCACAAGAGTGCCCAGCGCCCACTTGAAAGTCAAAGGCTTCCAAAGCTCCCTCCCAACCCTGCCCCAGACAAACCTGATTCGCAAGCAAATGTCTTGGAGGTGTCGTCATTGAAATAAATCCCTATGGCATGCTTCTTGGTGCTCTTCGGCAATCGAGCCACGTTCTTCACGTTGTTGAGCTCCGTCACCTGCACAGTGAACAAGTGAAAAGATGGTCACAGTCCCTGCTGAGCACCTCCAGGCTACAAACCCTGGGGACCAGGGAAAAGCACAGCATGGTGCACAGTACAGGGCCGCTGGACCTGAAAACTGAGAACTGGCCGAGGGAATTAGTGGTAGCTTGAACAGATTCTTTCCACAGAGTGGCACAGGCATAGACAATTTGCTTCAAGTTTCTTTTTCTGTTTCTTCTTTAAATTGTCCGAAAGTGTTTCTACCTTCTCGATAGTTCTCAAGTCCATCTCCATACCTGTGGACAGGCTTTCGCATCGTCCCTTCTGAGTTCTCCCCGTGGGCAGATCCTAAACACTTGGAGCCTGGAGGAGGGGAGGGAAGGGAAGAGGAGGAGATGGGAGGGGAGGGGGGCCAATTCATCTAAATCATCTCACTGCCAGTCATAGATGGAGTGTCAGGAGTCCAGAGAGTCAAACCACACATACCAACATGGAATCAATAACAAATTTGGTTTCCCAAACATTTTCACCCTGTCCTGGTTTCCAGGCCCCTGTTTTGCAGCATAAGACCACTCACTGCACATTCCCACCATATTCCTATCAGCAAGAAGCCTGCCCCTATCAGACACTCTGTCTGTTTCCCTTTCCCACAACTCCTTGCACCCCCCCCAGCACTTTCGTACACCCCAAGGGTGTGCTCCCCTGTGGAAACACAGTGACAGTTCTGTCCTCTTTCTCTCCTGCATTGGAGGGGCAGCCTATGTGGGTCCTGCCAGAAAGAAGTCTTAGATAGCTCTAGGGTAAGTATTTACAAGATAAATAAGCCTTTCACAGTGACAAGTTTAACCTCCCCTTAATATATCTCTTTTGTGCTGTTGTACAAAAGAATCTGCCACCCATCAATCTTAGCCTGCAATGGTGCTATTTTTCTCCCATCTATTACTCTAAATTCAATAAACGCTTGGCTCAAGAAGTAGGTAGGAAGAGAAATAAACACCCCGCACATGCTGACCCGATTACTTCATTCCCTGCATCTTACCTTCCACTGGCCCTTTCTTAGCTTGGAGTCACAAATAGTGCACCTCAGACCTCGCCACACAGGTGCCTCCAGGGGCTCAGCACATCTCCTACACCAGCATTGACTCCCTCAGAGCTGTCACATGCAATGGGTGATGTTGTTGTCCTTGTGTATACCACCACCCCAGTACAAGCTATGGTCATATTGCCACAGCTACTTATTGGTCTTCATTTGAACTTCCATTTTTGAACCCCAGTAATTCACTTTTCAAGTAGCAGATGATCTTCCAAAACGTAAGATTTTCGATATTTCAAAAACTTTCAAAACTTAAGATTTTGATTTTTCTATGCATAAAGCATAGAAAAGACTTCCTATTGCCCTAGAGACAAAGTCCCAGTGCTTTGGTCCAGGGGACCTCGAGACCATCTGCTGTCTCCCTGTGCATCTCACCAGCATGCTCTATGCTGCCCATGTCGCAGCAAGCTGGACTTCATTTTGTCCCCAGAAGACTCCATGGTCCCCCAAGCACAGAGCCTTCTCTCCTCTCCCCAGGTCACTCCTACTCACCACAGGTCTTGGTGAAATTTCATTATCCACAGAGGCCATGTGGGAAACCCCACCCCAAGATTCAATTGGTCTCAAGCTACCATCCAGTGACACCCTGTGCCTTCCCTGTACCCTCCACAGGCCATAGGACTTACTGGTTCAGTGCCTGCCTTGCCTCTGGAGGGAAAGTTCCATAAGGAAGGCAAATTGTTCATTTACTTTACCTACCACTGGGTTTTTTGAGTCTAACACAGAGTCTGCCACACAGTGGAAACTCAATAAATACACATAGACTCTATGAACCAAAGACCTCACCCACCCACAAACTAACGCACAGGGAGCTTCAGGCCTCTTTTCTCCAAATTTCACTTTGCTTTCCAGGCCCAGGTCTTCTGGGAAATGTGCCCTGACCTCAGGGTGAGTTGATTAGTACCTCTCTGTGATCCCCACATCCTGCACTGTAGATCTATTTGTAGATTAGAGTACTTGTAATTCATCTATTTGTTCATCTCCAGCTCCCAGCTAGACTTGAGTCACTGGCAATGACTTCTGATGGAAAGCATCAATGAAAAGCAACCTTACAGACAGCCATTATTGAGCCCCTATCACATGCTATATCCAGAATGAATCATCTGACCTTTGTGAAAGCCATAGAGGTGGATGCTATCATTATAGCATTTTGCAGATGAGGACACTGAGGCTGAAAAAGGTTAAAGTCACACCTAAAACAATGTCAGCACAAAGACATGAACGAAGCAAACTGACCCCAGGGCCAGTTTCTTACTCCATCTGAAACACTCATGACTAACCTTGAAAATTTCTAGACCAATCCAGATATGTTGGCCACAGCTGTAACCCAGGTGACTTGGGAGGCTGAGGCAGGGGGATGTAAGTTCAAGGCCAGCCTGGGCAACTTAGCCAAACCCTCTCTCAAAAAATAAGATAAAACCAGCTGGGTTGCAGTTCAGAGAGCACTTGCCTTGCATATGCAAGGCCCTGGGTTCCCTCCCTAGCACTTTAAAATAATTAAATAAATAACAAAGAAAACCTTCAGCAGAGGATGTGTAGCCCTTGAAATTGTTTCCCATTTAGGACCTCTTTCTTTTCAATGTGGTTCCTCTCTGCAGACGCAGGTAGCATGTGTGCCAGGCTTAACCCTCCACTGAGACATTATTTAAGAGTAGTCCCACTGCAGCCTGAGATGCAGCCATGACTTTGAAATATGTCACTTCATTACAGACCCATTAAGGGCAAAGAGGAAGACATAAGTCACCCAACCAGTCAGGAAATGTAACAGGACTGCATGAGTCAGTCACTATTGCCCACTCTGGAAATTAGTTTAGACAGTAAGCACTGCGACACCCCTGCTCAGGGGAGGCTAGAGAGGGTTCACAGGGCAGGCAGAGTCCTGAGGTTCCAAAGCAACCTTCTGGGTTTGCACATGCACACACCTGGCTTGCACACACACACACTCATAAACACACACCTACACTCATATACACACCGTTCTCACAAACTCATACCTACACTCACACATTCACAGACACACTCGCACATACTCATTCACACCTACACTTACACAGACACTCACAAATTCACCCACACTCATACACTCACACTCATGTACACACACACACACTCACACATGCTTACACTCTACTTTCACAAACTCACACTCACCCACTTGTACACTCTCACACATACATACACACCCACACTCTCACACATACATACACACCCACACTCTCACACACGCACACACAAACCTTACTTTCCTTGGAGCTGGATCTCCATAATTTATAACAGAAGCTTCCTCAGCACACGTGCTCGAGCAGTGACTGTAATGGCTAAAATGTGCAGAGAGCTTCAGGAGCCACATAAAACTTTTGTCAAACGTACTCATCCCCACCATTGCTTCTCTCGACAAATGAGAAAACCAAGGCAGGACGTATTTCTTAATATTCCTTTGACAAGGCAATCATCTGACCCAGAAGAGTCACTTTTAAAGCCAACAAGGGTCTCAGTAAAGTCTCAGATTCTCCTTCCACATCAATGTTACAGAAGTGGGGGCCAATCAGCCTGCACCAGTGCACCTGACCCTCAGGACTGACTGTGATAGACCCTCAACATTCCCTCACCGAGGACGGCGCTCAGGACTGGGGGGGGGGAACAATGCCTTCTGTGCACCTTCAATCTGACTCTTCAAAGTCCTTCCAAAGCCCCCATATTTTACAGCACAGCTCAACCCACAGGCACAGCTGACCTCCTCAGGAGCTCTGACTGCTTCACGGTGCAGTGGCTGTCTGTCTCAGCAGTGGCCTCCAGTGCAGGAACCTGCGTGTGACCTCACAGGAGAGTTCTTCGCCGTGTGCCTAGATCTACAGTCCCGCTCCCAGCATCCGTCCTTGCCTCCACCATCCACCCGGTGTCCGATTCCTCCTTATTGCTATGTCCTTACTTATTTGTTTGTGGCATTTACCATGTAGAGTCAAGTGTGGGGTCAGGGCGTGGAGGGCGGCAATATCACGGCCCTCCTGGAACTTATTTGTCAGTAAAAACAAGTTTTCATCAGGCTGGGTATAAGGATGTGCTCTGAGGACAAATCAATCGGCCTGAAGGATTTAGTCTGGCTCAGGGGCATTTCGCTAAGAAGCTCTTTCTGAGAAGCAAGCCCTTGAGCAGAGGCTCCATGGCCTGACGGAGTGCAGCATGTACACCCGGGGCCCACCATTCCACACACAGGCTCTCTCATTGCAAAGGACCTGAAGCAGAGCTACATGGTTGGCAAGGACTCAGCTCACAGATTTTTGCAGAGGACCCCTGCCTTTGACATCTGCATTCTAGAATGAGCCAACCCTGCAGTCCCTGCATCTGCTCATCTACCTTTCCATAAAGCTGTGCAAAGACAGAGGAAGAAGATCAGCATCTCTAAGCCTTTTTTATTTTCCCTTCAATTCCATCAAATCCCGTTTAGTTACTTTCTTCTTTTTGTTTCTTAGTGAAAAATGCAATACTTGCGTGTGGTAGAAAAATACAATCATACAAAGAGATGAACAGTATGAAATCTACCCAGATGCTTAAGTCTCCAGCACAACACAGGCACAAGAATATGTCAGCGTGTAATCAATGAATATCTAAACCTATTAAAGAAAGGGGAGCAAACCCCACACACCTTGCTGATCCCATACAATTATTTCTGTCTTGGATATGGACTTTCAACATTGTATATTTCTATTAAAAACGAATTTGATTCAATTAAAGTAAGGTATGTTCTGCAGACTTAGCCAGATACTCTTTAAACAATAGTGTGGTTCTTTTAAATTAATATATTAATCCCTACATACAAATTAAGCTATAGTTTCACTATGATATGTGGGGAGTATATCCAGGTGACTGATGCTGGGGTAGCCCTCCTGGCCCCAAAGCACACTCCTGGTTTTCCTACAGCAGCCATGCTGGAGTGTCCACTCTGGCTGCCTCTGTCTCTGCCTGCTCCTTTGAGGCACAGCAGCCTGATTTCCTGCTGTCACATTTCCTTTCTCCATTGTGTGTACTGCTCACCCAGGTGTCAATCATGTTCCTCCTCCCAGAGAATCAGACTCTTTTCCAGGAGTTTCAGTGGGGGAGGGTGGTAGCCTGATCCATTCCAGCAATGGAAAGGGCAAAGAGACAATCAGCTACCACTGGGCGAGTCCTCAGAGGAGTAAGGGCCCTTCCAGGCCTGACATGGTGCTCCTCCATAGCACTGGATTAAATTCCCTCTTTTTCCAAGTTAACCAGCCTCAGTTTTTGAGGACGAGGACCAAAGGTAGAGCACATCTCCCAAACAGATTCACTGAAAGCTCTAACTCATTTCCCAAATCCCCACCCTTCTCCTGTCTCGGAGCACCACAACTAATCCTAATAATCTAAGTTAGAAATATGTTTGCTTAATCATCTTTTATTTTCCATCCAATCTCTCTTTTTCTGAAACCATGTTTTTTTTTTGTTTGTTTGTTTTTTCTGAGAACCTTGGCTAACATAATGCTACCTCGAATATGGATAATATTTTCAAATTATTAAGGCTTTGGTATACATACATTTCCTGATTTACTGTTCATTACAACTCAGTTAGGTGTTGTTACTCCCACTAGATATGGAGCATAAGTTTAGAAACATGAAGTGACCCAAAGACACATATGAAGTGTGTGTGTGGGGGGGGTGGAGATACAGCCTACCACCAGGTCTTTTGATTCCCGCTACCCCATTAATCCCAAAGTTCAACAACCTGGAATAACTTTACAGGATGAAGTAGTTATGCACTTTTCCAATCCATGAATTCTGCTTACACAGAGGAATAATTCTCTAGCACTTACAAAACTACCTTTAACAAAGATACAACAGGTGTTCTGGACTGCTGGCAGGGCTATCATGAGCAAGATGGAAGAGTAAGAAACCCCAGATCCTCTTTTCCCCCATGGAGACACCAACTCAACAAAATGAAGTCCAGTTGTCTCTGGGAGAAATCTGGAAATCAGCTAAGGGTCTCCTGCACTTCACGGGGAGTGCAAAAGCCATACAGATTGAAGCCAGGAGCAAAATTTATGGAACTCAAACATCATATTCCTTCCTCCCAGCTCAATATAAGGTGGTCAAGTAACAACTCCCAGCTCCTGGCTTCTGCCTGGAGAGGAAAAATGAAAACTGAAAAATATATTTCATGTTCACACTTTTACAAGGGCAACTAGAGGGACTGCTTTCTAACACGAATTCAGATCCCTGAAAGTGCATAGTTCTCTCTAAAAGTCTGGGGACACTAAAAACAAAAAAAGACTTGACAGTTTATAGAAGCTTCAGAGAATTTGCAGTACACCCGGCAGAAGAAAGAACAAAAGATTAGACTCCTGATTAAAGAATTTAGCAAATGCTGTAAATGAGAATTTTATATGCACAAGCCCAAAGAAGACACAACCACAGAAAAGGTTTTAATAATCCCCAGAATCTCTACCCAGGCAGACTGAAGAGCTATTCTTATATAAAACCTGTCCATAAAGATTTGAAGAAAGAGATGGCTGTTTTTCCAAATGTGATCTCAACACAAAGTTATAAAGCACATTAAACAAAAAAAAGGAAACATGGACCAAAGAACCAAAATACATCTCCAAAAACCAATCTTAAAGAAACAGAGATTTATGAATTACCTATTAAGGAATTCAAAATAAATGTCATGAATATGCAAATGAGCTCAGGGAAACAATGCATGAACTGAGAATATCAACAAAGAGAAAAAAGACTAAATGCACATTCTAGAAAATTCACTAGTTAAGCTCACCCGCAAAATTGATCAAGCAGAAAAAGAACTTAACAAATTCAACAACAGAACATTCAAAATCATCCAATTAAAGGAGGAAAAAAAGGAATGAAAAATAATGAAGAAAGTCTAAAGGACTTATGGGATACTGAAAGGACACAGATTATAGCACACATCCAGAAATTCCAGAGGAGAATAGAGAGAAAGTGGCTGAAGGCTGATTTGAAAAAATAATGGCTGAGACCTTCCCAATGTGGGCAAGGAAATATATATCCAGATACAAGAAGCCCAATGGGTGTCAACTAGAATGAATCCAAAGAAATCCACACGGTACATTTATAATCAAATGGTCAAAAGTTGAAGATAGACATATTTTAAATCAGTGAAAGAAAATAAAATTGGACTCTCATAACACTGTCACAGAAACCTGGAGGTCAAAAGGAAGTATGATATATTGCAAGTGCTAAAACAAACAAAAAAACCTACCAACCATGAACACTATATATAGAAAACTGACCTCAAAAATGAAGGAGAGAGCTATAGATACAGCTCCATGGTAGAGAGCTTGCCTAGCATGTGTGAGGCCCTCTGTTCAATCACCAGTACCACAAAAGAAAAAAAAAAGCAAGAAGGGGAAAAAAAGACTTTCCTATATAAAACCTAAAGAGTTCACCACCACAAGATCTGCCTGACAATAAATGCTAGAGGGAGTCTTTGAAGTTTAAATTAAAGACACTAGATAGCCACATGAGAGCAAAAGAAATTATGAGGTTTGCTGATGAAGATGTGTGCATGTATGTATACACACATTAATACTATAAAGAAGTGCACAAGTGACTTTCATCCTGGTATAAAAGCGAAACGACAACAATATAAACTATAGTCACAAAAACACATTGATGTACACACAACATAACACATGTCATTTGCTGGGTACGGTGGTGCATGACTGTAATCCCAGCAGTTTGGGAGACTGAGACAAGAGGATTGCAAGTTAAAGCTAGCCTCAGCAGAAACAAGGTGCTACAAGCAACTCAGTGAGACCCTATCTCTAAATAAAATACAAAATAAGATTCGGGATATGGCTCAGTGGACAAGTCCCCCTGAGTTCAACGTCCCCCCCAAAAAATGTCATTTGTTATATCAGTAACATAAAAAATGGTGAGAAAGTACAGGTATTGTGTGTGGTTAAAGGTTTTATTATTTTAAAAGAGATTACTGTAACAAAATATTTTAAGCAAGCTCCATGGTAACCACATAAACACACACACAAAAAAAAAACACAAAAGAAAATGAGAAAGAAATCAAAGCATGTCATTACAAAAACCATTAACTAATCAAAAAAGAAGGTAACAGGGGAAGAATGAGGAAAGACGAACAGCAAGACAGGCACAAACCAATTAACAAAATAGCAATAATCTACTCAGGAGGCTGAGGCAGGAGAATTCCAAGTTTGAGGTTAACCTGGGAAACAGCAAGATCCTGTCTCAAGATATGTTTTTAAAGATGTGGGGAGTGGGAGGGGTGACTGGGGATGTAGCTCAATGGTAGAGCTCTTTCCTAGCATGCATGAGCCTCAACCTGACTCTGAATACTACAAAGACAAAAATAAAATCGAATAAAAGCAACAATAAAGCTGTGTTAATCAGCTTTCCATCACTATGAAAAACACCTGAGAAAATCAACTTAAAGAAGGAAAGATTTATTTAGGCTCATGGTTTCAGAGGTTTCCTTCCATGGTCAGCTGGCTTTTAGGCCTGGAGAGAAGCTAAGGTATCATGGTGGAGGGGTGTGGTGGAACAAAGTTGCTCACCTCATGGCACCCAGGAAAGAGAGAAGGGAAGGGCTAGGGACAAGAAAGGACCCACTCACTTCATCTAGGCCCCACCCCATAGTTTCCACATGTCTCAATAGTTCTTTCGCCTATGAGCTCATTCATGGACCAATCCACTGATAAGGTCAGAGCCCTCAGGATCTAGTCACCTCTCAAAGCCCCACCTCTGACACTGCTACAGTGAAGAGGAAACCTTCAACACATGAGCCCTGGGGAGATTCCAGATCCAACCATAACAACAGTCTTTTGTATCAGCAATTACTTTAAATGTAAATGGATCAGACTCCCTAACAACAGACACATAGTGCCTGAATGGACTATCAAACAGGGTACAAATATATAATGTCTACAAGATTCACTTAGTTTTAGAGACACACACGCTGAGAGTAAAATATTGAAAAGTGATATTCCATGCAAATTATCATCAAAAGGGAGTAGGCATTGGCCCCAAGTACATCACATAAATAGATTTTAACTGAAAACTGTCACAAGAGACAAAGAAGAATACTGTATAAGGATGTTAATTCATCAGAAAGTTATAGCAATTATAAATATATATGCACCTTACAAAAGGGCAACAAAACATATGAAGAAACCTTGGAAAAACCAAAGAGAGAAATAGACAACACAGAGACTGTAGGTGATATTGAGTACCCACTTCCAATAATGGGTAGAACATCTGGACAAAATATTCATTGATTAATACTTGGACAATACTGAAGACCCTGGCCCTAACAGACATAAACAGAAGATTCCATTCAATAGCAGCAGAATATATTCTTCTAAAGTAGACATAGAACATTCTGTAGGCCACAAGTCTGGTCCCCAACAAAGCCTTAACATTTTTTTTTTTGAGAGAGAATTTTTTAATATTTATTTTTAGTTTTTGGTGGACACAGCATCTTTATTTTATTTTTATATGGTGCTGAGGATCGAACCCAGTGCCCCGTGCATGCCAGGCGAGCGCGCTACCACTTGAGCCACATCCCCAGCCCCAGCCTTAATAAATTTAAGCAGATTTAAATTGTACCAAATAGGCTTTCAAACACATGGAATGGAATTAGAAATCAACAGAAGGAAAACTTAAAATGTAATAAATATGTAGAAATTGGCACACTCTTGAACATTTAATGGGTCAAAAGTCAAAAAAGAAATTAAAAGGGAAATTAGAAAATATCTTGTGAAAATACGACATAACAAAACTTTTGGGTTACAGCAAAGATGGGACTCAGAGGGAAGATTAGAGCAAGGAATGCCTCTTGAAATGAAGTCTCAAATTAATAACCTAGCTTGGCACCTCAGAGAGCCAGAGAAAGAATAAACTAAACCCAAGTAAACATAAGAAAAGAAAGAAAAAAGTAAAGAACAGAGTAGAACTGAATGAGATAGAGGGTAAAAAAAAAAAAAAAGCAAAAACTAATAATCAATAAAACTAAGCTATTTTTTAAAATATCAAAAAATTGACAAATTCTTAGCTAGAAAAGGAGAAAAATCTAGAATAAATAAATCAGAAATTTTAAAAAGATAATACAACAATGTCACAGACATAAAAGGATTATTATGAGAGACTACTATGAGGGCCAATGAATTAGAAAGCCTAGAAGAAATAGTGTCATAAAAACAAAATAACCTACCAAAACTCAAGAAGAAATAAAAATATAAATAGACCAATAATTGGCAAATAAATTCAATCATTAGTCAAAAACCTTCCAAGAAATAAAAGTCCAAAGAAGAAGCCCAAATGGCTTCTCAGGTTAATTATACCAAACATTTAAAGAATTAACTCAAATTCTTCTCAAGCTCTTCAAACAAAAATTGAAGAGGACAGGAGGGATCGATTCATACTAATTTCATAAAGCCAGTTAATGCTGATATCAAAGCCAGACAAAGATACTGCAAAAATAGGAAAACATTGGCCAATATAGTTGATGAATATAGATGCACATTTTTCAACTAGAAAACTGACTTTAACAGCACATTGAAAAGATCACACATCATGACCAAGTAGAATTTATCCCTAGAATACAAGGACGGCTCAACATATAAAACTCATGTGCTACACCACATTGACATAATGAAGAATACAAATCACAGAATCATCTCACTAGTTACTGGAAAACCATCTGACAAAAGCTAATACCCTTTCCTGTTAAAAAGAGTAGACAAACTAGAAATAGAAAGAAATTACCTCAACATAATGGAGGTCACATTTAACAGCATACCAAGGGTTGTAAAACTGGAATCTTTTTCTCTAAGAAAACGATTCACTCTTCCTTTTTATATAAGGAACATGAAAAAACTCTCAACACTTTTAATATAGGAGAAAATATTTGTAAAACCACATTTCTAAAAAGGGGTTAATATGCAAAATATCTGAAGAACTCTTTCAACTAAATAACAGTTAGAACAAGAGAGACAGACCAATTTAAAAATGGTCAAAGGGTTTGAAGATACATTTCTCCAAAGAAGAAATACATAGCCAACAGTAAAAATTGTCAGCATTATTAATCATCACAAAAAAAGGCAAACCAAAACCACAGGGAGACAAATGCATTTATTAGGATGGGTATTATCATACAAAAAGAAAAGATAAAGAATCTTGGTGAAAAAGCAAAGAAGTAGAAGCCCTTGGGATTCAACTGTGAGAAGGTGACAGGCTATGACAACTACAGGCAAAAAACTGAAGGTTCCTCCAGAAACTTACAGCAGGATTCCATGTCACTCTGCAATTCCACCTTGGAGCTTATCCAAAAGAACATAAAACAGGATTGAAAAGATGTTCACACTCCTATACCGATGACAGCATTATTCATAATGACCAAGAGGAGTGATAAAAAAAAAAATGTAACACATACAAAAGAACACTGTTCCACCTCTAAACGGAGGAAATGGTGTCATACGCTACAGCATGGGTGAACCTTGAGTACATTATACCGTGTGACATGAGCTCATCACAGGATGGCAGGTACTCCACAACTCTTCTTAAGGGAAGTTGCTAATAAGTTAAACTCATCAGAGCAGATATTGGACGGGTGGCTGCCACAGGCTGTGGGGAGGAGCGGGGGAGTCTCTGCTTATGGGCATGACATCCTGGAAGTTTGTGTAGAATGATGGGCACACGACCAACAATAATGCACTTAAAAATGGGCTTAAAGTTTTGTTGAGAGTAGATTGGTGTTTTGTTTTGTTGCTGTTATTGTTTTTCACCACATACACACAAAAGAAGACTACCAGAAGGCAGAAAAAAAAAGAAACATTATTTTAAAATCATTGTTTTCTTTTTATTTTCATTGCATTTCTTTTTCAGTATTAATTTCTGCTCATTATAATGGTAGTAATAAAGTTTTCTATTAATGGTCATAATAAAGTCTTCTCTTATAGTGGAATTATTTAAACAAAAAATGAGTTGATTTAACCAAAATATTAAGAGTAGAGGTGATAACTGTTTATAATAAAAAAATAATGATTTAAAGGTGTTTAAATCAAACCACACACAAATCCTACAATTCTCAGCAATGCTCATTTCCTGTCACAGACTTGGTTATCTATTTACAGGGATTCATTTCCTTCCATACCATACCACTCTTTCCTGATGACCTTGGACTTGGCCAGGCTTCTTGCTTTGGCCAACAGAACATATCAGCCATGTTCAAGAAGCCTCTTAAAGGTAGGCATGATCAAGCAATCCCTCCCTCCTTGAACATCAACTCCACCATAAGAACACCACCCTTCACCTTCTTCCTGGATCCCTGAGCAGACAAGTGAATCTCAACTGAGCCAAACTAATCCATCTGCACTGAGGACACCAACAGCTAATCCAGACTCATCCTCATGCAAAAAGGGAAAAGACAAAGGTTCTCTGCTCTTTATAACCAAGACTGGAATCACTGCTAGAGCAGATGTTGGCTAGTACACACCCTGGTGTCCTTTTTGTTTCCTCCCAAATCCTACTGGGCAACAATGGTGCTTCTTCTGGGATAGAAGCTAGATTTCCTACCCAAATACATAAGAATCAGGAACTCTACCAGAACACTGGTTAGCAGTTTTACTTCAATGGTTAAATTACTTAGGTTTAAATTTTTTTCCCAGAGGAAATCATATAGTGTCCCATTATACAGAAGTAGAGCTATTGTAATTAAATCAAGAAATAAATCCCACCCTGTTCCTCTTCCCAACAGTAAATCATAAACTCACTTTTTTGAAGACAACCCCTCACTTCAGCCAGCCACGAGCCCTGGATGATTATAATGTGATATTAAATTCTCTAGATGATGCAATGTCCTTGGTACTATTACTAAATAAATTATGAAGAGCAATGAAAATCAAAGAAGTAAGTTAATTATGATTTTACAGATAAAAAATAGAGGCGGGGCTGGCTTCTAAATGGCTTTGTATTTCCTAATACCATTCTCTGTAGCATCCAGGCCTTAAAAATTATATAATAATGAATGAATAATTGGCTAGCTGAGTAAATGAACTAATGATTCAAACTGAAGATGCAAACCATTTGGGAGATAATGTGCTGAAAGATATTTCTGAAAATTATTAGCTACATCTTTAAAAGTATATCACTTGAGAGGAGGAAACCCAGCAATGTGAATCTTAATTTTTTAGGAAGAATTAAATTCTTGTGAATGCCAAAGAAGCCAGTGGGAACTAAACTCATCTTTCCCACTCAGACCTTAAAATGTTGAAGAAAACTCAGCCTCTTACTCTGATGTGGGTACATGTGGCATCACAGTCTTAAAGCTCAGGCTGCCGCTCAAGGGAAATGCTGCCTGACACACCCAGTGCAGAAATGTGAACACCTGGCCCCGTGAGCAAGCACATGTGGTAAAGAACAGAAACTTCCAGACCACATTCCCCTAAATTCTGACCTGCACTCACACACATATGTGGCCACCATCCAGATCAATGTACATGAAGTTTCAGTTGATAATACTTGTCCTGGTCAGTAACACACACAGACAGACATACACACCATTATTCTGATCTCTCAGCGCTGGTTAATTTCTGTCTTTAAAAAACTTTATCAAAGCCAGGCATGGTGGCGCGCATCTGTAATCCCAGTGGCTCAGGAGGCTGAGGCAGGAGGATAGTGAGTTCAAAGACAGCTTTAGCAAAAGCAAGGTGCTAAGCAATTCAGTGAGACCCTGTCTCTAAATAAAATACAAAATAGGGCTGGGGATGTGGCTCAGAGGTCCAGTGCCCCTGAGTTCAATCCCCAAATAAACCCTCACCCCCACAAAAAGACACTTTATATAAATGGAATCATACCCCATGTATCTTTTTAGTTTCTGGATTCTTTCTTTCAATATCACAGTTATGAATTCACCCATGCTATTGAATATGAAAGAATTTTTGAGATTTGCATAGCATTTCATTGTGTGTATGCCCATTTTATTTTTATATTTGTTTTCACTTCAGATGCATCTCTTATAGAAACATATAACTGATTTTTATAAAACATATAGTTGTATTATTATATGTGTACTTGATCTAATATCATGTTCTGATATAGGCATTAAACAATTTAAATTAAATATTATGACTTACATTTGGGGAATTAGCTCAATTCTATTTTATTCTAATTCATTTAACACTTCATTTAAAAAAAATTTCTCTGTATTATGCCTGCTGCTCTCTTCTGCAGTAATTTTGTGTTTGTGATTTTCTTACCAAAAAATTGATTTTGAAGATTGCAAACACTGAAAGGCTGAAAGAATAGTCTGATAAAGAGAAATATGTCATCCACCTAAAACCAACATTATTAACATTTTCTACCACCTTTACTTTATTGCTCATCCATCTTTCTACACATATATGAGTGTTTGTATATACATGCATACACAAACACTTGGTTTTGGTTGAACTATTTGAAAGTAAATGATGGACATCCACATATGAATGATTACAAATAACAAGGCTCACTCTCATCATTTCAATTTCATCTTCACAACTAAGAAAACAGACAAGAATTCCCTGTATCATCTAACTTATATCCAGTATAAAAAGCTCTCTAAAAGTCCCCCAAAATGTTCGAGAGCTGGTTCTGAGCCTACCTACATCCCTCTAGTCCAGGATCCAAAGAAGACTGTTTCATTGCATTTCTTCTTCTATTTTCAATTTAGAAGAGACCCCCAAGTTTTATAAATGATAATTGTATTTAGAAAAGATCATATCAGTTTTCTCATAGAATTTTCCATGTCTAGCTGTGTTTTCTCTCTATTGCAAAAGAGCCATTTTCCTATTTGTAATTGGAGCTGAGAGATGCTTTCACATCCTGTCAACATCCTCCTGCCCACCATGTTCTAACAAATACTCTTGGGCCCTCTCCACATCAAACTCTGTCCTTTTTAACCTTCTGTCAACCTAAGCCCACATATAATGATCAAGAGATTCAAGACAAATCTTGGCTGAATGTGCTTTCCTGGTCTCCATCACACACTAAATTAATCTAAATATACAGATCCTGATGATTCTCGGAACCATTATTGCTATTCATTCCTTTCATTTCAAAAACTGTAACTAGTGCATGTAATCAGGTGGGCACGTTCCACCATGCGGTCCTTACGCACTGCACATCCTCGTCCATTTTTGACTGAGATTTGCCAATAGGTGAGCTGTTGTGCTCACAGGAAGTCTGCTTGGAAAGAGGATCGTGCCACTGGGCCTCAGACTCACCATCAGTCTCTTTGTGGCCTCTCAGCAAAGACAGTCAGCTAGCTGTCATTCATTCCAACTCCAAGGTCTGCCTGTGCTCAGGCAGAACATGAAGAAAACCAAGTACAGGTGGATGACTTAGGTCCACTTAGGTGACACTTCTAAAACCTACTGAGAAGGGATGCAGGTGACACTTGGCTTCTTGAGCTGTTTGGTGGCAAGTGCACTCCATCATTAGCAGGGCCTTCACGCCCCCTCCCCCACACACACCACAGCATCCCTGCTTCACAGAGACTCTGGGCAGATGGTGAAGGCGTTGGGCTCGCCTTTCCTGGAGCAATGCAGGAAGGGACAGAAGGCTGCGTTGCTGGTGGCATGCTTTCTGGCTCTAGCATGTGAGCATGTTGGATGGCACTGCCTGAAACTCAATCGGAAAAAACTCTGATTTCACTCGTCTCAAGATGCATCCCAACTGTGTGTCTCACTCCCACGCACTCTGAGTTCCTCTAAGAGAAATGGCCCTCTTTCCGTAGCTGGAGGAAAAATGCTGCACGCTGATGTCCTGCATTCCCAGTGGACGGTCCCTTGGACCTTGAGAGAGCTTCCACACTCCTCTCAGCAAACCTAGGCTCTGTATTCAGGCGACTTTGCTGGAGGTCATTATATTGAAGCAACACAATTCTATGGAAATAAAGCTGACTTGCGATTCACTTTGCCATCTTAAAAACCCAACTTTAGCATATTTTTCAAGTCCCTGCAAACCGTTTCACTTTCAGAGTCTTTTCTGTCCTTGTCATGCATGCTCCCTGCTCAGGGACCCCGTGCTTCTTTTGCCTTCCTCTCCACGTGTCATTGCCCTCCACCCCTCAGCTGCTGACAGGGTGACTCTCTGTGACACCTCTCCTGATGACTCTATCTAAAACCACGCCCCTCCCCTTTTACACCATCACCCCTTCCCTGCTCTATGTCCCCCTTGGTGCATTCCAGGTGCAAACATCCTCATCCTGTCTCCTCCTTGCTAGACTAGGGCCAGCTCCTTCTCTTGGTTTGCCACTGTCCTGCCAGTGCCAACACTGTGCCCTCACAGCGCAGACCCTCCATAAGGGCTTCTTATGGACTCTCTGCCTCCCAGGGTGAATGCTGTCAGGGCATCCCCTGCAAAAGCCAGGAGACTGAGGCACAGTGACATCATTAACATGCCCTGGGTTGGACCCTCCCCAGCCACTGCAATGACACCCGATGTGACCCCAGGAAGGCAGGGTCCAGAGAATGTCTACACCACCACAGAAAGGGAAAGAGTCAGGGACCTAATCTACACACCCCAAGGCTCCCAGACCTACAAAAGTGACAGTCTGCCCCACCTGTGGGCCATGCAGGGAACCTCAACTGAGAGGCTTCCTCACAGCTTTGCAACCACAGCGAAGTCGCATTTCTCTAGTTCTTAACGGGGTTTCCAACACCTCATGTCAATCAGGTCGTTTAACTTTTGCCCAGTCTTCTTCAGTAGCTGGCATGTTTTCCTACTGGACACACAAGAATATTGAGGCCCAAAGCGGTTAACCTGTCCCCACAGGGGGCCAAGAGCAGAGATGCTAATCAAACACAGGCAGAGGGCTCTGTTCAATACCACCAAATGCCACTAAAATGAACAGAGAGAAAAGGATCAAAGACACTGTCATGCTTGGATTCAGTCTTGTGATTTCTACTGTGGGTCTTGAAAAAGGAGCAAAGGGTAATGAGACTTGAAAACAAAGACGAGCACCCAGGCAAAATAAACCCCAGGTGCACAACCATACAACTGTAGTCAGGTATGATGCAAACACAGGGAAGGACATGGTGAGCAGGGTGGCCCTGGGAAATGGGGAGGCACCAGGCTGAGGCAGCTGGGCCAGGCCTAAATCCTAAAGAGCCCTGTGTGCCGCAAATAGGCGTGCAATGTGAATCGTGAATCCTGAAGAGCATCTATTAATTGGCTTCAGCAGGAAATGGAACAGCCACATCCATGCATTCCAAAGGTTTTCTGCAGTGGTTGTCAATCTAGGGAAAGTTTTGCCACCCTGCCCTGACACTTGGCAATGTCTGAAGATATTTTTGATTGTCAAAAATGAGTGAAAGCTACCAGCATCTGGTGGTTAGAGGACATGGATGTGTAGCACGCAATGACCAGAGGAGCCGTTCACAGAGAATCTTTGAGAATGGCACCTGCTGGAGTCTGGCCACGTGCAGATGGTTTGGCCATGCAAGGTGCTCTTAACCTTCAGGTGGACAGGAGCAGGATTTGAGGGCAAGAAATGAAGTCTGGAGGACCCAGCAGACACAGGAAAATAAGTGACCAAGACTCACTTGGGATAGAATGGGAAAGAGGGAAAAGACAGGGAGAGACGTCAGAGCTGCTTAACTACTGTGCAGTTCCTGAAGTCTGGTTTTCTTACTATCGAATACACAAAGTACCAAGCTCCTGTCAGAGACAAGAAATACCCACTACTCTCCTATATTCTGTTAAATCTTTAAGTATGCCTTCCAATTAGGGATCCCTGAAACTAGACTGAAAATTAATTTGTGTGTTTTAAAGCCATACTCCAGATGTCTGATTCATCATAAGTGACAGTATTCATTGAAATAAATGTTTAACAGCCACCAACTAACAAAGTGGCCTAGAAGTTTAATGTGCTACCAATGTAGTTTCACATTAACGACGTGGAAAACAATTGCAAATTACACAATTCAATTTTCCAAATGGATTATTTTGTAACTAGATGGAGAAACTGCAGAAATTTCTCCTAGTGTTTCAACCAAAGATTAGTACAATCAGATTTTTAAAAGTGTATTCCCTTGAGGAACTAGAATATTCCTGTCAGAATTATGCAATTAGCCGGCATTATGTGGAAATATTTAGTATGTTTCTGGTGTGCTACAAAGTCAAAAGCCATTTAGGAAAACAAGAATTTGATTTCCAATTTTCCCCCTTCTTTTGCAGATGGTAATTTACAGATGATGATTTATTTATGTTTACCAAGTGAAAACGGGACAGCTACCTAAAAGGCAATTTTCCGCCTTTCCTTTGTGGGCTGTATTCTAATTATTATTTCCCTTGTGGGGCTGAATGAATTAAGTGAGCAATTCACTTTGTATATGCAAATTGCTAAGCTCTGCAGAAGCTTCAAATTACTTTATTCTTAAAAAAAAATTAAAGCCATTATCCCACTGAAAGTGAAGAGGTATGAGCCCCTTTAACTTTTGTAAGGTTGTCTCCAAAAAATAAAAATTGTATGAAAGCAATCCAGGTCCTCGATGTTTTCTAGAGTATTAATAAACAACCAATTAAGTTATGATGATGATTATTATCACACAATTATTATGTCTAAAATTTCAGACTACTCTAATAAACATTTTCATTTAAAAAAAAATTCCAAGACTTCAGATAATGTCTCAAAACTTTCAACTTTTTCATGTCATCTTTCCTATAAGAGCAAGAATGGTTTGAAGAGCCAGATCCAGTAATTAGAGATAAGCAAGGCAAGACTGACTCAGTTCTAACCAAAGTTGTGGGAACAGAGCATTTGTTCACAAGTCTCCCCTCGGAACCTTTGAACACAGCAGTTTAGGCAAACATTTCTAAAAGATTTCTTAAGAAAAATCCAGTCTAGACAGTCACATCCCAACCCCTATATTAGATGGCTTCATTCTTTCCAAAAATACCTACATGCCCTTGGTCACTTAAAATAGACTGGACTAGCGCCTGTCTCAATTATAAACCTGGACGGTCTCCCTCAGAGCCGATCTGTATTTGTACATGCGAAATAACTGAAATGATCCGATTGCTCTTTGTGTCTGTCTTAAGGGGAAAATACACTGAAAGTTCACATCTGAAATTTAAAGAATGAAATCTGGTAGGAAGGCACTGTCACAAGCTGTGGGCATGTGACGCCGAATAATCTTTCTAGAAACAATCTGGCAGCAGTTATAAAAAAAGTTGAAGGTGTAGGAGATCACCTGATAATCACACTTCTAAGACTTTCATCCCAAAGCATTAACATGTTTTTAGCATTAAGACAAATTCACAAGTCTTTATTGTAACAGAATTTCTGTTAGCAAACAACTGGAAACCTTTTTGTCTGTCAATTTGGGTGTGGCGTACTAAGAGTGTACATCAGTGAAGTGTAGCATTAACTACTGACTTAGAATTAGAGACCAAACTTGGGGTAAAGTGAGCTAGAATAATTAGTGTGACCCTATAAACTCTCCCAGAGCACTCCGAAATACTCCAAAATACTCCCAGAAGACTCTGAAAGCCAAAGAAATTACCACCTAAAATTACACATGAGCCACAGGCTGACCAACAGTATCCTGGGGAAACCTGAAATTTATGGTCTCCTTAGACACAATATGTAATGAATTACACCATTTTTGCTTTGAATATATAATATACATGTGTATAAAAAGATGTTTCCAATTGTGTAGAAGAGAAAAATGTCGGAAAAGTACATATTAACCTATTAGTGTTTTTTGGTGAAGTCAAGGACAGGACCCAATATCAGAGTTGTTTTTCATTGTGTAATTCACATTTCAGAAATGTTTAAATTTATTACAAGAAATATGTGTAGTTTTTATAATTTAAGAAAAAAACTATAAAGAGAAAAAAGAGGAAGAAATATGCAAAGAAAATAATCTTTAATCAGCAAAGTTGATTTCTGTCTTAACACAACTTTATGGGCAGTGACACTCTTGGCTAATACCAGTCTATAATTTTCCCCAGACCCAAAATTTATTTGATTACCATTTCACCAAAAGGAGAAAATCCATCCATTTCTTTGTTACATCATTTATAGAGATTTTCTGTGTGTACTTGGATTATATTCAAGTGTTTATGCATACACATACACACTCACACATGAAACCAGACAGTCTGACTCCTAGAGATACAGGTTACTAAAAATTCTTGTAAGAGAAAAACATTTATAGCTAATGAGCTTCATAGGTAAAGTTTGCTTTTGTCTGTTTTTTTTAATTTTGTTATATGGAATATATGTTTCTTAAGAATATAACTCATTGAGCAAACTAATAAATCAGTGATAAAGTAAACAGATTAAATTTCCCAAAATCCTCAAACATCTGAAATTCTTTCCAAAATGTAGGGCCAAGTAATCATCACTTACGATTTCCTTTCACCAATGATTATGGGGAAGGAAAAAAATCATTTAAACTAGATGCTTGTTTTATCAAATTATAAACCAAAAATAACAGTTTTATGTAAGTTAAGTACTTTATTCAAAAAGACTTTAAATTTAATCTAAATTAAATTAAATAATCAGGTATAAACTTAGCAAAACATGTATAAGGGATAAGGGATGAAAATTACAAGATGCTGATGAGATAAACTATGGAATTTCCAAATCAATAGAAAATCATACCATGTCCATGGATGGACTCAACAGAGAAATATTTGTTTCTGAAAATTTGATGTAAAAATTTAATTCTTTCCAGAAATCCCAACAAAGTTTTTTTGCAGACACAGATAAGCTTATTTAAGCATTTAAAAGAAGGCACAGGGGGGCTGAGGATGTGGCTCAAGCAGTAATGCGCTCACCTGGCATGCATGCGGTGCTGGGTTCGATCCTCAGCACCACATAAAATAAAGATGTTGTATCCACCGAAAACTGAAAAATAAATATTAAAAAATTTTCTCTCCTTCTCTCTCTGTCTTTAAAAAAAAACGGCACAGGTACTAGAATAACTAAAAACCTTGAAAATAAGAATACAAAGTGGAATGAATTGCTCTCCCCAGTATCAAGAAATACAACAGAGCTACAATAATCAAAAGATTCTTTTGATACTGGAAGGGAGATAGATAGAGTGACCAATGGAAAAGGAAAAAGATTTCACAAATAGATTTGTACAAACATGATTAAAGGATTTTTGACAGAAGTAAATAAGTAATTCCATAAAGAAAAAGTATTTTTTTCAAACTGTTGTACCAAAATAATTGGTCCATCATAGGCAAATAAGAATGAAATCCAACTTAGTCTCACACCTTACAGAAAAATGAAACTCAAAATCCATCATGGACTCAAATGTAAATTTTAAATCTATCCAATTTTTAGAAATAGGTATGAAGTAAATAAATATTCAGGATGTAAAATTTAAAAAAAAAGAGTTCTTGATCTCAAAAGCATGATTCATAAAGGTAAAAGTTACAAATAGGACATCATCAAAATGTAAACTTTCTGGCCTGGCCAGGCATGGTGGTGCACACTGTAATCACAGAAGCTTGGGAGGCTGAAGCAGGAGGTTTTCAGGCTCAAAGCCTGAAATAATGCAGAGTTACAGAAGCAACCACCACCAGGAAATGGAACCCAAGGAGTGAAGACAATGGAATAGAATTAGTGGAGGTGTATCAGTTCCCTAGGGCCGCTGTAACAAGAAACATGACCTGAGAGATTTTTGTCACTGTGATAAAATACTCAAGGAAAACAATTTAAAGGAGGAAAGAATTATTTGGGCTCAGTTTCAGAGGTTTCAGTCCATGGTGGGCTCCCTGGCTCTACTGTCTCTGGACCTGGGGTGAGGTGGACCATCAGGGAGAACAAGCATGGCAGACAAAGCTACTGCCTCAGAGCAGCCAGCAGGGAGTGGGGGTGAGATATGCCCTCTAGGCCACGCCTCCAGTGACCCTGCGATAATGCCATCAAGTTATGAATCTCAATGGATTAACCTGCCAATGAGGTCCCAGCCCTCAGGTTCCAGTCCCTTCCTGAAGGCCCCTCCTCTGCACACTGTGGACCAAAGCTTCAACCCAGGAGCTTGTGGGGGACTTGCCATATCCAAACCTTGATACTGGGCATCTTGAACAGCAGGCATTTATTCTCTCACAGCTGTGCAAACCAGAGTCCAGAATCAGGTGTGGGCAAGGGCTGGTTCCTCCTAGAGGTTCTGAGGAGACTGTTCCATGCCTCTCTGTTCTGACTTCTGGTGGCACCTTGGGCTCACACACATATCACCCCATCTCTGCCTCTCTCCAGTGTCATTCTTCTTATGTCATGTGTCTTCTTAGAAGGACACCAGAAACTGGATCGGGGCCCACTCTATCCCTACAAAGTGGTTTTAACTTGAAAACATCTGCAAAGGCCCTCTTAACAACAAAGTCACATCCAGAGGTCCTGGGAGTTGAGACCTGACTATGTCATTTGGGGAGTGTGACAGTTTAACCCACAACAGGAGGTGAGGGGTAAAATTAGCATATATCTTGCATTACAAACTCTTTAATCCCATTTGACTGTTTTAGACTTGTGCATTCTTGTAGAGATTTTTAAAGTTTAATTATCTATACAAATACCAGGGGGCTGTCTCCATTCTTAAATGGTGGCCTCCACAAGACAAAAACCATGCTCAAGCCAGATGGCAGAGAACCTGACATGTGATTTCCACAGGCTTCTTTATTCTCATGCCAGCCTGAATACCCAGCTCTGGGGTTCTTTTCCCGTGACGTGCTGCTGTGCTATCCTCGATTCGTGGACTTTCCTCTGTCGCCGACCAAGATGGCTGCCGCCATTTTCCAATCAACAAGGGAGAGAAAGAGGTGAACAAGGACTGGTGTCTTTCTGACCTGTTTATTCCCCTAGGCCAGGACTTAGTCTCACAGAACACACCTTGCAGCGCCACAGTCTTTACTTTGAGTAGTCTTGAGTCCAATGAAGAATCAGATACACAATCCTCAGGAGGAACAGTGTAATGAAGACATAAGAACGGGCCAGGCAAAATCTGCCATCACTATAAATATAAGTCATTTCTTTCAGTGTGACTGGGACATTTATGCAAAATGGTCCTGGCAGATGAACTAACTCAGGTTGGGTCAAGGAGGATCCAAGGGAGGTGAAGACAAAGTGGACATTTTGAGGGATTGATCAATGTTGCCACATGGACCAGGAAAGAAAGGTACCCATGGAAGGAGAAGAGTGCATGCAAACCTGTAGGTGGAGGGGATCTGGGAGTGGACAAGAGGGTGAATCACAGGCCACTCCTTAGCTTCTGTCTTGAATGACAGAATTGCTATGCAATGAGACAGGGAACCCTGGGAGAAATCAGGCTCAGTTAGGAAGCAGAGTTATCTCAGTTATGCACATGTTTCAGGAGGCTTTGGCACTGTGGTACACACTTGGACCTCCCTGACTAGTAAAAGTACTCAGGTCATAAAAATGGAGGGTTTTTAAATATCATAGTTAACCTCCTGTACTAATACCTTAGAAATGGGAACATGGGAGCATTTACTCTTTGGGAAAAGCATCAGTGTAAAGCTATAATTTCATTAACGAAGGTGTGGAGTCACATCCTCTTCCATAAGTAAAGGAAACTTCCAGAACATGATCTACTGAGTCAATTCTTGTACAAGCAAGTGATGACTCCACAGTAGGTATTTGAGCATTGAAAGAAAATGTTGTGACGTATTTTAAGATATCTGAAAAGACATATTGCAGGCAGCCACATCAGAAGGGATTGTTTGATGGAGTAGGAACAGTCATCCCTAGTTGTTCACTGTTCAAACAATGGATCAAGTTGATAGTTCATAAAAGAGGTCAGGCACGAGAGCAGCATATTCCAGACTGCTCTCCTTGGCATGCAAGTCATCCGTTCCCTGGAACAAGTGATTAAAAAGAAAATCCATGGCCCAATCAGTTTGGGAAGTGCTGACTCAAAGTTACTCGGATTTTCATGGAACTTTTCAGTGCCCATGAGAGCTGCAGTGGATTACGGATCTCAAAGATGGGGGTGTAAATGTTGCAGTCCAAATTTCTGTGACCAAAAAGCTTGCTGAACACTGCAGTCTCTGTCACCTCACTCTGGCACACCTTTGGGAAAACACTGTAATACAGGACTTGGAATTGTCTTGTCCACCATAAGTTGGGTCATCCTAGCTCATTACTGTGTGACAACGGAGAAGCAAATGTGAGACGTGCCTTGGGGATCAGCTTTACGCAGAGAGAAGAAACTTGACAGAGATGCACAGGGACCAGTACCCAGGTTTCCCAAATCCTAGGCTGTCACAACTCCTGCCACACCATTTGCCTCAGTTTGGAAAGCAGATGGTCTTCCTTCCACTTAAGCTTGTGTCCCAATTGTTACTCATCCCCAAAAAAGGTAAAACTATGCAAGGAAACTCCTGATCTCCTGGCTAGTGTGAGCAGCTTGTTTCCTGAATGAAAACAGGGAGTTAGAGTTTAACAAGAAGGTCAGGAACTATTTTTACAGTTGCTGGAGTTGTAATGTTGTTGCAATTACAGTTAATCAAATTCAGAGCCATCTGTGACAGCTCAGGGTGTCACACCATGCAGGAGGTAAAGAAATGCAAAGGGAATTGTTCCCTGTGTGCATTATTCACATATTTATCTCCCAATTTTGCATGGGAGTGCCCTCAGCTACCTTCTCAGTACAGAATACACCAAGTTTTAAAAATCCACAATTTCTTATGTTAAAACTTCTTAAAAGAATCAGTTACACAAAATTGGCATTTTTTTAAAAAAAGATAATATCTTTAACAATGAAATGTGCTTTCACGAATACTACATATTTCCCACAGGAGGGACTTGTCTACGCAGGCCAGGCCACCTCTATATAGATGGAGAGCATGATGTACATTTCCTCATTTGTTTTGGAAATTGCTTTGTTTATATTAGAACACAGTCTGAAGTCTGGTCACGGTGTGCTATTTATAACCTTGGTATTTTATGATCAAGATTCATAAATTACACAGTATTTAGATAAAAAATGCATATCTCAGAATTACTCCAGCTTTTTATATGCCTTCAAGAGATTAATACTAAATGCATCAGATCGGAAAGAGCACAGGAGGGTGAATCAACTACAGCAACTCATCAAGGGCTCCGAGGCTTAATGTAGATAATTCCTCTCCTTCCTAATGCTTTGAACTTTGGTTAATGATCATGACAGATGAAAGAGAGTGTAGCTTACCAAGTTCTCCAAAGATCTACATACTAAATTCCAAAGCCGGCAGGTAGAAATCTGAATGAGTTTGTCTCCAACCTCCTGTCACTCCTCACACATTCAAGGAAGACTTTTTCAATCCACTTGGGTTTTTCCATTGAACCTGTCCGCCCAACTCTTCCCAGCCCTGGCTTTTTCTACTCTCATTCATTAATGCATCCTATCTCCTCCAAAGCAGAATTCCTTTTCCTATCTTCAGATGCCTCAACTACAGATTTCCTCTGGTGAACTAAATACATGCACACCAACATTTATATGTATTCCGTTTCCTTTATTGATAGTATTCATTGTTTCATTTTAGCCAGTACTTTAAAAAGTGTCTACTAGGTGTTAGATACTAGTAATTGATACTGATGCCCCCCTGCCACCCGCAACACTCACACACACACACACACAAGAAAATCTCTGTCCTTGTGGACCTTATTTCATGTGGACAGGTAACATCTATGTGTGACTACAACAAAAAGTGCCAAGGAGAACAAAGAGCAGAGATTGGAAGAGGAGTGAAGGTAGATTCTACTTTAGATAATGGGGTCAAGGCATGGCCTCACTCAGAGAGGAATGTGAGGAATGCCCTGAAGGAAGTAAGAGAGCAAGCGAGGTGGGTATGGGGGCAGGGGAGGAATTCCAGGAAAGAGGAAAAGCAAGGGTGAGAGTGTGCCTGGCATCTTCTCAGGAAAGCAGGCATCCCAGGTACCTGGAGCAGTCGAATGGGACTGCAGAAAGTGAGGGATGAGGTTAAACTGACAACAGGAGCCAAATCCCATGATCCTAAAGGCCCTGAAAGGACCTGGCTCAGGGATTTGAGGTGGACAGTGTCCTGATGGGATGTAGCACCTGGCAGGCCAGGAATGAGCAGCCCAGTGGTGACAGCAGAGGTTGTTGGAGTGTTCAGTCTCCATGGGTTCTGAACACCAAGCCCGCACCAGGTACTGATGGACTAGGTTGGAGCATTCCAAACAGCCGTCCTCACTTCTCGTAGGTATGCCCAGGTATGTCCAGAGAACACAGTCTGTCTAGCTAGGTTTCTGCACTCAGAAAGTTAGTAACGTGGGGACTGGGAATAATGGGTTATGTTTGGAGTGATATCAAAATCACTCCAAAGGGACATAAGGACATCAATGGCCATACACTATCAGAGAATACAAGGGCAGGACGCTGAATGTAAAGTTATATACTGGCTGAGGTTCTCAAGAGAAGAGCTGAAGCCTAACTATAACTTCTGGCTACCTAATCTCCATCTTTTTCCAAAAAATGAATAGATACCTGCTTGGGCACTTGGAGTTCCCCACCCAAGGGCATGACTCTCAAGAAAAACTGCAACAAGGCATTCCCACAGCACCCTTCTACCTTGTTATTAGGTAGGATACTGGGTACCCATGAGATAAGTGGCATGCAACATATCTGGCTCCAAATGACTAGATACCAGTAATCTCCAGTGTGACAGAAATGGACAGCTTGACTAAGACTGCTTGTGAAGGTTCATTGGCTTTGTGGATCACTGCTCCTCAGTAATAGATGTGCAGTTCAGTAACTCCTTCCTGAGTGAAAATATCCAGCATATGGAAGATAAATGGTAGAGGAAATCTGGACTCATAACTTAGGTCCTTTCTTTTCTCATGAATGTGCAGATGAGCTCATAAAGCATAGCAAACACTTTATTTCTCTAATTTGAGAAGCAGTAGAGGGCAACGAGTGTAGCTCAATGGTAGAGCATCTGCCTGGGACACATGAGGCCCTGAGTTCCATCCCCAGCATGATGGGTGGTAGGGATATACAGCTACTGCTTTTCACGTTGCATAAACAGAGGTGTCAGCGCACGCCTTTTATCCGATGCTGTGTAGTCATTACTTCTAAAGAATTTGAGCAAAAGGGAAGCCTGTTCACTTCCCCACATAGCCAAGGCCTGAGTTAACAGATCTACTGGCTTCACATAAAATTTTAAATGGCAAAAAAGCCTGCCCCAGTGAATTCTCACCAAATGAAGATGAAAGAGTCTTCAAAGTGGGAATCCAAAATCAAAACATTTTATCATAAAAATAACCACAGGTCCTCCATAGACAGGAGTAGTATTTTCTCAATATGGGAATAACCAGTGCCCGGGAGAGCATTAACCAGACACTCTACACATTATCATGAAAAAGGAAATACACAGGCCACGTGTTAACAAGGGCCTGAGAAATACTGCCACGTAGCAGGGAAGACTTGCCGAATTTGTGAATCTGAACAGTAAGTAAATCTCATATTTGCCTTAGCACTCTATTCCTCAATAATACGTTTTAGTTAGTACTATTAGTGATAAAGTTTCACTAAGAAAACTACAAATCTGAATTAACTTTAGTTGTGAGACTTGGAGAAACATACTAATGGGGGTCCTCTTCCCCATCATCTGTCTTTGCTCCTTCCCGGCCCTCCCCAAGTGAACAAGTATCTCTTCTGCATCAGGCACTGTGTGAGACACAGGGGATCCACTCCCTCGGGGGGCTTGCTCTTCGGAGGAGGGTCTACTTAAGCAGAAAAATCACATAGCAACGTGGTCATAGAAAGAAAACAACAACACAGAGTAGAAGACCACAAGAGCCACTTTACATGAGTAAATTATTTTAAACAATTAGCAAATAATCGTTATTATAGGAATGGTTTGTCCATGTCAAAAGTACTAGTAGAGGGCTGGGGACATAGCTCAGTTGGTAGAGTGCTTGCCTTGCATGCACAAGACCCTGGGTTCAATTCCCAGCACCACAAAAAAAAAAAAAAATCACTATTAGGATCCTCGTTAAATAATTTAGATGAGTTTTCAGACTCAATCAATTCAAGTTACCTCCTTGAAAACAGATTTCTCTGAAGCTGCAGCAACAAGTCTTACCTTATGATAACACCTAAAATATGCAGCACGTTCATCGGAAAACTTCTCCAGTCTTTTTGGACCCTTGCTTGAAGCTTTCTTGAACACTAACCAGCATCGTTGATAAATCTGGAAGGAAAGAGAAAGACTGAGCTGGGCATCTCCAATGACTCAGCTGCTACCATCATTTGCATATTTGCACTTCTTTTCTTTCTTTCTTTCTTTCTTTTCTTTCTTTCTTTTTTTTTTTAATGTTTTCACCTGTGAAATATCCACAAGCCAGAAATTTGAGGTTGCTTTGGGAAAATAAACATTTAAAAACCTATATTATTTCCACAATGGAAAACTATTACTGAAAACAGTTACTGAAATCAAAAGAAAATCATTATTTGAAGGCAAGTTTCTGGGCCAGCAAACAATTGGTTAATCAACACCAACCAGATTCATGCTTAGGAAATTTGGTCAATGCTGAAGGGCTACAAACTAAGGCTGCAGCTCAGATTTTTAAAGGCTATTTGACAAAGACCTTAAATGAATAAGATTTAGACCAGAGGTGGTATGCACTATAACACCAACAACTTCAGAGGCTGAGGCAGGAGAATTCCAAGTTCAAGGCCAACGTGGGCTACTTAGGAGACCTTGTCTCAAGATTTTAAAAACAGGGCTGGGGATGTGGCTCAGTGGATGAACACCCTGGGTTCAATCCCCTGTATTAAATAAATAAATAAATACGGAAGGGGATTTATCCTAGGCAAAGATACATAGTGCACAAAAGAGAAATTCCATATTCTAGAGCAGGTGCGTGACAATTGTTCAGTCATCATGACGATCTTTGACTATCTTCAAAGCAACACGTGTGGTTTTGTAATTTCTACCTATAAATAAACTGCATGAACTATAATGTTTAAGAACCTCTAAAATGAAACAGAACAAAATCTATGTCAAACATTTGGTCATTCAAACCAAAATCAAGTCAATTTAAAATACTTTTTACAAGTCTTGCTGGGGCGGTGGGGGGAGTTCTTCTTTGTTAGTATTTGTCTGCAAGGCTTAATATTTTCCAGTTTACTCTTCTGTCCCACTAATTATCTTATTTGGTATGGTAAAAAGAAAGTGGATCCACTCTTCTCTGAAGTTTGGTTCTGAATACGGAGGCTTAGCAATGTGCCTGATACCACTAAACAGACACTAAAATGTTAGCAGTTGTTTATAATGATGAGAAATAGAAACTACTCAATCTTCAACAATAAGGAGTCACAAAGTAAATCATAATACTTCTGTAATATACAATAGAATGTATGTTACTCATCCATAGGGTAACATAGGTAGTTATTACATACAGTAAATGTGGTACACAGAAATATAGTAAATAGCAGTATATATTATGATATGCAATACATGATATATATTTTACATCTATAAGATAACATAGATAGTCATCATAGAAAAGCCATAATAATGCAGAGAGTATATATAATATGTATTCAGTAAATTATACTACACGTATAATAATGCGAGGGTGGCCTTAGGCCTGAAAACTGCAGTCTCACAGGCACACCTAACAGAGCCCTCCAGTATGGCCTCAGACATGAACGAGTCCTTTCCCCCCACCCTGAGAGAGTGAAGCCTCTGGCAGGCTGATCTCGCCTGATAAGAGGAAAAGGTGAGAAGATCAAGGTGGAGACCACCAGACCAGATGTTTCTGACCCCATGGTAAATGATGTCATGGAGATCATTGTAGCTGATAAGGATTGAAAGGGGGGTCAAAAGCCCCCAAATTTAGTATAAACAATAGAGCTAATGAACAGGGATTCAGCCAGCCGAAACAAGGATGCATTCGAGCTGGAGAGCCTGATGAGGACCTAGACTGACATCCCATCACTTGTCATCATTTTCCTGATTCTCTGCATGATTCTCACTGCTCTCAAACTCTACTGCCCTGGTGAGAGCCGCAACTTCTCCCTATGATCCTCTCCTCAACCGGCTGTCCACTCCACGCCAGGAGAAGGCTGCCTGGGTTCCGGACCTGATCACAGAGGTCTGAGTGAGTGTGCATCTGCTGGATGTAAAGCCTAAGGCTTAAGACTTTTGAACCTAGCATGCAAAGGGAATGTCTGACATTAGTGTGTCATGATTAAGTGTGTGCTTAGAATTAATTAATCTAGAATTGTTTGCTGTGAATTGATTATGTCTTATGCAGTGCCTGGCATTAAGGATTGTTGTTTTCCTAAATAGGAACCTATAGAGTGAAATTGTATTGAGTGATTTGAGTGAATAAAGCATTGAAAAGGGCAGAAGTGCGTGGACATTCTTTATTTCTCCCCCTTGACTACATACGTCGCAATTTTGTCCCCTCGCGACAAATACATATGTTATCCAGCAACAGAATAACTAGGCAGCTCACCTGAAACAAGTTCCAGAAGGAATTTCTAATGACATGAGAGAGTTCATAATATGCCATGGGGAAAGCAGAATATAAAACTTTATTTACGCCATGATCTCCACTATACTCAAATGTATGAAAAAAGACAAAACATACACCAATGTTAACAATGTTTTCTCTGGGTCATGAGAATAGGTTTGGGGTTTTGTTTGTCAGTTTTTGTTTGGTTTAATAAAAGTTAATGCTGTAATTAAATAGAAGAGAATTCTGTTATTTCTTAAATACCCAGAGGTAAGAGTGTAATTAACGTCAGTTCTATTAGCTTTCATCCTGCAGAGCTACTGAATCCACCCAGGGATATTAAAACATTGACTGAGGTGGAAAAGCAGCTGAGTGAGGAAGAATAACCTTTCACCAAATGGTGCAAGAGCCGTGCACACCCACAGGAGAAGTGAGGGCCAGACAAACCCACCTTGACTGGAACACTCAAAGGCTCCTTATGCAAAAAGTATCTGAAAACGGACTTAAATATACAATAAAAGTACAGGCATTTTTAGGAAAAAGAAATGTTGGAAGAAGAATACTTCGACTCGATGTCAGAACCATCCCCCAAGAAGACTTGCTAAAATGGACCTCATGAAAATTAAAATCTCGTATATGGAAGACCCCTTTACAACGATGAAAACACAAAGCCAGAGACTGGGAGAAAATATTTGCAAGCCAGATGTGACCCAGGAGGTCACATTATTTATGGAGTAGACAAATAACTCTCAAATCTCAACATTAAAAAATTAAAACAGGATAAATCCAAATGATCAAAAGCCATGAAAAGGCATTTCATCAAAGAGGATACAAAGAATCCCAAAGCCCATGCAAGATGTCCAAGGACACCACCAATGGGGAAGCTTAAACTGAAACTCCATGAGGTATCACTCTACAACTGTCAGATCAGCTGAAATGACGACAACAATGGTACTGCCATCAAATACTGAGAAGGATGTGGAGAAAATGGATCACCCATACACTGTTGGTGGGAACGTAAAATGGTGCTACTTCTCTGAAAAACAAGTGATATTTTCTTGAAAAGAACCACACAAGCCACAGATGACCAGCAGCTGCACTCAGGAACTGAAACACAGAAATCCCAATTGTAGCCTTCCAAAACATCTGCATATGAGCGTCCACAGCAGCCTTGTTTATAACAAAACCCAGTAACAGCCCATATGCCCTTCAATGGGTGAATGGTTCAATGGTAGAGCCATACCTTGAAATGCTGCTTAACAATAAAATATATGAGCAATTGACAGATGCAACTACTGGAATGGTTCTCCAGAGACCTTCACTGAGGCGGGAAGACAAAAAGTAAACCCAGTGGATTACACATTTTGCAATGCTGAGATGGAACCCAAGGCCTTGCGCCTACTAGGCTACCCTCCAAGGCCTATCCATCATCCTTACAAAATTATAGACATGGGAGACAGATCCATGGTTGTTGAAGACCATGGATGAGGGCTATGAAGAGAAGTAGGTATGGCTCTGAAGGGTCAACCTGTGGGACCGTCATGGTGAGGAACTTATATATCTTTAGTGTATCAACATCAATCCTGTTTGTGGTATTGTACTGTTATTTATGGAAGACGTTACTACCAGAGAAACTGGGTCAAGGGTACCAGATCTTTGTGTAGTATTTCTTATCACTAAATGTAATCTATAATTATCTCAGAGTAAAATGTTGAATGAAACTTTTAAAGTGAAAAGATGCAGAGATATTTAACTGTACTTTAGCCTAATCTATTAACCATCCTCCATACTCTTCTCGGATCCTGGCTGTTTTATCATCAGATCACAGTCTAATTAACCACCAGACTAAGTAACTTGAAGAAGGCAAGTTATGAGAGCCATTGGTAAGAGTTCAAACAGAAAGCCCTCACTGGGGTGGAGACCCAGCTATAAACATTTGCATCTCCAGTGCCAGAGTTAGCAAAGAGTCTAATCAACACCCCACTTACCTCTGAGGAACACGAGACAATGGCTCTCTGGATGGTGTGCCACCACCAGAGGACAGAATTAAGCAGGACTGACTGTCACCCTGCTTGTTCAAATAAAGGGTATGGGAAATGACCTTCTCACTATCATTCCATGATTGGCGACCTCTTTTGAATCTGCCCCTGAGAATAGATTCAGAAACCGAACATTCTAAAGGTATGCAAAAATATGCCCACCATAAAAAAAAATATTTTCTCTAAGAAAGTTATTTTCAGTTTCCTAATTATGTCTCAATATTCAAGCCAAATTTTTAATGAGAACATTTCTGACTTTAAAAAAAAAATTGTTCATTTTCTCCTCAGTTGGATCAGGATTTGCCTGGCTTCTTTCCAAAGGCTGTGTCAATGCAAACTGAAGATTCCTCAACTTCAGCACGTCTACCTTTGATCCATCTGTTTTAAGTTTGGGGGAACTTCTGCTTCTCACATTTTGTTTTTCTTTTGTTTTATTAAGCAGCAAGGACAAAAGTGCAATGGTACAGTCAAATAAGAACAAAAATATCATCACATCCATTCAAATCCAGCCTGGCTAGAAAGTCACCTTGGAAGGAATTAGAACATGTCAGTTTATTGGCAGGACGATTTTAAGGAACACTCATGTTTGGTTTATGAAAAGGTGGCTCAGGTTGTCAAACTACAACACACAAGCACACGGAAGTGAAGGAGTCTGCAGAGGGGCCGAGAGTGGCTTCTGCCATCAAGATTCCTCCTTGGTGCTGTCAGCCATCACATACTGGTGACTCTGAGTGTGGCCCAGTGTCACTCAAGATAACTGATAACTCTGTAGCTCTCTAGTGCTGAGCCAAGATCTACCAACTCAGAAGCTCAACTTGGGGTAAGGCCAGACAAATTTGTCTTCAACACATTCTCTAAGCATTTTATTTTTAATTTACAAGCTAGCACCATAAATATTCATAAAGTACCTTCAGACAATGCTGTCTCTCTCTCTCTTTTTCTCTCTCAACTGGTGACAAGGAATTCTCCAGCAAGTGTTTCAAGATGAGGCCCCCTGAGACCAGGATTTCCCACAAGGGTTCCAACAAGAGGCACATGGAGGTGTTTGAAATAGAGCAGTGTGAGATGCCATCTCGAGTTTGAGAGACAGGCACTTAAGGCGAATGCAGTCTTTTGTGCTAAAGTCACATTTTCGACTGCTGCCACACTCTGGCCTAGGAACCCTGGGAATGCCACCTCCCAGCCGAATCCTAAACACTTTGGTATTGCTTAGAGGACTCACCAATCATGGAAACATGCACAGACTAGCTGGATGAACAGACTTTGTTTCAAAGGATGACAATTTGGAAACAATCCCATCCCATTTGATTTAACAGTTCAAAATAGATTTTTCAATAAATTCATTTTAACTTTCTTCTTCCTATATAACAAATCTACTTAACATCCATATTATTATTTAGTTAACGTTTTCAACTGACTTTTTAACTAACAGATGTTTTCACTTATAAGAACCTTTTACCTATCCTATTATGAACTGGCCATAATATACCATTGGAGAACTCAATGGCAGAAAAATTTTCATGTAGAGATATCTCAGATATTGAAATTTGGGACCAGAGAAACTTTATGTAGTAGAGGGCTGTCCCACGCTGTGTAAGGTATTTGGCAGCCTCTTGGCTAAATGCCATAGTAACACCATCTCTGACCCCATTAAACAACCAAAATTGTTTCCAGACATTGCCAAATAGCTCCTTCTGGGGGCCAAAATCAGAGCCACAGCTTTAGATATGTGCATTCAGACCTGAGGCTTCACACTTGGGGAACATGAGGCTCTGTGAATATCTTCAAAGTCGTGATTAGGACAAGTCAGTCTACACAAGCCATTGCCAAAGCTCACACAGAGAAGCATGGCACCCAGTTCCAACACCCTGCATGGGCAAGCAGCAGAGTTAGTGGTACACAATTTCTCATTCAGTGTGGATTTTGCTGTTGGGGATGGTGGATTTATTATATTTAATTTTCAGCCTTAAATTCTCACTAATCCATATATAATTTGCTTTGCTTCCGTTTTTTGTTCCTGTCTCTAAAGTTTGATATTCTTGCTGGGGATGGTGACACAGGTCTGTAATCGCAGTGAGTCAGGAGGCTGAGGCAGGAAGATTGCAAGCATGAGGCCAGCCTCAGCAACCTCGCCAGACTCTATCTCTGGTGACCTTTGATGAATATAAAAACCTGCTTGATTAAAGCATACTTGCTTTAATCCCCAGAATGGTTTTAAAAAAGGAAAAAAACCCTCAATATCCATTAACGATTGCTTAGTCCTGGTTTAAAATCTCTAACATTATCATTGGTTTCTTTTTTCTACCAAAGAATATTCTGGCAGGTTCACCAAGATTTCTACTGCCAAGGAGCAGCTAAAACAATGAAGAGTATGCCTAGCATTTGTAATATTATTAGCGGTCCATCACAATGTCACAAACAGGCCAGTTATACTTCTGCAGGATGCACAGTTACAAAGATAAATAGAAAGCAAATTTGAGTCACAAAATTCTGCTAAAAGAAAACAGTATACTGTCTCCATGTGAGCAGGAGAAAAGAGGAAAATCTGGGTGAAGATTGACCTTTGGTCTTTACTAGGGTCTACTCCAAGTGTCAGCAAACTATATGAAGGGCCAGGAAGGAAATACTTCTGTCTTCAAGAGCACTGAGGTCTTCACTGCAGCCACCCAACTCCTGGGACACAGCATGAAAGTAGCCACAGGACATATGTAAATGAACGAGTGCAATAAAAATGTATTTACAAAATTAAGCAGTGGGCCATGGTTTCTAACTTTGGGTCTGTGGAAGAATTTCTCAACTGTATTTATTTTAAACATAAAAATCTGCTTGACAAGTTATGTCCTGGAGGGATCAGGAGCAAACACGCATCATGTGAGAACCCCATATATTCCATATCTCCCCACAAGCCAAAATTTTACTTCAATAAAACTGTATTTAAGTGTTGACCTGAGGCTTTCCTAAGCCCTGCCACCAAATGTTGAGTCTCCTTGTGGACAATAGGGGAATCACTGTGCTACCGTTAATGGGGTGGTGGCCTCTAAAGAACATGTTCTCATGGAGACCTGGGCATCCCAGATCTAGCCATGGGGCACAACTCATGCTATGAAATCAGAGCACACACTGGGGGAAAGGTAGGTACAACTGTCTTCCAATTCACCAGCATTCCTTTCTGTCTTCACGTGAACTTTCTCACCTCCAAGCATTCTCCCCAAGCTCTAAAAATTCATCCTCAGCCACAGAATGCTGACCTAGCAACTTTCTCATATTCCAGACTCATGTTCTTCAATTCTCCAAAGCAAATCAACATGGTAGTACCAGTGATTGGCACCGGCTGAATGTTTTCTCTATGCTGCAGAATGCTGAGCCCTGTGTGTGCATTTCAATTAATCCTCCCAGTAATCCTATGAGGCAGGTGCTAGTCCTGTCTCTATTTTACAGATGAGAAGGTTTTAGCAATAGTAAGGTTAAACATCTTACTGAGGGTTCACAAGCTCACTGAAACAAGCAAGCCAGGAGTCCCATTTTGGTTTGCTTGATTCTGAAAAACAAGCTCTTAACCATTACTCCAGGATTTTTTTCCAGAAAAGTTAAAATCCCAGAGTTGCAAAAACTCATCCTGAGGGTCGAGCCATCTGTGAGAAGTTTATTTTCATGCTTATCGTAATCTAAAGAGAGACATCTCGTTGTGGCCATATGCTCTTTCATCTGGACGACTACTTTATAGCTAATCTATTTCAGTGTGGCATTTGCATTTGTGATTTTAAGATGGCTGGCACCAAGTGTTCACCTACAGTAATTGTTTTTGAGGGGGATTCTGAAATTGGGGTCTTAGACCTTGAACCAGGACTCCAAGGTCTACTGGGAATTTGTAAGAAGCATTTTCCTCTTAAGTAAAAACATATTCAATATCCTTGACCGAAATCTAAATGCCCAAGTATTATTAACAACATTAGAAGTATCTCATGCCATGTCTCTGCTCTTCTTGGCTTCTTGTGCCTTTCTAACTATTAGTCTGGTGGGTTTCCTTAGACACAGGGGCAGCAAACTATCGTCCGGGCTGATAGACTGACTCCTTGCCCACCACCTAGAGCTTCCAGTCCTGCTCCATGAGCACCTGTTCCTCCCCTCTGGCTCCTGCTGCCCTCCAGGACTCATGCTGCCCTCTTTTCCCTTTGGGGTTATGAAATGCCATAGTCCAAGGACTCCCCAATAGCCCCAGAAAGCAGTGTTGGTTGATAACATCCTGAGGTCAAGGCAGGTCTTCACCAAAGAGAGACAGGAAATAGGAGTGAGCCCAACAGGAATTCCCTCCCCATTCTGTCTGCCATTGACTGCAAAATTCTGCATCTATGGCATAAGAGACCAAGGTGTTGAAGGCCTCTGAAGGATCCTGCAGGATGTGAGAGGCTGGTACGTGAAGAGAATGAGAGGGAGCTCTCTGATATCTCTGAGCCCTAACTGGTAGGCTGCGGCCAAATCTACTTTCCAAAACAATGAGTTGGGTCAGAATCATGTACTTTATAAAGGAAAATCTTCTAATGAGTGAACAGCATGCTCATGCCTACCATCCTATGTACCTTTCATTTGTAAGGGAAGAAATGCTAATTTGGAGAAGAACACCCTGTGGATACCAAGGTGCATTTTAAATTCACTGCAAAGAAAAACACTTGCAAAAAAAAATAGAATAATTAATCATAAAATAAAATATGTACACAGAGGATTGAAAATACTTAGGAAGCATCCACAGGCGATCACTTAGCCGTGGTGACCCTTTACTGAGCACAACCTTTCCAGAGAATTTTGTGCACACTTCTACCCAAAAATACTCTTTCCAGGAAATCCTCCCTGAGAAAATAATATGGAAATATGTGGGAAGAGGGTTCTGTGGAGTAATGACTGGAAATTCTCTAAATGTTCCAGAGGATGGATATCTTTAATTAATTATGGCATATCTGTAAACTGGAAATGGCCATCATTAAAAAATGATGTTGCAAAATAATATTTATAGCATAGAAAATGCTATTACCAAATTATTACCAAGTATAAAAAGAACACTTTCCCTGCATTTTAATACGTTTCTCCTCTAACACATACACACACACACACACACACACACACATGGAATTTTAGAGAAAAATCTGTGCTTCATTGGAAAGCTATGGATTCTCTGGCGTAATCCTTCCCAGCATTACCTGCTATTCATTCTACAGTTCCATAAATGGTAGATAACTGATAACAATGCAAAATAATTCCCATCCATAAAGATGCAAATTATGTCCCATTCAGACAGGTTTGATTGACTTCCTCACATTCCACTGCCCATGAAGCTGGATCCGCCTCCTTTCAAACTCTTATTCACTGTCTGGCTACACACATGCATGAGTCCTTTAGAGTACGCTGTGAGCTGGTTATAATAGTCTGCTTTGTTCCCTCATTTAATTAACAGTTATATAGAATCTTGAACACATGTTCATTCTACATGTGTTTTGGAGTCACAATTTCACCTGCTATGAAAACCATCTCTTAACACAAACCACAGGTCACTGAGGTCTATGAATCTTCCCTCTAGCCAAACCTGGAATGTTTGTACTTCTCTGCAGGGGACTGACGCCCTAACTAAACCACCACTTTCTGCATTTCAGAGTATCCTCTACTTCAATCCTGCCACTTCCATCCATTTTCTACACGATATCTGGGGCCATCTTTGAAACATTACTGATCATATTGGTGCTCTTCTATGCTGCCAAATGCTTTTAGGGCAAAACCCCATGCCCTGACAAGACACTGCAGACCCTGGGAGAACTGGCTACCTTATCACATTATTTTCTTGCTTTCTTCACCACATATTCTTCATGTAGAAGTATATACGTAAACAGGCATAGTAAATATGCAGTTTTTAGTCTAATCAAAAAAGCAATGTACTGTGCCAGGTCCCGGGTCATTTCCCCAGTACTGCAAAGTAACGATAATAATTCATTTTTATGGAACAACTCTGAGAGAATCAGTATCTGCCAGGAACTCGACAGAGGAAGCCCACCCTCTCGGTACAGGGGTTCCAGGGCACAGAACACAAACACTGCAAGGGCACATTGTGTCTCTGTTCCCCTGTCTCCCCCGTGGCCTAGTTCTCTAGGTGGACAACATGGGAAGAAAAAGGTGAGGTGCAAAGCTATAGAGAGAAGCCATAAGCACTTGTGTGCCTTTGATGGCTTCCATTTTTAACCTGCCTTGTAGAGAAACAAGCCAAATAGCCGCTGGAGATCTGAAGAACTTGGTGAGTATTCCATTCAAAAACCAAATTGGAGCTGATATCATTCACTCATTCATCCACAAATATTCACTGGGCTCCTGCCAGGTGCCAGGCATCGTTCAGGCGTAAGGGATTCGGTTGCAAACAAAACAGGGGGCAAATCCACTCCTCCAATGGGCTTATGATCAATAAGATAGCTATGTCACAAGCACACAGGGGCACAGCACATGTATGTGTACACGCATGCGCATTCTATACTATGTTGGTAATTTGGCATGCAAAGACAGGTGCCATGGAGGAGGATAAACCAAGGAAAGACATAGGAATCACTAATGGTGGGCAGGAGACCTGAAAGGTGATGGCTGAACCAAGAGCTGAAAGACACAAGGGACTGAACAGATGGATGTGGGGCAGAGGGCTGGAGGCAGAGGAAGCAGCTGAGACTGACCATGCCAGGTGTGCAGAGCGAGCCAGGCCCTGCTCTGAATCGCTCTTTGATGTACAGAACAGCAGTTCTCAGGCTGTGCCTGCCCTGAGTTACTCCGTTTCATAAAGCAGTGGCTTGCCGTGAGCTACTCCATTCTGAGTGCCAAGGAAGAATGACTTCATACCTTGTTCCTACAAGGAAACAAACACCATCTGCCCAGCACCACCGTAAGATACAAATTGATAAGTAACTTATTTGTGCCAACTTATCAAACTAAATCAATGTCACGTGGACATCCCAAACCATATCAGGAACACGGGGCACAGGAACTTATCAACCTCACCAGATGAGAACCCCTCACTGGAAATCTCAGGAAGCCCCCAAGACTGAATACAGAGGTACTTTGCTGGGTCTTGAAAAATCACCACAGCAACAAACCTCTGATTTCCTGTCCCTATAGGGCTTCAGCCCATTACGGTTTCTCCTGCCTGTGATGATCACGAATGGCCCGCTCCACACTGACACTCTGCAACTGAAACTGCCATCCTCAGACCCCTCTACTTTGACAACTCTGTGGAACTGGGTCACCTGAGCACCTACACTGACTCTTTGCTCTCCCGTCTCTCTCTGCCTGTGCTCTGGGCTCAGCATCCTGCAACCTGGGGCCACTTTAGCCTTTCTGTGGCCTGTTTATATATCAGTATGTGATTAGGTATGACTTGACTATTTAGATATTAGAAATTAAGACTGGAATAAAAGAACTTCTGTTTGCCTGACTTGACCACCAGGCGACCCACAAGTATTCAGCGAACCGCCACTGTTCAAAGTGGGCTGCCTGTGAACTTTTGTGATTCAATACATACTGACATTGTGGAGAGATGCAACCGTGCTTCATCTATGTTAATGACAGCATGCTCATGACACCTGGTATGCTGATGGAACGAGGAGGTCAGCAGGTGAGGGGCAGGCTGCCAGGTGTGGGGAGGGTTGGGCTGAGAAGGCCTCATGGGTCTCACTGGGAAGATCTTGGCTTTTTTTCTGAGTGTTACAAGAAGTGAGCTGAAGAGTCCTGAATGGGACAGATACAACCCAGTGTGTCAGGTGCACTGTGGAGCAGAACGGCAGAAGCAGGGCAGCTGTTTAAGAGAATGGTACAAAGCGCCACCCAGGCAGGGGGCTGGGGGGGGGGCGGGGGTGACTGCCAGGATGGAAGGGGAGCAAGTGCTCAGAATCTGAATGTACTTTGAAAATTCAATCAAAAGGATTTACTGATGGTACTGGATATAAGGGTGAGAATAAGAATCAAGAGGATTCCAAGATTTTTAACTCTAGCAGGTAGAAGGATAAAGTTTTCGGGTAGCTGAGGAAGCCTGGAAAAGGCCAAGTACAGTAATAGTTGTGGAATTCAATGAAGAACGTATTGGATGTGTCATGCCTAGTAAACACCTAATTAAGCATAATGAACAGACGGTATGTACACACTATCTGCATAGGCCTGTATATATAAGGTTTTTAGTTTTACTATCTTCTCTACAAGGCTGTCTTGAAAACTGGATAAATTAATACCCTTAAAGAACTTAGCATATTTCTTGGTATGCAAGTAAGTGTTCCAGAGTGGTTAGCAGCTCATACTGTCCAATCAGGTGATCACATGTATGCAAACAAGGACAACATCACTAATTTTCCTTCATTTGTTCATTAGTTCTGCAAATATTTAATGAGAATCTACCATGTGGTAGGTACTGTCCCAAGCACTGGGGAAACAGCAGTATACAAAGTCCAAAATTCACTTTCTATCATGCAGAGAGAGAGATCCAAATACTCCAGAATATACCACAGTGCCTGGCAGTTGGGGATAATGATCATAGATGTACTTAGAACACTGAGGCATATGCAACCATTGAGTATTCAGTAGAGTTACAAAAGAAATTGTTGTGCTGGGGATGTAGCTCAATGGTACAGCACTTGCCTGCATGCACAAGGCCCTGGGTTCAATCATCAGCACAGGAAGAGACGAGGGGACAAGGAACAACAAATAAATTGTCATTTGTAAATGTATATACAAGTACACTTATAAGAAATCATATGTAACAAATCATCCCAAAACTTATCTTAAAACAACCAACATTTACCACTTCTCATGAATGTGACCATTGATGAGCAGCTTCGCTGATCTGACTTGGCTTCACTGACTACGGCTGGGATCATTCACATGTAAACAGTTATCTAACAGGTTGTCTTGAGGCTGCCTGGGATGAATCAGGGCTGCACAGCGTATCTCTGAGTCTCTAACTGGCCAGTAGTGAGCAGGGGCCCAGAGAGGTGAGCAGTGTTTTTTTGTTTTTGTTTTTTTACTTTTAAATTAAGCTTATTAATTGGAGATAATGGTAGACTCACCTAGAGATGTACAAAATACTACAGCCAGATCCTGTATACCTTACTAATTTCTCCTAAAGGAGACATCTTGCAAAACTCTAGTAGGGCACAACAAGAACACAGACGTTGGTACAGCCAAGACACAGAGCCTGTCCACCATTGCAAGTTCCCTCACCTGCCCTTTATCATCACAAGCACATTCTACTCCATGCTGTCCTGTCCTCACTGAGTGGCAACACAGTCTCTTCTCCTTTTAGGTAATTTAGGCATTTTAAGAAGGTGTGGGAATGCATTCCTACAGGATGTTTCCTTTTGGTTTGGCATTTTTCACTCAGCATAAGTCTCTGCAGATTCACCCAGGTGGGAGTATTCCATGGCACTGATGTGTTAGTCTGTCTGTCCTCCACTCTTCACTGGAGGACAACTGGGTCATTTCCAGTTGTGGGCCATTAATACTCATATCCAAATTTTTGTATGAAAATAAGTCATCATTTCTCTGGGATAAAGATAATTTTACTCATCTGTCTGTAACTGTCTTAAATACTTCCTCTATATGCCTGGAATCACATTGGTCACTGTTATAAATTTTGCTTCAACCTCTGAAGATAATTTAGAATACTTCATGGGAAGGAAAATCTATGGTACATACCTGTGTTTTTGCTTACTGAGTTCTTCCTTCCCCTCTTACATCTCTTGTATCCTTTCCTTTCTATTTAGATATCTTCCATCAGTTATTCTTTCAAGCTAGATCTGCTGGTAGCAAATTCTCAATTTCCTTCATCTGGCAATGTCCTGTTTTCTTCTTCATTTCTGAAGGATATTTTCACTAGACATGAGATTCTTGGTTGGCAGCTCTTTTAGCAACTGTAGGTTGAATTTACTCTTCCAATTCCTTACAGCCATTATTTCTTTGAGTTATTGCTCAGCCTGTCCCTTTTCTTTTGGAGCCTGAGGATATGGATAAATGGTAAATCTCTACTTATTGTTCTACAGGTACCCAAAATGGCAATGTATTTTTCAGTCTATTTTACCTCTTTTGTTTCAGTTGTGATTTTTGTTTCAGGGTGATTTCTATTGTTCTACCTTTACTCTGTATACTCCTCTCTGTTGAGTCTATCCACCATACTTTTTATTTTAGTTACTGCATTTTTTACTTCTAAATTTCATATTTGGTCCTTCTTTGAATCTGATTTCTTTGAGGAAATTTTCTACTGCTTTGCTTGAGACTCAATTTTTGCCCATGTGTCTTAGGCATGTTTGTGATTGTTCCTTGGGGTACTTTTTTTTTCGTTTTTTTGGTACTGGGAATTAAACTCAGGGGCACTCGACCACTGAGCCACATCCCCAGCCCTATCTTGTATTTTATTTAGAGACAGGGTCTCACTGAGTTGCTTAGTGCCTTTCTGTTGCTGAGAATGGCTTTGAACTTGTGATCCTCCTGCCTTAGCCTTTTTGTTTGTTCCAGTTTGAGCCCAGTTCCTGTCACTGGAATTACAGGTGTATGCCACTGTGTCCAGCTTCCTTGGGAGTATTTTTGTCATAGCTTCTTTAATATAATCATTATTTAAATCTACCATCTGAGTTATCTCAAATATTGGTGTCTGCTGAGATCTTCCCAATTCTTAGTATAACAAGCAATTTTTCATTGAAATCTAGGCATCTGGGGCATTATGTTATGAGATTCTGGACCTTAATTAGGCTGGTTTTAGCTGGATTTCTCTAATAGCCACAGCAGGGAAGGAGTTGGGAAGTAAGCCTCCTCATCACTGCCGAGAGAAAACTGGGCTCCCCCTTAGAATCTGTGACATTTGTGGGGGCCTCATTATCACTGGATAGGGGACGCAGCTCTATCTGCTCATAGTCTCCACTGATTCCACATCTGGGGTGTCATTACTCTGGGAGATGCTGATATCACTGGTCTCCTGGATACCTTCCCAGTTTGGGGGTGGCACAGCACTTCCATACTGATGGTGGCTGGGAAATCAAGGTTTCCTTGCTCCACCACAGTGGGGAGGGCCTGTAACTAACTGGCAAGCATGAAAGTCCCAGCTCTCTGCTTGGCCTGCAAAGATGCTCCCTTGGTGGTGTTCTGGGGCACTCATTACTCTCTCACAAGGGTGGAGAACCCCTGGCTGCTTGGCCTTGTCTGATGAGGGTGGGGTTGTGGTCTCTTCTATAGAATTCAGCTGCAATAGAGAAGTCATTACCTTAACATTTTCTATCTTGTTAGGTGGCCCCATTTCCTGATACTTTGGCCAGAGAGGGCAAACATTTGTTGGACTCCTACTTCTCTTGTTCATGCCTATTGACATTTTGGGGTTGCTGGTGTCTTCGACTCCATGTGTGACATATAAGAGGCCACAGCAAGCCAATGTATCTCCTTTGTCTACCTTTCAGAGAACTCTTGGATCTGACTTGTTCTGTACAATGTCCCAAGTTTACAGTCACAGTGGGAGGAAGAGGGAAAGGTACACCTCCCCCTAGAACTGAAAGTTTGAAAATGCTTTCATAAGCTTTGCTTGTGTCCAGTTGGCTAATTATTTCACCTCACATGGTGGGCCCAGAGTTGGAGTGGATGGGGACAACAAATTGCCAGAGCAAAGATTATGGAAGTAGCTCAGGCCATGGGTGCATCCAACATTTACCGTGATGCCCCTTCTCCAGAAACTTTCCCTCCAGCCACATCCAAAGCACCGGCCCCCATGCACTGATTCAAATCAGGGTCTGCCATTGTGCCAGCCAATTCGTCTGCATTCTTACTTTGTCCCCTTCCTCCTTATACAATGAAAGCATTTTATCCTCAAGGCCTAAAGAGCACTGAGTTCTCAATTCTTTGTTTTTGAAGGTCAGAATAAACAAACAAATGAGCAATGGGAAGAACAAGGAAAAGTCCTACTACAAGCTCATGCAATTCCCAGAATTTCATAAATGGTACTTTGCGATATCAAAAAGCCTAGAGTGGACATGACATTTCCAAACCAGCATAACTCTTTGTTCAGAAGACAAAGAGAGAGAGAGAGAGTGGTCCAGGATATATAGAGTACAATCAGACTGAGAGACATTGTTTTAAAAGAAGGGTTTCTTTGAACTATTACAGAACACATTTTTCATTAAAGTTTATTCCACTAGAATGCTATTTTTTATACCATGGAGAAAGGCTGGTGGCCATTTGTCACATCAGTTTTTTCATACACACATCAGTAGGTTTCGTTCTAAAACCGCAGAACCTCAAGATGAAGAAATTTCCATATGGACAAAAACAAGCATATTCCTATAATTAGAAACAGGTTCTGGCAGAATTGAGAAATATCTATCTGCTGTCGCAAAATATTAAAATCTCAAATTAGGGAGTTTTCATTAAAAATGCCTGTTCTGCAGCTGAGCGGCTGCACTGACTCAGGAGACAGCGTTTCAGGGGGTTCAGATCTGCACCTCCATATCACTGGCACAACGCCGGGGAAAAGCCACTTGGTTCGAGGGCTCAGCACAGAAAATTAGAATGCCACTCTCCAAGAGAGGGAGAGAAATGAATTCCATGCTTGAGAAAGCACTGGGGTTTTTGTTTTTGTTGTTGTTGTTGTTTGTTTGTTTGTTTTTTACCGACAAGGAACAGATGTTGCCAGAAAAAAAAAGAAAAAGGGTGAGGATAAGAGTCCTATTGTAAAAAAACTTAAGCCAAGAGTTCAGGAGAGGGACACCCAGGTGGTCACAGAGGAAGTTTGGAGGTTTTCCTGGATAATTCCCAGGAAGAAATTTTAAAAGTCTCTTCTTGCTGTGAAGAGATGGGTAAGTGACAGCGCCTACAAGATGGCTTCCTTTTGCTTTTTAAGGGTGAGAGAATTTAAAGGCAGCCACACAGGAACTCTTCAGGATGCCGCTCTGCCCCTCCTCCACTGCCTCCTCCTGCCACATGACCACTCTGTCCTTGTTGACAGCCACTCAACCGAGCACCCCATACCCTCTCAGTGCAGTGTCACCTATACTGTGTAAGTCTCCCTTTACAGACACTTAAAGAACAAACACTAAGGCCCACAGGCATGGTGACCAAGAACCCAACTAACATGTTAGGGAGTCAGTATTTGATACCAGGCTGCCTCTTCCCAGGCCCTGCCCTGCTGTCCAGAGCTGAAATCCCCAACATTTAATCCAAAGTGAATTCTAGGCCACCTATTTTGCATAAGTTGCCAGTGTGACCTTTTTATTTTTTTTTCCTTCCAGTCCATGGATTGAACCCTCAGCCTCACACAGCCAAGACAAGCTCCACCGCTGGGCTAGGTGAATATCCTCTGCCCCGGCCATTTTCTTCTTGAATTCACTCTTTAGGGATCAAATTAATCCTGACAAGAAAGTGATACTGTACGTAGTCATCAGCAGAACAGCTGAAAACGAGGTGATTAGCTAAGAGCAGTTACAGAGTGGCGGTCGTCCACAGACACTGCTGCTTGTCACCAGTCATGGGGCGGTGTTTCCTCTCAAATTGCAATAGCAACCAAAAAAATATAAGTTTCTTCTTTTAATGTTGACCTTTGTTTAGAGGAAGCTATAATGTATCTTGTGGAGTCAACCAAAGATTAAAATATTAATCAATAATCAAAACAAGCGACTTAGCAAGACTCTGAATCAAAATTTTTAAAAGGTGGGGGGGCGCTAGGGATGTAGCTCAGTGGTAGAGCACTCCCAGGTTCAATATATATATATATATTTTTTTTTTTTCATTTTATCACAAATTTAATGAGAGGTACAGCTCAAGCACTAATCTGGGATGAAATTAAAGTGAAAAAACATACTAGGAGTCTGACTTTCAGCAAGTAACTAACCCATTTGAGCATCCGTTAAGTGCTGGTAAGAATGAACTAAACCACACAGGTCTGTGTAAATGTACCCACTACTTAGTGCTTGATAAAAGTTATTATTTTGTTCTTTATGCATTTGTCTCCTAATTGCCTGTTTTATTATTTTATTATCACTATTAATATTGATTATAATAGTTTGGGAAAATGTCTACATCCAAAATTCCTGAAATGCTACAAAAATGGCCCTTTTCTAAAAGTCATCTGGTTCATAAAAACAATGTCCATTACTCCCTCCTTATATGCGAGGGAGACATTTCAAGACCCCCAAGTGGAGGCCTGAATGTATGAGAGAATTAAACCCCCTATATGGTTTTTTCCCTACACATACTCTCCTGTGATAAAGTTCAATTTATGAATCGGGCACAGTAAGGGATTAAGGTCAATAACCAATAATAAAACAGAACATTTATAACAACATATGTTTGGATATAAGCTCCCTCTCTTGTGACAATGTACGATGATGCCTAATGAAGCACTTGGCAGCTTCTCTCTGGCATATCTGAATGCCAACATGACCACTCTTGCTTTGGGCCATTATGAAGTAAAATAAAGGTTATCTGAACACCAGCACTGGGATACCACAACAGTTGATTTGATAAGTAAGACAGCTACTAAGTGACGAACAGGTGGGTAATATATACAGTGTGGACACATTGGACAAAAGGCTGACTCCTGTCCTGGGAAGGATGGAGTGGGCTGACCCAAGAGTCCATCACACTACTCAGAACAGTGCACAATTTAAAACTCATGAATTACTTGTTTCTGGAACTTTTCATTTAATATTTTCAGACTGGAATCATGAAAATGGAAACTGCATATATGGGGAACTAATATAAATCGAATGATAAAGAACCGCAAGTTCTCCCCTGGGGATGATGATGCCTTCCCAGGTCATTCCACCATGACCACAATGCGGTCACAGTCAGGGAGACAATACAGTCACTTGGTGGGTAAAGGACAGGGAGACTGCTATCTATCCTAAAATGTGCAAGACAACGCTCATCATTTAAGAAAGAAGGAAGGAAGGAAGGAAGGAAGGAAGGAAGGAAGGAAGGAAGGAAGGAAGGAAGGAAAGAAAGAAAAACTGACCTCAAGACATCAACAGTTCTGAGGTCAAAAACATGTTAGACACAGTAGAGTCTTCTCACAATTAAAGCTTTGATCCCAGATTGAAAAGGAATAATCAATGAGACTTTGACCCGCCTGATGAGAACTGCCCAATGGAAATGTTCTAAACTTCAGTAAAACCAAGTACTTGTCCGGTTGGAAAAGAATCCTCAAGATGACTGAGCACCACGGACGAAGCAGAGAAGGCTCTGAGGTCAGCAACACAGAGACCAACGTGGTTTTCAAGCCCAGACATGCCGGCTGTCCCAGGAAAAGAGATTCAGAACTTCAAAGGCTTTTCAAACTCTGGTGGCAGTTATTAGTTCTAGGCCAGGAGGTTTGGACAAAGCCCGAGGAAACGCCACTCAAGCCCCAGGTCTCCCAGCCTCCTGGCGTCCTGCCCAAACCTGAGCCTGGCTGGAAGTGTCATTGCCAACCAGTCAGACGTGGAAAAAGAGCAAAGCAACTGGGCCAGGAGCAGCCAGTGGGAAAGAAGCAGCGCGGCAGCAGACCCCTCACGGGATCTGGAGTCTGCGTGCCACTCACAGGAGCCAGACCAGCTACAGCCTCCCACACCACTGGCTCCTTTCCTTATGGAAGCCTCCACCCCCCTACCCACACATCACCTTGCTGGTGCCTGAGTGCAAAGCCACTGTGTGGGGCAACCTTCCCAGTCCACATCCTGTTACCTGGACCCGTCTTTCACTTCCCCTGTTACTTCCTCTAGCAAACCTTCCCCCAAGCCATCTTCCTGTCACTGTGCAAGCAGAGATACAGAGGACCATGTACAATGCAAGCCAAAAACAGTCTCAGGACCCAAGTGCCTGGTTCCAAACGTTGACTCCAAAACACACATGCAGTGTGACCATAGGCAGGTTACTTAACCTCTCTGTCTTTCCTGGGATAACTGTAATAGTACCTAGCTCAGCAAACCTCTCAAGAGGATAGAAGGAGTTACTATAATTAAAGCAGCCTAGAACAACGTCTGGCACATGCTAAGAATTTCATAAATGATGCATGCTCTTACTAGATTGCAACTCTGGAAGTGGAGATTATTTGTCTAGGTTCTTCATTTTATTATCCAGCACTGTGCTGGCCATGTTGTACACACTCATAAATCTCCACTGTGTAAATCAGTTCTGTGAGAGGCACCTCATATCTACACCAAGAGCACCCTGACCTCCCCTCATCACAAACAAACTATATTGGTAATTATGTAGCAATCCTCTTTAGACTTACAGTTCTGTGACGGTCTGCTGAATGCACTGCTCCAATACAATAACAGGATCATGATGAATACATGATAAAACAGTTCCCAAGTGGAATGTGGAAATAAATGAATGCAACAAATAATAATAATAATAATAATAATAATAATAATAATAATATCAATGGAGTTGGCAGCATTGTATATTCTTTGTGCTTTCTCAGTAACCTGTACCTGCAAAGCTTATGGGAATTGCCTTTGCTTTTGGAAAAGATAGAAACTGGCAGCCTTTCCTCTAGAAACTAACTGGAACTCAGCCTCCCTGAGACTTTGTCTCAGTAGCAGTATGTGGAGGCACCAGGCTGGAGGTCTGTTATCCTTCGCTGCAGGCACAAGCAAATCATGGGAGAACCTGTGAACACTGTAAGACACGAACACAGAAACCCAGACTATCGTTTCATACATTTATTCATGGTGAGCTACAAACTTGGATCTAAACAAGTAACACATTGCAAACTTGATGAGTTATGAGTCACATTCTCCATGAGATAAAAATAAACCAATTATGGAGGACAGTCACGGCTACTCTCATACCAAGTCCAGAGGAAAGGTTGCTTCCTGGACCTTCACAGCAGATAGGAGTACCTTTCAATGACTTCCACGGGGTGGACGAGAGTCTTCCAGAAAGCTCCATATCCTCAGGCTCAGCAATTCTGCCTGTAGAAATGCAGCTTCCCCTCATGCTCCTGTTACCAGAGGACTGGGGAAACGGGAGGAGGCCAGCAGGGAGGACTATGGAGGTGCGTCGAAGGCTGGAGCAGCTCCGCATCCATCACCATGGACTGGCCTCCTCCAAGAAAGCCGCTAAGCATTTGAGCAAAGTGAACATCTGGAAAATTTAAGACGTGCAACTGTGGGAAAACTCAACGTGGAATTCACTGTAGTGTTCCCAGAGCAGGCACAAAGCAGAAACGGGCCCGAGCGCAGGAGAGGGACGGGCCATGTGTGCAGGCCTGGGGGCAAGGCCCACTGCTGAGGTTCTGCCTGATACAGGAATGAAGAACTGGCGTGGCCACCGCAGGGATGGGCCTCGGAAACACCAAACCAGGCAGGAGGAGGAGCCTGACACTGAAGGTCACACCTGCGACGGTTCCACCTACATGAACTGTCCACAAGCAGCAAATCAACAGAAGCTGAAGGCAGGTTAGTAATCCGCAAGGATCAAGGGGAGGGACACACGGAGTGACCACGGTGACAGCTGCACACCCAGGCCTTCGTGCCCAACAACTGCGCACTTTACCAGGGTGAAGCTGTGGCCTGTTGACTTTGCCTCAATGAAGCTTTCATTGAAAGACGCTACCCTTTCATACCTTCGGGGGGCAAAACTCAAAATAATCACAGAAGGCTGGCACCCGTGTGCTAGAAATAAAACCACCCTCGTTTCACATAACTGAGCGTTTACTGAGCACCAGTAGCCTGACCAGCATTCTCTTCTTTAATTCTTAGTACAACTCCAAGGCAGGGAAAGGAGCTTCTACCATTGCCATCTTAGAGGTGAGAAGTGGTGCTCTGTGATATTAAAACCACAATTAAAAAGCCATTCTGATTGAAGAACCCGTGTACTTGTCCCCTGGCCTGTACAAGCTCAACAAAGCCTTCATTATATTTTAGTCTTATATTATGTCTGTCCTCTTTAACACCCAAAGGCCTTATTAGCCATCAGGAAACTAAAGGGCAGCGAGTAATTAGCACTTGTCATTAAAATTATATGTCTGCAAATAGTTTTAATAATGGCAAAAAACAGAGCAGGAAGTCTACACTGCGTTAAGTACCCTGCCGTCTGACCCCATTCAGGCCCTGCACAGGGTCACAGAGAAGCAACCCACCCCACGGTGCAGACACTCTGGCATTCAAGAGGAGGTCCAAGCAAGGCAGAAAACACAGTTTCTATTACTCTGTCCACCTGGGGCTGATGGGTGACCACGCCTCTCCCTCTTGACATTTCTGTTTCTTCTTTGAAAATGCGCTTCCTAGCTTTTTTGCTAGTTGACTTAAAAAGCCAACAATAAAGAAGGTAGAAGGTTTTGGGCACTTCATCTCCATTCTTATGCCCAGAGGTTGCCACTTGCAGCAGTTCCAAACAGTCATCACCCAGCAGCTATTCTCTTCTTGCTCAAAAGACACAAACCCCTGGGCCAGGTGCAACCTGAGAGATAATCTTCTAGGCTCCCAGAGGAAACCAGGTGGCCAAACACCGGCAATGAGATCTAAGAAGGAGTTTTGTATGGACTTGTGGAAGCCTTCTTGAATAGGAGATAACACCTGTCGGGCTTTTTGCCTTTCCTCCTTTTTCTGGCTCTTAAAATGCATGATGCATGGAGCTCCAGCAGCCACCCTGGGCCATGAGTAACCTTTAGGTGGGGAAGCCATGTACTAGAAAGATGGAGCAGACACAGAGAAGAAACTTGGTTTCCTGTTGAACATAGAACCAACAAGCCAACACTGACTTCCCTTCTATGAAAGAAAACTAAACACACTTTATATAAGCCACTATTATTCTGAGCATTGGGGTATGTGCAGCCAAACCCATTCAAATTTGTACACCTTTCTATTTGTATATAAATGCGTGTATTACAAAAAAAAATAAAGACGATCGCATCAAGAATTATATTCCACACATTTCTTTACTTCATCCACTTGCAAATAAATCGACACCCCTCCCACTTAAACAGGCAGGGCCCTTATTGATGTTTAGTGCACACAAAACTCTCTACTGCAGAGGGGACACTATCTTTTACATACATGATAGCCTACAGAAGGACACAAATTGTTTCCTTGTATTCTTTTGTCAGTTTGCTAAATTATTAAAAAAAAAAAAAGTTAAGAAAAACATCCATTTACACCCAAGCACCTTCCCCTGACTCTGAGTTTTACTCTATTCTTACAGAAGCCTTTGATTCCTAGCTTCCCTTTTGGGAAACTAACAAAAAGTCCTTTGGGGTCAGCACCCCGAGGAGGGTCCTGGAGCATGTGCCATGGAGGAACACGTTGCCCCAGAGGCCGCTCTGGGACTGAGTTTGACTGTGGATGCAGTGAAGACTGAGGCTCCTGAGCCAGGGGGCACACTGAGGTTGTGTCCTGGCAACCACGAGGAGCTGGGAGTGTGAAGGAGCTTCGTAGGATTCTAAGCACAGGGATAAGCACTTGAAATAAATCTTCACTGGCCAAATCTCCACATGTTATTGTGCCCAAAAAATACTTTTATTTTTAAAAAAAAAAATGTTTAAAAGACCATTCCAAGGGAGAAGGCGAATTTTGAACCAAAGACCCTGAAGTTGGCCAGTGGAATTAGGATTGTGAAGCAGGCCTCAGATGTCACTGAAAGACCAGATCCATATATCCAGGCAAGTTGCTCAAGCTTTGCATTTTAGAGAGAAATAGTAACACGAGACTCTCTGTGGCTTGCTCTTTCTGCTGAAAGCACAATTATTTCAGCATCTTTATACAACCCACGGAAAAACCTCAGCTCTATTAAACCACTTCTCGGTGAGACAATAAACCAGGCAAACGGTACCTTAATAGACATTGTTTAGGACAAATGAAATATCATTATTTCTTTTACTTTACCTGTTTGTCGTAAACATTCGATCTTAAAAAGTGCCTCTCGCTTTGAGTAGGAAAATACACTGGTCTTTCACACAGGTGTTCAGAACAGAGGAAACAAGAAAAGAAAAAGAGAGAAAGAGAAGAAAAACAAGGCTGCTATGGGATACCAGACAGCCTACTATTTTTCCTGGACATTTAGAGGCAACCATGTGTACCCAGAGATATCTATTATTGGAAGATGGAGTCGCTCCAGGTAGTTCTGAAAAAATACGGTTTAATTTAATTACATGGCTCCAGGGGACTTACAGCAATTGGACATCTTTTTTGTATTCTCAAGTTGTTTTTTGGTTTTTGTTTCTTTAAACCATGCATTCTGGGTTCCTGCCAAGTCCTCATTTGGTTCACAATGCAAGCAACAGAGTCCACAGAAAGTTTGAATCCCAGGAGACAATCAGGAGTACTAATGACCCTTGGGCTGGGCTCCTGGGCCTCTGGGCTCCCTTTCACTCTGCAGGCAGCACCCTGGGCAGCCAGCTCTGGATCAAAGGGAACAAATAGATTTCTTCCCTGAATATTCACTAGTTAGAACTCTATGGATCCTGGCGCCAAGCTGTCGCTGTCCTATTTGGGGCCTCACCCTTCACAATGCAGAGAAAATCGGGCCCCTCAGACCACTGAAGCTTTTCGCCAAACCGCCTGTCTTCATCCAACCTCAGGAGCAGGAGAAAACTGTGAGGTGGCGATTCTGAAATCTGACCTCATCAACCCCACACAGGAGGAATGCAGGAAATGGGTAAAGAAAGCCTCTTTTTGTTTCACACAGGCCTCCTGGACAGAGATCAGGGGAGAGTGGCCCTTAGCAGGAGAGGCAGCTGCATGGAGGAGAACTTGGTGAGGGAGAGTGGCCGCAGCAGGAAGGAAATCAAAATGCAGACAGGAACTGGGAAGGGGCGTGAAGGGAAAAAAAAGACGAAAAAACACTCACACACACAAGTTTTTTAAAAGTTGCTCATTTCTTAATATTTATCTGCAGGCCAATCTTCAACACAAATTGAATCAGCAAATGGGAAGCATCAGAAGGTCTAAGAGTAAGAAATACTACTTTGAACAAACCCCTCTATAATTCCAGTGAAGACAAAAAGATAATAACTCCTTAAAAATGCATAGATGTCATTAAATTGTAATATTTGCCTGGTTCCTTTCAAATGGAGAGTGGTACTCCACTCCACAGCTGAGGAACCCTCCAGGAGGTCAGTGAGCACGCTCGCACATCTCAAGGCTAGATGTGCATCTAGAGGTTTCCATCTTCTCTGTCACCTGGAGTCATGTGACAGGGTTGGGGCCCTCCAGGAAAACAGAGGCAGCGCAAAGTCCTGCCTCCAAACCCCAACTTCTTGTGATCAAGTCAGAAGGATTTCAAGCCTGTCACTCGGAGTAACAGGCAAGAGTTTATTAGAAGGGACGGAAAGGGAACGCTCTCAAGGGAGAGAGTGCATCCGCTCGGAGAGAAGAGGAACAACAGCCCCCTCTCCTGCCTTCAGTTTTACTGAGGGTCCCAGGGAAGTTTGCAGCAGATCCCACCCAGCTGCACTTCTTGACTTGTGACTGACAGCAAGATGACATCAGGCTTTCAAGTCCCCACTGCCATGAAAACTCTAGGTCACTTTGGCCCGTGCTGACCAGTTCTAATTGGAACCTGTTCTTACAGATTTTATGGTTAGGGGAAATTGTCTTCCTCTCCCTGAGTTCTGAGATCTGGTGTGTGTTAGGATCACAAAAGGGATGCCTTCAGGGTAACTCAGTGCTCTTAGTGGCATTTGGGGCCTGCATGGCTCCTGCAGATGACAGGCTCTTTGCTCAGGAATGTAACAGATCCTGGCCCCCTAAGCCAGGCAGGGCTGCAGGTAAATTGCTTTTTAAAAAAGAAAGCATGTGGGTGTCAGCACAGTGGGCCTATTTTATAGATTTCTTCCCATAACCTCATGCTCCGTCTTTCTGTCCCCTGTCAGCCATAGGTGTCTCACAATTATTATATTTGTCATGAAGAAATAAAGAAGAAAAAAAAAGCACAGTGTGTTACCTGCTCTTTGGGGCATTTCAGTAGATATTTTCTCAGACGGGGTTTATTCCCTATATAAATATGTTCAAAGGATGCATATTTGTAAGTGAAATAAGATTTTAAAGCTCTAGTCCAGATAACTCCTTCCAACCCACCCGGTAAACTTCCATTTGTTCCAGTAATATTCCTCTGTATCCCACTGTCAATCAGATGACAAATTATAAAGATTTCCAACCAATTAAGAGAGCAGGATTCCACCTTCTCGTGCCAGAACTCAACAGTCTGTTCGTTTGTCTCCTGGCCCTGGGGAAAAGGTTTCCGTTCTGAGCAAGGACGCTCATAATTATACCACTATAAATAACCCGTGTGCCCTGGGAGCGTTGCCACATGGAGGAGCAGGAACTCTTGCCCATTCCCCCATGGGACAATGACCGCTATCCACTTAGGAACACCCTCAATCAGTGTTCTCCAAAGGACTGGAAACAAATCACAGCCAGCCACCACTGCTAAGAAGCCACCAAGAGTAGCTAGAGTGCAACCGGCTTGCTCCTCCCTCCAAGGTCTGGTTTTTAGTAAGAGAAGGACTAGGGCAGCTCAGTGCAGCTAGGATCCCAAGAGCACACGGGCTGTCTTACTGCAAATTACATCACAAAGGGCAAAATCAGAAGGCAGAGGGGAATACCGCAGCTCTAGGAGATGACATGTCTCACACACGGGCTCAAGAGTCAGAGAGAGGGGGCTCTGGAAAATGCCTGTCCTTCAACTGGCTGACCTTGTGCAAACAGTCACCTAACTCCTCTTTGTCTCGGTTTCCACTGAATAATGAAGATATGCAAGCAACATCCTCAGAGCACTTACAGAGGATGCAGAGGCCTGACAGGGCTCAATGGCTGCTTCAAGTTAGACACAGGAAACAGCTGTGCCTAAATCAGATCACACAAGGGGACATGTCCAGGAAGGCAAAGCCAGGGGGTCCTACAGTGGCTTCAAAAGGCAAGTCCTGATCATTTCCACTGTACTCTAATGCACATGCCTCTCAGCATACACTTGTTAATGTTGGCAAGGGACCGACTCCAGCAACACCCCAGCCGGCCCTGGACCTGCAGCCCTCCGCTGCTTCCTGCCTGGGCACAGGCCACAGCTCCTCCATTCCCAACCTTCCCTTGCTCAGCTCTGCCTCCCTCTCCCCATCGCCCTCTGCCACCAGAATGGATTCGACCCGTCTCTCAAGCTGGATTAGACGTGGGGGGTGCGATGAGAGGTGAGTGGGGCAAACCGCTACTAACCCCCATCTGACGACTCTTTAGCCAGGCAACAAACACCCCAAGTGTTCCATTCAGGGGTCAGGAAGAAATTGGTTCCTAGTGCTGCCCTTAAATACAATTAATGACTCATGATCACACTTCTATTAGAGTTTTGAAGTTAAGTGCACTACAGGAGGCCCAGGTCAGTGGCTCCTTTTAGAGTGCCAATGGGTTTCCAATTTCAGCAGCACCATAGCTGGGGGTGGTGGGGAGGAGGTGCGCACTGCGCTGAGCCAACAGGAAATATACTTTTCTCTTTAGGATGGCATTCACCACGGTCTTTGGCTTCCAGCAAATGGAACACTTCTTTGACCTCGCTGAAGGGAAGGCTATTTTCAGGACAGAGGCAAATTGTGCTCAGGGAACTTTCCTATGGAGAGAAGAAAGACAAAGCCCTGGGTTGGGAATGTGGCTCAGTGGAGGGGTACGGTACTAGCCTAGCATGCATGAGGCCCAGATTCAATGCCCAGCACCACAAAAAAAAATAAAAAATTAAATTAAAAAGTATCCTTAAGGACCAAAGCCAAACTTTGTTGTTCCTTTTCTCTCTTGTGCAACCTGTGCTCACTCATGTCTGCCACTATCAGGGGTCTTCCTCTATGAACTATGGAATTAATTAATGTCAAGTTCATTCAGTTAAGTAGCTCCTTTCGTGAGGACTGAGTGACAGTGGCATAGCAGGCCCTGTTCTGGGTGCTGACAAAGAGCAGTAACAACACTGGCTAAAGTCATCTGCTTCTAGAGCACTTCACTGCAGCAGATACAGGAGACACTCACAAAGTGGACCCTGAGGCAGGTGGCCTGGCATGACACCCCAAGAAGAAACATATTTCATCTCTGTCCCTGATTCCTGGCACAGAGTTCGTAAAACCCCTGCAACCCCTGAGCCATGAGAGTTTAAAAGTGCCTTTTGTCATTCATAACTGGCCCCTTCCACCAGACCTGGCACTTGGTGAGAGGAACCAACTGTGTGATTCAGGGGCTGGAACTCTGCACTTGCTGGGAGAGGAGGGTCAGTCACCCATGGCTGGGGATCTCTTCAGTCCCCGCTGTGCAATGAGACCTCCAAAGTCTGTTGAGCCACAGGGTCTGAGAAGCTTGGAGGCTGGAGATCATCCCGAGGTGCAGAGAGCAGCATTTGCCAAGGGCCTGGAAGCTCCTGGAATCGCTCATACCTTGCCCTGCACATCTATCCCATGCGGCCCCTCCTGAGATGCATCTTTTATGATAATCTAGTAAATGCATCAATGTTTTCCTAAGTTCTGAGAATTATTTTGCCGAACCTGGGAAGGGAATCACAGGGATCCCGAAGTTGGTAATCAGGCAAAACATGAGTGGCCTGGGCACCCCAATTGTCATTGGTGTCTGAAGCAGTGGTAGTCTTGTGGGATGGAGTCCTGCATCTGCAATCTACTGTGGGATTCAGAAGTCACAATCAGAACTGATTAAATTTCTGGAGATTTTGGAGATTTCACATGGTAAAAGATATCGCGCATTTGGAAGAGATCACATCATTAAAAAAAGACTACAGCTGGTGATAAGTTTTGTGAAGGCAGTTAATGGGGGGCAAGGGTCCTGGGGGAGGACACAAGCTTCTTCAGAGGTCACTCGGAGAAGGTCTCTGTGGGGCTGATTCAACCAGAGGGTTGAGCCATGTTCAGGAAAACACCTTCCAGGGAGAGAGTAAGAGCAAAGGCCCTGGGGCTAGCTCACCTGCTACAATTAAGAGAAAGCACAGCACACCACAGAGGGAAGGGAAGGGTGTCAGAGGCAAGACCAGAGAAGGAGCCCAGGCATCATCGCATGACCCCTGGAGGCCAGAGACAGAGTCTGTGTTTTATTCTGAGTCAGACACAAGACTTACAGCAGTTTGAAAAGAATGACCCTAAGAGTGATCTAACCTAGAGTCCCAAAATTATCCTGACCAAAAATGGCAACGGTGGCTATGAGACAAGAGGCCAGTGCAACAGTCTAGGGGACGATCTGTGGAGCTGTGACCTCGAGTGTGACAACAGGAGTGCTAAGAACTAAAGCCAGATGCTCTGAACATGCAGGTGACGGGACTTGCTAAGAGCTGCTGATGCAACAAGAGAGAACCAGAGGAGTCCAGGAGGACTAAGACTGACCCTCTCAGCCACCAACGGGAAAGGCAGAGCTGCCGCACGGGGAAATGGAAGGACTGAGCAGCCCAGTGGAGCTGGGTTAGGAGTTCTAGTGAGAGGTCTTTGGTCCAGTCAGCTGTGGCATAGAGAGGGCTCAATGGCATGGGCAGTGTGACAAGACCTCAAATGTGCAGGGGCCCTACAGGTCAAGGGGCACAGTGGCTGCAGCACAGAAGGGAGAATATACCTGACTGTCAAAGACCAAAAGACTCAAACAACAAAATTCTCTCCTGGGAATAGGAACTGTGGTTTCGAAGTCCGATATCTGCCACAATCATTCTTTTGTTTGTTTGTCTGTTTGCTTGTTTTGAGACAGAGCCTTGCTAAATTGCTGAGGCTGGCCTGGAACTTGGGATCCTTTTGCCTCAGCCTCCCAAATTGGTGGGATTACAGGTGTGGGCCACCGCACCCAGCTAATCTGCGATTTCTAATCCACCATATCTGTTTGAAGTCCCAACCAATACTAGTACGAAGATAAACTAAGGCAAATTGGTTATCTCATAGCATAGAGCCAAATTCACAAATAGGGTTACTGAACGTCTCTTTCATTTTCAAACGAACTGATGCAAAATCAGGTCTAAGCAGTCTGTTTCTCTTGCTCCACTGGATCGCAAGAGGATGGTGTCATAGACTTAATAATATTATTTAAAGTATAGACTAGTTATTTGAAAAATGACTGCAAGTCACACTTAACGTTGAGATCTTGACCTACATGGAGAATATGTGCCTTCCTTTCTGTAGATATTAAAGAAATCTTATCATTCCCTCATCTTCAGTGCACGGTGTTAAATTTTGCATCCCTGTAGAGGAGGAGTTGTCATTCCATAACTTCTGCATGGTTTAAATTTTAAAGGCAAAAATAGGAACAACCAACAAAGACTGCAATTTTTAATAAAAGCAAAAAAATAGATCTAATATTAATTAAATGGCTCATACTTTTCAGCAGTTACTATGAGACAGATGCTAAACCTCTAATGCATCCATGGCTCTATTCAGATGCAGGACCCCTGCCTTGTTGATACAAGAGAATGTAGGTCAAACCTCCAGAGCACAATAAAAGCAGAACCTGAGACACAGCACATGTTAAAAGCCAGTCCACTGGAGTGGCTTGACTCCTGCCCAGGTGAACCTGGACATGGTACTGACTCCATGAAGCCTTGCCTTCCTCATTAAGAAATGGGATTGTGACAGCAGCTGCCACAGACTGAGAGGAGGCCTGTAGGGAACTCGGCTCAGTACCTGGTAAGAAGCAAGGGCTCAGTGACCAGGAGGGAGGCCACCTTAGCTCCTCAGGCTGTTGTGACCAAGCCCACAGGGGTGGTTTATCAAAGCATGTACTTCTTAAATCAAATCAGCTCCTTAAATTATTTAAGGATTTTGTACAAAGCAACACTTTTTAAATTCTCAAATAAAAAAGAAATTGAACATCCTTTTTTTAAAAAAAATTTATATGTATTTTTAGTTGTTGATGGGTCTTTATTTTATTCATTTATTTATTTGTGGTGCTGAGAATCGAACCCAGTACCTCACACATGCTAGGCAAGTGCTCTACCACTGAGCCACAACACCAGATCTTGAAAGATTCTTGTAGAGCAAAAACATGATTCCCGAGACATGTTGCATGGCTTTCAAGAAACTTGGTAATATGAGGTATTCTGAGCTCAGGAGGCAGTTTATAGAAATAGAATTACCACTGAGAAAAACTCATTTTAAATTCAGTGTTATAGACTCCATGCAAAGATGCTAAAGACTTAACTCGTATTATATTAGTTTAGAAGTGGGTCTACTCCCTAGACCATAATTTTTTTGAGGGCAAGAACTAAATTCAACTTCAGTATTTCTAGGCCTAGGGAAAATCTTGATTTTTTGATACGTATATAGTAACTGAACCAATGAGTGAATAGCTATGCTAATTTTTTCAACATCTGTTTCTGGGCTAGATCTTGGGTCACTGCAGAGCATACATGCAGGGTCAAACCATCTGAGCTGGATCCCGTCTCCACCACTGGGAGGAAGGAACCCACATTTTTTTGTGAGGATAAAGCTCTTAGCACAAGATGTTACAGACAGAAGATGCAGCTCAGAAACATTCTACCGACCCCAGACTAACAAATGCCCAATAAAAGCCATAGTAATTGCAAAGGGTTTAAGGTCAAGGTCTTCCCTTACTGTGTCTTTCCCTTGGCTGTAAATGCCCCCCTTTAAATACGACAGAACTCCAGAACACACACATGTGCTTTGTCTAAGAGGCAAGCGTTTACCTGGCACTGTTCAGCTCCTTTTAGACTAAATTAGAAGCCCAATTTGAATAAAATCAGCCCCCATGTCGCATCCAGGTTCTTATTTTTCTCTTACAGTAATTAAATATGCATCTGTAGCTGACAAGGGGTTCTCCGAATGCGTATTTAAATATAGCTCTTCTTCCCCTATAATGGGATTGTAGAACCGGCACACTCGGCCCACTCAAGGCATTACACTCGGGGAGATGAGAATATGGGAAGCAGATTCCGAGATGCTGTCTATCTTTAGCCTGAGGGCGCATGACACACGGCAAGTGCACATCTTACTATTACACACACATCCTTTCTGCTCCCCCAACCCCCAGTTTAAGAGTCAGAAGCAACTCAAGTCGAAAGAGATGTGTATGTCATGAACTGCTGTCAGCCAAAGCATCCCCCGATCACTGAGCACCACAGAGAGGCACCCAAGTCTGCTCTGGACATGCATGTAGACCCCGATGAAAGCCGCTGAGTGCCAGCCGTCGGGGCTCTCTGCGGCAACAGCCTGGGCTTCTGCGAACTCACTGCTCCTAGGAGGCAAAAGCACCTGGGAGTTCAAGTCACTTCATGTCCCCTGGTGGAGCCATGCCACTGTCCACTGGAAAACAATAAAGGTGTTTTTCCTTGGGACTGATTTTTGTCTTGATAAGGAAATTAACTTTCTACAATGGATTAATCAGGAAAGAACACAAGCTCACAACTCCACAAATTGGCACCTGAACTAACATTGGTAAGAGGTGTCCAGTTACAAGTTACTAAATTCTCAAAGGAGAATTTAGTCATCAATATCAAAGTGATGTATTGTGGTAGACAAAAAAATGGGTCCCTGGATATCAATAACTGCAGAAGAGGGGAGCGTGTTACCTTAAATGGCAAAAGGCACTCTTTAGATGCGGTTAAGTTAAGGCTCTTGAGATGGGGAGATGATCTAGAATTACCTGGATACGCCCAATGTCACCACAAGTCTCCGACATCAGACAGACAAGGGGCAAATGGAAACAAAGGTTGGAGCAATGCTCTCGGAAAATGAAGGAAGGGGTCACGTGCCAGAACCAAGGTGGCTTCTAGCATCTGCAAGAGGCAAGAAAACAATTTTCCCACCGAAGCCTTCTAAGGAACACAGTCTTGGGGCACCTTGATCTTAGCTAATTGTTACTTAGCTACTTGCCTCTGCGTGGGCACATATGTTCTTTTGAACTTTTCACCATTGCAAACAATAACGCAATAACTATCTCTTATACCTGTGTTTATGCACATGGGATTTCTCTCTAGATAAGTAAGTAGCACCTCTTCTAAAACACTCCACATAGGACACCCTTTACATAAAAGAATACACATACCAAATAATTATGTCTAGGGAAACAGGTAGGTATTTATGTAAATGCCTGAAAATCATCCATAATTATATTAAGCAAACTGGTAGCAATGGTTTTCCCTAGGAGGGAACCAAGACAGAAGGACACTGGCCTTGGTGTGTTTATTTGTACAGTTTTATCGTCCCACATGGAGAATGTCCTATGCATTATTCATGTAATTAAAGCCAATAATGAGATATAGTGGCACCTGTTACTAAATTAGAGTGAGGAGACATCCCTGGACAGGACTCAAGGAACAGTTGGCACAGAAATGAGAAGCAGAGGTAGCAAAGGGACATGAGGGGAAACACAGGACAAAAGACAGTGAGGGCTAGACCAGCCACTCATCCCATCCAGGGCTGTGTCCCCAGCATGGACCCCAAAGGAAGTTAGGTAGCAGAGAAAGGTCATCATCCCCTAAAAGGTTAGAAGGCTGGTGTAGTTTGCCCAGAGCCCACTATGTCCCCTGCACACCTAAGACTGTCACGAAGCAGCCAGCTCTCGGGACAATTATTCACTCATCTTAACTTCTTTAAAAAAAAAACACTCCTCTCAAGGTTCAAAGCCCTTCTACTTCCAGAAGACGGAGGTTTAATCAACCTAGAAAGACCTTGCTTGTCTCATTTTTCACAGTGTCCTGGGCCCAAGAGCCTGGCTCAGAGATGGTGACTAATAAATGATTTTAAGTGAATAAAGTCTAGGATTCCAAATTCATGCAGCACCACTCGCTCCATTAACTTAACTCACACTTACTCTGTTTTCTTCTGTTTGGATCAAAGTGCATTTTTTTTTTAAGGTCAGAAAGAAAAGCAGCCTGAGGGGTCTTAATCTGGAAGGTGTGCCAAGCACTGAGCTCAGAGTTCACAAGGTCCTGTTGCCCCACGGATCTCTGCAAAGTCCAACCCTGAGCTGAGGGACAAGTTAGTTACAGCCCCGGACTGGCTCAGAGAAATGGGTGTTGGTGCCAACCAGCTCAGCATCTGGATCAATGTGCATTTCCCACTGGGTTAAAAGTAACAGAATTAAGAGGGAGGGGGAATCATTTATAATTAATCCAAAAATCAGGGCACGAGGTCAGGTCCACCGGAGCCCTGATTATCTGCATTTGTTTTTAAAGACAAAGGAAAGAAGAGAGGGACGAAGCAGAGAGCGCATTTCCATAATTCAGTCCTCTTCAATACACTCCAAACTGTTGGGCAAAAGCAAAGATAACAAGGAAGCCCCTTTCCTTGAACTTGCTCCTCCTCGCTTAGACAGGGACCTCATATTACATGTTCCTTCTAACATCGATTTTATGTGACCTCAGACCCTAGAGAGATGCCTTACTTTTCATTCATTTCTGGACGAACCCCATCTTCCATTGTTCTTCCCTGACCACCCTCTGTAGCAAAAGGAAAAAAAAAAAAAAAGGTAAAACTTTTTTTCAGAAAGCTAGTGAAGCTGTGGTTACTAGGCAACCAACCCTCCATATATTTTAAAATAACTCGAAGATCTTTGGCAAAGGAAAGAGAATATTTAAGATCCCATTAAGCTTTGAGTTTTTAAAGCACACCTGAACCAAAGTGAGCAAGCAAAGCGTGCTCCGCTGCCATTTCTGGAATCCTTGGAATTCCTCCTCGGTCTGAAGACTGAAGGAGGACCATGGACTCCTAGAAATTCTTGACATCTTTTGACAAGTGAAAAAGGCGAATTCTCATGCTCAGCACAGCACTGGGGTGATGAGGGCTTGGCAGAATTATTCAGAATAATGAAAGAGGAGAAAAAGTCAAGTTGGCATCTGTCAAGCCAGAAGATGTGACTTCCCAGGGGAAACTCCAAAGGAGCCCTGCTTTCAAAGTCACGTGCCCAATAACTGCAGCGGTTATGGCAGATGAGGGGCAAAAGACCCTCTCAAGCAATCAGAATCCCAAATCACCCAGTTCTCAGTTCATCTCTCCAACCTCACCCTGCAGAGAACAGCAATTGTGCAGAGTTGGGTGCAGACACTGAATCCCTTCAGAATAAGCAACTCAGGGACAAAATCCCAGATAGGGGAGGTCATCCCAAGGTCATCCAAACTCCACAAACAAACCCCACACGGATAACCTGGCCTGTTTTAAAAAACACCTTTACAAAATAAACGTCTGCCGTTTTTTTCTCTGGTTCAATCTAAAATTTAACAATTCTCAGCATTCAAAAAATGTCTCTCAAATGTATTGGAAGTGTTACTCCTTAAAAATAAATCCATTTTTGTACTAACCTCCAGAATTAAAGGATAAACAGTCAACCTCAACTGTTCAAAATCTCTCCCTGTATTTATCCCTGCAAAGTATTGCGTAGGCACCTTACAGCCCACCCTTCTCCTAACTTAACAATCTGGCTTCTTTTACCTCCCTTTGGAGGTCTAATTCTCTAGCCCTTTTATGACTCACTTCTGAGCTACTTGCCACCTCTCTGGTTTGTTGAATGAATAAATGAAAGAAATGAATTATTACTAGGGGGAAACTGGTATCCTGCAAATGGATGTGTGGTTGTTATCCCCCGTAAGGCATTCCAAAATTAAACCAAATTTCACATTCAATCCGATTTCCAATTTTGTTTTAAAATATTGGAGAAAAGGACAAACCTGAGAACCTAGGCCTGAGTCAGCAGGCAGGACTATTTTACCATAATCCTACTCAGGTCTTCTCACATTTTTATGTTGGCAACCTGCCAAGACATGACTAATCATCACAATTATAGCCCACTTCCAAGCACCTACTGTGTGTCAGTCCCCTGGAGTTTGTATCACCTACTATGTGTCTGTAAACCGTTAATCCCCAGGATGCTCACAACTGCCCCACTGGTTAAGTCGCACTGTTATTCTCACTTTGTGAAACTGAAGTTCTGAGGTCAAGAAACTCGATTAGGGATTTCAACACAGGCTATCTGAAATAAAAGCATACGCTTCCTCTACAGTGAACAATCTCTCCAACCAGGAGTCAAGTCCATCCTCGACATGGAGATGAAAAGGAGAGATTCACAAGGTAAGTCAGGAACAGAGAGGTCGTGATGGGATTTCCAAACCCTGGGGGCCATTAGTGACCGTAGGTGCCCACCAGTCTTCCAGTCTGGGACAAAGGAATTTAAGTAACTTCTCCACTCTTTGCTTTGTCACATGGAACATGCCACTTCCAAATCTCTCTTGAACTTGAGAATGATGTGAACACTTGCTAGAAGGCAGAGTGTTTGCCGATTTGTTTGTTTAGCTTCCTCCTTCATTCCATTTTACCCACCACACATGTAAGAGGGGCTCGCCTCAGATGGCAAGTTTACACTGGGCTGAAGTACAGTCACTTGGTCATGGAACACACTCCGTGGCCTGTTCACACATAGCACTTAAGGACAAGTGACTTATAATGATTAAGCCCCATTTATAAAATACAGATGCTGTTACAAGTATGATTAACAATACTGTTGTGTGAGGACTAAGTGAATTAAGGAACAAAAAGCCCTTGGCACAGTACCTGGCAGACAGCGCACTCAACAGAGGTCAATCGACTGCTGCTAGATCATTTTACTTACTGGGAACTGTGTTCTTCTGAGTGTATTAGAAGAACAATCATGGTGGCCTATTTTGCCCACAGTCCCAATACAGCTACCCAACCTCTGGGGGCTTCCCTCTTGGGAACAGCAGAAGACTGCCCCTCATTCAATGGTTCTACCAGAAGTTTTTTCCAGAAAGTCATAATCAGACAGTGATGTGCAGAGCCCCTGAGCCCAAGCTGGGAAGTTGGGGATGTATTTTAGCTGGGTATACAACGACTCCAAACAACCTGAGGACCTGCTGATAAATAGGGAGGAAAAGACACCTGTCAGGTGTCCAGCAGGGTCTAGGAAACAAACCCACTGCAGGGATTTGTGGGTGAAACTGGCCCAGCCCTGCCCTACTGCTGCTTTCGCTCCTCCATATCCTTGATCACTTTCTATCCCACTTCTGCTCCAGGTGCCTGAGGTCAGGACTGAGTCACAGAAACCTCGGGGCCACTGAAGTCACCATCCAGCACACCTCAGTGCAATGAAGCAGATCCTCCCTAGCAAATTTCTCTGGATTTCCACATGCGTGAATACTACTAAAGATGCTTCTGTCTCTCACCAAGCACACACTTTACCATCCTCCCTGTCCCACAGGTGAAGAACTAACCAGCCTGTACATCTCAACCACTGGTTACTAAATACCATCACTAAATAATCTATAAACAGCAGAGTCAGCTTCCCAAACTGACTCCTAAAATGAGGAAATTCACAATTCATAGTTTTAACAAACTGTAGTGGTCCAGGTCAGTCAACTCCTTTCAGTTTCTGTCAATCCTCATCAAATGTCACCGTGGTCTAAGTGACACATGGTACAAGTCAGACAATGTACAACTCTGCATTGTTATTGATTATCTTCCCTTCAGGAGGAAAAGTCGTTTTTTTTCCCCCCATTAATTCTCTGAATAAGTCCATTTTTTCAGAAAGACTTTATTTGAAGGAACAGAGGAAAGGTCAGAAACTTCTCTGGAGTTCAAAGGTGATTCTCTCGTTATCTGATGGACGTCCACCATTTGCCTTGGTTGGCATGTGTTTGCTCTCACTAGTGGGCAGTGCTCCAAATGTCCGTTGTGAAGCCATCTTGGCTCTGTTGGGACAGGGAAGGCAGAACCCATGCCAGGGCCCGCGCCAGTTCTCCAACCCACCATCTCAGTCACTTGCTCACTCCGAGGTGGATGGATGGTCTAATTCTGCCTAGTGAGAACCAGGCTCAGAATGTTTCCTCAGCTCTTAGGGGAGAGAAAGAAACTCTTTTCTGCCTCTCTCTGTCTCTGTCTCCCCCAGCCAGCCCCTGACCCTTCTGCTGATGGATGAGTATCCGAAAGGGTCTGAGCTGGGGAACGGCTCTTGCAACCTCGGGAACAGCCTCTGAGAATGAAAGGACACAAAGCCAAGAAGGAACCAGGCCCAGGCAACAGGCTGTTCCTCCGGCTCAATGCTCTCCTGGGCCTTTGAGTCTTAGGAGCCAAGACCAACCTTTCTCTCAGTTTGGATTGGATTCTTCTGTCATTTGCACCATAACTGACAAAAACTCCAGCTAGAATCTGTACCTAGAGTCGGTCAAAAGTGGATAGCTGTCAAATTCCCAGGGAATTATGAACAAATAACCCACTAAACTATTGAAACAATTTTTCTTTTTTTAAGAGGTCAGACATCTGTCACCTCTTCTACTGTCCTTTCCTTGGCTGCACCTTTAAGTGAAGCCAGAGGAAGGATCTTCTGCATGGACCTGAGTGAGGTTAGTGAATGACCTCCCCGCCTTAGACCTAACTGTCCGCCTTAGCAAAGCCGAGTCAGGACTTCTGCTGAATACCTACCACACACCAGACGCTGCAGTACTCTACTTAATGTTTAGCTCAGCATCAAGCACACAGAAAATGCTCTATAATGGCAGCTGTTACTGTGGTCGGCGGCGTCCTTGATGCTCAAGTCCGAGGCTCCACTGACCTCAGACACAAATGCTACCATACACAGTCTTGCTAAGCACAATGGACAGAGGTGTTGAACAAACCCGCTGCTCTGAGCCCACTAGCTCATGCCCATTTTAACAGGCTGCTCGCTCGACTCCAGAGGCCCAGAAGTGAAATCGAGTGGATTTGCAGATGGGGCATGCTCCCCATGGCTGAGCAGGGAGAGTCATTCTGGCCCACTGAGCACACAAAGCCAGGCAGACTTCCAGCCCAACACACCCCAGGGCCACGTAAGTGAACTCAAGCAAAGCAAAGTGGGGAGGAAGGGCCGACTGGATGCTGAGGTCAGGAAGGGAAATGTGCCCGCGCCAACCAGGCTGCGGAATAAGGGTCAAGATCATCTTGAAAGCCCCAAGATGCTTCCCTCGATATTTCAATCAATTTGTTCAATTATTCATTATTTTAAAGTGACATTCGGAGTATAAAATACCTGTCTTAACCATGACCAGGAATTTAACATAAAACAGCTTATTCTCTCTTTAAATCTAATAAGAAGCTTAAAAAATTTTATAAGCATAAAGTTTAAAAAATTATGATAGTTAGCAAACAAATGTTATAGAATTTAGTATAGTGTGACTCTTTAATGACTGATCATTTGTGGACAGAAAAACAGCTCCTTCCTTCCCTGGCGTGCTAATCAAGAAAGAAAAGAAAAAGACCTAAGAGCAGAGAAAAGTGAATAGCTTTGTTTATCACAGCAGCAACTTTTCCAGGGAATTTTAGTGTAAACAAATAAAGATTGCAAACAAAAAAAATGTAAATTGTTTTTTTTTATTTTTTTTAAATTTTGAGACAGGGTCTTGCTAGTTGCTCAGAGCCCACTAAGTTGCTACAGCTGGCCTCCTGCCTCAGCCTCCTGAACACTGGGATCAAAGGCATGCACCCGCACATCTGGCTGTGAATCAGTATTTTTTTAAAGTACCCGTGCAGCTGTCTGAAAGCTTCCTGTGGACACTTTGAGATTTTAGTATAACTGGACAGGTTTCATCAGACTGGCCCCAGGAGGTACCTATCTCCTGGAGAAGTGGAGGCAGGGGTCAGGGCCAGCTGGCAAGCAGTCTGTCTTGGAAGGAAATTTCTCCCTGTGATTAAACCTTGGTCTTTACCAGCACGAGTTATCAGCTTACAGAATTTAATTAGAGAAAGTGGAGAGGAGAGAAAGGAGGATATTCTGGATCACAATAAATGTTCATGTCACCACCTCGCTTCCAAGTTTTTCATTTGTTCCTGCTTTGCCCAAGTTAAAGACTGCAAAGGCAAGAAAATGAATGTACAGTGCTTACTGGAACACAGGGGACCCTCACCAGCTTAAGCCCATCAGAATAAAAGCTGGGGAGGATGTCGAGAAAAAGGAACACAGATGCTGTTGGTGGGACTGCAAATCCGTATAAACCACGACGGAAATCAGTATGGAAGCTTCTCAAAAGACAAGGCATGGAACCACCCTACGGCCCAGCTACACCACTCCTCAGGATTTATCCTAAAGAATTAAAGCTATCTTACTACAGTGATAACATGCATACCCAATTCACAACAGCCAAACTATGGAACCAGCCTAGGTGTCCATCAAGGGATGGAGGGAAAAAGAAAACATGGTATATCTACACAATGGGGCTTTATTCAGCCATAAAGAAAAATCATTTGCAGAAAAATGGATGGAACTTGAGAGAACTATATTAAGTGAAATAAGCCAAATCAGAAGGCTGAAGGTCATGTTTTTTTCTAATATGTGGAAATTAGAAAAGGAAAAAGAAAAAGAAAGGTGTATGTGTTGGAGGGGGGAATCTCATAAAAATCAAAGGAACATCAGTAGAAGAAAGGGACCAGAGAGTGGGAGGAGAGGAAGGAAGGAGGAAGTGTTGGAGAGTGGTGCTGGCCAAATTTTATCGTTACACTGTGTGCCTGTGCAGATATGTAACAATCCCTGTCATATGTACAACTATAGTGCACCAATAAAAAAAAAAAAAACGTGGGAAAAAAATAAATGAATGAATAAAGCCCACACTGGCCTCCAGCACATGTAGGAACATAAGAAAATCCTCCCAGCACCCACAGGCTCTTCTCGACGTGGCCCCTCGCACAGCTCTCCATCTTGCCATCACCCTGCCCACCCCCTGCTGACACTCTTCCTTCTAGATGTGCTGAGCTACTGCCATCCCTATGTGACATGCATGCTTCTTAAAACCCTCAGGTCTCGGCCTGGGCAATACCCTCTACTCTGGACAGATACCTCCAAAATAGAGTGCAGTGAAGTGAATAAGACATATTAGAACTTTTATTTGTGCACATGTGGCAGTGTTTCTGCAATAAATAAGAAACGAGTCTCAGTAAAACAATACTGTTTTATGTGGATTGATAACAAACATGCATGATCAATAAAATAGTGGGAGTTGCATTGATGCAATAAACTGTGTGGTCAAAAAGGCTTGAAGACTGTGACCTAGGACACACTCTGTCTTAAAACTTCACTTTCTCCCAGCTTTGCCTGGATGAGTCCTGTTTGTCACACACTTTCACCAACTGCCCTTGAGCCCCGAAGTGGGACTGGCTGCATCTCCCACAGCTTTCTGCTCCCATTCTTGCCAAGACCTTGACTCTCTGCACAGCGGCCCATGATAGTTTAACCATGTCATCTCTCTCCTTAAAACGCCCCGATGGTTCTCAGAATATTCAGAATGTTTTCCCACTGTGGACTCCAAATCTCCCACATCATCTGACCTCATAGTGCTCTCCAAAGTCACATGACTGTCCTCTCTGTCCTCTAGGCTGTGGCCCCAGTGACCTTGCTGCTGTCTTCTCAGTAACACAGACAACCCACCCTAGCCCTCAGCTCTGCCTCACCATCTTCCACACAAAAGGGCTGCCCCCCAAGTCTTTTGTATTTCTTGTCCTTGAGTCTCTGCTTTCCCTGACTTCTCAATCTAAAGACCGGGACTTGCCTACTACAGCAACTCTCAGGTGCTGATGTGCCTAGACCAAAATGAATAGTGTTGCTAACTATAAAATACTTGGCAGAGTTTTGGAGAGTTAGCAAATAAAAGAATGAAAAAAGCTTTATTATTAATTTTATAAACATTACATGTTCCAGTGAAAATATTTTAGCTATTCTGGATTGAATAAGATGCTATTAAAGTTAATTTTACCTATTTTATTTAACAAGGCTTCTAGAAAGTTCTGAATTGCGCCTGTGGCTCACACATGGCTCCACACTGCATTTCCTTGGACACCACTGCTCAAGGACATAAGTACCTTAATGGTCTCTATAATTCTTAGTTCCACTTCCCATTTTCATTTATTTGCCATCTGCTCCTCATCCCAGGCCCACTATGATCTCTTTGAAGGCAGGATCTTCCTCTGTCTTGTTTACACTACATCTTCCATGCTGCAGAAGTTCCTGGCACACTCTAAGTTCTTGATAAATATTTGAAAAACTAATGATTTTATAGCATCTTTTATACTAAGAGCTAATGCGTGTTGAATATTTAGATGCATTATCCAAATAAAGCTGCTGCCCCTATTTTATAGGTAAGGACAAGGATATAGAGAGATTAAGAAAGCTGCAAATGGCTAAGTCCAAAGAAATCATGCCTTGGACCCAGTCTGTCTGGGTGGTTCTGCTAAAGTCACACAGACCTACAGCAGTGATGTCACACAAAATCACCAGGCAGTTGTCTTTCTCCCTAGGAAGGCTCAAGCCAGAAACAGTTCAATTCAGAATTCTTAATCTTCACCCCCAAACCTGCAGAACCTCAGTTTCTACCAACTTTCCATTAATCACCCCAGTCCTCCAGCTGACCAAGGCAAGATATGGAAGTCAGCCCTGATCCTTCCCCACACACTCCTGTCCTTCCTTTTACCTTACAGGAGGACCCAGCTGCTTCTCACCACCTCCACAGCTCCATCCTAGCGGCTTGGAGTGCTGCAAAGGCCACCACTGGAGCTCCCAGCTCCCACTCCCTCCATCCACCAGCAGGAGTGACGCTTTTACTATGTAATCTAAGGCTAGGCACCGTGGTGCACACCTGGAATCTCAGTGGCTAAGGGAGGCTGAGGCACGAGGCACGAGCAACAAGCCCCAAAAATCTGAGCCACACTGGATTCTCACCCCGCACCTCAAAGCCAGCCTCAGCAAAAGCAAGGCAGTAAGCAACTCAGTGAGACCCTGTGTCTAAATAAAATATAAAATAAGGCCAGGGATATGACTCAGTAGTTGAGTGCCCCTGAGTTCAATCCCTGGTACCCCCCCCCAAAAAAAAAAAAAAGAAATGTAACCTAGGACCCAGCTCACGGCCCTCCAGCACCTTCCCTCTCAGGGAAAAGGAAATGCAGTGTCCTTGCAGGAATGGAGCAAATCCTACCCCCAAACTGCAGGCTCCCTGCTCACTCCACTGCAGGCACACAGGCCTCCCTGTTGGTCAACACCCCACTTCCACCTCTGGCTTTTGTCCTATTGTGCAGGCTGCTTCTTCTGCCTGCAACATTCCTTCCTCGGATATTCACGTGGCTCCTTCTCCCCCTTTCCTTGGGACATTGCATGGATGTCACTCTTTCATTCAGGGTTCCCTGATCACCCCAATTAAAACTGCAACTTACCACACACACACACACACACACACACACACACACACACACCACCTTCCCTCCCTGCTCCGCCTTGACCCCTCCATGCCACAGGATAACCTGAAACAGTTCACAGTCTTGGTTTTGCTTTTATGCTTTTCTGTCTCCCCCGTTGGACTCTGAGCTTTTCAGGGATTGCTCTCTGCTTCTTCACTCTTGTATACCCAATGTCTCAACATCATAGCCAATAAACTTCTGTGAACTGAATTTATGTTTTAACTTATTTAATCAGGGTTGATCAACTTCTTCAGTAAGTACCTTAGACTATGTGGAACAAAAGACCCCTGCCATGACCACTGGACACCGCTGTGCCACTCAAAAGCAGTCCAGAGACAACATGTAGATGAGGGGGCGTGGCAACGCTCCAACAAAAGTTTACTTGCAAAAACAGCAGCAGAGAGAAAGGCTATATTCAGCCATGTATAGTATGTCAACCTTCCTTTAATCCTCACAACTATGTGCTGATTTGGGAGCAAAATATCTCTATTCTGCAAAGGTTGTGAGCAATGTGCCCCAAGACCAGCTGCTTCTAAAGTTTAAAAACAGTTCCAACCTGTGCAGTCAGATGCAGGGTCAGGCATAAGTCCAAAGGTACAGGGGAGCCAGGAGATAGCACAGGGACACTAGCAGGACAAATGGAAGCATCCCTGGGAGAAGCCAGTCCTGGCTTCCTTCAACACTTACCAAACAAGTCCCTGGGATCCTCAGTCATGAGGATTCATCAGACACCCAAAGTTCTCTAATGGTACTGGCAGAGCAACAAGCCCCAAAAGTCTGAGCCACACTGGATTCTCACCCCGCACCTCAAAGCCAACCAGCCCTTAATGGAGCCCACCTTTGTCTGATATGTGGCCAAGACAGGTCTTCCACGTGGGGGTCTACAATGAAGAAAGTCACATGCCCGGCTCTGCCCTCTTTCCTTCTGCCCACCACATCATCGTCTACCTCATCATTTCCGTCACTTCTTAAGAAGTGGAGATGCAGAGGAGACCAAGCGTGGCATCAACCATCTGCCCTCGCTTGCACTGGGGGAGGAGCAGAGGCTGAACTGGAAGATGTGATAAATAACACAGAATCCTACAGTGAGGAGGGTATTCATTCCATCACGTCCATCCTTGTGAGGGCTCAAGGAGAAGGTTCCATTTGGTTGAGAGCAATCATTTTTCTAAAACTTGTTGGTCTTCTTTTTCAACAGAGAAAAGCCTCCCAGAGCCTCCCCTGAGCAATGTATCTCACAGTGTTCCGGGCAGCTTTTATCTTTAGTTACCCTTAGAGAAAGGCTGATTTTATATCTACTCAGTTGAGCTGGGAACTACATTTCCAAGAATTGTCTCCCTGTCTAGGTCAGAGTTGGCAAGGATCACAAGGTCTGGGAGGTGGGAATGAAGCAGCTGTCCCGTCCATGCGTTCCCAACAGTCAGTGCGGTGTGCACTGCCCCTATCACGGGCCTGGTCTCTGGCAACTGGTTCAGTGGGTTGGCCTGGGACAGAAGTGGGGCTGCCATTTATTAAGCTCCCTACTGATCCTCCATCAACCCCCAAGAAAGCTGGGCCAAGTCCCTCTTCAACTTGATGACAGGAACCATCCTCTCCTTCCAGGACACCCTAGCGTTGAAGCTGCTGGGCTGAAAGTATTGTCCCTCAGATGCTTCCAAGCCGTTTTCAGGGGTTCCAGTTCATCTTTGCACCAAGCTCACCTACGCTCTGTAAACCCACTATCAGCACTGCAGAAGAAATCAGCCCAAGACTCCCTTTTTAAATACCTCCAAGTGGCTCTGCTTCTCTGATGGAACCTCAACTAATTCAGCTCTATTCATGCAAAACGTTGCTATTTCTTTCATTAATAATACTGCAATGAAATTTAAAACAAAACAAAAAGTAAATCATTTTAACGGAAGATAGCTAGTGCATAGCAGTAAAAACTGCCCATAGATGTGACAGAAACTGGAGGCCATGTGGAAATGACTGACGTTTGTGAAACATACCGTTATTTTCTATCCTCTGTAAGAGGCATAGATGAAGGCAATCAAAATCTGAATGAGATCTAATCAATGGATTTTCCCATGCCTATTTCTACCTTTTCATTTTCCACACTTCACTCGATGGTACTATACTTATACTTCCCTTATTATTAAGCCATTTGTACCCATAAGTCAAAAATGGCAGTACAATAGTGAATTATGCTTTTTTAACTTCATAGTTAAAATTGACTTAAAAAAAAAACATTCAGAATGATTTCAGAAGTGTGTTTTAATCCGTTTGGCTCCCAGCTCTCTCTCTCACCCCTGCACCTGTCTCTGTCACCAGCTAGCAACTGCATTTATTCCTCATGCAAATACCAGCAGATACCTACAAATATAAATACACAGCTGCATCTCCCCCTACTCACCCACCGTGTATTCCATACACACCACTGATCAATACTTCCAGATCATGTGAAAAAAATCTTTCAGCAGCCATAAAAATCTGTTTTACATAAAATTCACAATACCACTTATTTAAAAAATTAAAGGAAAGAAACCTAAGAACAAAAATATTCACTGCAGTGTTCTTTATAATGACAATAAAAAGGATAAAAGACTTAAAAATTCAAAATTAATAGAATAACATAATCTAATACTATGCAGCCAGAAAAATGAAAAGAAATGAGGGTGATCTCTAAGTCATGAATGAGAGATTTTCAAAATGTATAAGTGACACAAAATAGATAAATAATAATGTATATAGTGTATGTATCATTTCTATTATGGGGGAAACAGAATGTAAGTACATACACCACACAAGTGTAAAAATGTGCAGGTGTACGTATGTATATACACGCTGACATATGGCTGAAATATAGCTGGGAAAATGTGTAGAAAACCGATTGCTATTTTGGAGAGAAATGAGTGGCTACAATAGAGGGATGAGAGAGTTTTCACTGTGTACCTTTTTAACTTTTAATGTTAAAATTTAAATCCACATAAACTGTAACTGAGTAACTGTAAAATCTGCATTTAAGTGGTGTTAACTGTTAGAGTGACATTAAAATGACGGATTAAATGAATGCCTATCAAAGAAATATTTGGCATTAATCCATTTCTGGTTTACTCCGAGTCTTACACATTATAGGAACTTGATGAGAAGGTGTTGCTGAACTGATGAACGAATGTGTGCAATACATGGAGCTACAAATGAAATTAAATGCATTAAATATTTTAAGCTATTACAATAATCAGGTGATTAGTACAATGATTATTCAACTGACTCAGTTGTTAACTGGTTTCTGATGCGCTACCTACACACCACCCATAGCCCAGGGGCAGATTCTCTGTGAGCAGAACTTAGTGACAAGTGCACTCACCCTGTTCATTGGCTTTCCCAGCACTGCAATGGATACAGATAGCTTTATCAATGGGAATGACTTACAAAGGGCGCATGCCACATAACCAATTTAATGTTCTCCATTATTAGCAAGAATAAGGAGTAAATTGCATTCACAGCATTAACTGAGGGATTAAATGTGCTGAAAACTCAGAAATCCATATCACATGCTCTCTTTCCAGTTCAAAACAAATGAAATCTGAATGCTCACTGAAATCATTTGGGGGCAATTATTAATGTGCTGTAGACGTCACAGCTCACCCTAGCAAGAGTGCATTTTAATTTTTCTCTGGTTATAATGGAATTCCTTAATGAATTAAAGAATTTGCAGAGGCTCAAAAATTATGGAAGTCACAAAACACCATACATGTCTTCATGCTAAGGGCAGAAAAATGTATGAGGAGGACCATAGGGATAACTTGGTTAAACTACTTAGTTTAAGGTCCTGAGCCAAGTCCTATAACCAGAGCATGGCTGACTGCAAAGCAAACAGAATGACAGTTTCATCTTTGGCATGCCGCCAGATTTCTAGTCTTAAACACTGATCTTTGTCCTCTCAGACACTGCAGGCAGCAGTGTAAATTGTCATAGCCCATAGGGAAGTTAATTTATGATATGTATCAAGGGTCATAAAATATTCAAACTCTCTAGCCTCATAATCACATCCTTTCCAAGGAAACAATCCAAACCATGGTCAAAGTTTAACAGCCTGCATGTTATTTGTAATTAGAAACAATTTAAATGTTTTAATTATTGAATAAATTATGCACCTAGTCATCATGGGCTTCAAAATTATGGTTTTAACCATTATTTATCCATTTGTGAAAATAGTCACAATATAAAACAGAATAGTCATCCCTCAGTATCCATAAGGAACTGGTTCCAGGACCCCCTACAGACATGTAAATCCCTGGAGGCTCAAGACCCTCATATCAAATGGTGCAGTATTTGCTCAGAACCTACCCACATCCTCTTGTGAACTTTAAATCATCTCTGAATAACTTACAATGCTGAATGCAATGTAAACACCATGTAAGTAGTTGTTACACTGTATTGTTTAGGGAACAGTGACATGAAAAACATCTGTACATGTTCAGTACAGTTGCAAGTTTTAAAAAATGGTTTAGAGTCAAGGTTGGTTGAATCCACGGATGCAAAACCCAAGGATTGGAGAATTGATTGTACATTTAAAAACATATACAGGATAAGATGTTGGAAATATGTACTACTTGCAACCATGTGCAATTTTTGATGTTTAGGGTGAAAAATGGAAAGATACATGCTACAATAATAAATTTGTAGTCACACAACAGTTTATATAATTTTGTAACAGGGAAAATATTGGAAAATGAAGCCAATGACTATAAAAAGAAAATGTTGATTGGCATCGATATACTCTTTTCCGTTTTCTCTGTTCAGTGTTCAAATTTTATTCGCTGTATCCAATGAGGTGATTTTGCTATTAAAATTCTTCTAAAAGGTTCTATTTATGGAATTTTGCTCTAGTCTCTTTTCCTAAAGGAATAAATAGCCCTGCAAAGAGTACTGGGACAGCCCAGTGGCACCACTACAAAGCTTTCCAAGTCAGCTAGGGGATTCCTTTGTGTCCCTTAAAGTAGATTGTTTAGTTCTTTTCTTTATGAGAAACTTTTGAAGTTTCTCCTCCTCTTTGAAGAATTGGGTAAGTAATATTCAAGATAATATCTAAAAAGACAATATTAGGGTAAGAATTCAAGGTTTTCAACCAGTCCTGTTTTTCTGACATTAAAATGGCCAGTGCTCTCTGTCATCTGATACTCCAGCCACTTAGTCAAATAATGTGGTCAGCCATAAAAACAGAGGGGGTCTTGTTTGTGTAACCTCAGTTAATCAGCCTAATCTTTCTAGTGTACACATGGTCTTTTTAAATTGTCCAGAGAGAACATAAGCAAAGCAGTGTGCCTCACACTTAGTAACTGCTCCTCTCTACGGGCTCAAGTTCCAACTGCCTGCTGGCAGAACATCCTCCCTTGCAGTCTGTGGCTGATGCCTGATTCACCCTCACTTCCTCACCCACACAAGAGCCCGATGCACTTCTGGGTTTATCTCCATCAGGGTAGGAACAGGAAGCAGATCCAGCAGATATGAGTACCACAGCCATAAATTCAAATTCTATCCCATTCTTGGCCATTTCTATGACTCAGGACAACTGCAGACCTCTTTGCACTTGCATTTCCTGAAACCTTAAGTGGAGCTAAAACATAGGACCTTAAAGAATCAGGGAAGAGAGAAGGCAGAGATAAGGAACATGATAAACTTAGAATGGCAGGCTAGAATCCTCAGCCTCCCTCCTAAGGGAGTAACCAATGATTAAGCCTTGCCCTAGGGGTTAATCTAACTTAATTAAATGCACTCTTAACCAAATTCTAGGTTCATGTTGTGGACCGTGTGACCTTGGACAAGTGAGTGCTCTGATCCTCAATTTCTTCACCCATAAAATGGGAGTCACCAACAGTAACTAACTCTCCCAGACATGCCTGGGGATAGAACCTTGCAGAATCACATACCAGCCACTGCTAAGCGCACCTCAATGAAGTGCAGACTCAGAATACTAATTTACATAGCTCATAATTTCTGTCACTACTGCTATCTTTCAACATCTGCAAGAAAACAGAACACAATGATGGGGTAGTCAGATGGCTTTATTCTTCCACAGAAAAACACTTACTTGGCTTAAGAGTTAAAACCTATAAAAATATTAGTTTTGGGAAATGATACTTTATAAAATAAGCTCAAAGGGACATAACCATCTCCTTCCTCACTTTCTATTATTATCCTAGGAAAAAATACATTGGTTATATAAATTACAAAGTTCACCAGGATCCTGCTCTTAAATATTTAATGTCATTCTGTTACATACAGCAAACACCAACATTTGCAAAGTGATTGGGAAATCTGGAAGTGAACAAATCATCGAGATTTTTTGCAACTGAAAATCAGCTTGATTTACTCTGAAAAAACTGACTCGACTTCCTTTTCCCATTTGTTCAATCTAACCACAGAGCCTCAAAGTCTAAAGTGGTAATAGTAAACATACAGGGTATGAATCCAAACCCCATCTCTCTGTTGAGTACCTGAGCTGCTATTGTTCTCTTGACAACTTAGTATGATATCTAAAGAGACGATGCAATTTTCTAATTTATGACATTGAGAAGGATGTTGCTGAAACTCCATGCTATCAATGCTCTTAATTAAAACAACATTAATAATGGTCACTAAAGGGAAATAAATTTCATCCTAATTGTCCAGATGTTATATAATGGTCGTGCAAAGCCAAAATAATTATGCTAAGGTACCTAGCTATCTCTCCTGAGAAGGAAAATATACAGAAGAAAGTGACAAATGGGTACATTTACATATGGATGAGCACAATCTGTCAGTCTCCAAGGTCCCACCAGATAAATACCAGAAAAGGTCAGTGACATTATTAGATGATGTTTTTCAGGACAACACAATATATGAATATATGCCCTTATCACACAGAAAACAGAATTCCAATATATTTTAAATAAAGTGGGCTCATTTAAAAACTCTCATTTCCCAGTGACAGGTCCTAATCTCTGGCCAATTAGGATCTATAATATTTGCTGCAAAAGGTATAAATGTGCATTGTAAAATCAAACACACAGATAGTTAAATAAATACATAAACAGATTTTTTTAAAGCAATTAAAAAAAAAAAAAACAGCTAATGACCACCCAACTCACCTTACTTCCAACCAGTGTCACTTCTTAGAGGAAAACCTTAGAAACCATGCCTTTCTTCATTTTTCTTCAGCCATGTACTAATATACATGTGTACATATTGTGCCAAAATTGTCCTTTTTTCTGACATATTCACAATATACTGGGATAGTTTTCTACAAGATACAGCAAGGGAGGGAAGTAGAAGCCTGCCTACAAATTCATTATTTATTCATCCATAAAGACTTCATATTCATCAGTGGGTGATTTTTCACTTTACGGATTATAGTACCGTACAAACTTCCACTCCTTTTAAGGGACACCTGCTGTGGTTTGTATCCCCTCTGAAGATCCTGTTGAAACTCTCCCCCAGTGCAATGATGTTAATAGATGGGACCTTTGGAAGGTGATTGGTTCATGAGGGCTCTGTCGTCATGGGTGGATTAGTGCTTTATATCAATGAGCTGGAAGGATGTGATCCCAGTGACTCAAGAGGTTTAGGCAAGAGGATTGTAAGTTCAAGGCCAGCCTCAGGAATTTGGTGAGACTGTCTCAAAATAGCAAATAAAAAGGACGGAGAGAGCAGCTCAGTGGTAGAGTAACACCATGTTCAATCTCTAGTACTGGGGGCGGGGGAGAAGAAGAAGAAGTCTGGAGGAAACCAGAGATAAACATTTTTTTTGCTATTATTTGCCCTTTTGCCATATGAGGACACAGCATTCCTCTGCACCAGAAGAGATAGCAAGCAGCAAGGCACCATCTTGGAAGCAGAGACTGGCCCCCATCAGACACCAGACCTGCTAATGTCTTGACCTTGGACTTCCAGCCTCCAGAAGAGTGAGAAATGAATTTCTATTCTTTATGAATTACCCAGTCTGTAGTATTTTTTTATAGCGGTACTATCAGACAAAAAGCAATGCCTTTTACCAACATGCTGATAACACTATCTGCCATAATTATAAGTTTGGAAATAGCTGTTTAAAGAGTGAAGTACCTGTATATTTTCAAATGCAAGACTATTTAAACTGATATTTTAAATTGACAACAATTTGATCCTAAGTAAGACATGAAGCAGTTCCTTCCCATTTTGGTTTGTGGTATTCATCCACTGGTTCATTAAGGGCTCTCTAAGCTCCTGGTGTTATGGTTGGCTCAAGAATCTAAGTGAACAACCAGTCAAGGTCTCCAGCTTTAGAAATCTGCTTTGCAAAGCAACCTACAGACTAAGAAATGCTCTACACCAACTCTTTCAATTAGGGTTCACAACATCCCTATAAGATAGGAACTATCTCATAAATAACACCATTTAGCTGAGGACTCCGAGATCAGGAGAGGTTAAGTACCATGTCCAAAAGCACAGTGAAGCCACGACACAGAAAGATCTGTCTGCCACTTCTCACAGCCATTTGTCATCTTAGTTCAAGGTTATAGACTTAACAGCTTAAAAGTACCATTCCAAAGAGGCCAGAGCCTTACAGAAGTCATGAAATCTCCCTTAGCCTCAGTTCCCCAACAATAAAATACAGGAATCGAACCAATTAATGTCTTTGCACTATGAATGTCAACTTCTTTTTTCTCTAATTGGAATAGGTGAACTAAGATTATTTTCTTTACATGTTATCCTTAAATTTAATATGGATTTCATTGCATGCCTTGTTAGATCAAAGAATACTGAGAAACTCAAAAATAACATATTCTTTCTGTTGGTCTTTTCTCCAATGAATAATATACTAATACCTTTCTCAGTTTGAAACCTTGGAAGATGAAATGCAAAACTGCTATTTCTAACTTTAGATACTTAATAACTATCTATAATCAAGATTACAAAATCCCTGGGATACATGACCTTAACTAGCAAAAAGTTTACTCATTCTTAAAATTAACAGTGGAGCAATTAGTCTAACAAAAGGATTTTTTTTTCACTTTTGAAAAATCCAACCTCGTCTATCTCTGAAAACTCAAAATTAAAGGTCAATAAAATGTCCAACCTCTACCCCTCCCACACACACTTCATCCTGTGTCTCTCTCTCTCTTCAAAATGAATTTAACATCAGAAATTCATTTCTGAATAAAAAGAACCATTTCAGTCCTATGTTTAAAACTGTCAATCTCATTAACAGATATCCCAGAATCCCAGGAAATGTACTTCCTTCTGAATCCTTAATCAAACTCAAAACATCTGCTGGTCAGCACACCTCTGTAACTCCATTTCTCCACCTATTACACAAACACTCCCTGGAAACTCAGAGTCGCCTAGTGGATCCAGTTATGAGGGAAAGAAATCAAATTGTCTCCTCTTGGTGACTGGGCTATTTCATGGTCAAATGCCCTGTCAGGATGAAAGTGGAATCAAATCCCCTGACAAAAGCATTTCCTTCCCTCTGGGTTGCAACAAGCCACAGCCAGAATTACCTTTTTATGATGGTGTAAACAGGTTCTCAGGAAAGAGAGCTATAATCAGACCTTTCAAGAGAAAAAAAAAAAAAACAAACTCAAGTAATATGCATATAAATCTCACTTACTGTTTACTGGAGCTTCTTCCTCCAGAAAAAAATAACAGGGTCGATACTGACAATTTACCCCATCTAAATTTAATGTAATAAAATAAAGTATTTTCATTCAATAGATAAATCTATTAAAGAGACCAGAAATCTTTAACAACATAATAAATTTAATAAGTCACCAAATTTCCATTTTATGAAAATTAAAGAACCACGATAGCTTTTAGAACACTGGATCCAAACAGGGAGAAACTATGGACCAATAAATCAAGCCAGATGCTCATAAAAGTTCTGGATGCGTCTTTGGAAGGCTGAGCTAAAACAGCAGATTCTCATTTACACATCAAGGTGTTACTGCTTTGAGTTTCCTGGGAAGCAGATGCTGGGAAGGAGATTTGCACACAGGACACTTACTGGGCAGAGCTCTTGGGGTCAAGGGTACAGATCAGTCATAAGTCGCTGTCAATAAAGTCCTCCCAGGAACCTGGATGCTGCAGAGCTGTCCCTAGCTGGAGCAGTCATTGAATGTGAGCAATGCCACGGGAAAGGGGGCTTGGCTGTGGGACAGGCAGCGCTCTGCAGTGCTGGGGGCGGGTGGGCTCAGCAGCACTCCTACTTGCTGGGGGATGCAGCTTCAGCCCTGAAGGTGGGGGTGGTGGGGTCTGGGCCCACCACACAGGCCACGCCAGTCATTTATTGTCAAGATTCCCTCAAGTAGGCCACGGATTCTGAAATGTCAGTCTGAAGGGAAAGGTTTGACTTCAAAGGTGGTAACGGTGACAGAACAAGAGTGTGATGGAAAGGAATGGTGGTGAAGGGGACATGGTAAAGTAGGGAGTGTCCGTTCCCTTCCTGAAGGTCTGCTGAACACTGAGGCACAATTACGAAGCCCAGAGCTGGGAGAGGGCCCTCACTCACCATTCACTCCTCAACAGTTATTGAACAATACCTGAGAAAGAGCAAGAAGAAGGAAAAAACAAGGTGTGACCCCATGGAGCTCACAAGCCAGTGAGCTAAAACCAACACACACGTCACTTTAAAGGGATGTGAGTGTTTAGAAGAAATAAAACAGGGCAGCACCGTCCAGTGGAATTCTCTACGGTGGCGGAAACATTTTACATCAGTATCATCCAACATGGCAGCCACTGATGACTGCTTCTGTGGCTACACTTAGAATGTGGACAGGACACTAAAGAACTGAGAATTTTTTTAGTGATTTCAGCTTATTTAAGTGCCAATGTCCACATATAGGTAATGCCTCCCCCACCGTGGGACGATACCCGTGAATCACTTGAGCTTATTTGAGCATCTGCATTCGGCCTAGAGCCAGGGAGACTTAGGTTTGGCACTGCAAACTGTTTCGTGGCTCCTCCCTCTCAATGGATTGTGCATTGGATGTCACCCCTGTCTTTAAAGGGCTACGGAGACCCCTCTCGTAGATCCAGAGTGGGGCATAACCTGTTGGAAACTGTACAGCCCACCTCCTGCCTTATTTGGCAAAGAACATTCCATGGAAAACCCTTTGATGCTTCCCCCATATAAATAAAGCAAGGGTGGGCTCGCTCTCTCTCTCTCTCTCTCTCTCTCTCCCCCCCCAGTGTGGAAGCTTGAAAGCCATGCCCCCCCCCCCCCGCAACACACACTTTCTAAAATTACTTCCTCATCCTGTGGTTTCTTTAACGTTTTCTCTATTTCTCAGCCAGCCGGTTAAACGCAGAAGAAACCCAAATTCCACCACCTGCGCAGGACGTGGGCAAGGGTCCCCTCCACAGTTTAGATGGGGGATGGTGTCAGGAAAAGCAGTAGCATATCAGTGACCTCCCAGATGATGAGAGGCAATCAGGGAAGCAAAGAGAAGGGGAAGACATTTCCAGTAAATGAGAAAACACATGAGGGAGAGCAAAGGAAAGAGTTGCGCTACTGCAGGATCAAAGGGCGGTGGGTTCTGCTCCTGCCTGATGCTGGGGAGTGTGGTAGGACACACGGCCGGCCAGGCCAGTGGGGTCCACAGGGCAACGTCTTGAGCATGAATGAGGGTAAGTCACTGGAGAGTTCAAGCACAGGCAGGCAGGATGAGGCTGAATTTTCAAAGTGATCAATCTGCCACATGCAGAATAGACTCACAAGTGAGGGTCGGAGCCAAGGAATGGAGGGATAAATACATCTTTAAAAGTTGAACTGATATCCATGCATGTGCTCCAGTGTGCTTGCACACTCACGCGCGCACAGACGCACACACGCATACACGCACACACATACTCTGAGCTAGAACCAGGTACAATAAATACTCACAAGCTCTCCTGGCCCCACTGTACCTGCATAGCCTCCAAGAGGAACTCTGGTTTATGAAAACTGTAAGTGCATGACTTTGTAAGAGCAACTTCCTTTTCAGGGTTTATCTTAGAAATACAGTACCAAGTATACAAAAACACATGCCCAAGCCTGTCCCCGCTTCATTGTTTAAACAGCAAAAACAGGAAATTATCTTAATATGCCTATTATTCATGCATTAATTAAATAAATCATGGCATAAACAAATAAGCAAATACTGAGCATCCATAAAAATTTTTGGAATGTGTTCCAACATAAAGTAAAAGAAAAGGGACAGACAATATATAATATGAACACAAAGATGTAGAACAAATGATATATGTACACACATAGCACATGCACATTTACATATGTCTGTGCATAAAATCTCTGCAGATGTGGAAGAATCTGCTAAGCATGGCCATCTTGGGAAATGAAATGAATCTGTGGAAGGAAGGAAATATCCTCTTCATTGACCCTTTTTTGCATTGTTCTATTTTTTTTTACCATGGACATGTGATGTAAAATATTAGTTAATTAGCAAGTATATATACACATAAATGTCCAACTTATTGTAGTTATCTATATATATGGATGGGTATGAGTGTGTGTATGTCATCCTTTGTTTTAGATAGAATATGCCTTTCTCTCCCCCCTCCCTGCTCATTCCCTCCCTCCCTCTCTCTTTCTCTCTTTTATTCTAGGAAATTAAATTCTGCCTTTTTCTCAAATAAGGTCACTTTGGGAATCCAAAATAAGTAAACCGAAGGTTTTTAGCTCTTGTTTTGGTCTGATACTCACCAGTTCTGGAGAGCGATCCAAGGTTTCTCTTGTGTCTTGCACTCAGGAAGCTGAGGGGGTGCTGGGGAGCCAGCCTGAGGCCACCAACAAACGTCCCATGTACTCAGGCATGCACTCCACACCCATAGTGACACCTCTGGCGCAGGGGCAGACAGGTGGGAAGGGAGGGCAGTCAGGCCTTTATACCTCATCCAGCTGCCACAGAAGATGGGTGAAAGCGGTTCAGTGACATGCTCGGGTCCCAGCTGATGACCAGAAGCAGGACAGGGCTGAAAATCAGTTCCTCCTTGTTCTAGCCAGGTTCCTCTCCTGTGCTGTCTGGCCTGCCCTGGGGACTGTGGTGTGCCTGCTATCAAAGGCCTACAAACAAATTAGACAATAGAACTCCACAAATCCCTTGGAGCCTCTTGGGATCTGCAAATCCGAGTGCTCCATGCTGGGGTTTCCTGTCTGGTTCATCATGGAACAGGAATGATGTTATTTCAGGTTCTCATTCATTGACTGCAATATTTGCTGAGCACCTACTATGCACTTGGACATTATGCTAGTCACTGCAAATTGGGCCATGAGCAAAACAAAACATACACTTAGTCTCTGGTGCTTGGAGGTAAGAAGATGAAGCAGGCAACAAAGAAATGAGCAGTTGTGAGGAGATGACCCACATGGAGTTAAAGACTGGGGGAGACCAGATTGGGCCTAGTGGTCAAATAGACCTCTAGGGAGGCATCATGAGGTTGGAGCCAGCCACAAGCACTCTGCAGACATAGCAAAGCATGAGAGGTGCAGACACCAAGGGGAAGAGCTTGTTTCTGGAGCACTGAAAAGAGCTAATGGGGCAGGAACTCAGAGACTCCAGATGCAGCAAGGCTTGTGCTCCCAGTCACCCAGGGACAACAAAGGCAATATTCAGAGATCGTGTCTAGCTACCAATAAAGAGATCTGTGTCACCTCCCACCACCCCCCACCCTGTGGCCCAGCTAGGCTCACCTGAAGCATTTGACAAGATCGATCAGGCCAATGAAAAGACAGGCTGGGAGGCATTAATCGATAGACATCTATTTGAGCCAATGAAAGAATAAATCTTTTCACCCAATAAATACTTATCAGAATTTCAGAGCTCATATTCTATTTTTAGAATAAAACAGATGTAGTCACAATTAACTTACAATTTATTTCATTTTCTATATAAATGATTTCACAACAGCCTTTTTCCAAGAAGGTACTTTTTTGTTTTCATAAAGTAATCATGATTTATATGTTTACTTAATACCTACTTTTTAAGTTGGCTAAACACCATTTCTTAAAAAGGAAAAAAAAAAGGCTGCAAAGCTGAAAAGACTCTAATCATAACATAGCCAGAAACTCAGTGTCACTCTTCAGAAAGGCTATCACAGAGGGATCCGTTTCTCAGCTAGCAGAGGGGAAAGCACTGCAAAGCTCTCCAAGCACACAGTGGCCAGGGCAGGACACGGCTGGCTCACGCACTGTGGGAGGACACCACCATGGCCACATTCATATAAGCAAAACCCCTTGGACAATAAGACCTACTTCTGAGGATTTGCTCACCTATGGACTCTCACTGGGGAAGCAGGACAGGTCGGCAGCACTGTTTGTAACAGAGAAAAACCAAATGAATTACCCCAGTGCTCCACAAAAGAGATGCGACTTAGATTCAAATCTAGACCCTGCTACATAGAGTATTTTGTGACCTGACCCAGACCTCGACATCTTAAGTCTCACAGTTTCATGATCCTTAAAATGGAACACATATTCCACACACATATTTTATAATACAGTTTAAAAGAAGGAAAGAAGATAGAATGAATAAATGAGCAAATACTATATAAAATAGGGATATACACTGCAATCCTATCCTATTAATAAAAAGCATGGCATAACACTAAATAAGAAAATGTGTTTCAGCAGAATCCATGGCACACATACAACTGTACACACAAACACATATACACATGTGCTCACACCCATGAAATTCTAGATGTATAGATTATTCTGGAAGGGACTATTCACAATGGTATTTTGAAGAAAGAGAGTTAGATGGTACTAGAGGACAAAAACAAGAGGAAAACTTACTGTCCAGTGTATAAACTTTGAATCTTCAGATTTTGTACAAGAACACACATTTATCTATATAAAAGTCAAATAAAATTTAATTTTAATAGTTTCAATCCAAACATTTGTTTCATTCTCTGATATTTAATTTTAAGAGTATCAATCCAAACCTTCAACATTGTTTTACTCTCTGACACTGAATTTGCAGATAACATATTAAACAGCAATTATGAAAAATTCTAGGACGTTCTATGTATTATAAGAGAATCTACAACATAATTAGGAGGGATAAAGGCAGATTTCTATTTGTCTTCTTGCATCAGAACATTTCATTCTATTATTCTGATCTGAAGTAAAAACATTCATTCATTCAATCAATCAACTTTGAGCATTTTCTAGGGGCTGAGAGCTGGGGAGATAGCAATGAACTGGTCTCATAAACTATATCCTAGTGGAAGAAATTAACCAACACATGTGCTGTGTGTAGCGGGAGGGGGAGAAGGAAACAGAAATACCTAGCACAAAATAAGAACATTAATTTAAATCCTATGCATAGACTAAATCAGTGTGAGGTTCTAGAGGAATGTGGGGCACATAATAGAGTGTGGGGGTCAGAGCAGGTTGTTGTGAGGCCAGAATCCAGATACCAGAGTGAGTGAGAAAGAGCAGAGGATTGAACCAACTAAGCCTTCCAAGGGACAAGCTCCATAGGAATGCCCCTCACTTCTCACCATACCTCATATCATCCAAATCAAGAATGATGTGATGGAGGCTATATTAATTTCAGGATAACATCAGGACCTGGGGCCACAGCTGACAGAAAACAGCCCAGACTCAAAAAGTAGTTCTTTGGTACATTAGCCAGAACGTCTGCAAATTGGTAAAGAGAGTTCTGAAAACCAAGAAACTGTTCCTATGCGAGTCAGCCTGCCAGGGGAGTCAGGGGTGTAGGCTTTCTCATAGGTTTTGAAATAAATGTATATTATTAATGAACATATGATGTTAAGATGATACAATATATATATGAAGAGTTTAAATTCTCTGCTAACCAATGAACCTGGTATTAAGTAAAAGCTTTGAACTCAATGCTAGTGTTTTAATTTGAGTTAGTCTTTTCCTAAGACATTCTAGTTTGTCCTTCAGCTAGTCACTGTCATAAGCATGACGTAGCTGAATGAGATAGCTGAGTGAGGGGCTTGGGCACCTCCAGATAAGTGTGCACAGGCTTAGGATGGTGGTGACACCCACACCTACTGTGACAGAGGGAAGTTCTATGAAAGACAGGCAAATAGGACTTTTTTTCCACGTAGGGCATAATTTTTAAGATATTTTGTATAAAATAAAGCCACATGGCAGCTATAAGTGAAGACATTTTTTAGAAAATATAGTTTTAAAGGTTAAGAATAATAGTGCTGAGTTTCCTAAACTTCCATCATGCATAGGCCACCTCCTGGATTTGCACTGTATCTGCCAAATCCACATACCTTGATTTTTGTCCGTTCTTGGTAATACCTACACTATAAATTAATTATCCACCAAACTGCCTCACCTTTTAAATTAAATAAGCTTATTTTAAAGAGAGCAATAAATTCTTACCTTAAACAGTAACAGCTTTGCTTGAAGGTAAATGTAAAATTTAGCATAGTATAAAGTTAATGGATGTCATGAAATATTGTTAATCTAATGACTTTGTACTTAAGGATGGCTCTGTCTCTTAAAAGGCTGACTAGCCGTGAACTCTTTGAGATGCACTGGATAATAACTAACACTTATTTTCATTTTGTGATTCAGTGCTGTGGAATGCCCTAAAACTCTCTCCAGACCTGTGATTCTCACATCTGGACCACACTGCTAAGGTTAATAGGTATAAACATCGTGGCCAGCATTTTAACCAAAGCTCTGCTCTTTTGGCTAATGTATTCAACCCTTGATTTTTCCCCCTTAAATAAACCCAGTGTTATAAAATAATATATCACTGAAGTTGATATAAGAGGAAGAAGTGATATTATGGGTCATTAGCAAAGATGTGGCTTTTCTGGTGGGATGTGAGTGGATTATTTTATACTAGTTCATGGCTCTTTCACATAACACAACACACATGCCTCAATAAGAAATAAAAATCAATATTATGACTACTTATTGAGTTCCTATGATGAGACAGGCACAAGATGAAGAGCTAGACACACTTATTTTTTGCAAAAAGTATATTATTATCCTCATTTTTATCTGAGGAAATTGAAGATCAGAAAAAAGTAAGGAATTTTCTCCAGTGAGTGGCAAAGTTGAAGTTCAAAGTAGTGTGTGAGTCCCAAACTTACCCTATTTCCACCATGGAAAATCTAATGCACTCACTCAGTTATAAATATACTAAAAAAATGAGACAGTACTCCCAGAAAGATTTCTAGTAGTTACAGACAATATTATTCTAAAATTTCTATTGAAGGCAAAGGAATGACAATAGCTAAATAATTTTGAAAACAGAAGAAACTACGAGGAATCAGTTTATCCTGATTCAAGAATTATTGCACAGCTGCAGACAGACATACTGCTGCACATATGCAGGGGTGTAGGGCAAGGGAACAGAACAGAGACCTCAGGAGGGGACATGCATAAGCCCATTCAAGAGAAAAGCCATCTTTCTCAATGATGGTCCTGGGGCAACCCAACACTCACAGGCAAAAATGGACCTCAACTTAAAATACACCTTGTAGATGAACTCACATGAATGACAGACTTGAATGCAAAAGAGAAGACTATAATTTTTTTAGGAAAAAAAAATCTCTGGAATCCCAAGCAGCCAAAGAACACTAAAAGTATGATCCAAAAAAGGAAAAAGGTGATAAACTGGGCTTCATTGAAATTCAAAACTTTGGGGTTGGAGATATGACTCAGTGGCAGACTGCTTGCATGCATGAGACCATCAGCTCAATATCCAGTACTGAAAAAAAATTTTTTTTAACTTTTGCTCTATGACAGACCATGTTAAGACTGGAAAGGGCAAGCTCCTGACAGAGAAAGTACGTGCAAATCCCAATCTGAAAAGAGATTAGCATCTAGAATATCTAAAGAACTCTCAAAACTCAATAGTTGAAAGACAACCTAGACGCCTTATGGAAATGTACATACAGATGGCAAGTAAGAACAGGAAAAGATGCTCAACGTTACTACCCAGTAGGGAAATGCAAATTAAAACCACACTGAGACATCACTGCACTCCTCAGCAGAGTTAACACCAAGAACTGGTGATGAGGATGCAGACAAACTGGAGCACACATGCACTGCTAGGTGTGAATGCAAATGGCCCAACAGTTAAACAGTGTCCTAAAACAACGAAACCTGTAACTATCACGCAGGCCAGCAAGGGCACTCTTGGTCACTCATCTAGAGGGAGGAAAACATTCCCACAGAAACTGCACAAATGTTTAAATCAACCTTCTTCACAACAGCCAGATGTTCTTCAACAGGTGAATGGCTCGACCAACTGTATGACATTCACACCAGGGAACACTGCTCAGCAGTAAAGAGCAAACTCTGAAACCCACACTCTGACTGGCTCTCCAGAGAATTATTGTGAGAGAAAAAAGCAATCCCCAAAGGTTACATAATGTCTGGTTCGATTTACATAACATTCTTGAAATGACAAAAATTATCAAACTGGAAAACAGACTAGTGGCTGTCAGGCGTTTAGGATTATGCAGGGCAGGGGAGGGACAGAGGGGCTATGAAAGGACACTAAGAAGGACCCTGTGGTGAGGGAAATGTTCTGTGTTTTGACCAGTATCAGTGTGCTGGTCTTGACACCATATTACAAAGTTGTACCAAGTCACCCCTGGGGGAGCCGAGTAAAGTTCATGGGCTATCTTTCTAGTATTTGTTAAAAATGCATTGAACCTACAATTCTCTAAAAATAAAAAGGTGAATTTTTTAAAAATAAGACAGGGATTCTTATCCTCTTGCAAAGGTGGCTGGAGAGGACCTGGAGCAGGATTCCAGACCTGTGTGGGAATCGGATGCAGGACATGATGCACTACCCCAGGGATCACCGAGGCCCTTCCCCTGGAGCCTGGCTGAGCACTCCACTTTGCAGCACAATACTCACCGGAGCCTTTATGTTCTCTGGGATGCAGGACACATACAGAGGCTCAGAACACTAGTAAGACAAGGACAGCCCCTGGCTGCTCCACCAAGATCAGCTTCCAAGTCCTTATCCAAAATGTAAGCCATCTGCAGTCTGGGAAGGAGCTATTTTAACTCCAACATTCACATATATCTTGTGGCATTTCGAAACTCACAACTTTATTTTGAATTTCACAGGAATGGGGGCTGCAGGAGGAAGGCACCATAATCTCTTCCTGAGCTGAAATCTTCAAAGGTTTCCTTTCCACCTGACTAGGATCAAATTCCTAGAGTAAGAGAAAATCATATGTGTCCTTCCTTATTCTACAAAAGCGGATCAGGAAGAGACCTGCAAATATCTCTCCTCTTCAGTACTGGCCCTATTACTTGGACTCCAGCCCACCCTGGCCTACTGTGCATGTATTAACCTCTTGTGAAAAACACAAGCCCAAAATGAGACTGTAAGCTTCTTGACGGCAGCGACTGCCTCTGTCTCATTCAAGGTCTTACTGGTGAGCACTCAATAAATATTTGATGAATGATAAAATAACAATAGCAAATAGATACCAAATGAAAACTAAATTCTTCAAATACCAAAGATAAATAATTCCTCATAAAAACTACAAGGCTGCCTAAAAAATAAATATGTCTACTGATCTAGTGAACATGATCCTAAAAGGTTCCTTGGCAAACGTGGGATATTATCCTATCTGTAAGTTGGTTTATGTCAACACATAAAGCCACACAATTGGCCATTCATTGCTTAAATCCGTGTCAGAGATGATGAGGAAGGCTGAATTTATGCATAATGAATCCCATCACCCATATGGGTGCCTAAGATATGGCCAGAGAGGCCTTCTTAATGTGGATCCCCACAGCAGGAAAGTCTATCCAAATGAGGGGACATTGAGGAGCTTGGGCATCCATGCCCTATCTGGCCTCTTGCCCTGGGGGGAGATAAGCAGCACTTTGTGTGTCTTACCGAGCAGTATGTATGTGTATGTGGTGGATGCCAAAACAAAAATGACATGATGAGGGCACAAGATGACTCTATTCTATGTCTACGATTTTCATATTATGTTATGACTTTGTCATTATGTCACAAAAAATGCACAGATTCCCAAACATGAAAATCTGAAAACATTAAATAAATATGAAACCTGTTCTGCACACTGGGTCAGGTGAAACAGGGAAAGGGAGGGATTAGAAAATCTTTCTTCCTAGACGCTGGCCACCTTTCTAATCTATCCTTTGCCACCCAAGAGAAAGGCTCCAAATTAAGAGCAATGCCTCCTAAGTTGGTGAGTTCTCGCAAACTGAAGCTCTCCAGAGACCTGCACCTCCTTATGAGGTGCACTGCCACTTATGTGAGGACCAAAAATACCTGGTACTCTGGTGCATCCCTTTAATCCCAGCAACTCGGGAGGCTGAGGCAGGAGGATCCCAAGTTCCAGGTCAGCCTCAGCAACTCTGCGAGGCCCTAAGCAATGTAGTGAATTACAGTCTTGAAATAAAAAATTAAAAAGGGCTGGGAATGTGGCTTAGTAGTGGTAGAGCTTCCCTGGGTTCAATCCTCAGTACCACACACACTCAGAAACATTCCTACAAAGACTAATGCTCTTCCTATACTCAGCTTCAGTGGCGAGCAATATTTGTGCTTGTACATTAATTATTTTGTGGTTATTAAGTTTGTTTCCGTTGCTAAGCAGCAATTTCTTTGAGAATAGACATCCCTGCAATAGAAGCTACTACTAATAAAAACCATGTAAGTACCATTGTCTCCAACAGCACTGGTAGCAGGAGTGAGCACAGTAATAAACGCTAATTGGGTTTTTATTGTGTCAAGCATTGTGTTAAGCCCTGTACAACAAGCACGCATTAGGTGGGTATTAAGAGTCTCCCTGTTTTTAGAAGTCTGGGGCTTATACATATTTAAAAGCTCACCAGAAGTCATACCCCCAGTCACTGAGCTGGGCTTTGAAAGTAGTCTTCTGTCAGAGCCTCTGCGTCTCAACAGTGGTTTCGTCAAGTGCCCACTCTATGCCAGGTCCTAGAAACACAGCTAGGATTAAAGGAGAGAGAAATCCTAGACCTTGGGGAGACTTGCCTACTCTATGGGGTACACAAGCAATAAATAAGTAAAATATACAAACTAATAGGTAAGGTAGTGGTAGCCTAGGGATATCAGAGAAGTGGGGGAGAAACAAGACAGGGTGGCTTGGGAGGCCTCGCTGAGAAGGTGGCATTTGAGAAGGTGGGGTGAGAGAGTGAGGCAGGGGGAGACCATGGGAACTAGCATTCTAAGCTGAGGGACCAGAGAGAGAGATAAAGCGATGAGTCAGCCAAGCCTTTAGGAGTCTCAGCAGCTCAGGAGACAGGATCTGCCTTACAGTTTCCAAGGATCACTTTGGCTGCTGTTTTGGGAACAGACTAGGAAGCATAAGGGTGCAGGCAGGGAGACAGAAGTTATTACAACATAGGAGAGAGGATGGGGGTCTGGCCAGGGTGGTAGCAGAGGATAGTGGGAGCTATATTCTAGATACACTTCAGAGACACAGCCCAGGAGATCTCTTAACGAACTGGTTGCAGGGACACAAGGTAAGAGGAGACGGCAAGGCTCCTGGGCTTGCTGGTTTGCTTGCTTGATTGATTGATGATTGGCTTTTACTTGGGTGATCCTAATGACTGAGCCGGAGCCAACCCTAGGAGAAGGTATGGAAGAAAGAATCATGTTCACATGCATGAAGTCTGAGACATCTGTTCCATGTCCAAGTGGAGATACGGGGTAGAAAGGAGAATTTGACTGAGTGGAATTCAAGTAGTCCAAGATGATAAGTTCCTGGTAGATAAGAGCAAAGAATGGTTATTTAAAGGCAAGTAGCTAAGGGAGTGCATAGAGATGAAGAACACAGGTCTGAGTTGAAGTTCTGAGACTTGCATTTTGGACAAGCCAGGGCAATTACTGACTGTTAAATTTTCTCCACTGCAAGGAAAGATACCAAGAGAAGAATGTGAATACCACCCACCCACATACACAAGCCCTTTGCAGGATGATGCATAAACCACCTGCCTGACCACTCATCTAAGAAGAAATGTTCAGTGTCTTCTGAGAATTGGTCAGATAATTATAGATCTCTGCTTCCCCTCCCCATTCAGCTCCCCAGATATTAGCATCAACATCCCTGAATAAATACTGTACCCAGGGCACAGCTTGAGACCTCCACAAACCAATGCAGATGAAGCTGGGGAATGCAGATGTGCAGACACTGAGACTTTCAAATTAAACGAGTTGAATTTCATTAAGCTTTCTGGTGTTTAAAGAAAACAGTAAGCTTATATATACATATATACAAATTTGTTTATCACTTTCACATAGGATCTCAGTAAAAGGAGAGCATTTATCTTTGACATACTTAAATGGAGATGTTCTTAGAATATTTCCTGTTCCATTGAAAAACCACTTAATTATATAAATGTATCATATATGTCTCTGTATGTATGTGTTTTGTAAAAGCTTCATCCAATGAAAAACTCTAGAATTGCATAAATATTTATGCCGTTTTAATTTTTTTTCACCATTAGGAAATGAAAAATGTTTGAGGAGCTAGACATGTTTACCCTGATTTTAGTATTATACATGTATACATGTACCAAATATCACATGGTACTCCATAAATATGTATAATTTTTATGTTCTCATATATCAGTTAAAATAAATTTAAATAATAAGAAATTATGCCTTTGAACACTTCTACATAGATAAATAAGGAAACCCATACTTCCTATAACCTTCACCAACCCTAAAAGACAATAATACAATCAGAATTAATGCTCTAAGCATTCATTGCTGGTTCATAGATATTATCTTACTGAATTCTCCCAAGAACATCAGTAAAGAATCTTTTTATACAGATAAACTAGAAAACTGGAAAGTCAAGGGTCACAGAGCTCACAAGTACTACCAGCACAACTCATTCCTGTCTCCTCCTTTTCCAAACCTGAGGGAACATTCCTTGATACAACAGCTGCTTACCATGAAATGCTGTTTTCTTGTTTAATTATAAGCCCTTTCAAACATGGCTATAATCCACAGACGCTTGTCTGGATTCCATTAGTAAAGTCCCTGTCACGTTAGCTCCAAGGAGGGTTATGAACTACAAGGTCATGCGTGCACCACGTCCCTCATTGCGTCTGGCCATGCGCACTTACTGAGTGCCCACTCTGTGCCAGGCATGAAACCCTCTCTCTAGACTCACTCAAGTGCCCAGAATGTACATTCTGCATGCTCTTCTGGGCTATAAGCAGCCTAGATTAGCAATACTTACATCCCTGACTTTAGACAGAGGGTCTTTTGCCATTTCCCGACAGCATCCTTCACCATTACTTGCAGCCTCCAACAAAACTTTAGTTTGCACTGTATTCTGACAACAAGAAATCCACCTCCTCTGTAAAGTATATCAAAAGCACATTTTTTAAAAAGAAATGATGTTAACAAATAAGACCAGGCCAGATTTGTTTGATCATATTTTGACTTTTCTCTCCATGAGCAATAACTATAATTCAGTGAATATCCTCATATATTTTTGAGTATCAACACAGATAAAATGAAAAAAAATCTCAGTAAAATGTACTGCTCACTGGTTCAAAATGCTCTAAAATATTAAACAAATGCAAACTAAACTATATTACCTTCCCTTCTGCTTCAAATATCTGTCCATAAATGTTGGCACACACAGGACTATATTGTGTCAGTTATCATAGGACAGAAAAAAATAATCTCAATTGCCATAAACTCAAAAGGGATGGTAACCAGTTTTTCAAATAAGTCACCATGTGTCACAATTTGGCATAAACTCTGATCCTTATGAATAATTCATACTTCGTGCATTAATAATGCATGCCCTATTTCTGTTGGAATGCTCCCTAACAGAATGAATGTCTATCACCAATTCCCTCCATTGACATGATGGAGTCAATGTAAAATTAGAATGATGTTTTTTGTTATTGCTCCCTTCAAAATTGTAACAGTTGGCTGGCCCATAAGGTTATGAAAAATATAAAATTCCTGTTACTTCCTGCCCCTTACATGGGAGTGACTTGGTTAGGTACCCCAGCATGCTTACCCTTGCTGATAAGAATATTTGCAGAGCAGAAACTTTGGCAAAGCTAATAAAGATTGGGTAGTTCTATTACATTTCTCCCTAATTATATATTTATGCATTCACAAAACACAGGATGTAATTGCTAAAACATGGTACCCAGCAGGGGAAAAAAAAAAGAAAGGAAAAAGCCAAATTGGCAAGATTTTCTAATAAATAGGGATGCTTTTCCCCACCCGGCATTCTTCCCTAGCTCATGTCACTACTGTGAAATTTCTGTTTGAATTTCAGTAAAATTATCTGGAACATTAAATAAATAAATAAATGTCCAAAGACTAAATAAAAGAATGATACCAAATGACATGTTTGTAGAGTAAAAGAGTCAACTTATCACCCCTAGTGAGGCCATGCCATAGCATGAGGACACTGGTACTTCAGGCTTTACTGAACTTTCCTCTTCTTCCCCCGTCGCGCCTCCACTGCCTCACCCAAGTGCACACCATCCACCAAGCAGTCACAATACTGGACACAAAGCAAGAAGAAGTGATGTGGTTTGGTATTAAAAAAAAAAAATATTCCAGTATCCTCCCCTCCCTTGAGAATTTCTTCAATAAAACCCAAAGAGAGGCTGGACTTCAGAAGTACCCCACACTGAGCAGAGAAGGAGTTTAAGAAAGGAGCCATCCGGTGTCAACATCTGTCCCCATGTGCCCTCATATTCATTCATTCTTTCTTTCAGCTCATGTTAGGAAGCGCTTGCTCTATGCCAGGTATCAGGTTCCCTTGGGTCTACAAGGTATTCCAGCAACGGAAATCCACCGCCCAGGTTAAGGACGAGGGAAAATTCAGATGTGGGTATCTACCCCAACTTGGCCCTGTTCAGAGGCCAGCCCACCTCGCCTGCCAACACCTCGGAAAGTCACTGTCCAGCGCCGGGTCCAAGAAGACCTCTCTCTTGGCAGAAACCTCTCGCCGGGGTCAGAGGGTCACTGCCCTTGCTCACACCGTCCGCTGAAAAAGTGAAGTTGGCGGCGAGTGGGACGAGGGGCACCGGGGGCATCCGGCAGGCTGGGCCCCCCCGCCAGGCTTCTCGCCTCTAACTCCCATGGCTACCGAGAAATATTTATGTCGATTAGATGGGCTCCAGTGGCTACTGTGGCAACCACCAGAAAGCCAAGTCATCCGAGGGATAAAGATAGATCATCACATACCTAGACGCCCGCCTCCCCGCGGCAGCCCCGGCAGATGTGGATGTGGACTGCGAAGCCCCAGCGCGGTTCACCGACGCGCTGCCGGCCAGCTCCTGCCACCTCCGGGGATGCTGGCGAAGGGCAGAGACAATTGAACGGGCGAGCGGAACAGCAAAGGATCGATACTCACCCCTAGGCGCCTGCTCCGGATCCTCACGTACCCTTGCTTCACTATGTCATTAAAATTGGAAGCCATCCCAGACAGCCGCTGACCCCCCTTAGCCAAGAGCACGCACCCCAAGCGGCTCCGGGGAGGGCTTAGGGCAGGGTGGAGAGAAAGAGCTGGGGGAGAAAGTTGAAGAGGCGAGCTGCTCGGGCTGTGGCTCGGCCAGGCGTCAGGAGGCGTGCATCACTTTCCGTGTCCCCCAACCCTGAAAGTGGGCGGCCGGCTCGCAGCCACTTTGGGGAGCGCGGCGCGGGGAGGCGAGGCTGGAGCGCCGGCGTCAGCTGACTCCACCCCGGCCGGCCAGGGGGAGGAGCGCGGCTGCCGAGAGATCCAGCGGCCTCTCCCGGCAGAGGAGGAGGAAGAAGGAGGAGGGGGAAGGGGAGGAGGGGTCAGAGGAAGAAGAGGATGGGGAGGTGGCGTTGGAGGAGGGAGACAAGAGGAGGAGCCGCGCGGGTCCCAGCGCCGGGCCGCGGCCACCCGCGCGCGGACACTCAGGCGCGCGATCGCCCCCTCCCCAGCCCCCGTCCGATTCCGCCGCACCCCGCCCAGAGCGCCCCAGCGGCCCGCGCACCTTGCCCACAGCCGACCCAGGCGACGCGCCCCCTCCTGTTGCTCGGGTGACTTATTTTGATTGGAAATTTCACCCTTTTCCAGCCGCTGCCATCCCTACCCCTCCCTTCAGCCCTGATCCTTTCCCAGAAGAGCTGACACCGGGTGCGCTTGCCCGGGGAGGTAGGGTCGCTCTGGTTGGCTTTGACCTTGGCTATACGTCTTGGCTTAAGGGGAGAGCGCCCTGGGGTTTCTTTGACATCCAGCACCAGGCCTTCACTGTATGGTTTGCCATGTGCTTCTCCTTTGAATCTGCCCTTCCCGCACGCAGGACTGTAATTTTTCTAGAGGCCAAGACTTGGCCTCATTGCCGTCCCCAAAGCCTGGCCCTGAAATAGGTGCTCGGTAAATTCTTAGTGGTTATCAAATGGCCACCTCGGTTCCAGGCACTGTTCGGAGGCATTTGCAAGGATTAACGCCTCTAAACTTAAACTCCCTTGCACCCTTTGAGGCAGGAACCCCCTTGTGTAAATGCCAGGCATATAGTGCTCACCATCAGCAAAGCATACCCTCTTAACGTCAGCCGCACTGTAAATATGTCTATAAAATAAACAGGAACAGGACACGATTTTCCACTCAGGGTTCCAGACTGACACATTCCTGGGGACATGAGTTGATCGCGGCTAACAGTTACTGAGCACCACTCTGCCGGATATTGTGCTCAATTTCTCAAGGTAAGAATGAGTTCAGTGCTAGCATCCATGTTTTACAGAAACTGATGCTCAGAAGAGTAGGCCCTGATACTTGCCCTGGGACCCACACTGGAGACTCAGCCAGGATGCAAGGGAGGTGTGTGGTCCTCAGCTCTGCTCCACACAGTCTGGTGCCTCTTGAAGAGCAGGTGTCTTGTGGGAGGGAGTTCCTACTATTTGGTCTCTAGAGAAGACCTTTCTCATTTGTGGTGTCCACAGAGGCAAAGAACATCTTGGCAATTAGACCATTTTTGCTCACTAGAGGTGACCAAACCAAGGCTGAGTGACCTGTGGTCAAAGCCACTGAGAAAATAATCCATCCATCTAGTGGATTATTTGGACTGATGACATAAAAAGCTTTTGACTCCAAGATTATAGAAGCTTCCCCTTCTCATCAGAAACACAGGCTTTTAGACACCCTGGTTTGGTGGTTGCCAAAAAAGAGACTTGCCCAATGTGTCATAGGAGAACTGAGACTAAACTGGGACAATCAAAAGGCAAATATTCTGACAGGGAGAACTCCATCTTTGCTGTATAGCAAACCATCTGCTCTGTCTTCACTTGGCCTTCTATGAAAAATGATTCTTTAAGTTTAAATCTCTCACCAAAAGAATAGAAAATGGTAAAGTCACTTGGAAAGCTATTTTTGAAGACTTAGAGTATATATATATATATATATATATATATATATATATATATATATATATTCCATGGTAGCCATGAAATAGAGGTGTTCATGGAAGGAATTTGTTCATCACATCATTTGTAGACCAAATCTACAGTATCATATAAACAAATAATGAAGAAATAAAGGCATAAGGAGCTTGAACTAAATGGCTGACAATAACAGAAATAATAACTGAGAAAACAGGTCAAGAAATCCATCCCTTGATAGTTAATGTTGAGTATAATAACCATCCATAAATAATTAAACTAGAAATGAGGAGATTAGAAACAAACTAGATGTGAAAAAAACAACAGTTTTAATTTCAAGATTGAGTCCAATATATGCTTTGTTTGGTAAAATCAAATTAATAATACATTTAAAATATAGTCTATGATATGCCATTCACTTAGCCCCTTAGATTTCTTCAAATTATGCAACATGCCATGGCGACACAAAGGGAAAGGATCACAGAAATATACCATATAGTAGTTCTTATTGAGTTATATAATACACAGCTGCACTACTATAGACAGCCAGACATATTTACACAAAATTAGTTTCATTAGAGATAAATCTGACACAAAATATTGTTATTTCCATCCCTACTTTCATTCAATTAGTGCTGCTTATTTATAGCATGCATTTCAGTTTGCTTCGTCATCATCTGGGTTCCCTCCCTGTAATAGTGGTCGCAGTGGGCAGAGTGACTCTTGATTAACTTCTGGCTCTGAATGCTATGGTGAGAAGGTTCTATTTTAGTGTGGGATTCTGAGCATACCCTACCCCTTACTTCCAGAACAGGTACACTGTCACGTACAATGTCTTCCTTATGATACTTGGTGGTTGGTTCAGATGTGGGTGCATGGCTCAGGTTAACTGATTTATAGTTATCTGGATTTCTTTATCTGAGAATTGAAACATAGACTCCAACCATTGGTCACAATGCAGCCTGGATGGAAGCAGCCAAGCAGCTACTGATCCATCAGGAGACCCTAGTAGAGTACTTATCAGGGAGCATGCAGAATAAGCAGAATGAAGAACTAAAGAGAACCAAACCAAGCCCTGGTGAGACTGTTAGAAACCCTCATCTAGCACCCCAGGAACATATTATGTCATTGAAGCAGACACAAAGCTAGTATGACAACTAGACCTCAAAATGCCTTCAGTTGCATAAGAGTTGAATGGTTTCTCAAGTAACAGCTCAGGCTGGGCAGGCAAGTGGTCCTGGGTAGGCAGCAAGCTCAGTTCATAAGATCCAGAGACCAGGCTCACAGGTCAACCTACTTTTAGGACATGATTTCCATCCTCCAGCTAGTAACTGCCATGTCCCAAGAAGGGACAACAACCTCCAGATGAATGTGATTCAGATGTTGCAAGCATATCTCTTATATGCATGGCCACATTTGCATCCAAGGAGAATGGAGAGTGCCGCCTCCATTTGGCATGGTTCTGTTGCCACAAGAAGAAAATGAATTGAAAACGGATGGGTCAGTCAGTTGAGCTTCCATTTGCATGACCTCAAGAGTGCACACTTCCTTAAGTCTTGCATTCTGGGTTCTTCACTTACCTTGTGGTAGTCCTGGTCCTGATACTGCCCTTATTACAAAAATATTAATTAACAGAAATGAATGTGTGTTCAAAAGAGAATACAGCTAGTCATGCTGTTCTGTGTGGACATCTTGTTGATATGATACAAAACCTTATCCCACGCTGAAATAGAACCTTCTCACCATAGCATTGAGAGCCAGAAGTTAACCAAGAGTCACTCTGCCCACTGCCTTTAGAGCAGAAGTTCAAACATGTCAACAACTCCTGCCCTGCCCTCTCCATTCCTTTTGGCCAGCTCTTATTAATAAGTCTTATTATTACTATTACAAACAGCATTGAGCTGCTTTGCTTAGAAAATTATTCGCAGAAATTCAGAGGCTTCTGCCCTTTCCCAGAGCAGGTGACAGGCCCGCAGGCTCTCCAGCTTTGCCAAAGGAGTCTGTATTTCCACCAAATGCCACAAAGCACCCAGGCTGAGTCTGGCACAGCACTTGTCCAGTTCCTTACCAAAAATAACTTCAGCATTGGCCCCGCTGCCTGCTGCTGTCAGTGGGAGGGTCACAGAAACATATGCAGCCTTTCCTGTAGCGAGGTGCGGCTGCAGTCATGAAAACGGTTTGGCTGTCACCCAGGAGGGGGTGTCGCTCCATGTGAGGGCTTGCCTCCACTAGCCCTCATCCAAATAAAGAAGAAGGACTTAGGATGACGCCAGGTGGGCGGGAGGAAACCTGGATCAGGTGTGGTTCCCTTACCCATTGCCTCGGTTCTTCGGTCCTGCACTCAGCGCATATTTATTGAGTACATGCTCTGGGCAGGGATTCACACAATAAACTTACACACACACACACACACACACAAATAAAGTTGCACTCCCCATAGAGGTTATATCCCAGTGGGAGAGAAAAAATAAACAAGTAAATAAACAACTTGAATATAGCCACGTTATGTCTTATTCAAAAGGAGGAAATTATGAAGGGGCCTCTGATTTGTATGTTTAATTTTTTAAATTTATTTTTTAATTGTAGTTGGACAAAATACCTTTATTTTACTTAGTTATTTTTATGTGGTGCTGAGGATCAAACCCAGGACCTTGCACGTGCTAGGCGAACGCTCTACCGCTGAGCTACAACCCCAGCAGTGAGTTGTATGTTTTAAATATAACCACAGGAGGTGATGGACAGGCAATCAGAGGTGTGCTGTACAGGGAGAAACAAGGAAAACTTACTCTTTTTTTTTTTTTTTTGGAGGGAGAGGGTACTGGGGATTGAACCCAGGGGTGCTTAATCACTGAGCCATATCCCCAACCTTTTTAAAATATTTTATTTGGAGACAGGATCTCACTGGGTTGCTTAGAGCTTCACCACCAAGTTGCTGAGGCTGGCTTTGAACTCAAAATCCTCTTGTCTCAGCCTCTCAAATCACTGGTATTACAGCCTACACCACTGCACCAGCAATTTATGGCTTATTCTTCATACTTATGTTAAATATTTTAAGTCTAATTTTTTGCAGGAGATGATATAGGAGAGGGACAGGGAAACTTTCTCTGAGGAGGTGACCTTTAAGCTGAAATAGGAAAGATGAGAAGAGGCTCCAGGAAACGTCAGGGAAGTGCAGTCCAGCTAGAAACAGAGTGTTGTGCAAGGTTGGGACACAGGGAAAGGCTCCAAGGAGCTGGGGCCAGAGAGTAGATCCACGCCCAGAGAGGAGGGAGCAGGTGACACAGAGATCTAGAGGTAGAAAGGAACAGTGCAGTCCCTCTCCTTGACAGCCACAGCAAGGAAATTGTGTCTTATTCAAAAGGGGGAAATTATGAAGGGGCTTCTGCTTTGTATGTTTTAAATATTATTCTATCTGATGAATTTTTTAAGATGAATTAAAGGAAACTGGAAAAAAAAGTGGGGAGATCATTTAAAAATCCACTTCTGAGATTACCCAAAAACCAATAGAAAAAGAAAACTGCTGATGAGAATGTGGGTTTATATCAACTGACAGAACTGTTCTGAACACAGTGGTGATGGCTATGAATAAAGTAGAGCCTTGGATCAGGGCTGACCTTTGGTCCTGAACCATTCCCATTCTGGAAGTGCACACTGCAGCCATTGCTCCTGATGAACACACAGGAAGTTTTCCTTACTCCTGTTTTGCCTTAGAGCCGATGCCCTGAGGTAGCAGATGTGTGAAATTGCTGTTTCTCTCTCAAGCTTTTTGGGGCTCATTAGAGAGCCACCTGCTGTGAGTTCCACATGCAGGTCCTCTCTTGGTCTGGCTATGCTTTACCCCTGCCAACCCCAGGACTCCAGTGCCCCAGGACTATGCACATTCCAGGCATTTTCTCTGGGCCATCCATTCTAAGACAGTTCTGGCTGTTTCCCTGTGTGTAGAACTGGCCAGAAGAAAAGCCCCCCTGACAGCTTGCTCCCAGGTCAGCTGCAGCCCTGAGCCCTGCCACAGCTGGGCAACTAGCCCATCCCAGACCTCTGTTCTTCTGTCCTCTTAAAAACTGCTCCCTTGCTGAAAAGTAAGGCTCAACTCCCCTGTCCATACTTCAGGTGAAGATGACCAGCTCTTGCCCAAGAAATATTCCTTCTTTGATCTCTTTAACCACCACATTGCATTTTGGGAGACAAAATGTTTGTGAATTTTTTTTTTCTTTTCTGCAATTTTGCACAGATGGTCTAGCACCTTGCTTTAGAATGTTTTCTAAATGTTCTCCACCCCTAGGCCCTTCAGGCTTCTGCTAAGGCAAAGTCATCAGGAAGTCACATTTGCCATTCTGTTACAAATCCAAATCACAGCCTTTAAAAGAGATGAAAAGATATGGGTGCATGCTGTCTGAGCTCCTATTTGAGCCACCCATGCTAGAGAGGGCAGTGGATAGAGCAGCTAGGCAGAGGGCCGACTTCCTATCTTCATGGGGTTGGCCATCACTGGGAGGTGATGAGAAAGGCTGGGGACTGGAATCCGGAGACCAGAAACAGGGTGGTAGTGGATGAGGTGAGAGAGAATTGAAGTTTCTTATGTATCTATCTGTATATTATAGATTGTCTAGGACAGACCCTTTTTAAAATAATGTGCTTTTGGTGTAGAGAACAGCTTGACTGTATCTGCACTAAAATATTAGCAATGGTAATTATTTGCTGTCAAGAGTAGTGGACATTTTCATTTTCTCCTGTGTGATTTTTTTAATAACTTTTAAAAATCAGAATGCTCACTTCTTTCTGCATGAGCTGATCTCGTGCCTTAAGTTTTACATAAATCTAAGGACACAAAAGCACACACAGACCTCTGGTTTCTTTCTAGTGAGAAAAGCCCTCTTCTCTGTGGGTCACTGCAAAGCAAGGAAATCTAGGCCAACACCGGGAAAGACAGGAAACTCAGTAGGTGACAAAGTTGTCCCCAGATAAGCCCTTTCTCAAAACACAGCTAGCAGCATTGCTATGCTCAGTCTTGCTGTGCGTTTAGAAGTCGGCAGCTTCAGGGGCCATTTCCAGGCTCACCAGTGACTTTGAGCGGGCTGTTAATTTCTCCCTGCCTTGTTACTTCTTCTGGAAAACCAAGATAAATGGGACCAGCCCTCCCTGTGCAGTCTTTTGAGGTCCTTGGATAAAATGTGCCACATGGCCAAGTCTCACGTCCCAAGTGTTCTGCCAGGGTTAATTAACCCTCACAGTTCCCCAAGCCTGGGGATCTACTCCATCTTCTACAACCAAGGCATTAGAAACCCGGCTCTTCCGTGAGACAGAGGAGACAGGGGAGGCAGGAGAAGGGATCAATTTTGCTCAGGGATTAGGGGCACAGCACCCAGAGAAGCAGCTTTCCAACTTCACTTTGAAAATATTGTGTCTGGAATGTTTTCATTTTCAGAACACAGTTTCTGCGTAAATGAATTATAGACATGGAGGGAAACCAGCCACTGTTACTAGGTACTAGGCATTTGCCACTGCAGGGACTCACTCCTTAGACAGATGAGGGTGACAAGTTGCAGGAGTCAGTTTCACTTCTGTCCACCTCTGGTCAGAACTTGTTACATGGACTTGTCTTCAAGGGACTGAGAAATGTGGGCCTGCTGCAGTATAGTGGATGTCTGTCCTGAAGGAAGAGGGCTAGATGGATCAGAGAACCTGGGAAACTTCACTGACCAGTTAGGAAGCTGAGGGAGGCCATAGAGTAGGCCCTGCAGCCAGCCCCCATCTTAACATGTCTCAAAAAGAAAAGAAAAAAAAATCAGTCCTCCTAACATTATCTCCCTCTAGTATTTCTGATCAGGTCATTGGCATATTTTTAGCAGCTCAGATACCAGAATAAGAACCAACACTTTTATTGTTGCATTTTATGAATTTTAACACACATCCCCATTTATGCACTGAGGAAAAGAAAACTACCAACTTAACTTTTCATGTCTGTGAACAATCACACTTTTTCAGAAATAGCTTTATGTTGAGAGCCACAGCCAAAGGGGCCCCAGCAAACTTCCAGCTGCCAGCAAACTTCCAGCTGCCGGCTGACGATTGGCTCACAGCGACCCCAGCAACATCTAGCTGATTGGCTCCTCGGCCCCAGCAACATCTAGCTGATTGGCTCCTCTGCGGTGATGCTCATTGGACTGTTTCCCTGCCCTTTCAGACCACGGAGCTGCTCATTGGGGGACTTTTTTGGCTCCGCCCACGTGACCCAGCCAATCGGCCTCAAGAGCAGGAGGATTGTGGGAGGTGGGGAGAAGCTTGTGTGGGAGAGAGAGGCTTGGGGAAAGCCGTGGTGGCAGTTGAGGCTCTGAGGGTTTTTCCTGAGAGACTATTTTGTTTGTCGTGTGTGGTTCTAAAAATAAAGTTAGTTTCTTTTGACAAGTGGCTCCTGATTGTGCCCAGCCAGACTGCGGCATTTGGTGGCCCGTACGGGGAACGAACCCGCGACCTTGGCGTTATCAGCACCAGAAAAAAAATCCGATTTGGATTCCAGAAAGATTAACTAAAGCGATTTCTACAGACCAAAAAGAAGATGATTTGGCTCAAATCCATAACAACTGATATCCAAAACGAACAGCACCACCTCTACAGGAGACTGCTACTAACACCTTTCTATCACCAGAGGGCATAAGTGTCCAACCAACAGCGCCACCTCCATATGCTGGGAGGCCCCCAACCCCCGCAGTTGATAGTTGGGATCCTGAGACAAGATCTCAAATACTAACATGCCCTGTATTTGAGGCAGGAGGGCAGCGATTTTACCAAGTTTTACATTTCAAAACAGTGAAGCAGCTAAAAGAGGCTGTAACAACCTATGGTCCTCAAGCACCCTTCACTGTAAGCTTGGTCGAATCCATTAACAACTTGAACATGACGCCAGCAGATTGGGCTAATATGTGTAAAGCTGTGCTAAATGGAGGACAATACCTGTTATGGAAGGTTGCCAATGAGGAATTTTGCAAGGAGACGGCTAGGCGAAATGCAGCAGCTGGTTATCCTCAGAGAAATCTAGATATGTTGTTAGGAAAGGGACCTTATGAGGATCAGCAGCAACAAATTGCATATGATCCTGGCGTATACGCACAAATTGCTGCAGATGCAATTAAGGCATGGAAGACTTTACAAGGACATGGAGGTTTACAAGGTCAATTATCTAAGGTAATACAAGGAGCTAATGAACCTTATGCTGAATTTGTAGATAGGCTTATTCAAACAGCTACCAGAGTTTTTGGGAATACAGAACAAGCAATGCCATTACTAAAACACCTGGCTTATGAGCAAGCAAATCGTTGGTGCAGAGATATCATTAGACCATGGAAACATGAAGATTTAAACACATATATTAAATTATGTAGAGACATTAATGAACAAGAGCAAGTCGTGGCAGCTGCAGTAAAACAGGCTTTAGATGCCAGAGACATTAATGAACAAGGGCAAATTGTGGCAGCTGCAGTAAAACAGGCTTTAGATGCCAGGCCAAGAACATGCTACAATTGTGAACAAACAGGACATTTTAAAAGGAATTGCCCCATTGGAGGAGGGTTTAACAAAACTAGGTATCAAAGGAGTAGAATACCAGGTATTTGCCCACGATGCCGTAGAGGGAGACATTGGGCTAATGAATGCCGTTCTCAAACCACCATAGAGGGTACTCCATTATCAAAAAACGAACAAGGACCAGGTGTTTATCCACGATATCGTGGAGAAAGGCATTGGGCTCCATTGCCAAAAAATGGACAGGGGGGCCCAATGCTCCGGGGCCCAAAACCACAAATATACGGAGCACTGGAGGAACCCAGCAACCCCATCAGGGTAGTGCCCAGGACACATTGTCCATCAGATCCCTCATCAGACAAACCAGAGGGAGCGCAGGGTTGGACATCTGTGCCTCCGCCAGAGCAGTACTAACTCCAGAGATGGGAGTTCAAATCATTCCCACAGGGGTGAAAGGACCTCTTCCCAAAGGAACAGTAGGCTTATTATTGGGACGCAGCTCTTCTACTCTAAAAGGACTTATGATAAGTCCTGGGGTAATTGATCCCGATTATGAAGGTGAAATAAAAATTATAGCCAGTTCTCCAAAGGGTATATCAGTAATTTCACCAGGAGATAGAATAGCACAGTTACTAATAATACCCAGCCTACATGATAAATTTTCCAGTCGTACTGTAGAAAGAGGTTCCAAGGGATTAGGCTCCACAGGTGTAGATTGGGCTATGCTTTCTTTAAATTTAGATTCTCGCCCCATGCTAAAACTAAATATTCAAGGACATGAATTTAATGGGCTACTGGATACAGGTGCAGACCTTAGCATCATCTCTCGTCAAGAATGGCCAAAACATTGGCCATTACAACAAGCCACTCAAACGCTTCGAGGCCTAGGAGTGGCGACTAATCCCCATAGAAGTGCAATGGTATTAGATTGGAAGGATCCTGAAGGATGTGAAGGAACTATACAGCCATATGTATTGGATCATCTTCCCGTAAATTTATGGGGACGAGATGTCCTAGATCAATTAGGTTTGACATTAACAAATAACATCAACCAAAATGCACCCACTATTATGACTAGACAAGGTTTTAGGAAAGGAAAAAGATTAGAAAAACAAGAACAAGGTATAGCAGCACCAATACAAATAGATCAAGGAACAGACAGACATGGGTTGGATTTTCAGAAAGGGCCACTGAGACAATAAAAATTACTTGGAAATCAGAAAGACCAGTATGGGTTCCTCAGTGGCCCCTGACTAAAGAAAAGATACAAGCAGCCCATGACCTGGTCAAACAACAGTTAGCAGAAGGACATATACAACCTTCTGTATCTCCCCATAATACTCCCATTTTTGTCATCAAAAAGAAATCTGGTAAATGGAGATTATTGCAAGATTTAAGAGCCATTAATAATGAGATGGTTATTATGGGACCTGCTCAATCAGGGATTCCTCAGTTGTCTGCTTTGCCAAAAACCTGGTATGTTTTAGTTATAGATATTAAAGATTGTTTTTTTTCAATTCCAATTCATCCTGAGGATAGTCCACGTTTTGCATTTACTATCCCTGCACTGAATCATGAAGGTCCTGATCAGAGATATGAATGGAAAGTACTCCCTCAAGGGATGGCTAACAGCCCAACTATGTGTCAAATTTATGTTAACAAAGTAATCCAGCCACTTAGAAATCAAAATCCTGAACTACAAATATTTCACTATATGGATGATGTATTATTAGCACACAAAGATAAAAACACATTGCTAGAATGTTATGCCACACTTACAAACTTATTAAAAAATTATAATCTAGAGATAGCAATAGATAAAGTACAATTAAATTTTCCAATTAATTATTTAGGAGTTCTATTATCCTCAACCATGGTCCGTCCACCAAAAATTCAAATACGAGTAGATCAACTCACATCACTTAATGACTTTCAAAAGTTATTAGGAGACATAAATTGGATAAGGCCTTATTTAGGTATACCAACAGGAGAGTTGGGACCTTTATTTGATATCCTAAAAGGTCCATCAGATCCAAATTCACCCCGAATGTTAACGCCTGAAGCAAGAAAGGCATTAAAAATCATTGAAACATATATGGAAAATATGCATTTGGATAGAATTGATATAAGTTTGCCTTTATTATTTATTGTACTACCAACAAAAAATATTCCTACAGGAGTATTTTGGCAAGAAGGTCCATTATTATGGATACATTTATCTTATTCTCCTAACACTATTCTTACTAGGTATCCTGAGGCTGTAGGACAATTAATACTCAAAGGAATAAAAGCAGCAAAGGGAGTGTTTGGAATTTCTCCCAATAAAATTATTACTCCATATACTATGAATCAAATTGATGAGTTAGCTAATGAGTTAAATACTTGGGCAATAATCATGTGTAAATCTAATGTTTCATTTGATAACCACTTACCATCTAATCCTTTATTGTCTTTTTGGTCATTGCATCCTGTAATTTTTCCAAAAATGACAAGAAAAACACCTATCATGAATGCTCCAAATATATTCACTGATGGGTCAAATAATGGTACAGCAGCAGTAGTTACCCCTGATCAAACTTTTACATTTTTAGTACCCAAACAATCAGCTCAAAAGGTAGAGCTTAATGCAGTTTTACAAGCTTTTGTGATGTTTAAAGATTCTGTATTTAATTTATTTTCTGATAGTCAGTATGTAGTTAATGCTATAGTATCTCTTGAAGATGCTGGTAGGATTTCCCCTTCTTCTACTGTTTTCTCTTTGCTTTCCACTATACAAAGTCTAATCTGGGACAGAAAAGATCCATTCTTTATAGGACATATCAGGGCACATACAGGATTGCCTGGAGCCCTTAGTTTGGGCAATGATTTAGCAGATAAAACTACACATGACATACATATTTTCTCTACACTAGAAGAAGCTATAAATTTTCATAAAAAGTTCCATGTCAATGCTAATACTTTACAAAAGTGTTTTAAAATAACTAAGGAACAAGCTAGACAAATAATAAAACAATGTCAAAATTGTGTGACCTTTTTACCACAAGTTAATCTTGGAGTCAATCCTAGAGGATTGATACCTAACCATATTTGGCAGATGGACGTCACACACTTGCCAGAATTTGGAAAATTAAAATATTTGCATGTTACAGTTGATACTTCTTCTGGATTTTTGATGGGCTCCCTTCATGCCGGAGAAAAAACTAAAGATGTTATAGCTCATTGCTTACAAAATTTTGCCACTGTGGGTGTTCCAAAACAGTTAAAAACAGATAATGCCCCTGGTTATACTTCTACCTCTTTTCAACAATTTTGCTCAACATTTGGCATTACTCATATAACAGGAATCCCATACAATCCACAGGGACAAGGCATAGTTGAAAGAGCTCATCAAACTATTAAAATGTACTTATTAAAGCAAAAAGAAGGAATTGGGAAGGGGTATATATTCCCCAAAGATAAACTTAAAATAACCCTTTTTACTCTAAACTTTTTAAATTTGGATTCATCAGGACTTAGTGCTGCGGAAAGGCATATGTGTCCAAAAAATGTACATAAGCCCAAGGTACTTTGGAAGGATATTCTAACAGGACAATGGAAAGGTCCTGACCCAGTAATTGTCTGGAGTCGGGGGTCTGTTTGTGTGTTTCCACAGGGAGAACAGCAGCCGATTTGGATTCCAGAGAGATTAACCAAGGTCCTGACCCAGTGATTGTCTGGAGTCGGGGGTCTGTTTATGTGTTTCCACAGGGAGAACAGCAGCCGATTTGGATTCCAGAAAGATTAACTAAAGCGATTTCTACAGACCAAAAAGAAGATGATTTGGCTCAAATCCATAACAACTGATATCCAAAACTCCAGTTTGGCTATTCTTACATCTGCAACAGAACCAGGATGCTTTTTTCAATATCTATTTTATTATTGCCCTTTGTCATATCATAAGTTCTATTTTGTTTTTTGAGCTCATACAGACCTAGGTTAATGTTTTGCTGATCAGTTCTATTTTTTGACTATAGAGTTTTTAAGCATTGCAATGGAGATTTCACCTGTAAAAAGTTATAAGGCCTTTACTATAATGTTATGTGTTGTATGTATTATATTATGTGTGCACACTTGTGTTTTGTGTTATATGTTTGAATGTACGTATGTCCATATATCATATATGATGAGCGCTCATGATAAAATGGATCCAAATATTTTTTTTTCACGTGATTTATATGGTTTAATTTAAATTGGGTAAACAACTGTTGAGGATTGTTTTAATATGTAAACAAAAAAGAAGGTTAACAGATCTGTTTGTTTACTTTCACCTTTCCTTTTCATTATATTTAATAATTCTCTTGAAGACAATGTAAATTGTTAAGAAAATTGTTTTCTTTTAGTGCCTTCTGTAGTGTTACATAATTTTTTCTTTAGCCATTATTGCCAGAATTCCTATCTTCATCCCAGTGCCGGTGAAGACAATGTAAATTGTTAAGAAAATTGTTTTCTTTTAGTGCCTTCTGGAATGTTACATAATTTTTTCTTTAGCCATTATTGCCAGAATTCCTATCTTCATCCCAGTGCTGATGAAGTCAAAGATAAAACCAATCTACAGCTTCTACAATAGCCATCACTGAACTGCTTGCAGAACTTGCCTGGACACATTGTGAGCTCACCTGTATGCATTGTGAACTATCTGTTGGTGCAGCGACTTATGGTAGTGTTGGGGTATTTTTGCTGATGATGTCACCGGTGGTACAATTTTTCAAAGGAGCCCTCAATTGGCTTAATGTCATGCATCCTTCTCTACTAGTGATGGTCTAAAATTTGGGGGCCAACAGAGGTGAGGCAAAGAACCTCACCCCCCCACAGGTGCAAAGGCCTATCCACAAGTATGGCTGTATGCTGGACCGGTAGTCAGTGACGGGTATGATCCAATTGCAGTGGTACCAACCTAAGACAGGAGGCTGACGCCTAGAGGTCAGTTCATCCGATGACGGGTAAGGACCATATGTTGAATTGGACTGCCTAACAGGCACGGTCCCTAAGCCACATGCTTGTTGTTTAAACAGAGAGGGGGAGATGTTGAGAGCCACAGCCAAAGGGGCCCCAGCAAACTTCCAGCTGCCAGCAAACTTCCAGCTGCCGGCTGACGATTGGCTCACAGCGGCCCCAGCAACATCTAGCTGATTGGCTCCTCGGCCCCAGCAACATCTAGCTGATTGGCTCCTCTGCGGTGATGCTCATTGGACTGTTTCCCTGCCCTTTCAGACCACGGAGCTGCTCATTGGGGGACTTTTTTGGCTCCGCCCACGTGACCCAGCCAATCGGCCTCAAGAGCAGGAGGATTGTAGGAGGTGGGGAGAAGCTTGTGTGGGAGAGAGAGGCTTGGGGAAAGCCGGTGGTGGCAGTTGAGGCTCTGAGGGTTTTTCCTGAGAGACTATTTTGTTTGTCGTGTGTGGTTCTAAAAATAAAGTTAGTTTCTTTTGACAAGTGGCTCCTGATTGTGCCCAGCCAGACTGCGGCAGCTTTATTGAGGAATAAGAGAATACAATGATCTGCAAATACATAAAGTGTAACATTGCCTAAGTTTTGACCTAAGTAGAGCATTGATATCATCACCGTAAGCAAGTTAATGAACAGACCCATCACCAAAGATCTCAGCCTCCTCCTCTTAATCCTGCATCCAACTCACTAGACTCTAGACCTCAAGCAACCATGGATATACTTTCTATTAGTATAAATTACCTGTGCATTTTCTTGATTTTTCTATAAATAGAATCCTACATACACATTCTGTTTGATCTGACTCTTTTCAATCAGGACGATTGTTTTGAGATGCATCCAGGTTGTGGAATTTATCAACAGTTCATTTCTTTTTTCATAGTAGAGTGCTAGTCCATGGTGTGTCTATACCATAATTTGTTCATCCTTCTACCCACTGAGGGACTTGTAGACTGTTTACAGTTTGGTTATTACAGATAAAACTGCTATGAGCATTAAAGTTCTAACGCTTGATCCGATGCATGCTTTATCCTCCCATGGGTGAATACCTACCTGTGCAATGACTGGATTACATGATAGTTTGTGTTTTACAAGGAATTTATTCACCTCATCGAAGTTATCCAATTTATTAAATTGATTCCTAATATTTTCTTATTATCTTTTTAATATTTATATAATCTTCAGATCTATAATTCCTGATATTGAGGATTTGATTCTCTCTTTTCTGAAGCAATCTGGCAGGAAGTTTACCAATTTTTATTTTTGCTCAAAAACAAAAACAAAAAAATCTTTAGATTTTATTGATTGATTCAATTATTTTTCTTTTCTATATTACTGATTTCCACTCTTCTTCCTTTCCTCTCCTTTCCTCTGTTTACTTTTTGTTTTGTTCACTGTGTCATTTGTAGCTTCTTAGTATGGAAGCCGAGCTGATTGCCTCCAATTTTTCTTCTCTGATATTGGTGTGTAGTGCTATAAATTTATCTCTAATTGCTGCTTGAGGGGTATCCAACAAATTTAAATGTGTTGTATGTTCACATGTTGAGTTTAAAATATTTTCTATTTTGGTGTCGCACACCTATAATCCCAGCAGCTCAGGAGGCTGAGGCAGGAGGATTACGAGTTCAAAGCCAGCCTCAGCAACAGTGAGGTGATAAGTAACTCAGTGAGACCCTGTCTCTAAATAAAATACAGAATAGGGCTGGGGATGTAGTTCAGTGGTCAAATGGCCCCTGAGTTCAATACCTCGTACCAAAAAAAAATAAAAATAAAAATAAAAAAATATATGTATGTATGTATGTGTGTGTATATATATACACATAGACATAAATATACATATATATCTATAGAGATATCTATAGATATAGATATATATATTCTGTTTTGATTTCTTCTTTGACCCTTGAGTGTCTTAAAATATGTTATTTGGGGCTGGGGATATGGCTCAAGCGATAGCACACTTGCCTGGCATGCATGTGGTGCTGGGTTCGATCCTCAGCACCACATACAAATAAAATAAAGATGTTGTGTCCGCTGAAAACTAAAAAATAAATATTAAAAAATTTTCTCTCTCTCTCTTTTTTAAAAAAATAAAAATAAAATATGTTATTTGGTTTGAGAATTTTCCAGGTATCTTTCTGTTATTAACTTTTCATTTAATGCCATCATTGGTAAAAGAGATAATATGTATATTTGAGTCCCTTTATGTTTTATGGCCCAGAGAGTATGATCCATATATTTGACTACATGGTTAATGGTCTTCTGCCTTCTTTCTCTGTCAAATATTGAAAGAGGATTGAAGTTGCTGGCTGTAATCGTCTGAATGTTCTCAGCTATTCTTGTTTCACAAATTTTGAAATGTTCTCCTTAGGTACATAGCACTCAGGATTGTAGATTCTTCTGATGAATTGGCCCCTTTATTTCCATTCCTGCTAAAAATTTCTCCTCCAAAACCTACTTTGATGAATATTAATATAGTCACCTCAGCTTTCTTTCCGCTGTGGTTAGCCTGGTGAATCTTCATACATCTTTATTTTAATCTATTTGTATCCTTTTATTGAAAGTGGATTTGGCCATATGCAACAAAATGAAACTGAATCCCTTTCTCTCGCCATGCACAAAAGTGAATTCAAAATGGATCAAGGAGCTTGATATCAAATCAGAGACACGCCGTCTGATAGAAGAAAAAGTTGGCTACGATCTACATTCGGTGGGGTCGGGCTCCAAATTCCTCAATAGGACACCCATAGCACAAAAGTTAATAACTAGAATCAACAAATGGGACTTACTCAACTAAAAAGTTTTTTCTCAGCAAAAGAAACAATAAGAGAGGTAAATAGGGAGCCTACACCCTGGGAACAAATCTTTACTCCTCACACTTCAGATAGAGCCCTAATATCCAGAGTATACAAAGAACTCAAAAAATTAGACAATAAGAGAACAAACAACCCAATCAACAAATGGGCCAAGGACCTGAACAGACACTTCTCAGAGGAGGACATACAGTCAATCAACAAGTACATGAAAAAATGCTCACCATCTCTAGCAGTCAGAGAAATGCAAATCAAAACCACCCTAAGATACCATCTCACTCCAGTAAGATTGGCAGCCATTAGGAAGTCAAACAACAACAAGTGCTGGCGAGGATGTGGGGAAAAGGGTACACTTGTACATTGCTGGTGGGACTGCAAATTGGTGCAACCACTTTGGAAAGCATTATGGAGATTTCTTGGAAAGCTGGGAATGGAGCCACCATTTGACCCAGCTATTCCCCTTCTTGGTCTATTCCCTAAAGACCTAAAAAGAGCATGCTACAGGGACACTGCTACATCGATGTTCATAGCAGCACAATTCACAATAGCAAGACTGTGGAACCAACCTAGATGCCCTTCAATAGACGAATGGATAAAAAAAAAAATGTGGCATTTATACACAATGGAGTATTACTCTGCATTAAAAAATGACAAAATCATAGAATTTGCAGGGAAATGGATGGTATTAGAGCAGATTATGCTAAGTGAAGCTAGCCAATCCCTAAAAAACAAATGCCAAATGTCTTCTTTGGTAGAAGGAGAGTAACTAAGATCAGAGTAGGGACAAAGAGCAGGAGAAGAAGATTAACATTTAACAGGGATGAGAGGTGGGAGGTAAAGGGAGAGAGAAGGGAAATTGCATGGAAATGGAAGGAGACCCTCAGGGTTATACAGTGGAGGGGGTAGAGAGAGAGGAGGGGAGGGGAGGGGAGAGGTGGGGAGGGGGGATGGTGGAGGATGGGAAAGGCAGCGGAGCACAACAGACACTAGTATGGCAATATGTAAATCAATGGATGTGTAACTGATGTGATTCTGCAATCTGTGTATGGGGTGAAGGTGGGAGTTCATAACCCACTTGAATCAAAGTGTGGAATATGATATGTCAAGAAATTTGTAATGTTTTGAACAACCAACAATAAAAAATTAAAAAAAAAAAAGAAAGTGGATTTGGGGCTGATTGGATAAGCAGCATGTTACTCAGGTCATACTACCTGACAGTTCTTGCGTTTGGTTGAGATGTTCAGACATTGTCATTCAATGTGCCTCTTGACACGGTTAGCTTCAAGTCTGTCCATCCGCCATTTGTTTTCCGCTTTGTTCCAACTATTCTTTTTCCCCTTTCCCTCTTCTTGCCTTTTTTATTACTTTCATATTTTTTATGATTCATTTTTATTTCCTTTGATGGCTTATGAGCAATAAATATCGATCTTGTTATTTCAGTGTCTGCCTCTCTCCTGTAGCTGGGAATAAATATGTCCCAGAGTGGTCCAGTGCACGTCCCTCCCTTCACAGCCTCACATCAAAGGAGGACAAGGGCATGACAGTCTGCACTTGGCCTCTATAAAGAAAACAGGAATATCAGGAAGGGTTTTGGAGGGCCAGCAGGCAGTGCCAGCTTCCTCTAAATCAGGAACTGCCACCTCCATCTATCTACTTGTAAGACCCAGAAAACCCAGGAACTGCCCTAGATACCTGCCTGTCCTTCAGGTACCACAATTAAATGTCACCAACTGCTGTTCATTTTTCCTCCTCAAATACTTCTTAGACACATCTACTTCCCTGCATTTCCATTTCCAAGTCCCTAGACCACCACACCACATCCCTTGGCTGGACAAATAAAGCACTCTTTATTAATTCAAGGTGTCCAAGCCATTCTTCATGGAGCTGGCGGTGATTGTTTCAAACAATGAGTCTAATACTTCCCCGTACTATTTAAAACACCAGCGCCTCAGACCTGGACTCACTGTTTGGAGCACAGGCTTCTCCCTGGCTGTCCAAGGGCATCTTGCTCTTCTCAGCTTTGGGCTTCCTAACTCCAGCCTCACTGGCCTTCCTACACTCCCTCAGTCACAGAACCCCTTCACCATGGCCAGCCTGTGATGGCCACTCGGCTGCCTTCAGGACGATCTTTGGTGACAACCTCCAGCTGCCCCATCTCACTGGTGCTGTTCACACCCTTAACATTTTCCTTAGGCTACCTCCTGCCACAGATGGTGAAGCAGGATTGCTAAAATGACCGTTTCTGCTGGATTCAGAACTGTTCTATGGGCGTCTTTGATGGGAATTCCCTCCCGCTGAGACCTTCTCAGCTTCTGCTGAGGTCTGAGGCTCTCCCTACCCATTCTTCCTTCTTCCTCTCTTCCGCTTCCCAGATATCAGATCAGCATGTTGATCTGAGGTGGATCCCAGTCTATTCCTACCTGCTTCCTGGGGTGGTTACTTTCATATGCCAACTTGAGTAGGCCTCGAGGTGCCTAGACATTTGGTTAAACACTGTTCTGGATGTGTCTTTGAGCGTGTTTCTGGATAACATTTGAAGAGGCATGTGTGCATGCACATGCACGTGTGTGTATGTTACTGGGGATTGAACTCAGGGCCTTGCACATGCTCCACCCATGGACCTCAGTTGTCTACATATATCTAACTTATTAAGCTGTAGAACCATAGTCCCTCATATGACAATAACACATTCTATTGCTTTTTTCTCCATTGATGGACATTTAAATTATCTCCATTTCATTCCTGTTACAAGCAATAGACCATAAATTGTTGTGCCTGAAAATGCAATAAGATCATCACTTCAATAACACTTTTACAAAAACTATCTAGAACCACTGACAATCATTGATATTCAATATCAGAATTCTTAAAGCATGTAGATGCTCCTGGGCTTTTTAAAAAATGAAATCAAATACTCAGAAGAATTTCTAAGGAACTAGAGCAATAAAAAAGTCTGTTTTGCTGAACCTCTGTGGGGAGAATCCAAACTAAACTAATATAGTTTAAATATTTCTTCAATTCCCCCTGCAAACTTCAATTATTACCTCTTACATCAATCTATTTAAATAACTGTAAACAGGTAACTATGGATGATAGAAGCAAGACAATTTAGAGCATTGCACTAATATTTTAGCTGGCTGGAAGATAACATTCGTCTTCCTTTTGAAGTGGCCTCAATAAAACCATATTTCATTGGCACACAGAATAAAATCCCCTCCCTCCTATGGCCTGCAAGGACAGATAGACTGGGAACCCCTCCCTGTTGTCACAGTCTTTCCTCTGCTGTTACCCTGGTCACCAACACCTTCTTTCCATTTCTGGAACACACCCACGCGCCCCCACCCCAGCCTCTCCCATGTTCTCCACAGTCTTCCTTCAGAGTTTTCCACCACTGACCCATGCAATTAGGTCTCAGCTGTGTCACTTCCTGTGAGAAGCCTCCTTTGACCTCTGAATCCCAGTTAGGACCCTCACTGTTGAACACTTCAAATTCAGAAGCTGTAAAAAGGGAATTTTACTTTGTGCCTTAGAAATTGCAATTTGGGAGACACGGGCTCAGGTGGCTCTGAGTCAGTCTTCTAAAGGAGGCAGGGAAAGCGGGAGCTATACAGGGGAAAGGCTCTAAATCATTACAAAGGAATTAAAATTGTTTAAAGAGAAATTCCTGTTGATATTGGAAAAGAACGCAAGGGCTCTGAGGGTGAAGAGATCACGGAGAAAATCAAGAAAAGAATGCATGTATTAAGCAAAAATGTCCAAGAAATAAGAGCACCTATCCTCCTGTTAGGCATTTTGAGTTTCTGGGCACAGTGCAATGATCTGATCATTCCAGATGTCTGCAGTCAGAGTGGAGAGGACCAAAGCTCTCAGACCAAGCAGCAGCTTGAGATGTGCCTGAGTCCTTCACATCCCCAACTCTATTTTGAAGCGCTCACTCAGTATTACTCTCATTCTGATTTTCCTTTTCCAACCAAGTCAATCTCGTGAAAAAGAGCTTTATTATTTTTTCAGAACACTTACCACAAATTGAAATGGTCTTGATTAGTGATATGTTAACCTGTCTCCCATTTGTTCTCTGTCTCCATGAGACCAAGCATGAACAGGGTCATTTCTGACAGGTCCACCTGAGAGTCCCATTGCTTAGGACAATGCCCAGCGTAGCTGAAGGAAAGAGGAAAAGGAGGAAGGAAGGAAGGAAGGAAGGAAGGAAGGAAGGAAGAAAGGGAGGGAGGGAGGGAGGGAGGGAGGAAGGAAGGAAACTAAAAAACTACTCACAGGCCACAGGGCCTGCGATGTTGAACAGATATTGGAACCTATAATTATGTCCACATTATCATCTTCCTTAGAACTTTGTACAGAGAAGGAAAGAGTCAGGTCAGGACACATCACCCATAAATATGACTTGGAGGATCCCAGAATGTGCACCCCCAGAATGCATTTCTATGGCATATGTTGAGCTGGTTATTTGGAGAAACAGCAGACACAGGAGGACCTCTGAACAGCTGCCCTTTTGTAAAAGCAACTTATGTCTCTAAAGGAAAGTGACGTTAGGAAAGTAGTATCGGGAAGAGGCCCCGGTGAGACAAGGTCTTTCAACTGAAGGAATTTCCACCTCCACAGTAGCCCAGCCTCAGTACTCCATGTAGTCACTTCCGTGCTCTCCTGTGATTTATGTCCTTGCCGCCACTAAGGAGTCCCAGGCCCCTCTTCCTTTCTATGTCTCATGGTGATGCATAAACTTCAACCATCTTGCCCTTCTCTTATTTTATGGGATTTCCATTCATATGTACGTATCCCCAATAGTTTTTGTCCTGTTAATTTACCTACTGTCAGTTTATTTCATGAACTCAATTACACAACCCTCAGAGGGTGCAGGGAAAGTTTTCTCTCCCCTGTTACACAGAGAGGCCAAGAAGAACCCAAACAGAGACGCCTTGGTGAGTTCCCCCAGTTTCTCATCATGAGCTCCTACCTGCTTTTGCCCAGTCTTATTTCGAGACCTGCTCGTTCTCGATCAGAACTCATAAAAATACACCCTTCCCTGTTTCTTTGGGACATCACTTCTAAAGGCTCCTATGCCACTGAAAACTTAGATTAAATAAATTTGTGCATCTGCCTCTTGTTCATCTGTCTTTTGCCGTTGAGTGTCAGCCGTGAACCTTGCCATGAGTAAGGGAGACACTGCTTTTTCTCCTCTCTCCTTGAGATCTAGAAATACTTTTTGTCCAGGTCTAATTACTAGTGGACTTGTTAGGAACCCTGAATTCTTGCCCCTACTTCCTCTCCTTGGACCGCACGACTCTTACTGACATTCAAAATGGCACCCCTTTGACTCTGTTTTCCCACATTACCTGGAAGGCCTTTCCTGACATCGCCTCAACCCATCTCCAAACTCCCTTTTCCTTTTCTCTGCAAACCTACATGGGGAAGAAGGTGTGATGCCATTGCTCACACTGCCATAATAAAAGACTGCTTAGAAGAAAAACATAACCAGCTTGTGTCATCAAACCTTTACGTGGCATGGGAATCTTGGCAGGACCCAAAGACCAGTGCAAACCATTCTCATGCTTAGTCTGATGAAGCAGGAACAGCCATATGGAGAAGTGGCTGCACAAAGTCTTACCTAATGATCTTAGACCATGGGGGACCCAGCAAGCCCGTCTGCTCGGTAGCTTGGCCTGTCCGTGTAGCTGAAGCCTCTCTCAACCCTATTGGGAATGGCAGGACCCTCTGGAATGAGGGTCTTCAAGGGAGAGACAGAAGGGAGGGAGTAACCTTTCTAGGTGTTAGGGCTGGCTTTGAGGAGAGGTTCTGGGGTCTAGGTCCTTCCTCGGGTAAGAGGAATCCTGGGCTGGAAGTCAGAGAGAACTTCTGTTGAACCCTTCAGGATGTCAATGCCCTTCAGCTTGCCAAAGTACCATATTTTGGGTTATTTTGTTCTGCTACACCTGCATGGCCCATGTCCATACCCACTCACAGCTCATTCACTCAATAACTGGCATCTCTTGGTGCCCTTGCCCCCAAATCATTCTTAATTTCTTCTCTTCTTCTCCTATCTGCTTTCCTCAACACTTTTTGATTTATATATTTTAATGCTCTTTTATTTTATGCATAATGATACATTTCTATTTTTTCAATGATTGATGTATCATCAAAATTTTAAAAAATTTCTTTACAATAGTAATATATTTGCTTTGAATTTTAGTTTTTAATATTAATATAACTTCTCTCTTAATGTTGTGGTGATGACCTAACACATCAGTGCTCATCTTTTATTTTTAACCTTCAGTTGTCATTTTAAAAGTATGTTTGCCTTCCACTAGAACATGGTTATGTGCATTCCTTTACTACATAGTTTAATCGTTTTCATTTTTAATACTTAATGATATTTGCTCTTCCTCCTACTCTGATTTCTGCTTTCTGATTTTATACTCATTTTTGCATTTCAACTTTCTCCCCTTTTCATATAAAGGCTATTTTTCCTTTGTAACTTTTAATAATGCTGAGCTGATGCTTAAAAAAAAGTTACTGATGACTACTACTATCTCCATTCACATTACTTAATCACATTAACATAACTTTATTATTATACATTATATTTCTGGGCAGGAAGTTTTTGCTTGAAATAAAGTTGCAAATCGCTTCTTTGTTTCAGGAACTTCTGGAAATCTTTTTAGCTTAATGGTGGGCTATTCTTGGTGTTCTCCTCAGAACCAGGAACAGTAATCTTTCTTTCTCTCTATGAAATGCTAAGTTCTTCAAGTGCATTCACCAAAATGCTGTCCATTCTTTGAAGATTTACCTCAAATTTTTCATCTCTCCCCATATGTCAATTCTCAACCACTATTAAACTAATTATCAAATCCCAGTCAGGTATTTGCATTGATCTCCTTGCACCAGACCCCAAAACCTCTTAGACTTCATTCTAGCAATATCGCTTTAGATGTGGCCCATGTGTAACTCTCCCTTCAAGGATGCTCCTGTGCTCTGTCCCTGCTTACTGTAGACATAGCAAACCTGGTTTTGCTTGACCTACAGGTTTTTTGATGATCTCTTGAAGGAGTCAGCAGTGAACTCTAATGGAGTTTTCATGCTTATGTCAAAAAACCTTAAAGTCTAATTCTTTATAAAGGATAAAGAATTAAGCAATATTTATCTCCCCTTGATTCTACCTGTTTTCTGGGTTCTGCTTATATGATAAGATGTGGAATCACACTCGTTTTCTCATTAGGTATTTTTGATGTTTGCGATAGAGTGTATAAGAATATAAACATCCACTGTGTAAAACAACATCCTTTAAATCAGCCCCATCCTACCTCTTTGTAATGATTTATATAATCTAAGATTTTGATCCATATATCAGTTGTTCATTTGTTCTTGTATTTTTCATTCAAAAATTATTTTTAAGTCAGTGTGCACTATTATCATATATAACTAAACTCTACTATTAAATTATGTCTCTCTTGATCCCAGTTTTTTATGCAATTATTTTCCTTTTCTGGAATTCTTTGATGCAGTCTTATGAATAGCAGGAACATGTCTTTGATTTTATCCTTAGGTAATGTACCTATATTTTCCTGCCAGTAGAATGACCTCATAACTTTAAATTCAAATCAGACAAAGGCCACGTTAGACGTCACAGTTTAACTGGACATCACTAAACATCTCTACCAGTGCTATTCATTTGAGAATATGTTAAAAATGATCTCATCAAACTGACAACCTTTTCCTTAAGCAGAAATTATATTTGTCTTTAAAATCCCATCAGAATCACAGAGAGACTGATAGTGTTGGGGAAACGACACCCTAGGTGCAGCTCTTGGAGTCTGAGGTTTAGCACCAGACTCTAGGTCTCAGTGATCTCCTCCCTCCCGGTCTCTGTACCCTCTTCCAGGCACAGGAAGGGACCCCAAGGAGCCCTCATGCAACTAAACATGGAATGCCCCAGAGGAGCACAAATGTCTTTACTTTTTTCCTGCTGAAAATTCACTAACCAAGAAAGATAAAATGCATCACAGATGAAGACACTGAAATCAAATACAACACATAAAGCCCAGAGGAACTTTGTTCCAACCATCTATGTCATCTAAAAATTATTTGTGACTCCTTTAACAGTACCAACAGCATGCAGCCCTCTCTGTCCTCTCCCTGTGAATAGGGTATTCTGTGGCTCTTTTTTCTTGTCACATTGAAGATGGCTTCTGTGCTCAGGTGAGTCAATTGACTTTTGCTTCTGATAAGCTCTCCTCTGGCAGTTTGTTTCAACAGGCTCAGTTAATGGACCAGAGGACAGCTCTGAACTTCCCCACGTTAGCAAGGACCTATGTAATGGGCTTCGAGAGGTGGTGGGAAAGCAAAGTCAAACCACACAAGCAACCCAGGTGAGGACTGTGGAGTCTGAGAACAGACCTGTGCACTAGTGAACTGGGATAACCAAAAGGTGGGGCAGTAAACTGATGGACCGTGTCCTGGAGTCGTGACCACATAACAAGAAAACATGTTCCTTAAGTCCCAGTGGGGTAGCCAGTCAAAGCCCAGCAGTGTTCTGGACAAAAACTCTGGTCATAGATACATTGGTTATCTGGAAAGGGAGCTCCATTCCTTCCATGGAAATGCATCTCTGATACTTTAAGATGAAGTAAAAAAATTTTGAATAACAAAACCATTGTATTAATATTTCTCTATGAGTAATGAATTAATGCATATTATATGTTCTTGAAAGATTTTTAAAAAATGAAAATGTCTCATACTTTTGTAAGTTTAAATATTAGTAAATGAAAAGACTTGATAAATATTTACGAGAGCTGCTTTTATTAATTCATGCCTTTGGGATACTTAAGTAAATACATTAAGCTTAAACAATCTGTTGAAAATGCTTGAAGTATTGTAAAAGGAACCAAATATTTGTCAAACATCCTTAAAAGAGATTGTTAATATTTGCTGGATTTACAAATAGAATGATAAATTTGTGAGCTACACTTTAAAAGTTAGTTTTATATTTGTAACTTTAATAAGTCAAGTAATAATTTATTAACTTGAGTTAAATCACCATGTCATTTAATCAATTAATCATTGATGTGATTGTTTATTATTATTTAATGTATTGATTTATTATTTGATTCATTGATAACAAATTAGCACCAATTATTACTAAATGATCATTTTTAAAGCCTGCTGAATAATATTTTCCGTATGTCTTATCGTGAGGGCCATGAAACCTCAGATCAATGAACCCTCCTTTCATACTGCTCCATCAAGCAGTTATTTAACCATTAAACAGACTTATTAAGTGCCTTCCATGGTTTATGGAAGTAAAGAAGCCGGGGACAGAGTGAGAAATGAGGGCGGGTTACTAATAATATTGTCACGTAGACACTTTTCTATCTTTGTAAATTTTAACCACAGTTAGTTAAGGTGACTCTTCCCTTTCCTCCAAATATCTATTTACTTTTTTTTTGCTTTGCTAGGTGGTGATGGAGTACTCATATACCCGGCTGATGGAAAGTTGAATGCGGGACACATGTTCATGGTTGCTGACACGCCCACTGAAGTTTTTGCTAACCATTCTGGTGTAGGGATTGCTTCCTGAGAGGTTCTCAGTGCCTCCTGGCTTGACTCTCCTGGCATCATAACACAAAGATGAGAGGACATAAGTGGTATCAAAAGAGACGTGATCCTGCCCTTGCACATGCATGGGCTGTGGAGAAGCAAGGCTGGAGAGCTCAGAGCCGGACACTAGCTACAGCCACCCCCAACACCAAAAACAAACACAACACCCCTGGCCCCAAAGTTGTCTCTCAGTGCCCATCTTCTTGGTAACATAGCGTAGGGACAATAGATGCACCACACATCTCATCTCTCTTTCAGTGGGAATCATGAGAAACAGAATTAAAAACTAATGACTTTTACAATTTTAGATTTATTTCCTCATTCTTAACAAAACATTTGCTCTGGACCTGATTTTCTATTCTTTATTTCGAATGCTTTTTCTTTCTTTCTTTTTCTAATTTTTTTTATTGGTTGTTCAAAACATTACATAGCTCTTGACATCTCATATTTCATACTTTAGATTCAAGTGGGTTATGAACTCCCATTATTACCCCGTATACAGATTGCAGAATCACATCGGTTACACATCCACATTTTTACATAATGCCATATTAGTAACTGTTGTATTCTGCTACCTTTCCTATCCTCTACTCTCCCCCCTCCCCTCCCCTCCCATCTTCTCTCTCTATCCCATCTGCTGTAATTTAATTCTCTCCCTTTTTTTTTTTTCTTTCTTAAAAGTTCCATACAGAATCAGGATCTGTCTCCAACTGAGACCCAAAGAGCAGAAGTTCCTGAGTCCCCACACCTCATGCAGTGGGAAGTTATCTATCCATTGTTCTTGAAGAGTAATAGTGATATTTTGAGCCCAGATTTTTGCTGCAGTATCTTTTGTCCTCCTAAACCTTTAGCCTCGTTTCCATTTAATTCTTAAGTTGAATATTGCAGGAGACCAGCAGAATGGGGGAAAGAGGCCAGGTGAGGGGATCCATGGTTTAAAAAGCTTTGTTTCCATGGGAGAGTTCACACTTTCCAGCACACTCCCTTCTTGGTCGTCAGAATCTTCGTTTGTTCCTTAACTTTGAGCTGTGTTGCAATTCAGTAAATTGTAGGTAACAGATTGACACACAAAACATGTCTTCCTTGATAGATAGAGGTTTAAATTACCTTCTTTGCAATTCATCTCAATATCATTTACTCCAGATAAATTTGTTTGGACTTTCCCTTTGAACAGGTTACAACATCAGCCTGGATCCTGCATACGAATAAAGTAAAATATTTTGCATATCTTCATTTTACTATCTATCTGGGAGTCCGAATTTAATCTGTTTCTGAAAATTATATTCCAACAATCGTTAGAGCTGTATAAGCATCCCATTTCCATAAGGGGAGATTGGAGCTAGCCTGCTCACTGGTTCCTTATCTATCATTTGTTTTTCTCCTCTAGACACTTAATTGTTTTCTTTATCCTTGAAGATATGAAATGTCATCATAGATACATGTTATTAGTTTTTGGTCACGTGGTGTACTGAAAAATATACTAGCCAGCCTCTAAGAAGACAAAGCAAAGAAAAAAATCATTCTGATTATCTTACTGTTTTTGAACTCTCTAGGTTACTGGAATTTATCCATTTTAATAAATATTGTTAAAATGCAACTATTGACTTTTTACAGTAAAAACATTTAACCATCTTGAAGTTAGACAATGCCTGACAGACATTGAACAAGCCCACATTCTTATGCATAATTATTTTACTTCATGCTCATTCATTAGGCCTATTTTGATCCATTCTAATGGCATTTTTATTATTATCTTACATTTCAAGGATAAATAAAATTCCAATGTGTAATAAGATGCTATTTTGATCTAAGATTTGTTCTTCAGTCAGACTATTTGAGATTGCTGTAATATCGTCCACAAAGCTTCTGTGCCTTGTAATGATGCAGTTTATAGCTTTCCGAGGCTCCAAGTGTCACATACTCTGCGTGCGCAGACTGTAAGTTTAAAGGAGGGGATGTTTATTTTTAGAAAAGATGCACTGCTTCAATTGCTATTTCTCCTCTTCTTCTCAGGACATTTTATTTTTCATTTATTGCTTAAAATTCTCCTTCATAAAAAGGGAACTCTGAATTTTATTTCTGTGAGTCATACGACAAGTTGAAATACATCAAGACCAAATCAATCCAAGGGCTGCCAGTGGAGGAAGTTGACCAAAGTTGGGCTCAATCTGCCTTGATGTTTTTTCCAGGACTCTGGAACCTCTCCCTGCTGCCAGAGCTAATCATCTTTTTAAAATGTAGCTATGTCAAAAAGCCTTTAAACAATTCCTTTCAGACAAAGTCTACAGTATAATGTGAAGTTGCAACAGAGAAAACGAAAGACAAATTTCTCTCAATAGATTGAGCTATCAACATTTTATTTATTTACTTATTTATTGGGTACTGGGGATTGAACCCAGGGCCACTTAACCACTGAGCCACATCCCCAGCCATTTTTATAGTTTTATTTTAAGACAAGGTGTCACCAAGTTGCTTAGGGTCTCACTAAGTTGCCGAGGCTGGCTTTGAACTCGCGATCCTCCTGCCTTAGCCTCTTTAAGCCGCTGGGTTTACAGTTGTATGCCACCACACCTGGCAAGCTGTCAACATTTTAATAAATAATAATGTTAAAATAAATACATTACAAAAATTTAATTATTAAGAAGACTGAAGAGTATCCAAAAAAAAAAAATCCTAAAAAATTTATCTCTGGGTGTTTAATTTAATCTGAGATTAAGGTGATTTCAATTTTTATAATTATATTTTTCTATACTTTAAATTCTATATGGCAAGTTCAGATTAATTTAAATTTAAAAAATGAAAAATATTATTATTCAACAATGATAGTCCAAATTCCTTAGCCTGACCTACCCCTCTACCTGTGACTTCCACTGTCTTTACAGGCCTCCTGAACTACACTCTTGTCACATAGAGGAAAAACATGGAATGATCTTTTGGGCCTTTGCACACACTTTCCTTAATTTGTATTCATTTATTTGTTTTCTGGTACCAGGGATTGAACTGGGGATATGCCGCAGTCCGGCTGCAGCAAAATAACCGAGGGGTGACAAACAACTTGTGTAGATTGATACAGCAGGAGTGGGAGCTGTTTATTGTAGGACAGGAGCGGTATTTATACATTCCACACAGCTTATCTTAATTAACATAAAATAGATACAGCAGTCAACCAATCAGGAATCTCCACACTTAACGGCTCGCTTTTGTTACTTCTCAAACCACTCCCTCTGGCATTTTGCCAGGCACCATCCAGACTTGTTTACAGACTCTAACATTAGCCACTCCCTCTGGCAAAATGCCAGGGGCCATCCAGACTTGTTTACAGACTCTAACAGGGATACTTAACCACTGAGCCACATCCCAGCCCTTCTTATTTTTTTTAGTTTAAGGCGGGGTCTTGCTAAATTGCTTAGGGCCTCACTGAGTTGCTGTGGCTGGCTTTGAACTTGCAAATCCTCCTGCCTCAGCCTCCAGAGGTCCTGGGATTATAGGTGCACCTGGTGTCCTGCTTTTCTTTCTGCCTCAAGGAAACTGTCTGTGGTTTCTTCCAGGGACGTGAGCTGCAGCCCCCGTACTGCGAAAATGCGTCTGTGGTGGAACTGCCCATACTCTGGCTCTTCTTCCCTTTCTATCTCCACTCAGCTGTGGGTTCCTCGGAGGCACAGACCACCTCTTATCTGCCTTTGCATTCCCCCATCTGGGCTGATGTTTAGTGTGCTCTTCATTTGCTCAATAAGTGAGTGAGTGAGGAATGAAGCCAATACAAGATCACAGGAGCTGTTGTTCAGATTAATGTAAACTTTACTCCTTGGGAGGCCTGCAGTACTTTCTGCATTTTCCATGAGATTCCATAGGAATTGACATTGTTTCCTAGAAATTCAATGAAAAAAGCAGCCAAATATGGACTGCATTGTCCAAAATTGGAAACCTCGAGTTGCAGCTCTGGGGAGAAGTTAGTCTTCTCCTAAGTGTGTATTGTATAAGTAAAGGAAGCAATTTCTAGAACTTGCTGCAGCATCACCTCCTGATCAGAAAGCATCTGTTTTTGTATATCTCACTTAGTTTGAAGTTATTTATTATCCCAGTAAAAAAATGCAGGTTAAGGGGCTCAGCTCCTATAGGAGGAAAGAAGGTGCAATTTGTAACTACAGAATTTTAGGCATTACAAAGGCTTTACCGTGAGTATGCTTTGTTTGGGGGATGAAACTAGCAGTGATAGGTTTAGTAATTACACAATACTTTTTCCTCAAAGAATTTGCCTCTCCTTATCCTCCTTAACACCCTATGAAGAGGGCAATATTAAACAAATAAGAGTATGGAATTCTTGTGTTATAGATTGAATTGTACCTCCCAAAGAGATGTCAGCATCCTAACCCCCAGTGCTTCCAAATGTGATCTTATTTGGAAATAATGTCATTGAAAATGTAACTATTTAAGATGAGGTGAGTCTTTAGTACAACACCAACCATGGCTTTATTAAGGCGGGAGTGGGGGAAGAAGAGAGACAGGGACAGAGACACACAGAGAGTCAGAGACTGGAGTGACCCACCTACTGGCCAGAGAGCACTGAGGCTCGCGGGCAAACATCAGAAGCTGATGAAACCAGGAAGGGTTCTCCCCTGAGAGCTTCAGTAGGAATTGGATCTATTGACACTTTGAGCTTAGATTTCTGTCCTCTAGGACTATGAGCAAATAAATCTTTAAGCTATTCGGTTTGTATTACAGATGTGCGTCTCTTAATGATAGGGACACATTCTGAGAAATGTGTCTGCAGATGTTTCTGTCCTGTGTGAGTGCACTCACACAAATCTAGGTGGCACTCCCTCTGAGGTGTATGGTACAGCCATCACCACGTTCGACGTCTGTCACGGACCACACTGTTACTATGCAGCATGTGACTCAATTTTATTATGGCAGCCTTAGACAACTAGTAAAACTGAGTTTCAACCCATTTCCCAGGATTTTATACCTAGTTATTAGGAAAAATTGTCCTAAGTCCAAGTCTCCAGTATTCTGAGTCAGTCTGCAGTTGAGAAAAGAGACAATTATAACTCTGTGGTTATAACTCTCCTAATTTGGTCATAAATGTTGGCCGTGACTGTTTAGTCCTATAGATTGTAGAACATGGAATATAAATTTGCAGAGAGAAAAATTTGTCTTTTCCTTTAATTTTCCATTTGATCTTTTACAAGGTGGATCCCAGAGTCAAGAACAAAGCCAGAAGGGTTAATCCAGGCTATAATTTTGCATTATCTTTCATAGAGTCATTTATCTGTCCTGAAGTACTGTGAAGTCAAGATTTCTGCTTATTAACCTTTCAGCAAAAGCAAGCTTGCCTTTTTGGTTAGAAGCTAAAATATTAGGAACAATTACCTTAAACGGCACTGCATTTCACATCAAGGAGTTTGGCCTTGTGGGCACTCTTTTCTAAGTAGCCATTTGTTACCTGAAAGAGGAACAGAGATGAGAACAAATGATGAGCTCAAGTGGATAAAATGTACAGATGCAAACTAGGGGTTAACTTAAATGCTGGTAAGAGATCAGCTTGGGGTATTCACTGAGTACAATCTGGGACAGGGAGGCAGGAGAGGGTCACACAGGAGGTTGAAGTCTGGAATTGGACTTCAGTTTCCATGTCGTTGATCTACCTCTCTCTACCCCAAAGAACCTGGAAAACTTAGGTGCCTCTACTAGGTAATCACCAGAAATATATATGTGTGTGTGTGTGCATTTGTATATATATATATATATATATATATATATATATATATATATATATATGAATATATATATATTTGGTACTGGGGATTGTACCCAGGCCACATTCTCAACCATTTTTATTTTTATTTTGAGACCAGGTGTTGTTAAATTGTTCAGGGTCTCACTAAATCGCTGAGGCTGGCCTTGAACTTGTGATCCTCCTGTCTCAGCCTCCTGAGTCAATGGGATTATAGGCATGAGACACAGCACCCAGCATATTTTAAGTACATCCCAAACTGTCCATGACACTTGCCCAAACCCACTCTTCTGAGAGCATCAGGGCAGCCTCCTCAAGCGTAACCAGACTCAGAGCTGACAGCCATGGATGTCTCAACTCTGCTTCTGAAAACCTGCCAGTCCTTCAATGCAGCATGTTCCGAAACCCTGGAGAGACAGGCTCTCTCTCTCTGCTGAGCCTTAGCTGAATAGGTCTCCATGCTTAGCAAACAATGAACTCAGGTTTTTGTTCAGACCTTGGATGGCATCATCCTCTCTCAACACTGTAAGACTCATTGAACACAAATGATGATGATGAAGATACATAGGTGATAGGCAGATCCCCAGACAGTGACATGTACTAAGCGCTCAGTAAAGATTTATTGCAATTATTAAAAACTGAGGTGTCCTTAACTACTGGCTGGGCTACAAGAGGAGAGGCAGAACAGAAGTTCAGAATTGAAAATCTAGGGTTCAAGGAACAGGACGACTGGCATTCACATTCTAGCTGCCACTTAGCTTTTTAATTGCTGGAACTTTACCTACCCTCCATAAGAGGAGGTGGCAAATAATAATGGGCTCAATCTAGCCTGATGCTTTCTTTTGTACACTAAGTTTTATTGGAACCGAATCATACCCGTTGATGGTGTAAAGTCTGTGGCTGTTTTTAAGCCATAGGGGCAGAATCACGGAGTCGCAAGGTTGGTCTGTCAAAAACAAACCCAGTAGGGTGAAGCTGGCTCGAATCATGCATTATCTGTTAGATAGTCTTTTACCTGTGCCGATGTACTGTGAAGTCAGGTGCTCTAGACCACAGAACCTAAAATATTTATTACCTGGTACTTTACAGAAAAAGGTAGAGAAGAGCATGCTCCGGAAGGTAGAGGTCTGTGGCTGAGCAAGTTTGGCTGTGTCAGTGAGACGAAGTAAATCAGATGTGGTTGACCAGGCAGTGGGGGTGGGGGGGATGAGAACAGAGCCCAGGGCAGTGGGGACCTTGCAGGGCCACATGGCCACATGCTCAAGCTTTTAACATTTAAGAAATGGGATCTGATTGACTTTTCTTCAAAGGTGTTTGGATGTTCTTTGGGGACTAGAGAAATGAATGAATGAAAGAAAGAATGAATGAGCGGTGTCAGTCAGCTTCTGTGCCCATTATTTAAAAGTCCACATGGAAGGGCTTAGCCACCCAGCTGAAACCAGGCAGCACGGGAAGCCCATGTGACCCTTTCCTGTGGGCCGGACTGGCTGTGTGTCCTAAACAGGGCTGCTCAGTGCTGCGTGTGCCAGACACGGAAAGGGAAAATGCCAACTGGGTGTGGAGCCGATCTGGGATCGCGGCAGGTGCTGTGACTCTCCTCCCAAAGCGTTCTTTAAACAAATCTGTTGTGCAAATACTTAATTAAACTCTCGAGGTCCTAGCTAGAAATAGCCAGCCCTACATTTAGGGCTCTGAGTCTTTTGGGGTCTGGTTTAAAAGAATCCGGACAAGAGATCTTTTGTCGTTAATGTCTTTTTATAAGTTCTGGCAGGGTGAGACATACTTTAAAAATTCTTTGTCCAGGGAGTTTGGCATCACCTCTAAAATTAACTATCCAACAGGAATTGGAGCTCTTTGGCTGGATCTGGATGTGTGATTGATTGGTCTATCCATTCTGACTTGCTTGCCAAGTCGTTCATTCAATTAAAATTAGTTTGGCTAACATGTACATTTAAATATCTTCAATGTACGAAGTACTGTGTTAGGCACATCACGTGCATCTCATGCTCACATGTCTCTATAATAGTTACTATTAGTAGTATTGAATGAGTGAATTTAAAAAAGAAAGAAATCCTGTCATTTGTAAAACATGGATGAACCCAGAGGACATTATGCTAAGTGAAATAAACTGGGCACAGAAGGACAAAGACCCACAATCTCAATTACAGGTGGAATTTCCAAAAGTCAAATGCACAGAAGCAGAGAGCAGATTGGTGGCTGCTAGGAGGGTAGGGGAGGGGCAAGAGGGAACAGGAGCCAGTCCAGGGCCACAAAGTTAAGTTCTTGGGGATCTAAGATACAGCTTGGTGACCACAGTTAACAAAATCATACTGTATCCTTGAAATTTGCAAAGAGGGTAGATTTTAAGTGCTCCCGCCAAATGCAGGGTGGGGTGAGAGGAAGAAAAGAAGGAAGAAAAAAAAAAGAGGAAGGAAATGGTGACTTTGTGAAGTGATGGGACATGTTGATTAGTTCAAGTATGTCAATCACTTCACAATGTACATATATATATATATATCAAAATGTTATACCAATTATACCAGGAAAACCAAAAATGTTAAATGGGCAAATATATGAGAAGCACTTAGAGCAATGCTTTTTGGTAACTATTAGCAAGTATCCTCACTCTTATTGCTGCTATTATTGTTAATATCGTTTTTGCTATTATCAACCCAACCAACAGATGAGGAAACTGAGGCTCATTTAAGCTAGTTTCCCAAATGTATCTATCCATGAGGTCCCTTTAAGATTTCCTCTATGGTGGCTGGGGTTGTGGCTCAGTGGTAGAGTGCTTGCCTTGCACATGTGAGGCACTGGGTTCGATCCTCAGTATCACATAAAAATAAATAAAGACATTGTGTCTATGTGTAGCTAAAAAATATTTTTTAAATTTCCTCTATACACCCCCCACCCACCAACAGCTATCCCTATAAAAACACATTCATAATTATAGGTATACTCAAGATCTCCAATAAATTACAATAACAGACTCTTTGTGTGGTAAATGTGTTAACGCTGGGCAAGTTAAAAAAAATTAAGCTTTAAAAAATGTTACAGACCTAATTGTGTAAAGTAACTCTCCATGAAAAATATCCTCTGATTATGACTCTGATGCATAACAATAAATTCCCTAATGTTGCTGTTGTCATTTCCCTCTGGGCAGTTCTTTTTATGCAAGAGCCTGGGGAAATTCCAAAGGCATTTTCTGATTAATGTATAAATTTCCTTTTCTTTATTTCTTTATTTTTTGCTTAGCTCAGGTGGTTTTCTCCAGCAAGGTCTCAGGAAAGCATGAAAGGATTATTTCAGTAGGAACATATGCAGGACTTTAAAAGCTGCAAATTACTGTCAATATGGTGAATATTATTAAAAAGAGGAAAATAATGCTGACTAAAGCCACAGCCAGACCGGCTGGGCTGAGTGCTGGGCTGTTTCCCACAGAGAATTGCAGACTTCACTGTGCTGGCTGGGATTTTTGTGACAGGTACAGGCGCACAAACAGCTTTCTCTCCATCCATGACCTTCTGCTTTGGCCCCCTGACAGCACAGGCCAAGAAGATCTCCCACTCCACTCAGTGACTTGGGACAGGTGAAGCTTGAATCCCATTTCAAATTATTCCCCTTTTGTCCTCTATGGTACTCTTTATTCAAGATCACTGAAGAGCAGCTCTTTGCCAAATTTATTGGCAGACTCTGTATCCATCGCCAAATCCACTGGTGTCAATGATGGACTGCTTCTTCACTATCACCCCTGGGTAACAACTTCTAAAATCACTGCCGGGTTTCTGTTCTCACGACTAAAAGGCTCAGGGGTCACTCCAGTTAAACTGGGCTAACTGGGCTGCATGAAATAACCATACAAGAGACACAAATACCTTTTTCTTTAGGGTGGCTGTGACGGCTCCTCTGACCTTAAGAGTCCACAGAAAGAGAGAGAGCGAGAGCACGCGCTGACCCCTTTTATTGAGGAAAGCTATTCAAATGAGGCAAGGGGTCAGGTTTCAGGGGGCTGAGTCTATCTTCCTGATGTCCACTGTCAGCAGGTTGACTGACACCTGGGTAGGCCACACCCAAGGGCACAGTAAGAGAAGGGGACACACACAAGGCACTTCCATGGAAGATTCTATCCTAAACAGGGCAAGGGGTTATATTACAAGGAACAGGTGAGCATAGCTTCACCCATGGGGCTGTAGCAAGACACACCCATGCACGAGACACCGACCCTTGCACCCAAGAAGGGTGCCACATTTCTGGGACTGAGAGCCTCAGCACCCAGCCGGGGAGTGTAACTCAGTCACATGTAAGGTTGGCCTCCCACAAATCACCACGTTTTTAGTGACTCTGGTCACCCAGTGGACCCTTCTTGAGTAGTGCCCTCATCTAAATGTCAAAGAGTGACTGGGGATAGGTGGGCCAATGCGAAAGCACAACTTTGTTCCCTCATCAGAGAGTGCTGTGGTCTGAACATTGGTTCCTATATTCTTACACTGAAGCCTAATCACCAACATAATGACAGTAGGAGCTGGGGCTTTGTGGAGGTAAGGAAGTCACGAGGCTCGATCTCACGTATGGTAATTAGCACCCATATAAAAGGGGCCCCAAAGAATCCCTTACTCCTTGCACCAAGTGAAGGGACAGAAAGAAGAACATCATCGAGATCAGAGAATCAAGATGGTGGGCAAAAGGAAAGCAGCATACCTAGTTGCTCTGTGGCCGGGATTCAAACAGCAGAATACTGTTTCTCTGTGAGTGGGTAAAAGAGGGATTTCACTAAAACTCAATATTTGAGAGTTAGAGCATCTTAGAGACTCAGAAATTTGGATACATTAAACAAAGAAGAAAGACTACATTGGAGCCAAGCTGGTTGAGGCAACAGCAGTAGCAGCAATAGTTCAGCACAGAGGGAGAGAGAACAGAGAGAAACACAAAGGGCACATTTAATACAGAAACATCTGAGATCAGAAAAGCAGCCTGCCCTTAGCTGATCCAGAAGCTGCACTGTGCACTGATGCTTAAATAGTGCAGGGATGGCCACACTGCAGTTGCTACAGGAGTGGGAAGATCAGAGAAAACATGCCTATGCAGTCTTGGCAAGTGCCTATCATGTGGCCTAGGGTGTACCTAGCAGAACAGGAGTGACACTAGTACAAAGAATATTTAACCCAGAGGGATTCAAGTTAGAAAAGGGAAGGGAAGCCCAACTCACTTCTCCTTTGAGCCTACAGGCTCACATGACAAGCCAAAGTGGGTCAAGAATCTGAACAGGTGTGTGTGAATAGTCTCAGGGACTAAGCCTAGGAAAGCTGTGGGTCCAGGAATCAGGGTGTGTGGAGGACTGGCTCCCCTGCCCCATGAATAGAATTCTTGGGAGGCTCTTGAGATTTAGACCCCTGGCATAGATTGACAACTCTCAGGATCTAGGAATGTGTTGATCTAATCTCCACAGAGCAGAAACCACCCAGAAAAGCCCCTGAGGCCTGTTTAGGCCTAAGCCTGACCCACTGGAACTCCACTCATAGAACTCTGCGGTCCTATCCTGGGGGTGCATCGATCTGCTCTGTATGGACAAAACTCCAACTGACAGTATTTCCCACGCCATCCTACCTCATACAGGTGAGAAGAGAAGCTGAGAATTATTTGACCCAACTTCAGGCTTAGGCCAGTCCAACTGGCAGCTCCATGCGCAACACAAAAAGAGAAAATGGTTAACGACCTCCAGCCCTTACTCTCCCTCTCAGTATATAGCTGAAGAAGAAAAAGAAAGACAGTCAGGCATAGTCAGTGAGCATCTATTCTTATAGACTGTTTTTCACAACCTCATGGGGACAATTCCTTCATTTTCCATTAATAATCTTTTTACTTTCTTTATTTCTTGTTTTTTTAAAATTTCTGTGTGAGTTTTTGTTGTGCCGATTGGTTCATGAATGACAGGGGGGGGAATAAATAAATATATATATTTATTTATTCCCCCCCCCCTGTCATTTTTAACATATGTAGTTAATTTTCCTTGCCTTGTCTTTTGAGGATTAGAGTTTTTGACTGGTACATTTTGATTTGGTTTTGTATTTTTTCATTGGTCTGTTTCTTTCTCTTCCCCCCCCCCACTAACAGCCAAATTTTATTGTTCTCTCTTTCTCTCTCTCCTTACTTTCTTACTTCTGTTTTTTCCTTAATTACATGCTACATTTCTTCTGCAGTCTCTCTGTTCACTTTTTGTAAGTCCAGACTCTGTTCTACTTTCCTAGCACATTTTTTTTTCTCTTGGTTTAACAATTGGTTTAACAATAACAACTGCCCCCACCATTAATGCTGTTGCAATTATTACTACTGTAGATGACATAGTTTATACCTGTTGTTTGGTTTAATGCCAGATTTGGTTCATGCTTATTTTTTTTTCTGTTGGCAATTGCTGATCCCACCATTTCTGGGTTTTTGTGGCAATTAACATGTAGATGTCATAGTAGGAAACAGGTTTTTATGTTAATGGTGTGTATCATTTGCATTGGTTGTTGCTATTGTTTGTTTCCCCATTTTCTGTAAGATGCTGGGAACCTACAGGGACATTACAAGTTCAAAGGGTAGAAACTCTGCTTCTAACCAAAACTCAATCAAAAGACAGTGCACCCCACTCCATACAAATTAATGATACTCAAACTTCAGTATACTTTAATACAAGGAATATAAGAGACAAAAACCCAAATTAATGAATAGGCCCAAAGTAGAAATGGCTAGGGGTGGGCTCCTGAGTTCCATGTATGGACATCCTTTGCTATAGCAAAAACAGAAAAAAGTAATAATAATAACACAAAGGCTGTGGACACCACATCTATGAGGGGATCTTAATCTAGGTCTAGGACACTCTGACAAGTGAAGCTGTTCCCTAAAAAGGCCCACACATAAGAGTGAAAGATAAATCCCTTCCAACAGATGCATAAAACTTAACATATGAATACAAGAAATATGAAAAAAGTAAGCTAAAACAACATCTCCTAGAGGTTATGATTCAACAGAAAATGACCCCCAAAATATTAAAGTGGATGAAATATCACATAAAAATTCAAAATAATCATTATAAAAATGATCAATGAATTCCAAGAGAACACAGAAAAATAACTGAATGCATTACAGAAGTCAGTACAGAATATGAATGAAAAATTCAATAAAGAGAGAAATATTTTTTAAAAAACAAACAGAAATGTTGTTAATGAAAGACACAATAAAACAAATAAAATGTACACTTGAAGGTCTTTCTAATAGAGTAGACCATACTGAAGACAGGATCTCAGAGCTGGAAGGCAATGTGGCCAGCCTGGAACATTCAGACAGCATTAAATGAAAAGAAAAGAAAAAAAAAAGGAACCATGATTGAATATCCAAGAACTCTGTGAGAACATGAAGAGACCAAATTTAAGAATCATTGGAAATGAGGAGGGCTGTGAGATGAATGCCAATGGAATGAATAAACTCTTTAGGGAAATCACAACAACAAATTTCCAGAGCTTCAAACTGAAATGGACATTGAGATACAGGAAGCATTTGGAACTCAAAATAGACAAGATCAAAAGAAGCTCTCCAAGATACAGTGTAATTAAAATACCTAACCATACAGAACAAGGATAGAATTTTAAAATCCTTTGGAGAAAAATATCAAGCCACATTTACAGGCAAACCAATCAGAATTCTGTCTGAACACAAACTCTACAAGCCACAATGGCTTGGAACCATGTGTTCCAAGTCCTGAGAGCAAATAACTTGCAACCAAAACTGCTATACACAGCATATCTATCATTCAAAATCAAAGATGAAATAAAAACCCTCCAAGAGAAGCAAAAATTAAAAGAATTCATGTGTTCTAAACTGACACTACAGAACTTACTTAAAGAAATATTGCAAAAAAAAACCTCAGTGCTCACAAGAGAGAAAAAAATCTCATTTGAAGAGTAGCTAAGCAAATTAGAACTAGTACCAAATTAAACATGATAAATGAAGCACAATGTCAGGAATTAGTATACATCTCTCTATAATAACATTGTGTGTAAAAGATGTCAATTCTCCACTTTAAAGATGCTTGCAGAATTAATTAAAAAATAAAACTCAGCCACATGTTTTCGAGAGATGCACCTTAGAAGCAAGGACAGCCACAGGCTAAAAGTGAAAGGATGAAAACTGATATACCATGCAAAAGGAGCCAGAAAACAAGTGGAAGTAGCTACTCTCATATCTGAAAAGGCAGATTTCACACCAAAATTAATCAGAAGAGACAAAGAAGCTCATTCATACTGGTAAAGGGAACAATTCAACAAGAAAATTAACAATAATAAATATTTATGCCCCAAATGTGAGTGCCAAAAAGAGACATTACTCAAATTGAAGCCTCAGACAGACTCCAGTAGTACAATAAAACTAGGTGGTTTCAACACACCTCTCTCACCATTAGATAGGCTATTCAGACATAAATTCAGAAAAGACTATTTCAACATGAAAATATTATAAATCAAGTGTACCTGACATCTATAGAATATTTCATTCAATAACACTGTCTTCTCAGTGGCTCAGAGACTCTCCTCCAAAATAGACCATATTCTAGGCTACAAAGCAATTCTTAGCAAATACAAAAATAATTTATATAATTGAGTGCATCTTATCAGATCACAATTGAATGAAATTAGAAATTAGTATAACAAAACCCTATAGAAACTGTATAAACATGGAAGTTGAACAATAATACTCTTTTGAATGATGAATGGGTAATAGAAGAAATCAAGAAAGAAATTTAAAAATTCTTAGACTCAAATGAGAATAATGGTACAACATGCCAGAACTTCTAGGACACTACAAAGCAGTTCTAAGAGGAAAATTTACAGCTATAGGTGCCTAAATAAGAAAATCAGAAACATCCCAAGTGTTTTAGTCAGCTTTTTCACTGCTATGCCTGAAAGACCCAACCAGACCCACTGTAGAGGAGAAACATTTTGTTTGGTAACTCATGGTTTTAGAGGTCTCAGACCATAGACAGTAGGTTCCATTCCTTAGGCCTTGAGGTGGGGCAGAACATCATGGTGGAAGAGTATGGTGGAGGGAAGTAGTCCACATGATAATCAGGAAACAGAGAAAGACTTCACTCTCCAGATACAAAATATAAAACCTAAAGCCACACTCCCAATGAACCACTTCCCCCAGCCACTCCACACTAGTCTCCAGTTACTCCTCAGTTAATCTCATCAGAGATTAATTAGCTGCTTAGGTTAAGACTATCATAAGCCAATCATTTCTCCTCCAAACCTACTTTCAATGTCTCACACATGAGTTTTATGGGGATACCTCATATTCAAACCATAACACCAAGTAAAGAACCAAATGATGCATCTTAAGGCCCTTGAAAAAGAACAAACCAATTGCAAAATCACTATAAGGAAGGAAATAATTAAGACAATAGCCAAAAATCAATGAACTTAAAAAAAATACAAAGAATAGATGAAACAAGAGTTGGTTCTTTGCAAAGACAAACAAGCTTGATAAGCCCTTAGCCAAACTAACCAAGAGAAAACAAATTCATATAATTAGACATGAAAAAGGAACAATCACCACAGACATCTCAGAAATCCAGCAGATCTCCTTAGGGAGTATTTAGAAAGCTTATATTACAATAAATTGGAAAACCCAGAAGAGATGAGCATATTTCTAGACAAATGTGATCAGCCAAAACTGAATCAAAAGGACACAGAAAACATAAATAGACCTATAACTTGTAATGAGATAAAAACAGTTATGCAAAGCCTTTCAACAATGAAAAGCCCAGGACCAAATGGGTTCTCAGCTGAATTCAACCAAACCTTTATAGAAGAACTGATACCAATACTCCTCAAATTATGCCATGAAATAAAAAGGGATAGAATACTTCCAAATTCATTCCATGAAGTAACAAAAACACATCAAGAAAAAAAATCTACAGACCAATATCTCTCATGAACTTAGATTTAAAAATACTTGGTAAAATATTACCAAATTACATTCAACAACATATTAAGTTGTACACAGCTATGTTGGTTTTATTCCAAAGATGCAAGGATGGTGTGATATATGCAAATATTAAATGTAACTCATCACATAAACAAAATTGAGACAAAAATCATTTACTAATCTCAATAGATATAGGGAAGACCTCAAACAAAATTCAGTACCAATTTATAATAATAATGAAGAAACTAGGAATAAATGGCATTTACATCATAAAGAATATATGAAAAACCCAAAGCCAACTTCATAGTAAATGGGGAAAAACTGAAGGCATTTTCTTTAAAATTTGGGACAAGTAAGAGTGATGTCCACTCTCACCACTCCTATTTAATATAGTGCTAGAAATTCTAGCTAAAGCAATTGGGAAAGAGAAGGAAATGAAAGTAATGAACATAGGATAGGAAGAAATCAAATTTTTATTATTTGCAGAGGATATTATTCTATACCTAAAAGATTAAAACAAACAAAAACCCTCCAGCGAAAGATTCCTAGTACTAATAAACAAATTTGGCAAAGAAGGTGGTTACAAAAATCAACATAGTAAAATCAATAGCTTTCTGCATTCCAACAATGAATCTGCTGAGAAAAAAATAAGAAAAATGATTCCATTTACAATACCCTCAAAAAGAAAGAAACAAACTAACAGAAACCTAGGAATAAATCTAACCCAGGAGGTTGAAAGACCTCTACAATGAAAACTATAGAACACTGAAGAAAGAAGCTGAAGACAATCTCTGAAGATGGAAAGACTTCCCATGTTCATGGATAGGCAGAACAATGGTAACAAAAGTCCTAAAATTCATTTGGAAGAATAAAAGCTCCAGAAAAGCCAAAGAAATTATAAACTAAAAAAGCAATGCTGGCTGGGCACAGTGGCTCGTGCCTGTAATCCCAACAGCTTGGAAGGCTAAGGCAGGAGGATCATGAGTTCAATGGTGAGGCACTAAGCAACTCAGTGAGACCCTGTCTTCAAATAAAATATGAAATAGGGCTGCGGATGTGGCTCAGTGGTTTAGTGCTCCTGAATTCAATCCCTGGAACCTCCAACTCCAACCCCCAAAAAAAGCAATGCTGGAGGAATCACAATACATGACTTCAAATTATACTACAGAGCTATAGTAAAAAAAAAAAAAAAAAAAAAAAAAAAAAAAAAACTACACAGTATTGGCTTAAAACACACACACATACACAGACCAATAGTTTAAGAAGAGAAGATAAAGAGACAAAGCCACAAAGTCATCTGACCCTTGACAAAGTTACCAAAAACATATATTGGGGAAAAGGCAGCCTTTTTAGCAAATGTGCTAGGACAACAGGTTATCCATATGTAGATTAATGAAACTAGACTCCATCTCTCACCCTGCTCAAAAATCTACTCAGAATGGATCAAAGATCTCAGAATTAGGCCAGAAACTATGAAAATCCTAGAAGAAAATGTAGGGTAAATAGTTTTTAGGCACAGGCAATGACTTTCTCAATAGGATTCCAACAGCTCAATAATGCCAATAGTTAATAAATGGGATGGCATCAAGTTGAAAAGCTTCTGCACAGCAACAGAAACAATTCGGAGTGTGTCGCGACCCCTCACCGGCAAGGGAAAACACGACACAGGATTCTTCTTTCAGCAGTTTATTCAGGCCTTGATTCAAGTATCATCTTCTAGTGACCCCCCGCCGAGCGCCCAAGCATAGCCTAATAAAGCCTCCCGCATACCAATCCCAAGCTGCCACGTGGATCTCTCTCATAGGGTGGTAAGGGATTGCGCGCCAACTCTCCAAAAAAGGAGTTGTTTATCACAGGCCACAGTGGAAGCCGGCGCCATCTTCTAATGGCGGCCACGGTCTATAAGAATGGCTTACCACAGGAGTGTGAAGAGAGAACCTACACAATGGAAGAAAATCTTGCTACCTACTCTTCTGACATTGGATTCATATATAGAACACGTAAAGAGCTCAATAAGTACACTAAAAAAAATCAAATACCCCAATTAATAAATGGGCAAATGAATTAAATAGACACTTCTCAAGTAAAGGATACAAATGGCCAACCAATATATTAAAAAATGTTCAATATCATTAGAAATTAGGAAAGTGAAAATCTAAACTACACTGAGATTTCATCCCACACCAGTCAGAATGGCAGTCATTAAGAATACAATAGGCAGTTATTAATAATACAAATAAATGCTGACAAGGGTGTGTTGAAATAGGAATACTTTTACCCTGTTGATGGGACTGTAAATTAAAGCACAACAACTATGGAAATCAGTATGAAGTTCTCCTCAAAAGACTCGGTATGGAACTTCCATGACCCGCCATGTTACTCTCCTGGCATTTATTCTTAGGAATTAAAGGCATCTTACTATAGTGGTACATGCACACCCATGTTTATAGCTGCACAATTCACAATAGCCAAACTATGGAACCAGCCTAGGCATCCATCAATGAATGATTGGATAAAGAAAATGTGGTATATAAACACATGGAGTTTTATTCAGCCATAAAGAAAATTATGGTATTTTCAGGAAAATGGATGGAACTAGAATCCATCATGTTAAACAAAATTAGTCCAACTCAGAAGGTCAAATGTCATAGGTTTTCACTCATATGGGGAAGCTAGAGAGGAAAAAGGAAAAGAAAGGTTCTGGGCAGTTTCATGAAAATCAAAGAGAGATCAGTAAAGGTAAGGGGATAAAGGCATGGGAGAGTGAGGGGGGGAGTGTTGGTGAGTGACATCTCCCAAATTATATTGTTGGATTGTGTGCATGTACAAACATGTGACAACAAATCCCATTAATATGTGCAACTATAACGCACCAATAAATATGTGGTAAAAAGAAAAAGGAAACAACTATCATCTGTGAACCGGGAAAGACTCTCCTCAGTCCTGAAACTTGTGGATGCTTTGAACTTGGACCTCCCAGTCTTCCAGAACTGTGAGAAGGGTTTGTTGTTTATAAGCCACACAGCCTGTAGAGGTTTGTTACAGCAGCCTGAAAGAACTAAGACACAGAATTGTAATTCTATCCAAATGTCTGGCAAAAGCAGGGAGAGCACCAGCACCCTCACCTGGAAACCATATGACCCAGGCATAGCCCAAGAGAAAGCAAACAGAAGCTCTCTCGGGGCCTCTGGAGAAGTGAGCTTTCCTTGTTAATGATGGGTATGCTCTGTATCACTCATTCCTCCTTGCTTTGAAAATTGTTGGTAAGGGCACCATGCTTAGAAGATTTAGGGCCATCCGACTATAAGCGGAAGGTTTAGAGAATTAGGGAATTCAAGGCCCTGTGTTTGATCCACAGCTCCACAAAAAATAAGAAGAAAAGAGAAGGAATTATACGGACACACACATCACCAATAAATCACCTTTTCCCTAACCTGCTTTTATGTGAGAATAGGAAACCCTATTAAGATCCCGAGGATATTCATTTACTTGTGGTCTAATGCATTGATAACTCTCACAACAATACCCTGATTTCTCATGCATTCCTCTCCCTCTTTCTAAATTGGTGTGAGAGTTAAATTGAGGAAATTTCCTGTGTCAATCCTGAGGAAATACTCTTCCAAAGTTGGCTCCATTCCCATTGGGGGAGGCTGAAGGTGAGGTTTGGAGAGTCTAAGGCCGTGGGCCCTGATCCTTTCTGCACAGTCCTTCTGGGCAGAATGTGAAGAATTGATGTCCAAACTGTTCTTTATCCAGGTCACTTTTCAGGGTTCTGTTTGCAGTTGGAAAATCAAGGGGTGAAATATGACCTTTTCTTAGTGAGCAATCTTGCTAATAACTGCTCACTATCACAACAGCAAAAACTTCCCCATGCCTAGTGTTCCCTGGCCACTGTGCTAATGACTTCATCCTGCCCAATATCCCCACCATGAGACTTAGAGGGCAGTATGAGCTGACATAGATATGAGGCCCATCCTGCTTGCGGTGCTTCATAAGCTCCTTTGATTCTGATCCAAAAGACTCATGTCTTCAGCCTGCCACATGAAATGTTGTTTGCAAATAGAGTAAAATCTCAGGCCCTTACAGTCTCAATAGGCTGCTGGAATAATATGTCCCCATAGAAGAGCATCCTATAGTCCCTCCATGCACCCCCAAGCACTGGCCTTTACTCCCTGATTTTCATCTCTTCCATGAAAATCAAGAGCAAAGGTTTCCTGGAAGTCATGATATTAGAGCACCTGACAGCACAGTCGTCAATGTTTGACTGACTTAGTGTAGAGTTTGCCATTTACAACCATGCGACTGATTACATGTAGCTTTATTTTTTCAATTTGTTTAATTTGCTTTTATTAATTATATATACATATACAATGGAATATTACTCACTTGAAGCTTTTAAACCTGAGTTTAACTCTCTATCTTGGAAAATAGGAATAGTACTAGCACCTTTTCAAAATGTTGTGAGGTTTTTATATTCTTGAAGCCTGAGTGTGATATTTGGCGCCTTGTGAGCAATCTCCATGACTTCCACTCAGTCCAAGCCACCACAGTCTCTTTCTAAGCAAGAGTCTCCTAACTCTCCTACTTTATTTTGATTCACATTCTGCACTGTGACCTGAGTAACATTTTAGGAATGTTACATGTCTTCCTGCCCCTAATCTCTCCTCTAGGGTAGAACCACAATACACCACCTCCTTGTGGGCTAAAAGACCCACTCCTATGAACCTGTCTAGCTCAATCCATAAATCTCTCCCTGTTTCACTGCGGTTCTAAACAGTTCAAGCTCATTCCTATTGCAGGGCATTTGCACCTGCTACTCCTGCTATGGGAAATGCTATCTCTGTACATCTTTGCATAGTTCACTGCTATTCATACTACAGATCTGTAGTATGAATATGTGCTCCCATGGAAGGACTTTCTGTATTACTCTATCAAGATTCGTCCCTACCAATCAGTCTACTCTTTTATTCCTATGTGTGTGTGTGTGTGTGTGTAATTACCCTAAGTTATTTTTTGTTTAGTGAGGGATTTTTTATTTTTGCTTTTCTCTTGCATCAGGATGTGAGCTCTGTTTTTCAAGTTGCTATAACTTTGTACTAAGAAGAAGAGTGCCTGAAATCTAGCTATATCATTGAATGAATGAATGTATGCTACCCTTGTATCATCAGGGCATTAAAAAAGCAAAGGTGTATAGGCATTAAGTGTCCTAAGGCAGAACTGTGCTACAAAATAACCACCAGTTCTTTTCCAAATAAATGTTTGTGGAAATCCTGTGGTTTGTGAACAATATCATAACTTAACTTTTGGGCAACGTTCAAACTACATACCGTATTGAGAGGATCCTTTCAACTTTAATTGTAACCCCCAAGAATTCAGCAGAATTTCCTTGAGATAGAGCTGTTGTTGTTTTTTTTTAATCACATACATTTCTTTTGGCTTCTATGCCCACAATAACTCAGGTCCTTACTGGAAGGTAAAAACATCGTACGAATTAAAGAGGACCATATTAGGCTCAGAAACGCCCCTGGACAAATAGAAAAATAAATATATGCTGTTGACTTGTGGATAAATAAATTTTTAAAAAGAAAATATGTACTGTTCACAGACATTTTTTGGTTCAGAATGGCATTTGCTATGTATAGTCATGTAGTCCCTTGAAAATGACTAGTTTCAGAACAATTATCTAAAATTCACTTTGTTACCATTTGAAAATAGCATTTTATTTTTTGGTGGAAGAAGGACTTTTAAAAATATTATGCCCTGGAAAAAAAACATATTTTAGACGTGGTTCTTAGTACTAAGTGCAGATAATATGCTACTTTGATATCCCAGAGGAAATACAGTTAGATCTTTATAACTTTTCTGTAATATTCAGGCCTTGAATGCTGACATGGTAATACAATCAAACTACACACTGGATTATAACGTCTTATGGTTTATAAGACTCCAAAAGAATCATTGCATTTCTCATGATGTTTATCACAGTTCTTGGTAGATAATTCATGTTTATTAACACAAACTTATTAATTTGTTGATTATAAGAATAAGGAAAATATTTTTGCTTTGAAAAAATAATGTTAGCACTAATCAATCACAGAAGAAATGAATTTCTACAATTTATTTCAATATGTGTATCATATTGAAATAAATTGTAGAAATTTATTGGAAGGAGTAAGAGAGGCAAGGAGAAATATATAGGTTAGATATATGGGTTTTATTTCCTTTATTTAGCTTGAAGCTCAAAATTGGGCAATATTCACAAATCTGATGTCTCAATTTTCTATTTTTCAGTTCTGCTATTCTAGTATGTGGCTTCAGTCTCAAGAACACCTCACAATAGCTAAATGGCTGATGTTGTTCCAATAATTACATCTATATTTCAGCCAGGAAAGAGGAAAAAACCACAAAGAACAAAGAGGACCTATGAGTTTAGCACTCTACCTTCATCCCAGGAAGTCCCAACACATAACTTCCATGTATACCTCTCACTGGTCTGAACTTATTGTATGGTAAGTCTCATCTACCAGGGATAGTGGGAATCATAGACTTTCAGATGGTCATGTTGTCATCAAAATCATGGTTTGTCTTAGTAAGAAAGAAGAATTGAAGAATTTATAGGCAGGAAACTTCTGCCTCAATAAGGTATTATAAGCAAAAATTTTTCTTAATGTTGAAAAGACAGACATACAAGAATATTCAGGAGCGAAAATAAAAGATACATTTTTATATGGTTTCACTTATAACTTAAAATCTGTATAACCCCATTCTCAAATACTCTAAAAAAATTTCAACACCTAAAACTCAGGACTTTTATCTAGAAAATGGAAATGGAATGATAGAGCAGGTCAAACATCGACATGATCATCTTAGCTGTGGAGTAAGACAGTCATTGATGCTCAGTGTCTAACAGTGACGCTGTTATGATACAGAGAATGTTACAAGATTACTGGATATGTTGACTCATCTTGTGAGCTTAGATGTAATTTTTTTTAACAAATCAAACAATGAAAAACATTTAGAAGAGTCAAATTTGAAAGAGGACCATCACTCCCAACCACCATTAATCGGACAGGGATGACTATGGGGTCTGGAACAGTGACAGTGTCATGCTGGCTGGTGGAGGACATGGTAGCTGAGGTGCCACTAGAGCATAACATGTGCTCAGCCCTGTCCTAAGACCTCACACAATCCATCTCATCAAAGACTCACATCCACCCTATGCAACATACAATTTTAAACTCAATTTTATAGACAGGTAATGAGAATAAGCCAAGGATGTTTGCTTAAGTAGAACTTGAAATCTGACTCCAGGGTCTGTCTCTCACTTCCTGCACTATACCAGCCCTCTAAAGGGATGAGGGAGGGGGGCTAGTTGATGCAGAATGTCTGAACCCCCAACACTGTCCCAGGCTGCTACCTGTGGCTTTATGCCCAATTTGCTCACGCAAGCCCCGCCCCTCCTCTGACACTAATCCCTGATACTGTAACCATGAAAACTCCATGGATAAGTCAGGTCCAGGAGGGACATTTATTAGTGTGTCTGTCCCCAAACCACACATACCAGGAATGACAACGTATGCTGGTGGAGTTTGGAAATAAAGTTTGTTCCTGCTTGAGTGGCTCGTGATTTGTGCCCAGCCAGACTGTGGCAAGCAGGGCTCTCTCTACTTTTTGATTGTCATGTCCCCAGCTGCTTTCCTCTACCACAATATTCTGCCAAATGGAAGAAGCACCCAGAAATAGAGTCTGTCATTAGGACTAAGACCACGGAAACCATAAGTCACAAATAAACTTTTCTTCCTCTAATTCTTCTTTTCAGGACTTTTGGTCACAGCAACAAAAAAGCTGCCTAAAACAGAAGCCCCTTGACTAGCGATCCACCTGTAATCACTTGCTCTCCACACACTGTTCTGTTTCTTTGCTTCCTTCTCCAAAACCCTCGCCCTTCAAAACATTGTGCCTTGGGAGACCTATTACTTAGCTACCAGGTGTTCCTTTCTCCTGTTTTCTCAGGGCACCTCCTTAACGTCTGCTTTCCCTGTCCCTTCAGGTCAACTGGAATCTTAGCTTTTTGGGAAACCATTAAAGGGGGAATTACACTTTCTTCCACACCCAGTTTCCACAGGCCAAAAGGGTATCTCAGTGTCCTTCTGGTGTCCTATTACCTCTCCCTGGCCAATGAATGCTGTCCTGATGTGGAAGTGCCCTTTCTGTTGGGAGTCACAGCATCTGCTCTCTGTCTACTCATCTTACCTGACGTGTCGTCTTGGAAAAGGGGAGGACAGTGAAACACCATGTCCTGAAATGCCCATTTCCCTTCCCCAAACCTCACCACAGCAAAGGAATGAGGAAAAGAGGCCTGGGCCAGTGCGTCCAGGTAAGTATTGTCTTGAGGGATAGTGACTCTCACACGCACTGGAAACTAGAGCATCCAGCGATACCTGTGTAAATGCTTTCCTGTACATATCCAAATTCCTTAGAATGAGGTGTTCCCCAAAAGCTCAAGTGTGAGGTATTGCAAGAAGGCTCAGAGGTGAAATGACTGGGTTTTGAGACCCTTAACCTAATTAGTAGTTTAACCCACTGACATGGATTAACTGAGTGGTAATCCTAGGCAAGTAGGGTATGGCTGGGGCATGCCCTTGGGGGTTATATTTTGTCGCTGGTGAACAAAGCTCTCTCACTGCTTCCTGACTGCCATGTTCTCCTCCGCCATACCCTTCTGTCATGATGTTCTGCCCCATCTCGGGAACAGAGCTATGGAGTTGGCCATTTATGGACTGAACCCCTGAAACCATCAGCCAAATAAACGTTTCCTCCTTTAATTGTTCTTGCCAGGTCTTTTTGATGAAAAACTGACTTAAAACAGATTGGTAGTCGTACAACGACACAAAGCAAGCCTAGCCTAGAAACCCCTCCCTGTGGCAACTGGTATGAAGCAGAGCACCATGGAGGGGACATGTGCTTGTCTAGGGCTGCTCTGGACAAAGCTTTGTGAGAGGTGGAGGTGTCACTTGGTGGTGAAGGTCCAGAGGCCCTGCGAGGAGCAGGTGTTGTTAGTCCTGCCTGTGGCCACAGGGCCTTCCCCATGAACCTCAGATCCTTGGGTGTCTTTAGTCTCTTGGCAACTTTTCCCGCTGCCCTAGCACAACTGGCTGTGGAAAGTACCTCGCCACACACAGAAGCCAGAATGACCTTGTAAATGAGTAAGGTGGATCATGTCACTGTGTCTAAAACCCCCTAATGCCCCTTATTGCACAGAACAAACCCTGAGCTCCTCGCCACACAGCAAGACACTAACATATTCATGCTCCGTTCTCATCCCTTGTTTTTCCCCCCATGCCCGTCCACCTCAGGGCCTGTGGGTCACGTCTCCACTGCCTGTAGTGCGTCACACAGCTCGCTCGTCACTTCCTGCAAGCCTTGGCTTATGCCTCATCTTATCACAGAGCCTCCTCCTATCCCCACCTCTTCTTTGTTTCTGTCCCACTTTATTCTTCCTTGTTCTCAAGCCCACCTGGTGCACATGTGAAGTGGCGTGCATCTGTGAGAGGAGAGACGCTGCTTGTCCTGTCCAGTGGTGAACCCTGGTACCTCCGGGCTCTGTCCATGACAAGTGCCAATTCATGTCTGTTGGGTCGTCAAATGAAGACATAGTTGTCTACTTACCTTTGGTCTCTCTCCCACGTTTATTTCACATACTGCCCCTCTCCCTCTGTGGGTCATGTAATCATCTCTGTTTCCCTTTCTTGAAGAAGAGACAGTATGCCTCCTAAAGGCAGGAACTCTCCTACTTTTCCCACACCCACACTCCATGATAGGCGCTCAGGGAGACCTCTGCTGAGCTGAACGGCTCCCCCTGCTGGACTCTTCTTACCTCCCGCTTCACACAGGGAGCAGGCCCAGCCGAGTTCAGAGGATTCCCCAGGCCAGAGAATGGCGGGGACTTTGAGCTGCATGTTGTCCCTAGACTAATTTTTTCTTTCTTTCATTCTTTTTTTCTTTTAATCTTGCCTTTTCTTACTGGCGGCCCATCTTCCTCATCTGCAGTTGATATATACAGAGCCTTCTAGCCTTATGCACATGCTGTGAACAGCTATGTTTGAGACCTTGGGATCCTTAATTTGTCAAGTGTTTGGAAGAAAAATATATGACTCTAATTATAGAATGCAGATGGCTCTTTGAAAACTTACAAACTGTGTCATTTAACAAAGTAGAACATAAGAGAAGCCTGCTTTATGACGTGACCTTATTCTCTTATAGGCACAGTTTCTTGTGAATCTTATTTTGAAAGACATACACTGGCTGCCTACACATTCCCAGTGGTAAGAATATCTAAAGTAACCCCATTAGACACCAGTTACAATGATTTTGTCATCAATTATAAAAGGGGGCCTTTCTAATTATAGACAATGTTTAACATTTGGGATGGAGTTATTGCTGGTTATATAAATTGCAGATCTAACTAAAGCCAAATATACCCTCGCTTTACATTGTACCCCACATTTCTAAACTTCTAATTATATTGTGATGGCATCAGCACTGCACTTGGCAAAGATGTAAGACCTCATGACTCAAATTAACGTACAAGGAAATTTCCAGAAGTGCAAGAAAAAATGTGAATGAGGACATGGCCCAGCATCAAAAGCAAATCTCCCAAGGAACAAATTCTTAAGAACACAAGTCTCTATAACCAATGGGATTCTCTTATTTCTTTATCACATCTCTGCGGTTCTCTCCAAGGCCCATGGACTCTACTAGCCATAAGCCAGGAAGTGGCACCCATTGTGACAATTCCCATTTCACCCACCAAGTTGGGCAAGAAGCAAGTGAAAAGAACAGATAACTGTTCTAATCAATCCATCCCACAAATATCTACAGAGCAGCAGATGAGACAGGACCCACCTTTGTAGAGTTTTCAAGATTTTTACAAATAAGCTTGTCCACTTTCTCACAGCAAAAGGTTGGATCCTGCCGGAGTGTAAATTCATTGATGTCCCTTAAGTGCAAAATGCTGGATATAAAGTGACTTTGTTTTGTCTCCCTATGTTGTCCCAGCTGGCCCTGAACTCCTGTGCCTCCTGAGTAGGAGAACCAGTAGGTGGGCCAGAGGCCACTGCCACACCCGACCTGATGTGAAAAAAAATTGTAAAATTTAATAGTAAATCTTTTTTAATATCCATCTGAAAAATGTTTTTATGTTTAATATAGAGACATATCATATGCATTTTACTATATAATACATTTAAGTATATACGGTATACCTAAAGAAAAATAAGATTTTTTTCCACTTAAAGCAAAGTTTTAAATAAACAAGAATAAAAATAGTATGATACACAGACATGCCAAAAATTGTGAAGACGACACAGAAGACTGAAGTTTTAGAAAAAGCAGTTTTTCGTTTTCGCGGTGCTAGGAATGGAATTTGGAACCTCACACAGGCCACAAAAATCCTCTGCTTCTGAGCAGCTTCCCCAGTCCAGAAAGGGATTTTATATGCACACATAATTCTAAATTGAAGCTCTGCAAATGTTGATATTAGAAAGAATTGCTTAGTCCTAAAATATTTATTTTATCCAATACAAGAATCCATATGCACGTGTACACACAGTGTATCTTCAAATAACTGTGCATATTGATCAGGATGGCTGTGTTCAGGCACCCTGAGCCCCTCATATACTTTATATCATTTAATACACAAAACAAAATCAGGGAATAGATAAAATCACTGTTTTCATCTTACAGTTTAAGAAACTGGCACACTACGAGAACAATTAAAGGCATAAGAATTTCTTTTGAAAGAAGCAAGACGATGTCAATTTTCTGAGGGCTAACTTATAGTTCTGTCTCTGGAAAACCTAAACAAAGCAGTGGAATGTTTCTACAAACAGTAACTTCATCTAATAAAGTAGCAGGTATAAAATCAGCATATGAAAACCAATGACTTTTGAATACACAATATAGAAGGTGGTAAACTGTGGAAGACCCAGTGACAGAGGAAGAAAATAAAAATAAATGAGTGAATAAAATACCTAGGAATAATCTTAACAAGACACATTCAGGAGCTATCAGGAAAACTGTAAGATACTCCCAAGGAACATGAAAATCAACTTGAACAAGGCAAAGACACAGCATTGTTTAAAGACACAGCATTGTAAAAATGTTCATCCTCTATAACAATTTTAAAAAATAAACTTCATCCCAGTAAAAATATAAAAGCATTTATATTTGGAGGAGCTAGACAAGTTTATCATGAAGTTCGTTTGAAAGAGAAAAGAAAGCAAAAGTAGTTAGGAAAATCCTAAAAAAGAAGAAGAATGGAATGAAGAAAAACTAGTCTCACCAGATATTAAAACATGTAAAGGGCATATAATGTATCAGAAGAGAAACCCCAAAATAGATTCAAACATATGGGCAAATGTGTTTGCAAAAACTTCAGCATTTTAACTCCATTGAGTAAAGACAGACATTTTAATGAGTGATATTTAAATAACTGCATTGCTACATGCAAAAAAATACAATTAGAAATTTCATTGTACATAATGATACTCCCAAATGGTCCAAAAGCAAAACAATACAAATATTAGAAGAAAACACTGAAGAATCTCTCTATAAGTTGAATATGTAGAGAGTTTTCCCAATTATACCTCAAAATTCAGACACAAAAAGGAAATGACCAATGAATTTGGACAACTTAAATATGAACACATGCACTACAAAGTAAAAACAGAAGTGAGAAAACAGGAAAAAAAATGTGCAAATTAGAGCAATGGATTGATACCCTTAGGACATAAGGAGACTTCAGGGAAAAAAAAGGTTCAACATTCTTATTAGAAAAAAATCAGTGATGGAGATGAACAGATGGCTCACAGAAAACAAAGCAAATAAACCTTAAACATTGGATAAGGTGCTCAACTTCAGCTCATAAGAGCTGAAGGAAGTAAATAGCAGATCTGTGATGGCCTCCCTCTAACTTTGGAGGCTCTCCTCAAACATATCTCCTTTAAAATAACAGAGCATTCTAGTACTTTTACTAGGACTTACCTGGTTAGTCTGGATTGCTTATTGTGAACAACCCTGGAATCTAGGAATGTATGAAGCAGAAATAGCTGTAGGGTGGAAGCCATACTGAATAGATTCTCTCTCTGTGCTGCTAACAGAGTGTAAAATCTAAAACCCTGCCTCGGAGCTGACTTGTGTCACAAACATCCTTAGTATTTCCCTACAGACACCAGAATACATTACAATATGAGAAGGAGAATTAGGATTTGGAAGCTGCATCTGATGGTTGGGGTCCCTCCAGAGAAGCATGATGTGTCTTTGTTGCTAGTTGCTGTGGTTTTGTACCAGTGGCATAGTCTGGAATACCACTGATGATCTGACATTTTGTGGTCAAGTAGATACTGTTGCTCACACAGTTGGCAGAGATAATCTCTGGATGTGGTTGCCAGGAGAGAAGCAGGTTTATACATCCCTGGTTAGAAAACACAATGATGTGAAATTTAGAAACGCAGAACACAGATACCTATGCGTGCACCCTCTGACTCTACTCATCATCCTCTGGGCAATTATTCTAAAGACACACCAGCCAAAATTTTAAAAAGACACATGTATAAGACAATTGCAGCCCTATTTGAAATAGCAGAAGACTGGAAGCCACCCAAATATTCATCAGTAGACAATGAGCCATAGAAGATACTCAGGAAGTTCTGCGCAACTCTTTTAACAAAGGGAATACTTTTATACTATGCATATGCACATTAGGTGATTTTATAGTTTTATAAATAATCAATGAAAAGACAAAGCAGAACTGCCGCAGTCTGGCTGGGCACAATTCAGGAGCCACTTATCAAAAGAAACGAACTTTATTTTTAGAACACACACACCAGACCACACAGCTCTTCAGGAATTCCCTCAGAGCCCAACTGCCACCACCAGCTTTCCACAAGCCTCTCTACCTCCCCCACTCCTCCTGCTCTTGAGGCCGATTGGCTGGGACGCGTGGGAGGAGCCCAAAAAAAGTCCCCCATTCAGCAGCTCCGTGGTCTGAAAGGGCCGGGAAACAGCCCAATGATCATCACCGCAGAGGAGCCAATCAGTTGGCAGCTAGAAGTTTGCTGGGGCCTCTGTGAGCCAATCATCAGCTGGCAGCTGGAAGTTTGCTGGGGCCCCTTCGGCTTATAGCTCTCAACACAGAACATTAAAAGTAAAAGGTTACCAATCAGGTCATTGAGGAATGAGGTCAAGAGACAGGGGTACAAGATGAACTTCCCTGAATATTGGATCAAAGTTATAAAACAAATTATCTTCTCCTTTTATTAGTAGTTACGTATAATAGTTGGGCTCATTTTGACAAAATCATACATGCATGAAGTTTGACTTACTCCTGGGCCCCCTTCTTCCCCTACTGTTCTTCCTTTCACTTGCTGATTCATTTATTTTGGTTGGTGCTTTTTACATATACATAAAGGTGGAATTCACTGTGGTAATTCTATGCATGCACCTAACATGATTTTGTTAGATTCATCTGATGTCCCTCCCCTGTCCTGTCCCCCTCCCTCTCCATCTCCTCCCTCTACTCCACTGATCTTCACTATGTCTTTATGCTATCCCATCTCCCTGCCCTTTCCCCCTTACTACTCTCTAGCTTCTGCATCCGAGAGAATACAAGCAACCCTTGATTTTCTGAGTCTGGTTTATTCCCCTTAGCATGCTGTTCTCCATTTCCATCCATCAACTGGAAAATACCATGATTTCATTATTCTTTATGGCCAAGTAAAACTCCATTGGGTATATATACCCCATTTTCTTTATCTATCCGTCTATTTACAGGTAACTGGGCTGTTTCCATAACTTGGCTATTGTAAATTGTGCTGCTATAAACACTGGTGTGTCTGTGTCACCACAGTATGCTGCTTTTAGATAAATACTGAGGTGTAAGATAACTGGGTCATATGGTGGGAACATTGCTAATATTTTGAGGAAATTCTATACTGCTTTCAAGAGTGTTTCTACTAAATTGCAGTTCAACCAACAATGAGTGTACATTTTCCCCCACATTCTTGCCAGCATTTATTATTCTTTGCAGTTTTGATCTTTGCCATTCTAACTGGAGTGAGATGAAATCTGAGTGTAGTTTTGATTTGCTTTTCCTGATTGCTAGAGATGTTGAATATTTTTTTCATGTTTGTTGGCCATTTGAGTTTCTTCTTTTGAGAAACATCTGTTTAGTTCTTTTGCCCTTTTATTAATTGGTTTATTTATTTGTTTGTTTGGTGTTAAGCTTTTTGAGTTCTTTATATATTCTGGATATTAATCCCCTGTCAGAAGAATATCTGGCCAAGATTTTCTCCCATTCTGTAGGCTCTATTTTCATGCTCTTAATTGAACAAATTCTGAAAGAAAAAAATATCTGTAAAATGAAAGTTCAATAAAACAAATCAACCTAATGGGTATTGACTGGTGGCTTACCCACACAGAAAGAAATTGAAGTGATTTTAAAACACAGTAATTTGACTGTATATCTTAAGTAGGACACATTATAAAAGCAGAATTCTTTCAATAATAACATTGGTATTACATTTCTGACACAACTATTTATTATGATAATATGATATTATTATACTGACACACATCCACATATACACAAACAGGATTAATCACAGGCACACATAGGATTTAAATTGAAGCACAAGAACTGGGGCCCCTTGTACTGCACGGTGACTGCAGCTAATAATAATGTCACGCAGACCTGAAACTTATTGAGAGCAGACCTCTAATGTTTGAGTGTTCTACACACACACACACACACACACACACACACACACACACGGTAACTATGTGAAGTAATAGACATGTTAATTAGCCTGTTTGCAATAATCATTTCACAGTATACATGTATATCAATCACCATTGAGTATACTCTAAATATATGCAATTTTTATTTGTCAGTCACACACCTCAATAAAATTGGAAAAATTGAGGCAAATAGGTATTTGTTTGTTTGTGGTGCTGGGGCAAGTAGGTATCTTGATTCTTAGGAACCAAGATCTTTCAGCACAAAGGTAGACATTCATATAAAAAATCAAAGAAATTAAGTAAAAATCTTGTAACTGTAAATTTAAATTGCTAATAGCACTATAAACTCATGGTGGATTTTTTTTATGTTTAATTAAAAAGCAAGTGCATTTTCTCTCTCTCTCCACTGAAAAGGTAAGAGAAAAGGATCCACAGGGTACTACTAAGGAAACTCCTCCCCAAGTGTTCTCCTTAGATGTGAATTTCCTCTGAGACAAACCTGCAGACCCCAGGACTTGGGTAGGCAAGGCACAGGGTTGAACTAGGGGTATCCAGCTGTGCCAACACCAGAAAAGCTGTGAGACGCCTGAACTTGTGTCCCAAAGACTCAAGAGATAAACTGAAGGAGAGGAAGAAAAGAGAAAACTAAAAACAAAACAAAACAAAATTCAACAAGTTGAAAAATAAATTTGTCACAAAGACGCTCAGAATAATGCTGAAAAAATAATACTTCAACCAAACCAAAGAAACCTCATCAATCACCTTGTGGAACCCTGGTAAATAAAGAGGAGAAACCATGCACTTTTCCTGCCAGGTGTGAACTGTCCCAGGGCAACCATAGAGAAGATCAGGGAAAGTTCCCAGCACAGAAGAGTCCGGGTGATAGGTGTGGGAAGGTGGTAGAAGAGACCATGGTCTACTTCTCGAACCTATGGAAATCCGGACTGGGTTTTTTTGTTTGTTTTTGTGGTACTGGGGCAAGTAGGTATCTTGATTTAGGAACCAAGATCTTTCAGCACAAAGGTAGACATTCAAATAAAAAAATCAAATAAATTAAGTAAAAAGCTTGTAACTGTAAATTTAAATTGCTAATAGCACTATAAACCCATGGTGGATTTTTAAAAAATTTTTAATTAAAAAGCAAGTGCATTTTCTATCTCTCTCCACTGAAAAGGTAAGAGTAGTCTCTCCTTTGGGAGACTACAGCTGAGGCCGCATGAAGTAATGCTGCCAAATCAGCTCTGAGTAGGGGAGGCTGGGGCAGCATCAGCCCATGCCCGCAGCCCACCTGTCATCAGAAAAGCAGAGCCTGCATTTTCTGCCTCCTAGCGAGATTTCACAGGAAGCACCCAGCACCACCAAGGACCTAGGAAGCATCCTTGAGATGGGGGAGGGGACTTGAGTCCACAAAAATATATCAAACAACAGAGCATCTTATCAAATGGACAAAATCTAGAAAGGCAATTTTATGGAATAATTAGGTTTCTCCAACAAGTAAATTGCAAGGGTAGGAGGTGGGAGGGGACTGTGAACCTGTTCATCTGCAGAGGTTTAAGAGATGTCTATCAAACACAGTGGGTGACCTTTGGATCCTGATTGGGAAAAAAAAAAGATTTTCTATAAAGAAAAAATGTATGATATGAATCAGAAAATTGGGACACTAGATAGTTTATAAAGCTATTCATTTACTTACATATATATTTATTTGCTTATTTTTATGTGTGATGATGATGTTAGGATGATGTTAAGTTTTAGGGTGCCTAAGGAAGGGCTGAAAATAATAGGATATCCAGCATTAATTTTAAAATAATCCAATAGTTGGGGGATAAAGGGGAAAGGAAAATATTTAGAAAGGGTACCAAGACATTAGCGAACTTGTCCACAGTCACACAGCTGGTAATGACAGAGCTATTAACCACTATGAAAATTAAAGTCTGTTAAAATTATGAAATATTTAAAGAGAGGGTCCGGGTCTCATCATTTTAAAAAATTCTCTCCAGGTCTTAGCAGGGTACTTGGCACAAAGTTACCTAACAAATCTTTGGTGCATGAGATATTTTAAATTAATGCCTTGTTCCAAAAAAGGATTTAGAATTTAATGAGTGAAAAAAGTCAACATGCACAGCTTTATTATAAAATTAGAATCTTTATTTAGACATGATACCATATTTTGGTTTGGTGTTCATGTGATCCATCTTGACAATATAAACTTCATTATTCAAATTTTTTTGTAATATTGGCTTTCAGTAATATAATACCACTCCTGTGATTTATTCAGCTTTTGGATGTACTTGGAATTAGTCATTTATCTAGGAAAGCGTTTTTGCCTAATCAAGTACAGAAGTCTGAGGAGGAAGGATAGAGTCCTTCTTCACACTGTCATTTCTTCCACAGACACTGTTGAGCACCCCCTTCTTGCAAGGTGTTCTGCTGTTCATATTCAAATCTTGAGTCACCATCAACAAAAGTGCAGAATGTAAATCAATCCATTTTTTGACATGCTCTTTCTTCTAAACTTAATATGAAATCCTGTCTATACTATACTGAACCCCCACGCCCATCATCAAAGAACCAGTCCAAGATTCACCTCCTTTGGGAGACTACTCCATTGCCCCCCCCCCCACTTCCATTTTCAAATTTAGCAGGCAGTACCTCCTACAAGCTCAGATCCCCACCACAGCGTGTGGATTCCTCATCACCCACCCCGGTCCTTGAAGGCAGGATGGGTCTTTCATGCTTCCCTTTCCTCTTTTCCTACTTCAGCCAACATTGTGTGTGCATATGGCAGAATCCCTGAGCATAGTGATAAATCCATGCATTACTGGTAAAGCTAAGTGCAGTAGCATGAACTTGTTGAGTCTGAGATTAGGAGTAGCAATGGCAGATGTTCACTGAGAGCTCACCATCCTTTCAGTTTACTTTATTCAATCCTTTCAACAACCCCTGAGTTAGGTACAATTATTAACCCATTTTACAGGTGAGGAAGCTGAGTTCCAGAGAATCAGCAGAATGAATGTGCCAGAATATTCATTATGGCATTTTTAAAATAATAATAGTGAAATCCTGGAGGCATGAAAATATCCACATATAGGGCATGCATACAATGAATTGTTCTCTAAAAGGAAATATCTATATATGACTTAGCAGAATATTATCATTTATTTATTAAATCTATCTTGAGACAAAGCAAGTTGAATGACAATAAATATTATAGTCTTGGACAAAGATTGTGTGTTCCTTCGGTAGTATGTGGATTGCTTTTGTTCTTGATTTATATTATTCTATTAATTCAAGGTAGAGTTCCATCTAAAGAAAGTAAGGAGAAAGGAAGGAACTGGGAAGGAAGGGAGGGAGACAGAAAGAAAATAGATGATATTCATGAATTGGTGATGCAATTATTTCTCTTTAAAGAATGTGATCCAGGCTGCAGTTAATGAGGATGATATAATCCCTGGGAATGTATTAATTTTGGCAAGTAATATCCAAGAGGCTAATGCAATGTATAAAACAATTATTTAAATCAATGTGTTTGTGTACACACATGATTTACATATACTAATGTATATATCATATAAACTTTTAAGGTAAATATAAATATACCATGCATACATACACACATACATGATTTTCATTTATTCTTCACAACCTGTAAAGAAGTTTCAATTATCATCTTTTACAGATTAAAAAAACAAACAAACCCTGTTAACTCCAAAATCACACAATTAAATAAGTAGCAGCACTTGAATTTGAACTGAAATGCTTTAGCCCCAAATACATTCTTAATCCCTCTGGTAGGCAGAAAAATGTCCCTTTTCAAAAGTGTCTATGTCCTAATGTATCAAAGCTGTAAACACGTTTTGTAATGTGGGGCAGGAAAACACTGAGGTTGCAGATGGGATGAGATGGTTCATCAGCTGATGTTGAAGTGGGGAGATCGTCCTGGACTATCCAGTTGCCCCAATGAAATATGGGGGTGTTTACATGTGAGAGAGGGAGGCAGGAGATTCAGAGTCAGTGAGATGACCCAGTGTGAGAGAACCTCAGCTGGCCATGACTGACCTTAGACCGGGAGGCGGTCATGAGCCAAGGAAGCTGGCAGCTGCCCAAACCGGAAAATGCACAGGAATGGATGCTACTGGGTTCCAGTGAGCGGGGCCCTGCTGGCACCTTGTGCTAAGAGCCACAGCCAAGTAATATGATGCATGGCATTTTTGGTTGAAAGGTGATGCCAGCAAGCCATTGAGATGATATGATTATGTTAAGATTTGTATTCATATGGATATTGGACTCCTGCTGTCCACCTCTGCCTGCTACAGGACTCCTGGAGAGTTCCCATTGGTTGGGGAAGAGCGGTAGGAGGGAATTCCGGAGGAGGAACTTCCTCTTGGGATCCGGGAGAACGCTGCTGGCATCGGTCGGTAATCTTCCTGGGAGTGTAGGGGCATTGGTGGCAGTTTCAAAAATAAAGTTTGTTCCTGCTTAAGTGGCTCGTGATTTTGTGCCCAGCCAGACTGCGGCAACCTTGCTTTTAGCCTAGTGACACCCATCGTGAACCTCTGACCTCCACAACTGTCAGAGTGAATCTGTGTTGTTTAAAGCTATTGATTTCGTGGTGACCAGTTATAATAGCAATAGGAAAAAATAAACCCAGCTCCAACACTCGCTCTCTAGTTAACCTGTCCTGCCGTGAACTCCACTCCAGAGTACTCAGTTGCATCCTCGGCCTCAGCTGGTCGTTTTTCCAAGGGTGTACTTGATCCTGAAAGAACACACTGACTCATTTTTTCCCACATACCAATAGACAACAGGCACAAAGGAAGTGACCCTCTTCCAATTGTCACAGAGTCTTATCGGACAATGGGAAAAGCCATTTTCTCAATGCCAAGGTCCACTGTGAGTCAGTGGCACTCAGAAGCACTGAGATGCACACTCATGTAATGTGACACACCTCACATGCCTATGAAGCATGGTACAGACACCTCATGCCTGGGTAACATGGTACAGACACCTCATATCCATGCAACATGGTATAGACACCCCACACTCAGGTAACATACACACAAACCCTGTATTCATACAACATGACATACATTCCACACCCAGATAACATGATGTGCACTCCTATGCCCAGGTAACATGAAATATACCCTGCACATATGTGTAACACGTATATTCTATGCACCTATGTAAAATGGTCTATACCCCCATACCCATGTAGCATGAACCACACAGAAGGTACACACCCTGAACATACACACAATATGATGCATACCTCACACACATGAAACATTGTGTACACTCTGCACCCACACGCAACATTATCCAAAGGGTGTGCTCCATCTTTCCTGGCCAAGAAATTGCTAGAAGAAAGGCAAAATCCGATCCACACCATGACCTTGCCCTCGCATTCTATATTTTGGGCATGACACAGCTTCTACCTTATCCATGAGCTCAGCAGAATATAAAATGGCAAGTTATGCTTAGACAGCATGCCTGCTAATGGAGAGTTAGTAGTGACATATTTTTTATGTTGAAGAACAACACGTGATAGTTTTTATGTCAGGCTAGAGAAGGGAAGAAGAAGAATCCCTCAAATGAGGTACAGGTCTTCAGAATTACTCACTCAAAGTTCTATTTATGAATTAGAAGGAATTCCTATGGATGCCTTGTTGGCATCCTGTGCCATGGGTCAGGGATGGCTATGCTTAAGTCTCCTGGGAACGCAGCCTGTCCCTCCATTCCTCTCCTTCACTACTGTCACTAGCTTGGTTCAAGATCAAATCACGGCTCTTCTGCACAAGTGCCACCTCCTAGCTGGCCTCTGCTTTCTCCTCTTCTTACTCCCAAACTCCTCCTTTGCCATAATCAATTTTATCACTGCCAGAGCAACAAGGATGATCTGATCATTCGAAGTTGCTTATCTCGTTTCTCTGACAACCAACTGTGCTTTCTTTATCTGTTTCAGATGAAGCCCAAAACCCCACTGTGAGACCCCAGTCAGTCTTATTTTTATCAACTTTATTTTAAAGTACAAAGATTAAGAAAAATGTAGAGGAAATAATATAATCAAAGACCATTATAGCATATCACAAACCCACATTTGTTAAACATTACCATTTTACTATGATGGCTTCAGATTTTTAATATATTTTATTATGATATAAGTTACATACCATAAAATTCATCCAAAGGGTTCAAATTAATGGTTTTTAATATGCTCACAGACTTGTTCAGCCAGCACCAAATCAATTTAAAACATTTTCTCACTGCAAAAGGAAGCCTGGAGCCCCAGAATCCCACCCCCCATTTTCTCCAACCTGTCCCCCACCACCTGCAAACTCAGAGAAAATCGTAAATCAAATTTCTTTTCCTAAAAAATTTGCCTGTTTAGGACTTTTTGGATAAAGGACATTATACAATATGTGGTCTTTGTGGCTGGTTCTTTTCCTTAGTCTAGTGTTTTTAGAACTTTATTCCTGCTGGGAATGGCATTGCATGGTGTGGCTTTGCCACACTGTAATTATCCACCCAGCGGATGGACATCTGGGTGGTTTCCAGTCTTTGGCCATTATGATCAGTGCTGCTATGAACATTTGTGTCAGGTTTTTGCATGAATACCTGTGTTCATTTCCCAGTATGCACAGTTGCTGTGGAACAGGCTAACTTTCTGTGGAACCTATGGAGGAAATTTCAGAATGTTTTCCAAGGTGAAGGGGGCAACATTTTATATTTGCACCAACTGTGTATTAGCTTCCCAATTGCTCCAAATCTTTGGCAATGATCTTTATTTCCTGCTTGCTGATTCTAGCTCTGAGACTGGACATGCTTTTTTTGGTCCTAAGCTTAGGGAGAAAGCATTCTTTTACATTCATTATTGTATTAGCTGTGAGGTTTTCCTAGAAGTCTTTTGTCAGACTGGGGGTTCTCTTCTATTTTTAGTTTGTAGAGTTTTATCATCAGGAAAGGGTAGACTATTTGTTTGTTTGTTTTTTAACTTGGACCACACTGTCCTTCTCCAATATTTTCAAATATTCTAAGTCCTCTCCCAACGGATACTTGGACATGCCATTGCCTTTGTCAGAAATATTCCCTGCTTTTGATGTGGCAATCACATTCTTCATTCAGGTCTCAGGTTAAAAGCCACTTTCTGAGGCCTTTCCTGACCACTCAGCCCCAATATGGCCATCTCTGTGACCTTATTTCAACCTGTTACTATGTATTATGTGGGATAATAAATATAGCCTGTATATTTCCTATAAAAATGCTCAAGCAGAAAATCAGAAAAGCAGAGTATCACTACAAACCTATATACTCATCAATAAGATTGAATAATATTCAACACTTCCCCATATTTCTTTATTGGTTTTATTGTCATTGGATACTTTGGTGCAAAACTGGAAGCATCTTGACTTTTTACCATAGATATAGTTCTTTCACGACCACAATACACACACACACACACACACACACACACACACCTTCCTTAACATTATCTAATATAATTTCCCCAGTTGTTTTGAAATCAGGTTCTTCAGTTGATTGGTTAAAATCTTGATCAAATCAGGGTTCACAATTAGCATTTGTTATGTCACCTTAAATCTAGACCAGAAACCTTCCCTTCCCCACCTTTCTTTTTTTTTTTTTACATAACACTGAGAGATTGGATGGGTCGTTTTGTAATCATCTTGTGTATTTGCTTGCTTACTATATTTTTGATCATCTTCCTGGAATGTCAGCTCCAGGAGAGCACAGCTTTGTCTGTCTTCTTCCCTAATGAATCCGGGTGCCTGACACATAGCTGGTGTTCGAGAAATATTTCTTAAATGAAATAGTGAATAAGCGATTTAATTTCCATAATAAGGGTGTATGCAAAGTCCTGTGAGAGCACCGACAGGGTCATTTTTATATAGGTCCCCCTTTAAGACCACCAAAGGAGCTAAAGAACATAGATTGCAGGGTCTCTCTATTTTTAAATCTTCTATGCTCTGAAGGAAGAAGCCTTTCGAAGAATAATGCCTCCTGCAGAAATGTCCTCATTAACAATAAGCATATAACCGATCCTCACTTAATTAGAAGATGAGCCATGCTATTAAATTTGATACTTAGTTGGTCTTTTCATCCTCTTCAAACCTTTCCCACTTTGCTATTCATCTTCCAAGAGAAAGAATTAAAATTCCATCACTGTAGCATGGACACAAATCTTTTAACTTTAAGATAAGCCATTTTGTTTCTAAGAGACGGGGTGTAATAAAGCGTCCATGGTCGGGGGGCAGCAGGAGTCAGGCATGGTTTCTAGGTACTGCTTTCTTCCCGGAACCTAAACCAGCTCCCTCTTTAGTTGAGATGTGACTGATGTAAGTAAGACAGTTCCTGTGGCATGTAGGAAGAATTTAAAGTTGGAATGCACTCACATGACTTTACAAGCTGTATAGCTTCATACCTCCTGACAGAGCCCATTTCCTGAACATTAAAATTTAATGCAACCATTTCTCCTCCTCTTAGTTTGGTGTTTAAAAATGTAAGCACTCTTATATTCAAGCTCTCTTAAACAATACTTTCAAATGCTTTCTGAGAAGCCTTCTTTTAGGATATTGGGATTAAGGCTGGGGCTGTAGCTCAGCAGTAGAACCCTTGACGAGTCAGCATGAGATCCTGGGTTTGATCCCCAGCACTGCAAAAGCTAACTAAATAAAAGAGTTTAGAACATTGGGATCACTTTTACTTCTCAGTTTTTTTCATTAAGAATAAAATGGAAGGAACTTGTCATAATTTTTGATGTGAATTATATAGGGAGCCATCTGACCCTCTTCTTAGAAGGCATTGGGTGGGAGATAGCAATGGAGCTGAAAGTAGCTCAATAATGTTCTGTCCCAGTGGTTAGAGCTTGATTATTCCACTGGGGAACCACTGAAGAAAACACTGAGGATGTGAATGAACTTGGATGCCAATGGTCTCCCTATCTCCATCCCCATAGGAAAGCAGTGTTTTGTTAGTTGGTTGATTGGTTGGTTGATTTTGCCACCTATCATCCATTCTCTGTCCTTTATTGGTAGCTCATCTTTTGACCTTTGGAAAGAAATCCTTAATTGACTCCATCTGGTTTATGCAGGATCCAATCTCCTCCTTTTACTCCAGGGGAGGTCAGCGGTCAGGCATGACCCATGAGATCATTCTCCCACCTGGATACCACCTTTAGATCCAGAGTGTACCAAGCCAGACCAATGAAATACAACCTGAAGATTTTAATGAAATCACTGTACAAAAGAGATTCTCTTCACAGTGCAGCTGCTCTTCTAGCAGGATGTGTGTCTTGAACTGCTGGAGGCTGTCTTGCTGCAATGAATCAAAAACCTGACTAATGCCAAGATAGAAGAAGCCAAGGACAAGAGGTACAGATGACTCCCTAATGACAGAATTTTGAGTACCTGCATTTTAGCCATGCCTGAAGACCACACTGAACTTTTCTGTTACATTAGCCAATAAATTAGTTCGTACTGGAGACAGTTTGAGTATCACTTTTGTCTTTTGGAATTGTCAGCACACAGACAAATATATAACATGGTGTTATCTCATTATAACTGGCCCAAATTTGGGGATTTAGGAATAGGCAGGCAATTCTTGGTTATCTGCTTGAAGCAAGAATTCTCCTGGTGTTCATCCAGAGTCATGCACTTTCTTTTTAAGGAAGATCATTAAGATCTTAGTCTTGGTTCAGGATGTAGAGGGTTTATCTAGCCTGCATGAAGCCATTGATTCAACCCCCAGAGCTGTGACACACAGAGATACAAAGTGTTTTTAAAATGCTGTAGTCCTATAAGATAGATTTAACAAGATATCATCTAGTTTCCTTGTGTATTGCATTGTTCATGGACATCCAAAAAAAAAATGGAGGTCTAGATTCAGTATCAATGGAACCAGTCCACATTCAACCCTCTTTTCTTTATTTTCCCTGAATTTCCATTGCAAGTTCAAGCCAACTTTGCCAGAAGACCAGATTGGAATATTGATTTAGCCCACAAATAGGATGTCCAACTTCGCCGGCACGGCCAAAGTGCCATCTGGAGCAAATGAAATCTGATTGCTTCCCACAAAGTCTCCTGGAACCCAGTCATAGCCACGTCTGTGGGGGTGAAAATGAACCCAGAAGCTCCCCCTAACTCACTCCCACTCCTGGGATAATGAGGAAAGGGGAAGAAAGAGTCCACCTACAGATGACAAATGACCCACACAGCTGGCTTGCTAAGAGAGGCTGACTAATTCATTATCTCTGAAATGATTTCAAGGTGTTACAGCATGAGCTTGCCTATATTTCTCATTTGCTAGGACACGAGGCAATAAATTCTAAGCATGCTTCGTTGCGCTGTAATAAGTTACTCACATCAGCTTCACACTAGTTGATTGCTGATCAAATCATTAGGTGACCATGATTGAGACTGCAGCACATTTTTGCCAAAGCATATGCACTGAAAAATAATTTTGGTAATGAGGAGACTCAGGGAAAACACAGTTGGAAGTCCTGAACTCTGGCCTCAGAGCCATCACCATATTTGATGTGCTCAGAGGTTACAGATCATGTGTAACCTTTGTCATTTGCACATACTTATTTATAGAAATTCACATTTTATCTCATTTATATCCAAAATTTCCCTGGTTGGTAAAAGGACAGGACTGATTGGCTAACCTGACCCAAATCATAGTGTTTTGCAAATGAGGACCTCAAAGCACAAAAAGTAGATTAGTTTGCCCTAGAACATTCACACAAAATCTAAATGATCAAGACTGTATTGGTTTTCCCTCTCCATCGTACCTCAAAAACCCAGAAGGAAAACATGAAATTTATGGCTTGGGGTGGCAATTGCCAAGTCATGCCTCTCTCTGCATGCCACATAGCCAGGTAAGCACAATGCATCACCTCCTTTCACCCAGTGCCTACATCTGTGCTGGCACCAGGAGTTCAAAGACAAACCTGTCAGGATTCCTGCCTCCAGAACCACTTCATGTGATTTGGGTCATAGGCAGCCCTAGCAAAGGCAGGGTTGCAGAAAGGGGTAAATATACAAGATACGGTGTGACGCATGAAAGTGTTGGTAGTTTCCTTCTCACATGCTATTTCTTCATTTTTTAAAAAAATGAAAATGAAAACAGAAATGAAAGATCAAAAAACTTGCAAGCCTCATCTAGTCTTCTAATTCTAAACTCTAGACTTTAGAATTAAATAAAGTCACCACACTGATGTGCAGCCCTCCTCATCTGGTTCTGTCTTTGTGCAAACTCTGTGAACCTATGTGGAGGTCTTTGTTTTCTAAGGTTCTACAGAAACTACACTTCAACTTGCTTTTCTTGTTAAGTGATTTATTTCTGAATATCCCTTCATAGATGGAAAAACTGATTAAATAGTTGCAAAATGTTCTATGTTATGGGCATATGATACTAAATTCAACTATCCCCTAATTGGTGGATATTCAAGCTAGTTTTTATGAATCTTTTTCTCCATGATTTGTCTTATTTTTTTCCTCCTCCTCCTCCTCCTCCCCTTTTTTCTTTCTCCTCCTCTTCTTCTCCCTTTTCTTTCTTTATCACCTCCCTCCCTACACAGCCAAGTGGGAGAAACACATTTGTATTTATATTTTCACTAAAGGATTTTCTCACTTCTGTTTAAAAGATTCACAAAACTGGGACAAGAGGTATATTTTAAATTTTAATTTCAATATCTATGGTTTTTACTTCATTTGAAGTCCTGGAATTTTTGTTAGTATAGTCATATTGTGTTTGACTACGCTGTTCATGTTTATATCTCTCATTGAGTGAGTCTTTTGAAAATAGGGATCCGTTGTAACAGTTCTAAGATGTTCATTATGTTCAAATGTGTCAGCACCTAACTGTGACCCAGATCCAGGTTTAACCATATCCATGAAACACCCCTGACTTTACAACAGCCTATGTGTTATTTGTATCCCCATTTTATGGATGAGGACACTGAGACAAAGACAGGCTCTGTCTCTTGCTAGTGGGAATTCAATTCACCTGTGAGAGAACTAGGATTTGTTGTGGATCGTGGGGGGTCTGGCTGAACTCACACGTGTGTCCATTGCATGACACCATCTTTCATTAAGCACAAAAGAGGACCAGCATCTAGGAGGTAGTAAACTGTGAGTGTAACTGTTGATCTATTTACTAGTCTCATGGCCTTGAGAAGTCACTGGTCATATCTGAACCTGCTTTCTCATCTTTGGAAAGGACCAGTATCACCCTCCTGGGTGCTGCAACTGGATGAGGTGTGTTTGCAGAGTGCCTGAGGTCACCTGATGTTTCTGTTCCTCCTGCCCTCTTCTCTCCTCTTTCCCTTTGTTCTTTCTTTGCATCTCTGGCAACTCAGCATGCAAAACACAAAGACCTCATCATTTCTCTTTTCTCTTTCTTTTCCTTGATTAAGCTAACTACTTTGCCATTTCAAAGACCATAGAAGGCTGAAATTTGCAAATCTAGCTTAGGGTTCAAATCACTTGGAGAATTAAAAAAAAAATCTGTAACTATGTGCAGACTGTAGAAAAAAAGCCCATGCATTGCCCTTGACCGTTGACTAAGTCGATTTGGCCTGGCCTCAAAACTTTTTAAAAATTCCCCTGAGTGATTCTAATGTGCACCAGAATTAAGAATCTCTGGTCTGATAAGAAACACACAGTCTTTGTTGTGCTGATATATCAGTGGTGGTTACACTTGAGGTACATCAGAATTACTCACCTGGAGGGTTTACCAAACACAGACCCCTGGCTCCCAGAGTTTCTGATTCAGAAGTCTGGGGAGGAGACCAAGGTGGCAGTAATATCTAGGTCCCAGGTGGGAGCCATGCTGCCAGTCAAGGAAACATGGTTGGCAAGGGAGGACGATGCTCTGTATTGGGAATCCCACCCTGGATTAAGAGCCCAGCCCATGTGTCCATAGCACCTAAGTCACACTTGGGGTGTGCTTCTTACACAACATTTAGTGTGTTTGTCCTCTCCCAACTAGAACCAATTATTCTCTAGTATTGAATCCATAATTTTTTCATTCCTATAATACCCCAAGGTTAGCTTAGTTCAGGACACATGGTAGATAGCCATAAAATGAAGAATCAATAGGAAATTTCTACCTAGATGTAGGAGCTGTCGAGGGAGGACCTACTTCTTCCCCAAATAGGATCTTACTTAGTCACTGAACTCTCCAAGCAGTAGGGAGGTGCATGTGGTAGATGGAAGGAAAGCCCGACACGGCAGCACACCCACCCAGGTGCCCATTTTCCTGCCACTGTGATGTGGAGCCACCTCTGGCTGGGGCTGGCATCCTGTGAAAATCAATTTCACATCATCATAACAGCGACACTCAGCCGTGCCATATTCCTTGTCTCCCCGCCCATCCCATTTTAATTTAGCAGGTGTTTAATAGTGCATAATTATATCTCACGACTGTTTGGGATAGGGAAATTAGGAATCCAATTTGCATTTTATGAATAATTTGGGACCCCAAAAGCTAATCATCTCAGATCGGATTTGGCCAAATAGAGAAAGCCAGTTATCATTTGACAATAAACTCTGGCATTTTTTTCTGGATAAATCCAAGAATAGGACATGGACTCATTTATGAATTAATTATCTTTAGGTAATATTAGAGGACTCTTATTAGAAGAGAACACTTTATTATCATTATTATTAGTAGTAGTAGTAGTAGTAGTAGTAATAGTAGTAGTATTTTTCCTGCCAGTTCCTAGGAGTTTTCTTTTTGGAATTATTTTGCCCAATTTGTGTGTAATTTTGATTGTAGAATAGGTCTAAGAGTCGCCTCTTCCTAGGGAAGCTAGTGTGGGAAAAATACTCCCTCTGTTTGCCATGGGACAGGGACCTGTTTGAGAGTAAATGTCACACTGGGCACTTCCCCCCACCAGGATTTTAATTTCAGCCCCTGAAAGAAGATGCTGCTGGCATCTTGAATCAGATCATGTCAGACATGAGATGGTTGCTAAGCTTCCTGCATCTTCAGTTCTGGGTCACACCCATGCCTGGTGTGCCACTTCCCTTTAACTCTGTGAGTGCTGTAACCCTATGACGCCATCTGGCTCTGAAAAATCTCTTCGGTTCACATTACCACATTTGGAGCCTATGGCTTGAGCCAAAAAACTCCTGCACAGATCCGATGTAGCCCAAATAACTACATTCACTTTTTCCTGCTTTCTACTCTAGTCAACTCATTTTTGGCATTAACTGGGATTTTGTTTCCAATTATCACATTTAAATTTAAAATTTTAAAAAGATATATAAATATGTATTTTCAGTTCTTCCATAGACTTTTCCTTCCAAATGATAGCCACCACCCATCTTTTCAACTTTTAGGGAGATTTCTTTCCTTTTTTTTTGTGGTGGTGGGTATCAACCCACTGAACCACATCCCTAGCCTGTGGGAGATTTTTTTGAATTAGCCCCCATGCTGGTGCATGTAAGTTTACACACAAGAGCTAGGGGTTACATGAAAACTCTAGGCTCATAACACATTTGAGCAAGAATACCTCTGTCTTTATAGCAATGGGTCTTGCCTTCAGAGTCAGGCATAGCCTGTGTCCTGGAAGAAACATCGCTTCTTGTTTCCAGGAACAACTATGAAAATGCTTGGGTCCCCAGAGATGAGCAGGCGCACAGGATGACCGAGTATTATTTCAGACAAGGATAGCTGAAGGGAAATTAAATATCAATGAGCTCAAATCTTTACTTACCCATTGATAAAATGAGGTTTTCAGTTGTTGATTGGCTTGTTCCTAGGCACCCCAGGCCTGGTCCACATCTGTCTGACACGATCTTTAAGTGCCTGTGCTTTGGGTTCTGAGTGGTTTTGACACCATGTACAACACTTAAGACTTCAGAGTTGGAGTTTCCTCAAGTTTATAATGAGGATTACAGCATCCATGTCAGAAGTTCTTAGAAATATGGAAGGATTGCCTGCAAGGATGATATTGAAAGATTTAAAGATAATACGGGCTACTGATCAAATTTGAGGAGTAGTTCACCATGGAAGGCATGCTGTTTGGGGATGTAGGATAAAGACATCATATTCTGCTTTTTAGGAAATCAAATAGGTGAGGGGTCATCAGAGGATAGCTGGCTGCCAAATCTAGCCTAGGGCTTGTTTTTGTGAATAAAGTTTTATTAAAACACCGCCAAGCTCTTTCATTGACATCTTACCTGTCACTGCTTTCATATGGCAATAGCAAATTAAAATTGATGTGACAGAGAACAAGCAACCTGCAAACCATAAACATTTATGAATTGGCCTTTGTGAGAAAAGTTTGCTGACCTCTGAGATGGACCATTTCCCCACTGCCGCAGTCTGGCTGGGCACAAATCACGTGCCACTGAAGCAGGAACAAACTTTATTTCTGAACTCCACCAGCACACTCCACACACGCTCCCTGGGAACTGAACGCCACGCGTCTCCTCCAGGAACCACCAACCGGAAATCCCTCTTCCGGAAATCCCTCCTACCGTACTTCCCCAACCAATGGGAACTCTCCGGGAATCCCCACGAGAACTCCAAAGTAGCAGGCCGAGGTGGACAGTAAAGGTCTAATATACAACCGAATCAATCCAGCATCATCTTAATGGCTTGCCTCTCAACCAATACTATTGGCAAAATGCCAGGGGCCATTCTGACTCGGCTCTGGCTCTCAGCACCCCACCCCCACTGTGTCAGTGACATTTCAATACCTGCAAAATTGAACTTCTGTGAAATACTTCAAGGGTTGATTTACAGACCTTGTTTCCCTGTGTCTGCATGCTGCCTTCTCCTCAGCATGCACCGATGTTTACTCTCCTTTTTACTTATGTAGATATTTACAAGTCCATTTCTTTAGCTCCATGTGGCAATAATGATGGCTGAAGAAAATAAGCCAATTTGCAAACAGAAATAAATGGAGAATGTCTTTGGGTTTCAGGTGCTTCTCCAGTAGGAATTGGTGGTTGAAGTCTTGTACACATGTAATAGCAAACGCGGTCAAGTTCAGGTCTCTGAAGAACTGGGCAAATCAGAAAAAGCCAATCTTAAATTAGCTTCAGGCGAGGAGTGTTTCTGGGGACTTTGGCTATTTCATAGTAGTTGCAAGCACAGGTGTCCTCATCAAAAGGGATTATTTGGAGGCTAATCACAAGAGCATTGCAGGAGGACAGGGTCTCTTCCCTGTTTCCTTATGGTGACAATTAGAATGGAACAGAAAAGAGCTTGAAGGATACCAATTTGGGGAGAAGAGTCTTAGTAGGAAGAGTGACCTGGAGTGACAAAAGACCCCAGAGAGGAAGAGGACACTGCAGGTCAGTCCCCAGGAAAGGAACTCACTGAACATTCGATTTGTCCAACGGTTATTCCACCCCAAACTAGGATTTCAAACAAAATAATTTCAGAGGACCCTGAGCCTACAAGGGGACTACATTCCCTCTCTTGCCTGCCAGTCTTATGGGCGTATGCACCCATTCACAGTCTGGGAAGAGGGGTGCTTGGGCAGCAATGCCTCTGGCAGAGTCCTCTGGCCTCTCAGTTCACCCATTGGCCACAGCCATGGTGATCACACGGAAGATTGAGGAGTCTGTCCCTGGAGTTCATGAGGACTGGGCGCACTGGTGAAGTAGGACTCCAGGGTGGGAGGTGCCTACCACTGAAAGCGAGCAGCCTGTGCCCACAGTGAGTGTGCAGGTGTGGCACTCACGTGTTTGGGGGTTGGAGGGAGGATAGCCTGTTGAAACCAATCTCTGTGACCTAAATTGCTATGGGCTGCTAATCAACACAAAGCTTTGAGTCTGAGGTTTGCTTCTAAGGAAAGACAGCCATAGTCATCCATGCGGAGCTGTAGGTTGCCCTAGTGATCCTCAGAGACCTGAGGGAGCGATTTGGGTGGGTTTTCTGGCAATTCTGCAGTGACTGACCCCAAGAGCTTGAGTTTCTGGAGCTTAGTAATGGAGTCTGAGCATATGCCTGTCACTCTCTTGCATATCTTCTTGGTAAACCTCAGAGTGTGTTGAATCCTCAAGAGCACTCATCTATCTAGCCCATCTCAGCTAAAGGTAACAGGATTATCCTCTGTTTCACATGAGTGCTCACATATCATGCATGTGTCTCTGTGTTAAAATAAATGCAAATGGCTAAGTTTCTATGCTTTGCATCTTTTAGCAGACAAATGGCCAGCTTAGCTTTGAGGGAGTGAGTCAAGAACTGACTATGAGGTACTTCAGTCCTTGTAATCAGCAGTGTGACCTTCACACTCTCCTTTTGTGTATCTAACGCCTTAATGACATTTACCACCACAAGCAGAATCCAGAGTAAGTGTGGAACCCTGTTTCCAAGTCTCCTTCAGGCCAGTCTCCACTGACCAAACCTAGTCTAGGTGTGTAGAAAACGGACACATGGTACACCCACAAATCTAGCAAAGCAATCTGAACACAACTGACTGATTTGTGCCGGTAACCATGTGCCCTGGTGGACACTGTACTCCAGGGTTGGTCCAGAAGAGTACCTTTGTGCTTCCCACTCAAGTTCAAAATCAACTTGGCGACCAACTTCCATTTAATGAACACCCACTGTGTGCCAGGCACTGTGCTGTATTTCTTACATGTGTTATCCTCACTCATTTTTTGCAAAAATCCTCCAAGTTAGTTGGTATTAATTAATGTCCCCATTTTATAGGTGAGGAGATTAAGTAACTGAACCAATGTCACACACCATACAAAGGGCATAGTGGGGCTTGTATTGCTGACTTGTCTAACTCCAGGGCCTGGATCTTGTCACTGGGTCATCAACACCCTATCTTGGTAACAATTTCAGCCAAATGGGAATCAATGAATACCATAATCCTGAGATGCAAACTATGCCTGTGACCCAAATCCTGGCCACCATGTACTGCGGCTCAGGAGATAAGCATGGCTTTTAGATTCTGGAGAGCTGAAAAAAAAAATAAATAGAATGTGACACATGTGAAGCATATGAAATTCCTATTCCAGTGACCATAAAGTTTTATTGGAACACAGTCATGCACAGTCTTTTACTTATTTTTGGTTATACAACTGCAGATGTGAGGAGTTGGGACAGAGACCATGTGGCTATAATGCCTAAAATTACTCTGGCTCTTTACAAGATTTGCTGGCCCCTGTGCCAACTTGCACTGTGGAGTACAGTTGGACATCAGAGCTTCAGTAGACTGTCTAACACTAAAGCCTTTGTGAAATGAAGTGTCAAGAATGATTTAAAAAAAAAAAACTATCTCTCATTAACAAAGATTGTAACAGCTGCAGGTGCCTATTGCTTGAGTCATCACTAGAGCTGCCATTTTCTCACTTTAGGTTTAAAAATATCACTCGCTTCTGTTCAAAACCAAGACAAACAGGGAAGCTGCTGTTCCACAGCCCCTTCTCTGCCAGGGCTGCTGTTGAGTAGAAACCTTGGTCCACTTCTTGCTTACGGGAGCTCAGTCCAACAGGGCAATTAGGAGGAAAACTTAATGAACTGATGCCGTAGGTAATGAGACCAACTCCTTCCACAGCAATGGTAACGAGGCTGCCGCTGCAAGCAACAATGACATTTCCTATTTGTGAGCATAAATATATATCTTAAACATGCAATTTTTCATGTTTTTTTTGAGCATGAAAAATTGCTTAACCTATAATCTTAATCCATGAAGAAAGATACCCATTCATGAGATACTTACAATAAATGTTAACATCTTCCATCAGGGGCACCCCTCTGAATACCCTGCTTCCATTGGATCTCTTCTTCTGTGAGGCTTATTCACAAACTTGCTGATGCTCTATCTTATTACCCTAAGAATTGGCTCCGTGCAAGGATGCTGATAAACTAAGCAAATTGGAGCTCAGGTTTTAATGGTGAGAGTGGATGAGTTACCCCTTTCGGGTGAGTATTATCTCATTTTAATTTGCATTAACTTGATAACCATGGCTTACCTTTATTCTTGTTTTATTTTATGTCCCTCTGAAGAGTTTTGCCTGTTTTCCTTCTTAATTTGGCCCTGCATCTTTTTTGAATTTATGTCTAGTGTTAATCTTTTTTCTTTGTTTTTCTTATTACTGTGAATAAGATGTTATTTTGTGTGTGTGTTGTATTTTCTAATTGGTTACTTTTTAGCACATGGAAAAGTTACTGATGTTTGCAAATTAATTTTATTGGTCATTTTATGAAGCTTGTTTATTTTAATGTTCTCTCATTCATGTCTTTAGGAATAAAGAAACTAAGAATCTAAAGATAATTATAGTTTTTTTCTTTTCATTTTCTAATTTTATGTATATTTTAATATTTATAAACTTTATTTCCTTTTCTTTATGTCTAATATTGATCTTATTATATGAAGTCTAAAATTACTTAACCTATAATTTGGTAAAGATGTGTATTTTTTAAATCCTATTTTTTAAAAATTAATCCAAATAGATATAAATCAACAAATTCTGATTTGCAAAGTCATTTCGCTGAAGTCGTTTTTCTGCATTTCAAATCCTCAAAATAAAACTGAGAATTTGTCACCCTTTATTGCTGATATTATATCTCACTATTGGATAAGTAAAATAAAACAATAAGTATATCTTTATTTAACAAAAAGTAAAAAAAAATGATAAAATTATTCAAACCTTAAGAGAGACGTGATACTTGTGAGGTATTAAGGGTACCATGTTCTGAGAGAGGTCACCCTGACAGTGCCAATGTTATTGCTGAGTTTGAACTGCTCTCTTACTCAAAAGATCTAAAGCCAGTAATGTTTGCATTGCCTTCCCATCACAGCAATATGTCTATAAAAACTTGGAACAAGTCATTTGCTTGATTCCACATACCCAGGGTTTTCCCAGGACTTTGATTGGATGAAGTCACAATTGAAGACCCGAGTGTCATTTCACAAGCTCCTGGAAGCCCCATTCTCTAGATCCTACTGTGTGTTCACATCCCCTCTACTGTACCCTCTAAAGTGCTGTGCACTTGGGCATCTTTTAGGAACCTAATAGGGCTCATGGCCTAAATGAAACTTCTGTCGTGCCCTGTCCTCACTCATCTTTGTATGACATACATCACAATGGAGTTTGATTATTTGTTTGTATTCTTTCTCTTGCTTTAGAAAGAGAACTTAAGGTCAGGGACAAGGTCATACATATTTCATAACTTCAGAACCTACACGATTCCTTACATAAGATGTTCAACGCTTTTTTAATGTAAAAACTATTTTTCTATTGTCTTTAAAAATATGGAGACACTTCTAGAGGTGACTGTGGTATAGTGACAGGCATCAGATTTACTCTGCTCATGAACACTGCATAAGGTGTGTGGCACCTTGTGATGATAGAGCATGAAGGAGTGTGTTGGAGACAGTACACACATATTGACATGGACTTCTATAGGGCTCAGATTTATATTGTCCAGAATTAATTCAGATTAATTAATTAATTAATTAATTCATATCAAGGATATTTATTGTAATTCCCTCAGTAGTCCTTGTAAAAATAAGATCAAAAGATGGAGCCAAAAATACCAATACAAAATGAAAAAATTAAATAAAAATTAAAAATTATTTGTCAAATCCAAAAGAAGGTAGAAATGCAAGAAAATGGAACAAAATGAAAGTGGGAAAAAAAGCAGAAAATATGCAGGTTGGTAGACCTCAAACAAATCATATTAATAATTGAGATAAATGAATATAAATGGGCTACACATAATAAATAAAAGGTGAAGATTGTTGGGTGAGATTTTTTCAAAAAGCAAGACACAACTCTAGATTCTTTGTAAGCAGTATTTTCAATGCAAAGATTCCAGATAAAGTAAAAGGATGAAAAAAGATAATATGTAAGCACTTTCCCTAAGAATGCTGAAGTGGCTATATCACTAACATTAAACAGAGTGAATTTATGTTCAAGATTAACACCAAGGATGGAGAAGGGTATTTTATCATGTTATGTGTCCATTTATAATTAGGACGTAACAATCATGATGTATGTGCACCTAAAAACAGAACTTCAAATTACATAAAGTAAAAGCCAACAGAAATAAACAGAGAACAGATACATTTATAATTAGAGACACAGATTTTAAAATCCTCTCTCAGTAACAAGAAATGCACAGAAAAGCAGCAAGGCCTCATGAGTTTTTTTCAACTGACATCACCTACTTATTGAATATAGAACTCTCAAGCCAACAACTACAGGGTAGATATTCTTTTCAAATGCGCATGAAACATTCATTGAGATATTCCACAGGCTGGGCCACAAACCAAAGTCTCCATAACATCAAAGGACTGAAATCATGCAGAATACGTTTTCCAGTTACCACAAAATTATATTAAAAGCCAATAGCAAAAGATACCTGAAAAAAAATCCTCATAAATTAAATGACAGACTTCAAGATAACTCATGGGTTATAAGAGAAATCACAAGAGATGTTCCATTCTCCCTGAGAATGGAAACACAATAAATTAAAACTTGTAGAGTGCATCTGCTAGAATTCTTTGAGAAAAAAAAATTAAGATTGAAATGCTAATCTTACAAAAGAGGAAATCTAGAATCACTATTGAAGATTCTAACTAAGTTAGAAAAAGAGCAAATTCAAATAGAAGTATGTTGAAATCAACAAATGGAAAATAGATAGCAATTGCAAAAATCAATAGAATAAAAAACTAGTTTTAATCAACAAAAAAGGAAAACTTTCCAAATTAAAGAATGAAAAGGATACATTGTGGTGGAATCTCACAGACATTTCAAGGTTAATGAGGGAATATTGTAATCAAATTTATTTCAACAAATATGATGACTTATAAGAAATGTCCAAATTCCTTGAAAGACACTGTTTAGTGAAATGGACATGAGAAGATACAAGAAAATCTGAATAGCCCTACATGTGCTACTAAATCAAGTCATAAGGTAAACCTTCCCTAAAAGGAAACTCTTATACCAAATGGCTTTGCCAGCTACTAACTGTTTCAGGAAATAGAGAAAAGAATATGTTACAGCTTATTTTTGTTTGTTTTGTTTTCTTGCAGTAATGGGAATTAAAACCAGGTCCTTGCACATGCAGGGAAAGCGCTGTACCATGGAGCTACATTACAGCTAATGGTATAAAGCTAGCTTATCTTTGATGACAAAATCAGATGAGGACATTGTAAGAAGTGAAAACATACTGACTACTGTGACACAGGAACATAGATGTAGAACATTTTAAGGAAGCATGACAAAATTAACACCAGCAATGTGAAAAAAGAATAATACATTATAAACAAAGGCGACGTATTTCAGAGGTACAAGGTTATTTAAATATTCAACAATAAACGCAAATCACCACATTAATACAGGGGGAAAAGATACATGATTCTATCAGTAGAGGCAGAAAAATATTTGATGAAATCCAAAATCCACTCCTGAAAAAGTTCTCAGCAAACTGGGAACAAAGAAAAGTTTTCATGATCTAATAAAGGACACTTCCACATCCACAGAAAACTGAGTCTGATGGTAACAAACCCGAATGTTGACTCTTAAAACCAGAAAAACATCAAGGATGTCTACCCTTTCCACTCTTACAGATATTTTTGCTCAAGACCCTGAACAGTGCAACAAAGGAAGAAAAAGAAAAAGAAATAAATGCCACAAAGTTTGGAAAGAAGAATTAGTACTGTCTTTGCTTGCAGATGACAAGGTTGTGTATGTAGAAAAATCTTAATGCGTGTACAGAATAATAGGCCTTAGAACTAACAAGTTCACTAGGCAAGGTCACAGCATACTATGCCAATCCACAAACATTAATTGTTTTTTGAATACTAGATAAGAAAAATTAAGTTTAGAATAACAATAATATGAGAAATAAAAAGCTAAGATTCAACTTAGTGACAGATGCACAAGACTTGCACATCCCACAACACTTACAAAAAATTAGATAGTGTCTAAGAAGGCAGAAGCATGCCATTTTCATGAATAGGAAAACTCAGAAATACTAAGACTAACATTCTCCAAAACTTCTTACGAATCATATGCAATCCCAGTCAAAATTCCACCTGATGTTTTTTGGGGTGAAAAATGATTATCTGATAAAAATCTAGACAGAAATATCAAGAACTTTGAAAAATCACTGACAAAGTTGGAAGATGATGCCCTTTATAATTAAGCTAGATTAAACATGGCATTTGCATTAGAATAGACAGATTATTAAAACATAATTGAAATTTTAGAAAAAGATCCACACATCTGTGAGCAACTGATCTTTGTAAAGGTGCCAAGGCCATTCAGTAAGAGAAGGAAAGGGAATTCAATAAATGGTGACTGTAGCAACCAGATAACCTTGATCTTTGCCTCATTATCAGAGACAAAAATTCAAACAACGTCATCATGATGAGTGCCAGACCTAAATGTGAAAACCAACCCTATAAATCTTCAAGAAGGAAAGATAAAACAACATCTTCTGTACACTGTGAAATAATACAACTATATACCAAAGAAAGGCAAAGATTTCATAGTTAGGACACAAAAAGTAATCTGGGTAGGCAAAAGCTTCCTAGCTACGGTAGGAAAAGTTAGGCCTCACAACACGGAAGCATTCTTTCTAGTTATGAAAAGGTGCTGTTAAAAAAATGAATAAGGCAGGCACAGATCAGGAGGAAGAAATCGCGAGGCTTGTAAGTAACCAGGGACTTACATCCAGTATCCACTTTTATTCCTACAACTCAATATTGAAGATGGTCACCCAATTACAAAATGAGAAAGGACTTCAGCAGACCTACAAAGAGGTAAATAGGAATGGTTGGGAAAGTCCTTGTTACAACCTACATCAGGGAAATATCTCCACATACTGTAATGGCTAAAACTAAAGAGGCTCGCACCATCAAAGCTAGCAGGGATGCAGACCTCTGGAACCCTATACACTGCTATGGATTTTGGAAAACTATCTGCAGGTTTCTTAAAAATACACACACACACATATACACACACCATGGGAACTAGAAATTCTAATTTTATATATTTACCCATAGAAATGAAAACATTTACAAAGTAACTTGTCAACCTACATTCATGTAGCAGCTTGATTTGTAATAATCTTAAAGTGGAAACCACATAAATGTCCAGCCATAAGAAAATAGATGAGCCAATTCATGTTATGGAATACTTACCAGTCCTGAAAAGAGCACACTCTCTTACTACATGGAATTGTATGTCCTAATCTCAAAACAAAACAAATCATTTGCTGAATGAAAGAAGATGAACTTAAGAATAAAAAATGTGTGATTTCACTGATGGAAAGTTCTAGAACAGGTAGCACTCATATATGGTGTCAGGTCAGATATGGTTACTCTTGTCTGATAGAAGTGAGAGGGCAGGAATTGACTGGGAAGGACACAATTTGCAAGTATGAGGGTGGAAATAAATCATACCTTGATAAATGTGTGCATTGAACCATACATTTAAAATCTGAGCATTTTATAACAGGTATAGTTCATTAAAAATTAACACATGGAGTTGCATAAATATAACACACACTTTCTATGTGTTGGCTGTTGCTGTTAATTATGGCACAGTCTCTTGCTAATTTATTGTATAGGAATTATGAATTATTTATTACTTTCATGATTACAGATGATAACATATTCATAATTATGTGTAATTATGATTTAGTCACATTTTAACCCTTCAAATACATGGATTGTTAATATATGCCACTAACATTGCCTAATTTTATCAGAGGCCTGCTTAGTTGCTGATCAGCTCTACACACACTGAAAAAAATACCCAATAGCACACAAAAGACATCGATAGTACATTAAAATGCCTTCTGCTCAATATGGTTGTGCTAAGATCAACAGAACCTGTTTATCAAGGTGTCAATTGAATGCTCTTTGAACAAACACTCAATAGTTAATTTAATGACAAGTTGGTATCATTCTATAGTTCAGTACCTGTGCCCCCAGTTTTCAGGAGTTGCCAGATGATAGACCCGAACTGAGACCTGGAAGAGAGAGTGGCATGTCCACTCACAATGGCCACAGTGAGCACTGGGCAGAACGAGGCTGATGGCACACTTCGTGATCCAAATCCAAAGTGCAAATTCTAAAAAGATACTCCATAGAATTCAATCTTTTTTGTAGTACAAAGAAAACTGAAGATACTGAAACAGATTCATTGTTATGCATATGAACTGCATGACTGAACATGTTTCTTTTGGTGGAGTTCCGGGTTAGCAAACCTTTACTAACTATCCCGTGGCTATATGTTTAAACTAAGTGCCTTTAACTGAAGAATTCCAGGCAGAGGGCAGCGTGCCCACTGTTCAGAGAGCATCTGGTTCACCTCCACGAGATTTCAGAAACATGAGGCAAGACTCCTGAAAAATGATAGGAATTCTAACAGTGGAATCGAATCCCCGGACATCACTCTAAGCCTTAATGAGCATGACTTTATCTGCCATGAGCAGCAGGAGAATGGCTTTTTTGCTCCCCACGTGGGCAACAGTTTGAATTCCAGATGTTGGGCGCTGCTCAGCAGGGTTTTGGCAGCTCTGCACATTTCTTAACAGATAATTCTGCTTTCACTGCCTTGGAAAAAAAAATGAATTGGCAAATTTGCAACGCCATCTTTTCAAAGGAAATGAGAAGGAAAATGACTGAATATTTACTAAAGCTGCTGGTTATGATTTCCATCACCTTTTCTCTGTTTTCAAGAGCATGCATCATTGGGGAGAGAACAGAATAAAGGGGCTGAAATCTACAAAGAACCCAACAAAAATCTTGAACTAGGTTTTCCAGCTTCAAGCCATCAAATGTAAAACTACACCATTGTACAGCTCCTCCGAGAGAAACCAGAGCCAGGTTGTTTATCTAAGGGAGCCACATGCCTACTGTCATGACGCTTGGCTTATCAGGATGCTATTTCACTTTTTCTTCTCAGAAATTTATCCCAATACAAAGCTGGGCTTGAAGCATTAATAAAATCTCGCTTCATCTCCCCATCCCTTCTCAGCTTGGTTTGCTCTTTGGGGCTAAAGTTATATCCTGCAGATCTTCCCTTCTTTCCAACACAGCTTGGGGAATAACAAGAAGCTTCTTAAAAATGAGCAAATGCTATAGGCTCTAAAATCCCAGAAGGAGAAAAACCATTAAATAAACTTTTTAGTAGGGTTATAGTACAGAAAACAAGCAAATTTAAGACAGAAGACAGGTGGTTACAGACTTAGTTCTGACCCTGACTTAGTGAATCCAAGATATATCATAAGTTCAAATTTGAGGGTCTAGAATCAGAGACCCTTGAGGCTGGGCGTGGTGGCACAATAGTCTGAGATACTCAAGAGATTAAGGCAGGAGGATCACTTGAGCCCAGGAGTTCAAGGCCAGCCAGAATCCATCTCAAAAGGAATCAGAGAGACCCTGGATAATAGCCCAGCTTCATCACATCAGCCATCTGAGCTAGTCAGCAGTATATTCCTCTATGAATTGGACTGTGCTTTGCCTGCCTCATGGGATTTCAACAAGGACTAAAGAAGTTCCTGTAAGGTCCTTGCTTAGCATCAGACATCCACCTTAAGTGACAGTTGCCATTTGAAGAAAAATTTAGCTTTCCTGCCCAAGGGCATTTCTGAGAAAGGCTCACCACTCCCTCATGTCAACTCTACCCTTAACCACCTGCATTCAGAACTGCCCAGCTCTGATCCTGGAGCCTGCCCCATAAAAGTCCCAAACTCCAAGCCTGTTTTGCCTCTCTCCATCTATGGAGAGATGGCTTTTATTTGTCAGCTCTGACAAATAAACTCCCATGTGTATCTCTGCCTGGTCTCTGTCTTTCATTCCTTGCTCGCCCATCTCCCAGTTCCTTGCTTTCCTTTCATTGGTGCCAAAACCCGGGATCGGGTTCCTCTGTGTGCCTGCTCCCCTCTTTGAGGGTTACTGAGTGTCCCCGGGCCCCATCTAGATTTCACAATGGGACCAGGCCCTCCATTTGCTGAACGCCCTCTCTGCACCCACCACCAGACACTCCAGGTAAGACCCCTGTCTCTGGTCGACCTAAATAATCCTGGGAAGTGACTGTTGATCATCTGGCACTCTCAGGGTTACCGTGTGGTCCAAGGCACCCTAGTCACAGCTTTCACAGCTACGGCTGATCCCTACTGTCTACTGGATCTATAGATGTCTTTTATTTGGGTCCTGGGTTTTGAGAAAAACCTCTGAGGTTTTTGAAAAACTTCTGAGTTGTTCCTGGTGAGACCTCTTGGCCTTGGGTTAATCTTTACAGTTTGTGCCCCTACATAGTCCCAGCAGGGCACCCAAGTGCCTCTATAGGCCCTGCCCCCTGATGCATACCCAGCAGTGGTGACGGCCCCCTGAGCATAACCATCCTCTCAACTGGGTGATACTAGAGACTGGGGTACGCCCAACCTCTAAACTCACCTCCTATGTCTCACCATCAGTGGCTCCTCATCCATTCCCTCCCATAGTCCTCTAGGCTGCCTCCTGATTAACCTAGGGTCTCTCTCTCACCCCAGAACTAAAACCCCCCAAACTTATTTATTTGTGGAATTTGATCTGTCCTCAATATCCTTTGGATAACAACACTCTAGATCCCAATATTATCAGGGATCTTTTCAACTATTGTGTTTAGAAAAACGGAAAGAGATATCATACATCCCAGCCTTCTCTCTATGTTCTAAGCCCTCTCTCTGCAATTCTTGATCTCCCCCACAAGTCCTCTTAACTCTCACCTCCCCTTTCCAGTGGATGTGTCCCCACCATACCCCAATTCTCTTTCTGATGAAGCCATTGCAGCAACTGTCCCCTTGGCCTCTCCACCCTTCTTTCCTCCTGCTACATGCTCGCGGGTTGCCTCTGCCCAACCTGCATCTCTGTGTCATCTACATGTGGCGGCTGGGGTAGATGGTATAATTCAGGTTCATGTGCCTTTCTCTTTGTCAGATCTTTCACAGATAAAAAAGTGTCTTGGGTCCTATACTTCAAGTCCCACTACATATATCAAAGAGTTCAATATCTGACCCAATCATATAATTTGACCTTCCACGATGTCCATATGATCTTGTCTAACACCTTCCTGCCTGAGGAGCGCAGGTGAGTTTGGGAGCAAGCTAGAGATTATGCTAATGAGGTACATCAGACCTCCTCTGCCCATCCAATTGGCACTCACGTGGTCCCTGATCCGAACCTGAATTGGGATTATATTTCCCCTGGAGGAGTAACTAGTAGATACCAATTCATTACTTGACACATGGCAGACTTAGAAAGGCAGCCCATAAGGCTATCAATTATGAAAGGCTCCAGGAAGTCATCCAATATAAAAATGAAAACCCTTCAGCATTTTTAGATCACCTGACAAGGCTTTATTACAATATACTAATCTGGACCCTAAGGCTCCAGATGGGAGTCCACTACTAATGACCTACTTTTTTCTCCCAGAGTGTCCTTGACATTAAGGCCAAACTAAGATGCCTCAAGAGGGGCCCCCCAATCCCCCAAGCTGAGTTTCTGGGAGTGGCCTGTAAGGTGTATAACGGGAGAGACAAGAGGACCCGGAAGCAGAAATATCAGATGCTCACTCAAGCCGTCCTTCTCGCCTCAGCATCTGTCCCTGGTTCCACTGGCCCATGGAAGGGTTCCTCGGGATTGCCTGACCCTGTTTTAAATGTGGTCAGATGGGTCACTGGCCTTGTAGATGTCCCAAGCCTCGCAAGCTTCTGTGCCCTTGTCCTAAATGCCATCAGAAGAGACACAGGGCCGTTGACTGTCCCCATGACCATAGCGGCCCCTGACCATCCGGCCCTTCTGGTTCCCCTTTTCAACTCTTACAACTGACGAGGCCCAGGTCCCCATCACCCAACCGCTACTATCACTCCACGGGAACCCAGGGTAGCTGTGTATTTCAGGTGGGCCTGTCTCCTTCCTTCCAGATGCTGGGGTTACATATTCAGTCCACAAGAAGTTCTGGGGACCTAATACCAACCCTACAGACTCCTATGCTTGTTTGTGCTTTTGGCTTTCTAATTTTTACCTACTGCTTTTTGGTCATTCCACAGTGCCTGTTCCCTTATGGGAAGGGACATCCTCACAAAGTTGGGGGCTATGCTTTCCTTCTCCCCTCATGTTCGCTTCCATCTAGACTTTCCCTGGTCTTCACCCTTACCTTAGGACCATCCCCTATTCCGTCTGCCAGTGCCTCCCATTACCCCCTTCCAAGGTGGACCCTACTGTCTGGGATGTTTCAAATCTTTCCATCACCTCACACCACGAGCCCATTCACATCATCCCAAAAACCCCCTCCATTTTCTGGCCCAATCACAATCCCCACTCTTCCTCCTTGCTGCTGCTCTCCCTCCCCTTTTGCAGAGCAGCCTTGTCAGGCTCCTGACAATAAACCTGCTTCGTACCCCAGGTGTGTGTGTGATTAGCCCTGGGCCACTTTCCTTTCATTGATGCCAGTGACTGGATCACATTCTCCCATCGGCTTTGCTCTCCCCTCGGGGATTTGAGCTGCTTTGGGATCCTGGCCTGAGGGCCCAGGACAGTGACCACACACCTTCTTCCATTCACCCAGTGCTCTTCTTCTTCACCCACACTCTGGCCTCATTTAGGTGACCGATTTGCCCTTCCCCTCCCCTCCTCCTCACAAGTCTACTCCCTAGAGATGGCAGTGACAAGTCTTTTCTCCAGAACTTAGATCTTGGCCCAGCACCAAGATTCCTGCCCATCCCTTCCCCTCGGCAAGTTCATTGCTCCCTTCTCTCAGTCCCAGAGTCCAACTCGCCATGGGGAACCCCCAAATCCCATCTGACTCACCTCTCAGCTGCCTCCTTGCCCACTTAGCCCCACTTCATTTAGCTCCTGACCTAAAGGCCCATCACCCAATCAACCTTCCAATCTTCATAATTTTTGTGGCGCTCAGGAAAATGGAAGAAAATCCCGTATGTGCAGGTTTTCTCCTTTCTCCACTCTGAGCCTTCCCTTTGCTCCTCTTGCTCCCTCGCCCAGCTTCTACTTGCGACTAAAACTCTAGACTCCTCCAGAGACCCTACTTCTAGACAAACAAGGGGCACAGAACCCTCCTACATTGTAAAGCCCTAGGCAGCCATCTCCCTGGCCAAGGCCACACTGAAGCTAACATTGAAATACAAAGGACAGACTCAGCAGGCTTGATAAGAGGACTAAGGGAGGGGAAAAGGAAAAAAAAAGTGTCAATTTAACTCTTCCCTTGGCTACAACATAGAAGAATGACTTCAAATTTTTTTTTCTCTCTCCATAAACTCTGTGTATATCTCTGCCTGGTCTCTATCTTTCATTTCTCGCTCATGCATCTCCCAGTTCCTCTCTTTTTTTTCAGTTCCCACCCAGGAAGTGTTTGCATGGTGCCTGGCAGAGTCAACACCCAGTGAATGACAGCTGTCATGTCTAGAGGAGCAAGGGATCTCTCCTGTCAGAGCCTCCAAGTGCATGTGTGTGTGCACACAGAGGTGTCAATTCCCCCCAAAATGTTCCTCAAAGATCTTCAGGGCTCCTGTTGAACCTCCTGATGGCTGGGTGGATGGCATATGGCTAGTGTTGAGGTTTCCAAGAACTTCAGCCCCCATGGTATCTCTTCTGTGAGTGCGCAGTAGGTTTCTGCTGAAGATTTCTTTTGAAGATTTAAGAAAGGAGGAGGAGGAGTTTGAAACTCAAAGGTGTCAATTTTCTTCCAGCTACAGAGGCTGGTTGAAGACCCACTGTGTGCTGGCCTCTCCACGAGGCACTGGTGTTTCCAAGATGGCTGGGCCTGCCTCACTCTCAAAGCCTGTGTGCCTGAGGAAGGAGACCAGATAGAAGCTGGGAGTTTGTGTGACTGTTGAGTCAGCTCACCAAAAGAAATGGATCTTCTGACTTGAATCCAGTGGAGGTAAGATAGGACTGTTCATAATAATATAAAACAAATAACAGTCCTCCAGGGCTTACTGTGCACCAGATTTGTCTTGTTTAACCTTCCAAATACCTAATCATACCCTGGCTTACCAGGAGAGGCAAGCCACCCTCCTGGCGGTGGCCCCAGCATGTGCCCCATGTCAGGCTCTGAGTCTGCATCCTCCTCACCTAAGAATTAGCTCACCCTAATGCAGCCTGACTGTGAAGGGTGAAGGCTAGACTTCACTGATTCTAAGTGCCCTTTTTTTTTTTTTTTGCATTTTATATCTCAGAAATTGGAACACATTTGACATTTAATAACAAGTCATAGATTTTTGACAGCATTTAAAAAATTTCCTGGTAGCACATAAAATAACAGTTTATGTTAGATGCCAAGACACCTTAAATTTGAGCAAATGAGGCAGGACAACCCAGGTAGACTGACCAGCATGTGCACACTGTCCTCAGGGACCAGGGAATGGATTTCCGGGATTGGCGGAAGTGGTAGTGGTAAACTAAGAATGCACAACTGAGCTTCCTGCAGGTGTTGTTACTTCCCTGGAGAGGAGTTTGGAAACACATAGGGACTTTTTTTTTAATTCTCCTACTCCTGAGGGTTCTATAAAAACTTGGCAGAATTGGGAGAGGGGGTTGAGATGCAAGAACATAAGATGATCTTGTCTTTCACCTGACATTCAAATGCCATCAACAAATGAAAAGTAACAGATTAGAACACAAATCCATTTCTCTAGTAATATGGTGTATTTTGAGTATTCTAATATTCCATGACTTCCCCAAACATGAACCTTGGGTATAAGTCAGGGAAAACTAGACTTGTATTCCATTTTGCTGGAACCAACTTTTCTTGTTTTAAATCTGATCACAGTATTTGCATTGCTGTCCACCAAACATGGGTCAACTTGTGCCAGAGCTGCTGAATCCATCATCCTTCCACCTATGTGCATGAATTTCAAGAGACCACATTGTGACTTCTAGTGCAGTTATGTTTAGGCACTTATATTTTTAAAATGCATACTATTTCTTAGAATTTACATTGTTTTATCTTCCTGTATGATAATATTCTAGTATAACAATCATGTATGTATAGTTAGGTTATATTGTTTATGAATTTAATTTCGTGATAGTTAAGGGTGTTTTACTAATACTTGTTGTAAAAAGGTAGAGGGGGACTATAGTCTGCATTGGTGGTAAACCACTAGGTGGGAATCAAGATTTGAACATTTCACCAAGATTCAAATCTGAGAGACAATGAAGTAAAAGATTTTTACCAGAATTTTGAATGTTTGAAAAAATACAGAAAAAAAAAATATTAGGAATGAAATAAAGTTATCCCCAAAATAAACTGTTAATTTTTTGCCACTATTTCCTATGTACATATATATTTTTTTATTTTTTTTTAAGTTATGGTTATATTACTTTTGAAATTTTTTACATGAAAACCCACACCATTAATTATTATAACACAACTTTTTAATGTCTGCATAATATTCCAACAAAAGTGTTTTCATGTATTTATTTTAGAATGTATTCAGAAGAGCAGGTTAGTCTCCTAATAGGTTTTTGTAAAGAGAATGACAGAATGTTAGTGGTGCAAAGGGCTTCAGGTTTTCCAGATTTACCTTCTAAAGTATACAAGAGAAAATGAAAGAGCAAAGAGGATAAGTCACAGAGCCACTTAGTAGCACAGCAAGAACTAGAGTCCTAGTCTCCTTTTGCTCAGACTAATGTTTTTCTGTCCTACTCTATAGCTGCCTTCTCCAATGCTCCCCCTTTAATGAATTGGCCCATGGTGGGCTCTCTGGGCTGTATTTAATCACTTATTGTAAGTATTGATTCAGTGCTCAAAATAAACAAAAGCTGGACATTCAGTGGGGCGTGCAGCTAAAAGGCAATGCTTTCTGCTTTGGGAGCAAAACACTCAGATAAACAAGAAACACCTCTTTGTCTCAGTGCCCAGCAGGCCACAGCAGGGGTTCCTCATGGTTGAGGCCGAATGACTGTGTGATTCCAAGAAAGTTTTATTACCAGAAACATATGGGAGCATGGGTTTCATGCCAGATCATTTGGAGCTATAATAAAGATAATAACAGCTTTACTTCAGACGTGCTATGTAAGCTCATGGCTCTCACATTAGAGTCGGCTTATGTGTTCAGTGCGATGCTTCCCCGTGGAGAATGCAGATTCAGATCTATGGCACTGAATTGCAATGAAAAAAAAGATGCTTTGTCCATTCGGCAGACATAGAACAGGACTTGTTCTGGCAATGGTCTACCAGGCCAAGCTAGTAAGGGACAGTGCAGGTGGCACGTTGGTCACCAACTAAGGGAAAGAGATAGTGAGTGAAGCCAAAGGAGAAGGGAGGTTGGTATTACCTTCTAGTTAATAGAAGCCAGAGTGATGGCTCTGGCTAGGGAATTCAACCAACCCAGGGAAACTCCAGGGCACTGCCTGGAGATCACACTTCTGCCTAGGATTGCAGGAGCTTTCTGTCCAGGCTCTCTGCCCCCATCCTGGTCCCCCACTGCAAGATGTGTGACTCCATCAAAATCTAAGAAGTGGCCTTTGGAGTGAGATTGGGCATAAGTAGACGCAATGGGGACAATTCTCAAGCCAGTGCTGTTCAGAACCAGCATGCCTCACCCATCTCTCTCAGCCTCATAAACCCGGGGGACACTGTGACCCAAGTGAAGGAGGGCTGCCTGACCCACATTAGACCATGACATGAATCACACAGGTGTTATTATATTCCATCATGCACATTTGGGGTGTGTTTTTTGAGTTATACAGTATTTGTTACTGAAGCATAACTTAGCTTGTCTTGACTAATACAGCTATTATTTTGAATAATGTCATAGAAAACTTTGATGAAAAATACTCTCTCGTGGCAGTATCTTATACCCCACAGGAAAGTTACATTCATTTTCCAACTGATACTCTGTTCTGTAAGAAGTTAAATGTATTATATGCAATCTGAAGAGGTGGATCCAATCTCCACACCTCCCCAAGCACATTATTCTTGGCGATCTTGTAGATATATGCTCATTCAAATTCCCTTTGAAATTCAGCTTTGAAGGATAACTGACTTTTATTTGACTGTTTCATTAACGGCTTTCCCCCCTCTAGGAATTAAAAAGAAAATCCAAAGATGCAAGTCGGTGAGATATTTCATTTAATTATTGATGGGTGCATCTGAGGCCATGATCAAACAAATTAGATCAGCTCTGCTGAGGGAGGAAATAGTGCAAAACAAAACAGGAACTTCTCTCCAAATCTTACCTGGCTTCATGATGAACATCCTTGGGCTGACCTCACCTGCAGTGAAAACAGTGGAGAGACACTGCTGATGGTGGGGACACGGTTGGTGCTAGTGAGAGATGAGAAATGGGACATGTGCCCGGATGCAGAGGTGGAAATGACACCATGCTTCTGACTTGCCACATTGGAACAATCAGAACCACGTTCATGAAAGGTTGACATCAAAACAAGAGAGATGCCACCAAGAAAAAGAGCAGATGGTCAAAATGGAACCTGAAACCAACAGGAGCGTGGGAACAGAGATGTCAGGGATATTGGAAAAGTGTGCAGAGCCCTGTGGAATGAGGGAGGATGCTGCGTTCAAAGAACTCAAGGCAAACATTCAGGAAAAGTAATGAGTTAGTGGCAAAAGGTGTAGTTAGAGACTTGGGGGCTGGAGCAGGACACACCTAGTCTTAAGGCTGGGTTAAGACACTTGGTCTCTGTTCTCAGAGCAACAGGGAACCCGCATGTGCCTAAAGGCAGCAGGGAAGTGATGGGTGGCATGATCAGATTTGCACTTTGAAAAGAAGGCTCTGGTTACTCCACTCAACCCCAGATGAATCCATCCTAAAGCCCATGATATCTGTCCAAGCTGCCTCTGCCTGAGGTCCAGGTGTGCCTTTAAGCAGTGTGGTTCCCGAAGGTCTTGGGCAGAGGACAATTACCTGAATAGAGACCTAGAGCGCATGAGGAGGAAACAATCATGCAGATAATTGAAAGAAAAAAGATATTTGGAGGAAGAAATGAGAGATGAGATGTCATCAGCGGTACTCGTGGGATAGGTTCTGGAACTCTTGAGTGCATCCCGAGAAGCGTTCATTGTGCAGAGAGAAGCCCCTTAAAGTCATCTCTGGGACCTAGTAAAGAGCTGATCAGTGTGCCATGTGGCCTCAGGAGAGCTGGAGTCACAAACATGGCTTAAGAATCAGACAGCCGCGGAGTTTAACAGTGCTCTTCCTCTCTCGCCCAGGTTACTTCATTTTTCAGAGACTTGGTTTGGTTGTCTACTAAATGGGAGCAAAGGCTGACCTCATGTAGTTCCTGGAGAAACTAAGAAAGCTTGTAATGGAAACTGGCTGAGCAGATGCTGACTCTGCCCCGCCATGCCACCTGGGCCATTCCACAGGCTCTTGAAGGCTCCTGCAGACCACACTGGGGGATGATTTTCTTCTCTGCCTGATGAAGGGCTCTGGCCAGTGATGGGTTTAGCCTGTACATGGAACAGATCAGAAAGATCCGGGCACTGGGACCACAGTTCTCCAGGAGTAATTCTCAATTCCCCTGAATCCTCACTTCTCAGGGGACACCCTGTGTTGCTTCTATAGATTGTCCCAGAGGGTCCTGGAAGGATGGAGCTCCTGGTGTCCGTGGTGTTTAACAGTGCAGGCTTTCTACCCTCCCCTGTCTTGCGGTTCTGACTTCTCCACTCTCTTGCAGCCCTTCCTGAGAGCTCTCCCAAGAAAATTGCTTGCACTCAACTGCCTCCCTCCAGTGGAGCAAGTCTATGACCATGCAGAGCACCTGGCATGAGCAGGCTTCCCGGCAGGTGGGCTGCTGTGATCACTGCTCCAGGAATGAAGGGGATCTGAGGGGCTGAACCCATGATGATGAGGATGAAGAAAGGACAGTTTTGCTCAGGGCCATTGCAAGAACAGTGTCTAGAGAACTTGCAGGTGCTTTGTCCATAAACCCTGCCTACACCTGGTTTGATGAAGCCTTTAGACAGATAAGATGTTGCAAAAGGGAGGGTGAGAAGAGTGCTCTTCCTCGACAAAGAATGGGAAAACACTCCAAAAGAAGAACCTGTAAGACCATTGTGAAGGCAAATGAAATACCAGGCTTTGTCTTCGGCATTTAACTCTTGCAAACTTATCTTTATATAGTGGATAGATGACATAACCACAGTGTGTGTGTGTGCGTGTGTGTGTGTGTGTGATGTTTATTCATGCACTGAAACAGTAGGCCTTTGCTGAACATCTACTGCAGGCCCAGGCAGTGGTTTAGTCCTAAGAATTAAATCGTTGGAAAAAGAAAAGAAAACCATAAAAAAATTTCTGACCTCATAGAGCTTACATAGCAGAATGTGAAGACAAATAAGAAATAAAATAAGTAAAAAATTTGACAATGTGAGATGAGACAATTTTGGAAGACGAATTTACTGCAAAAAAAGAAAGAAAGAAAGAAAGAAAAGAAGAAAAGAAAAAGAGTGAAAGGAAGAGGTTTGCATTTAAATAGGATGGCTCAGAACTCAGAAGGTTTCAGCAAGAAGGTGATATCAAAATAAGTATGTGAAGAAAAGGAGGAGGGAAACTGCAGAAAAAAAGCACATGCCAGCTGAAGGAGGAGTCATGCAAAGTCCTGAGCACAGAGTTGACCCTGTCCCAAGAACAGCCACAAGGAGCAGGTGCTGAGTCTGTTTGGGACTTGGGAAGATAAGAGAATGGTGCAGAGGAGTCATGATGGGCTCAGGGCAGGTCTGGCACTTTTTTTTTTCCATAACAAGTCAGATAGTAAATATTTTTGGCTTTCTGGGCCATCCAGTCTCAATTGAAAATGCTGAACTCTGCCATTGCCGCACAAAAGCAATCAGGGAAAATGCATAATGGATGGGGGTGTGGCTGTGCGCCAATAAAACTTTATTTATGGACACTGACATTTGAATTTCATATCATTCTCGCATGCCACAAATGTTCTTTTGAGTTTTATCAACCATTTAAAAATGTTAAAAATGGTTTTTAGCTCACCAACTGTACTAAATTAAGGAAAGGCTAGATTCAGCCAGCGGACTGTGTTTGCCAGCCCCTACTATAGGGCTCCACAGATCTTAAGGGAGCTTTGTTTTTTTTGCTCTGAGTGAGACGGGAGGAGATGGGAAGGCTTTGAGAGAAGAGCGGCATCACCTGCCTTAGATTTGAGCAGAATGGCCTTTTGTGTGGAGAGTTAGGTGAAAGGGGGTCAGGGTTAAGAGAGGCAACTGAAGCCAAGTGACCTTCTAAGAGGCTTGTCACAAAAACATTAACTGTATTTTTAATTAAGGTGGCTGGGTTGGAATTACCATTTGTAATTCCAAACACTTATTTATAATTTCCACTAATGTTCAATGAGTCCCCATGATTTTGACCTATTATAACAGTATATAAAATAATACATATTATAAAGAAACATATCAATAGACCAAACAGGAGCAATGGGGCAAAAATCCCATTTGTATTTATATTTCATAACACTGAGAAAGAATTATCCTTAAGAGAAAGGGTGCTTATCTCTTATTTTGCATGTGCTTTTTTATCTCTGACTTCAAAGGCATCGGCTCTCTGGTCATGTTTTTAGTATCATCATTGTTTGCATTTGACTAAAAATCAAAGCTGACTCCAAGCTCCCGATTCACTGAAAAATGCATCACCCGGCCACCTCTCTCCAGCACCTTCTTGACTCTGGATTTTGTATTGCAGACTAGGAACGCTGTTGCAAACAACACAGATGATATATAACTGAGTGATTTCAGTCCGAAAACAAAATTGACCACATAGCAATAAAAATGGCGCTATTAGGGTAGGCTGTCAAGACATGATTAATTCTTCTAACTGGGTATCATTTCTTTTAGTCTTCACACTCAAGGAGGCCATTAATCTAAAATTGCTACCACAACAAGTGTCACTTGCTTTGTTTGTCCACAGGGACCAAGACATCTTCCCATAAGGGAGAAAGAGTTCCAGATTAAGGCTCATGCCTTAGTGTATGGCAAAGTATGCATCGGTGGGTGCAACTGGTGCACATGTGAGACTCCATGGGTGAACCTTGGGCTCTGGCCATCCACTGATACAACATTTCCTTAGGCACTGATGTGGGAAATGGCTTGTATTTTTCCTTCATTGTACCAATAATTGAAAAGCTCTCATATAAATTGAGCCTGGACACAGGAACACCATTTTTCAATCCACTGTGGTGTTAAAAAAAAATTACTTTATCTAAATATTTGTGCTTGGTTTCTTGGAAAAATTTATTAATAAGGACTTACATTAAAAACTTAACCCAAATGTGAAATTAAGAGAAACAGGCCTTGTTTTCTTACCCTCTCTGTGTTTCTGATTTTTTTTTTATGGTGCTCTTTTAGGAGTTCTGAGCCAAGAACCGTCACCATCCCACAATTATTAATTGTCTCAGATGCATAATCCCCACAGCAGGCGCTGAGACAAAGAATAAATTGGCAAGAACAC